>NC_071290.1:7826029-8436029 GCF_943734705.1 Anopheles coustani
GCGTCCGTGCTGCTGCGTGGTATCGTGTTCGCGGCTCCACTCCATGTCCAATTCGGATCAACCGCCCGTTTTGGCTGGGGAAGGGGGCAGGGGGAAGGAGGTTGGTGGGGGTTGGGCAAGGGACGGCCTGGGAGGACCCATACCCCCATTCTTCGCTTGGCCACGGCACCGATTGAACGTTGTTTCCTTTGTGGGCAGCCATCAAGCTCTTTCGGAAGGGTTTTTAGGATGTTTGGATCTCCTCAGTTGGGTCGTGTTTAGCCTCGAACATGTCATAAATGCAAAAGAATCGACAACATCAACATTAGCTGGAGAAAGGAATTGACAAAACCTCTATTGGAACTGTATGTACCAGACATACACGACTAATAATAGAATGAAAGCCAATTTAGCTTAAACTTAAAGGTACTTTGCAAAGTATCGTTAACAGGTTATCTAACCTCTTTATAGTTTTGATGCTACGTGAAAATTAACCAAGTTCCTAGTGATATCATTTCTCAACTCTACTGAGTAATGATTTATTCTTATGATTTTTACAGCTTATTTTCTTTGGCTTGAATATATCACCATCTCATTTTTTACAATGTTTTGTAATTTAGTAACTTATGTGTGTGATTATAGGAAGGTTATATGGCTCGCTCTGGCCTTCATAATGCTTATTTTGTGTATGTCATTGTTTTTGTTGTTTTCTTTTATTTTTCAAGAAACATTAAATTTTAATGTCAATGTTTACATATTTGAATGATAACTTATACACTATAACAAGCCTTTGTGCCATGCTTCAATATGTGCTGATTCTACACCAATTTATCTTACTCTGCGATGCCTTGAGATTACCGCGCCTCCAACTCTTTGTATGTACACCTCTTCCTCTTCCTGATTTTTTCCAAAAATGTTTATTTCGTAATTTCAACGACAGTTATTGTAAATTGATTAGATGTTCTCTTAGATTTGAAACTTGACACGAAAGATAATAATAAGTGCATAGGTGCGACAGGGAAAATAACTAACAAAAGTCGAAAGTTGTTTGATTGGCGTAGCATAAGCTTAATTTGATTGAGTGTCTGCAAAAAAGAAGCCAACATTAAACCTGTAAGGGCAGTTTTAAAATGTTTCGTTATGTAGATTATGTTAATGTTAAGGGTTGAGTTACTCCTATTACTACTATTACACCACACTAAGGAGTTGAAATTCAACCACATCAAAATAAAGCGGTAGAGTAATGCGAACCAGTGTAAAACTGTCAAACTTGTTGATTTTCCCGAAACTTTACTGAATTGTTGTTCAAATTGGTTGAAGGGAAATGGTTGTCATGTTATGTAAAATGAAATGTTCTTGTTATTATACACAAGCTGCACTCTCTGTTCGCCCGTTCGCAAGAGTCATCATGAAGAGAATGTTTGTGTTATGATGTTTCTTAAATCGAATGAAAACTTACATTAATTTTCAAGGAACTGCTTGAAGAAAAAAAAACACGCTCTGTCCAGCTACCGTTTGTGGCGTTGCTCTTCCGCTGGGCCCTTCCCCTCCCCTGCCATGCTTGTCCAACGCACAAACAGAATTGCACCGTTCGTAAAACAATTTTCATTTTTAAATTCACTCACCGTTGCGAAAAGAAAAGGGATTGATCGTACCGGTTAATAGAGGAGGTAAAAGATCGGTACCTTCCGACGGTGGAAGGGATGAGGGCTTAGAAAACGAAAGTAAAGGCGCACCCGTTGGAGGGGGGGAGGGGTAGCGCAGCAACTAAGGAGGAAATTGATGGTTTGATGATTTTTCTTTCGTTTTTTGCACGAACGAAGTACAAAAAGTCCGAAATCGCTGCACGCAGCCACCTTCATTCCCTGCGGCCCTTCGGTGTTTGGTGGGGGCGAGGGAGGGAGGGAGGGCTTGGTAGATGGTAAGGAGAGGATGGTTAGGTGCGATGTCCGTTCGTTGGTGTTGAAATCGAAATCGCGGACCAGCAGCGGAGCGATGCGCAGCCATACGGCAATAACAGCATAATTAGCAGCCATAAATAGCATAAATTAAATGAAAACAAAAAGAAGAGTGCAACAGAAGTCGGGAAAACGCAGGGAAAAAGAAGCAAAAAGGGGGGTGGAAAAAAAAGGAAAACAACTGAAATAGCAACCACCGCAGGGTGATGTGCGCCGAAAGGTGGAAAACGGGAGGATGAGGCAAAACGCGCGAACAACGTGCAAGCGCACGTCTGTTCAGCCTGCAGTTTCGGGCACCGACCTTCCCAACCCTTGATTATCCATTCCCTCCCCCCTCCCCTTCACAAGACATGCCAGCGTCCGCCAGAACCGTCGCCCTTTTCTCCTTCGTCCGTGGAAAATTCCGCTTCCTTTCGCGCGCGATCCTTCTTTGGCAGTGGCTTTTCCTAGTTCAGCTTCCTCTTGATCCTCCTCAGTGAAAGTGCTTGTTTTGGCTTTGGCGTCTGTGTATACTTTCAGCTGACCACCCTTGCCACCTACCTCGGGAAATTCGAGCCCGGACTTCCCGGGCCATCCACGGGCCGGGTTTGGTTCCCAAGGTTTGGATACGGGCCCTCCGATATGGTGCTTTGGTTGTTGTTCTTTTACGTTTTATCGCACCACCGAACGAGGTGCTCATTAAGTGCCACATCTTTTGGGCACAAGGTGTACCGCCTAGGGAGGGGGTCGCACTGATAACGCCCAGCACCAATTTTCCACGCCCCGGTCGGGCTCTGGCGCGGAGGATGGGTGGACGACGGTGGACGGTGCTAGGTTCTGGTTCTTGAACGCCCATTTTCCCACCCTACCGATAAACGGGGACGCCATTCCGGGGCGATTCGACACGCGAAACAGTGCGCGCTTTTCTCACCTTCCACTTTCACTAACGAACAAACACATTTGTTTTGAATATCAACACAGTAAAAATACCTATCGCTTGCCGGAGTCGTTGTCGTGTTATTATGTTTAAGCTCATTTTACTTCAGTATTAACCTGTTTACTTGATCCATGGAGGGGCTCGAAAGGTTTTGTTTATTGTTTTGTTTTTCAATATATTGTTTTACCCATTTTTTGTTTGACTCGATCTAGAAGCAAATTGAGACATTTAGTATGAGGCGTAAACTTTATTTATTACGTAAACTGGTTTATTTTAAACAATGAATGATTTCTCTTTTGCTCTTAAACCTTGTTCCCTGGCTGTGTCAAGAAAAGATTCGATTCGATTCGAAAAGAGATCGATCAAATATTAATGTCAAAGATGACAATTGAAAAAGATGACTAATGAAAAAGATGCCAAGTGAAAAAAAACAGTGGAGTACTGTTCGCACAAATTCAACACAAGGTTGCTCACATGTAGTATTTTGCCTTTTTAACGCGCAAATCATACTTTTGCCGAACTTTTGGTCGAGATTGTAGCCTCTTGTAAATTATTGTTTTAGGCAAAATTTAACTCATAAAACTAGCGGTGTGTGTTCTTTTTTGTACTTTTCATTCATAGTATGTACAAATTGTATTATCGGACATTTTGTCTGAATTATTGGAAACTATATTTGTTTTCGACAACCTTCTTCTTTTTGTGTAATCTAAAACCTTTGAAAGCTGTAGATACTGAAACATTCTTCTTTTTTAGTTTTATTAACACCTTCGCACTGTCAATTTTTGTTTTGGTTGTTGGTGTTCGGAATTAAAATGTTAAATTAGTTTTTAATTTCACTTTTATTACTTTTTTTCGTTTCTTAACACAACATTTTAAAAGTTTTGAATTGAAGTAACAAAGACTGGTAAACTAAACTCCCTATTTTTCCTTACAAATGTCTACTATTATTTTAAAATAGTTTTAAAATTTAAAAAACTATCACCCTGGTTTCTGCTGCTTGCCGGACTTTGTCTTGCAGTCTTCAGAGAAAACATCACCCTCTACCACCCACTATCACACAACCCGGACGAGTACAGAATGGTGAATTGAATAAATTAGAATTGATAAAGAACGTAAACGTAACGATTCGTCGCTCGTTCCACCTGACCCAATATATTTAATGTCAAACGCGCACTACTATCAGCGCAGATGTGTCATGCTGGCTGGGCTGTAAGACGGTGCATCGAAATGGAAAGAAAAAAAAACACACACAAGAGTCGCAAAGGAGATACATCACTCCCCCGCCATCTGCCCGCCCAAAGGAAAAATGGGAAAGGCGAAAGACTGCCAGCGCGCGACTGTCGCGCTCTTATTGAGGTGAAGGTATATGTCTTATTATATGCAAACATTGACTTTGATAAGCCAAAACCGTTCTGGGTCCTCCCTTCCTCCTCCTCCCGACCTATTCATTCCCCCTCCCCATCTTGTTATCACCTTCGCTTCGTCCCGCCCCAGATCGGGGAGCTTCAGGGCAAGCCGTTTTCCGAAGCGTGTTTCCACACCCCCGCGCGTACCCGGGGGTGCGCGCGAGCTTCTTCCCGTGGGAGAATCACTGATAAGCCGCCCGACACGGCCACAGAGCAGAAGGGCACACACTTGGAGTCCGTGTCCGTTCACTTGGTGACTGCTTTGTTTTATTTGCTTAAAATTTTCCTCCCGCGTTTGTCGTTGTTTTTCTTTTTCTCTTTCCGCTGTTTCCTTCCCGCCCGGTTCCGGTGGCTGGCTGCACCCAGCGAAAGAATGGAGGGCAAAAGATAAAAAAGACCTCAAGACGAACCACAACCGATGTCCTTTGCCAACCTTCCCCTCCGTCCTAGCGTTTTCCACCCGGTTTCCGCGGTTTTAGCTTATCAACGGTTCGTTCGCGCTTCCGCTCTAGATTCAGCATTTTGGTGATACCTAATGAGTAACTGCAACTCCCGACCCCATGGAAGTCAGCACACGCAAGAGTTGACACCTCTGGAGTTCCAATTCGCGAAGCAAACAAACAAAAGCAGCGTCATTTAAAAGCAAACAGTATTCATCTTTAAACAATACACAAATTGATCACTTGAATTAATTGATCACTTGCAGTTTTTTTATGAGATGGAAAGACAATTTTCGTCTCTGTATTCATCTGTTTAAGACGAAAGTTTTCTTTTCTCAATTTTATTTTCCACTTTATCTTCATGAGACTTTCTTTATGTTCATTAGACATTCTTTAGAACTTAGAACTTCTTTTAGACTTTAGAAATTAAGCCTTCAATATCTTGCCTGTTCAAGCTTTTACTCTCAATATAAGAGGGTACGGTACTTACCTTGAAAGACTTAACAATTTCAAACAAATTAAAGTAATTAGCATGAAGTTGCACTTGCACTTCTACAAGTCTCATTCCACATTCCTGCAAGAACAGTTGTGAACCTGTCATACCTGTGTTCAATTGGTAACAAGTACATATGGCGAATTGTTATAAACAACGTTTTATACAGGTGTAAGTATGCAATCATTTCATTTTTTGTTTGTTTAGAAATAGCCTAAACTGTGAAGCTCATCACAAAGGTCGTATTGGATTAATCAGTTAGCTGTTTGCAGAGTGTGAGTGCGCGGATCACTGATATCTGCTGGAAAAAACACATTGAGAAGTACACGCTGCCTGCCATTTGGTGGTTTGTATAAATTTGGCGGGAATTTGAGGTCCGACAAAAGCCGTTAGCCTCGAAAGGAACACAAGGACGACATCTTAGACACCAGGCGAAGGCAATTTGCTCGCGCTCTAGATTAAATTAAAGGCCCATCTAACGGTCCAACGGTCGGACGGGGCGAAGCTCTAACGGTTTTTCTTCTGCGCGAACTGACCACTAGTCCCAGCTGCTGACAGGCGGTAATCCAAGACCGAGGTCCTACCGGAGACCCGCCTCGCCACACGGGTTGGTCTAGTTTCAATGGCCTTTTCTACCTCATTCCTCATCACCATCACCATCACCATCAATCCTTGACCGCTTCCTTTCCTCGATAACGGCGATCCCGGCCCGGGTCTCAGCTGATTGCGGACCCAAAATCTGTTGCGCGCCAAAGGGGCTCTAGTCCCACCGGTCAGCCACCCGAGCGGACTGTTCCCACCGAGGGCAGGTTTCCCAAAATGTGCGCCTTGAGCGCTTTTTTTTTTTTTATTCGATATGCTCCTGTATCAGACGGTAGGCCGTTTTCCGCGTTTCCCGGGGAAAACTCGCGGTGCCTTTCGGTGTGTCCAGGTATCAGAATCCTTTGTTGGGATCATTCAATCACATCCCGCTCGACGGAACTCTCCGCTCGGTGCGTTTCTTTTCCTCCCAAGACTTTGACCAAGCGGTCAGAGTTGTGTGTGTGTGTGTTTTATTTGGCAATTGGTCAACCGATCCCTTTGGTCCAGTTTGGACTAACCGGCGGAACCGTTGTCTTTAAATAAGGTTTAAGGTTTTTTTGTTGGTACTCCATAACCCGCGCCCTTCCGAAGGGCAGGCTGAGAAATGCATATGAGATTTGCATACGACGTCGCTGTCCCGGGTCGTCCAGGTAGCATCCGTAGCGGCCGGCAGCAGGTAGGCAGGGCCTGCGTCCCGGCAAACGGCACCAGGACCATCGCCGTCTGGTCGGCAAAGCGATCCGGGGTGTGCGTGTTAATGAACGGCGCTTCCTCTGGCTGGAAACCCGGCGTCAGGAGTAATCTGCTGCCGAGTCTGTAGCCACCCGAAGACGGTTGGCTCTGGGTTGGTTAATTGTAGAGGCGCGCAGTTAATTGTAGGAGATCTCGCCGGACTGCCGTTGGTATGCTGGCATTGTCCTCTCGCAGTTTCTCATCAGTTTCCGTAACTCGTTTCCGTCTTCACTTGAGACATTAGACCAAAAAGAAAGAGTTCGTTTCGCACGTTCTAAAATTCATACAGCACGGTGGGCTGCCTCAGTGGCAAACAAAAAATGGCGGCGACACAGTACCGGCATTACCGAGGCAAATACCACCACAACGATGTGCCGGCGAGAGTTCAAGCAGGGGACAACAAGCAACAAGATCATTCAATCAAAATTTAAATTAATTTGAACCTTCCGAGCCATCCGTAACAAAATACTCGGCACTATCTTCTCTCGCCCCGGGGCAGGAAGGTAGGGAACCACTACCAAGAGGGTATAGGTTGCCTCCGAATGGTCAAGCGGACACATTTCGGGGAGAGGAAGAGAAAGAGAAAAAAAAAACAAAACACAGCAACCTCCGGTCAAGGTCCAGTTTGCTCCAGTTTCCCAGGACTTCGCTACGCACGTACTTAAACTTGGTCGTTTACAGGCACCCCGAGGTTGGACCTTCGAGTCCGGGCGGCGGATATCCGTGCGCGTGACCTCCAGCTGACCCCAGGAGAAAGAAAAAAAGGGAACGCACCCTCCGCAACCGTCCGCAACATTCCGGTGATCTAATCTAATCCCATGTAGCTCGCTGTTTTTTTTGGGTTTTGGGTTTTTTAAGGTCGGTACTTCATAGCGTTTTTGGGTAAAAAAGGGGTCTTGATTGATACTCCTCGGTGCGAGGAGTCCCCTTAGATAGGAGCAAAACAGCGGATTAGCCATTGCACAACCATCCACCGGGGGTCGTGCCCCGAATTGCTTGACCAGGGGTCAGCTCATCGGCCATCGGCCCGGGAGGAAGAGTTCGGCTGGACGCGCCAATTATTTATATCGCAATTAGAATTAGGCAGGAGACGAGGACCCGTCCCGTCGGTTGCTCCCGTTCGGGCCGGGGTTGGCAAAAGGTTGCGTACCTCTTGCTACCTGCTTACACCCTGCGACACCGTGCGGGGACCGTAAACGGGGCCATAAAGGGAAAGTGCATACAAATCACCGCGAAGACGTTGTCGCGGCACACTAGGGTTCGCATCCGTATTTCCTTTTCTCGGGATATCGGTCCGAGCTTCGGTAAACCCTTGCGTCTTGATGCTTCTTTCTGCTGGGAAGGATACCCCTTCTGCCGGCGTCATTTAAATCGTCACGACACGGAAAGGTTCTCCGCGCGGTACCTCGTGAGATTCAGCTTGCTCGGGGTCGGGGTGTTCTTCCAAAAGGGCTAAGGCCTTGCGTCCAGTGCCCTATTTTATATGATAATAGTTTCCGTCTTCGGCCTAGCCTTCGGTAATCCAATTTCCGCTGGACATCTCCGACGGGCACATCTGGACACATCTTGCGACAAAATGGACGCTCAACGAAGAGAGTGACCGTTAGGTCCGCGAGTCCAAGTGCGTCCAAGTCCATGACACAGCCAGGACCTCCTGCAGACCGGCTCCTCCGCCTTTCGCCTGGTGTTTTTTTCTTTTTCGATGTGCTGATGGAGCTGGCCCGAGTGAGAAGCCCAGCTCAGCCCCGTTCCGGATGCGATACGGCGTGCATGCCTGAAGAATCCATGCTGATGACTTCCCACGACTCGAGCCCAACGCCGGTGACCAACGTGTCATGATCTTCGACGACGGCGCGCACGGCCGGAGAGTGTGTTCGATGCGTTGCTTTTCGTGTGTCGTTTTGTTTTATAGCCCACAGCCGACCGGCAACAGCTCCGAGCACTGGGTACTTGCAGCCTGGATTACGTCTACGTCGGTTCGGTGGCGGGATGCGCGCTTTCTCGCGTACGGGAGCTTCCCTTCGGACGCGTACGCAATCACCATCCCGTACCGGGCCACCGTCCGGAGCCGTATGACCGTGCGGTCGTGACCAGAATGCACAAACAATACCCCCGGACAAACCCCGCTCGGAAACCCTTACGCATTCGGGGCAGTTTTCAGGTAAGGCCTTTTCGGTTTGCCGTTGTTTTGGTTTTTTGGGCTCATGGTTTCCAACCGTCCCCGGATAAAAAGCCCGTTGCGTAGCGTGCCACATCTCCATCGCCGCATACGGCACAACGTTCCGAAGAAGCTGTGAGTGTGTGTGTGTGTGTGTAAGTGTAGGAGGGTAAAGGATTGGAGGGGGGCGTGGGTACAGGAATTCGAGATTTCGTTGCGACATGATTTGTGTTTGCATCATCGGATCATCGGTGTCACGTAGCAACGCAGGAGACATTTATCGCCACACACACACACTCTGCCTGCCGACATTGCGTACCTCAGCTCCCGGTGTTGAGCCCATTAAGAGGAGCCCGCCACAAACGCTGTACATACCTGTGTAGTTGGCAGACTCGACAGAGGAGAACGTTTGGGAGAGGGTGATGGGAACGGACTGGCTACTGGTCTTTATCCCGTGCGTGCGTGCGAGCATTATTTAAAGCAAGCAAACCCGCTACAGTAATGCCCGCTGGATGGTAACGGTCGGCGGAGTCTGCGGACGTGTTGGATAAACCATCAAAGACGAGACAGTGGAGCAGGTGAGCTGATTAATCAAGGCATACCATCTGGAGGAGGTATATCATGTCCCAAGTAGGTACACACTGTCCCCCTTTTTATTTCCCATTGACAATAGCAGAAGCTCTAGTTTAAATCTGATCCATGTACCATGAATCAATTCGGAGGAATCTCTGATGAAATAGTCATGTGCAAGAAATTCGTCGAAAGGTGAATATGACACAACACTATTGTTTACCAAATCGATTAGGCCAAGTGTTAATGAACCGATCTGTCATCGGTGAACGAAACCCAACCCTAGATGCTACTCCAGAACATTGGAGAATCTTGCAAAGTAAAGCTTGTTTACTAAGTATGCCAGTACCTTAAGACTACTGGTCGTCGCGGTTCCATTGGTGAAGACCCGCATGTACAGGTCGAATCGAAGCATCGAGAGAAATCTGTGCATAGGACTAGCCAGCAGCTTGGACAGACCTTGTAGGGACCTTGAGGAAACGGCCCCCTCATGGGCTCCAAATATCCGGACGGAGCAGACCTCGCACTGTCGCGCATATGAGCGTGAGCGACTACGTACGTTGTAGCAAACCGTTGAGTCTTGACATCGAACCGAAATTGAAAATTCATTACTCCTCCGTCGTGTGCCTTTCGCGCGACTTTATTGCCACGCCAACAGTCGCTGAAGAACTGTGAGAGGTCGTGGCTTCCAACTCGCCTGTCGCCATCTCCTCACCTCACCGTAACTTTGCTCGGAGGAACACATACTGTCCACTCAGTACGCCTCAGTGTTGTCGTGGTAGCGCGATTTTCGATACAAACTCCGATCGGTTTCATTTTTCCTTTCGAACAGTGCGCTTTATTTTTATCCTCCACCAGTTGGATGTTTGTGACGCAGAACTGAGCTGAATCGCTCTACGAGGTGAAGGAGTCACCTCGGCACGCCCCTCCGCTGACTCCACTCATCCAGTCCACCTCCAGTGATGAAATGCCTCGGATTCTAGCAAACGCAGATCTATTTCGTAAAGGGAACAAAATAAAACGTACTCCGCACACAAGCCGATCCACCGGAAACTCGCCAACGCCAGCAATGATAGCACATAGTGTCACCGCTCGCAGTGTAGTGTTACCCTGCTCCGCGTCCAAGCCAACGTTTGCGTGAGGATGACGTGTGAGAAGAACGGGAACACCAAGCTCGACGGGGTCGTGCTCCGTCAATTTTGATTCAGCTCGAACGTCGTCAGCAAATCGGCGCAAGACTCAGCGCAAATCGAGGTCTCCTGGAGGTAGCAGATAAGGTGCGAACAGCGCAGAGCAGCGCGGTTTGGCGTGCGGTGTGTGGCAAGGCTGTAACGTTCAATTGGTATGGGTGTCTGGTTCGGTCGGTGACGGGGTGATTACCCAACGCAACCGGCGCTGCCGCCGAGTTCACGATTGATTGAGTTTCGAGTGCACGGTCGCCAATGGTCGCCACCGCCATTCGCAAGGGAGGTGGGGCACGCGGCCATCGCGAGTCTCCGGACATAGGTGATGTCGGCAAGTCAGCAAATCTGAGGCCTAATCTTGTGGGAAAAGCCAGCACCTTAGCCTGCGGTCCGGATGTGCTGACGAGTTCTGCTGACTACTGAACCCCGTGGCGAACAGCGTGTTGTCAAGAATCACATTCCAGAACTGGAGCCATGCCCGACTGTGCCCTTTATCCAGCTGCGCAGTGTCCGATCACGTTTGTTCCAATTCTTGGAAGAACTAACATGGAGGATGCATAGGTTTACCACGCGATAGCATTACACCGGCCCGACTAGAGCTCGAGCGCATCCGACTAAGAGCCTCGTCCTAATCGCGACTCGAATCGACTAGCTTCTCGTTGTTATCCTGCCGTCGACAGATCAGCCTACTCAGCTGTCCTGTATACCTTGCATCTTATATCATTGGCTGAGGCATTATAAAACTCACCTCATCGATTCGCTGCCGATCGGCGGGTCGGGTGATGTACCTGATTGCATTCGCGGGCGTTGGTTTCGCTCTTGTTTGCGAAGTGAAAGTGAATTCGCATTTCGCTTTCGAGGGGGCACAGCCACGCTGCACGCTCGAGCTGTTGCGCGCACTGACAACTAGGGCTTTTGGGGGCGAGCTCCGCCAAGCTCTTTAGGGCTGCCTACTGGGCATTAGACATTAGTTTGCACATCTGAGCCCCCCCCCCCCCCCCTCCCTCCACCAGCGCCAGGAAGGGGAGGAGTACAAGCAGAAGAAGACCCTACCTAAACCATATAGCGGACGGCCTTCGCGCGCGCGCGTCGAAAGGGAAGGCTTTGCGTTTCCTTAGCTGATTAATCTGCACCGTCCCGTTCCCTTTCGTCCTTCCGTTTCGACACGCAAATACGAGCGTACGGGGCGGCAGTAGGCGCCATAGGAGTGAAGAGGGCTAACGAACGAGCAAGAGGTACTGGAGGTAGTAGACCTCACACCCTCGAGCAGGTGATTCTTCGAGACGTCTCTAGGACTTACCACTGATGTTCGGGAGAAGATGTCGGCGCCGTTGCAACGAAATGCAACGGCTGCACGAACGGTGTATGCACCTCCATCTTACCGTTACCCCCAACTCCTCCCTCCCCCCCCTCCCCCTCCCCTACCTAAACGGCAATCGCAGCAATCAGTGCAGTATGGGTAGTCATAAGTTTTTCCAACAAAATCGAAAACTAACGCTCGGTTGGGAGGGGGTGGGGGTAGGGTGCTCTCGTTTTTTTTACTCTTCTTCTTCCACTTCTCGGCGGCCCACTAGACAATTAGCTGGGCAAGAAGAGGCGTCTCTAACCCCCCTCCCCCTACCAGCCGCCCAAACAAGTGTATGCAGGCGTGCATGAAAGCATGCATAACTCGCCGGAGGTAGTGTACATATATCCTACCCGAGACGAAGCATGTGTGTGTGTGTGTGTGAGTTGCACTGTTTCCCGCTGACGGTCGTTGCACTTAAAAACTAAAATCGGAGAAGAGAGAGAAAAAAAAAGAACAAAATAATGCAAGACGAAACGTCCGCCGTTGGATGAACATTGGCTTTGGGCGCGTAAAAAGGTGCATTTAACTCCACCATTCGGCCGGTATGCTGTGGGTCTACACACACACACACACACACACACACACACACACACACACAGGTACACATTCGTGGCATGGTAAGTCGTTGCGAGGAAAATTGCGCGCCAACCAAAATGCATCATCTCAAGAGGACAACGGAGGTTCATTTCCCCTGTACGGTTGGAGGGGGAGGGCATGGAAAAACTGTACGGAAAAACCCGCTCGCAGAGAGGGTTGTCGACGCGCGGTCAGCGAAAAATCAAAACGATCCGCAATCCGAACGGAGTCAACAAACTTCTCGTTTCGTTCCGAGTAGGAATCGAAGCTTGGAAAACCCCTTGCCTACCCCCTCCTAGACCCCTCACCACCACCGTTTTTACCCTCCCCTCAGGGGTGGCGAGGGATCAGTGATCTCTTCCGGTGTATTTCCTCCGGATCCTGACGAAACTTTTCCGGCCCCGTCCGGAGGGCACGTTTTCGAGCACGCACACCGCAGGATCATCGCCCTGTCTTACCGTTCCTCTGCATAAGGGTTCATTGACACACACACACACACACACATCTGTGTGTTGTGTACAGAAAGCAGCAGAAGGAATGCCTCGAGCGAGAGAGAGAGAGAGAGAGAAAGGCTAGCCGGAGAAAGAAGGAAAGATAAAAGCACACGTACGCACCTATAAAGCCTTAGAAACCGATTGAAATTCGACGCAAGACTCCCTTGAGTTATTCCCCTCTTCGGCCCCCCGCTACCTTCGTCGCCCGTCGCTCGAAGCTCAATCACCGGAAACGGTTTTGGAACCGACCGTCCGAATGCTGAACGGAACTCCCGGAGCACGCCAGGTACGCCCGACTTTGGGTCTCCTTCCCTGCGGCTCCCTTTCACGCAGCTCGGGACATTCTCGCTCTCTCACTCACTCCCTCTTTTACCCTCTTCCGAAAAAGAAAAAGCACAATATTCCTCCTCTAAAACGGGGAAAGAAAGCAGAAAGTGGTACTCCAGGGCAACATTGTGGCCCTGGCTATCCCTATGGATTCCCTACAGCTAGATAAATGAAGAACAGTGTCACGACATCATCAGTAACTGTGTGGTGGAAAAATATATGCAAAGTTTCTAGCCCTTTTTCTTCAACTTCGCTTAGGTGATGATGAACCAATACGAATCTTCTTCTAATACAAAACGAACAAGTTTTCTAAACCGGATCAATAAAAACATCCCCACCGAGGAGTAGTGTGATTCTTTAATTTTTTAATCTTTATAAATAAACCTAAGTTAAATTCTGCTCAGTTTTCAAAACGACCTTTTTGCTTCACTGGTTGGGATCACCTAACATTAAATCTCATAATAGATACTCAAATCCAAATAGTGGTCATTTTGATCGCAACGCCATGTTTTTTGTTTTAATGCCTCGAAAACAGCTGAATGTGTGCAACAAAAAAAACAAGGCTTTTCTTAAATTCAAAGCTTAAACAATTTTTTTTTAGATTTTTCTTGTCGACTTGAATGCTTTTCAACTCTTTTCTAAACCTTCTAATTTCGCTATTTTTGAAGGCTATCTGTGAATGGTTGCTTTTTGATATATTTGTTGACTATCTTGTCGTGTTTTTAGTTTCTTGAGGCACCTCTACATCGTTCCACTAGCTTGGTATAAAGTGAATTTAGGCCAATTTGAATTCTTTTCATATTTACAAAATGGCAAAATGAAAATGATAAAAAAGTGTGCGCTGTAAATCAAATACATGAAGGAACATTTAAAAAATACTGAAAAAAACTTGAAGGCCAATCCGTGGTGTCATTTGTGATCTTAAAAATATGAAATTATTAGTCATACATGGCTTAGTATATTAACTTTCTATATGATTTACATATTGAATTTTATAACAAAAAAAGTGGAAAAGGATTCAAACTCCGTTCAATTCGATCTTTTTTTTGTTTTACACCAAGCTAGCAGAATGATGAAGAAGAGCATAAAAAAATTAAAACACCAAAAGAGCCCACAAAATAACTAAAAAGTAGCTGTTTACGTATTAGAAAAATCTTCAAAAAATAAAGAATAGTGCGAGCGGACTTATTTCATTCGCGTACATGCCTTATCGTCCCGTTAATATGTATTGCCTTGTATTGTTTTGTTTCGTCAGGTTAATGAATTTGAATGCAATCATGCCTCGGGCATCTTTTTGAGTGTTAAAAAAAAATAAAATACCTTTCATTCGAGTCGGTAGGCTTGTTTAAAATATTTTAGGTAGAAAAAATGAATAAATAATATGCTTTTCATAATATGTAGCATGCAGAGAGCAAACAATTGTATTACAACCCAAATGGAGATCGAGAAATATATACCAGCCTTGTTTTTAGCGTGTAGTACAATAAAAACAGCATTATATTGAGAGTTGAATAGTTTAGAATGGGGTTTCATGAATCTGAACGACTCTTTGAATTAGAAGAATCGATCGGATCAATCCATAAAGTTGTCTGTTTTTCTCTTGGATGAAATACTCATACGATCGAATCTCATCGGATGATTCCCAACGAACAACTCCGATAAAATTGCTTTGAAGATTTAAAATAATTTACCCAAACATTGCATCAAAAGGAACAAGAATTGTTAAACGTCAAATGATTATCTCAGCACTGAAAATGAAACAATTTAAGCTTAACCTAAGAACTATTACTTTCGCTCCGTTTTATTCTGCGAGCAAATTTCTTACTGTCGCGAACTTCAAAATGAAGAATTCGGGCTAGAAACGCCCTAGTTTTTTCATTTTGTTTCCAGTACTTCAATCTCTGGTAAACTTTGAGCAAAAGCAAGGTGGTTTTAAATATAATTTGTTTATTACATTCTCTCGAAGAAGTTGTTCGAAGAATGGTTTACCGAAATTTCACCTAGCAATAGACGGAGACGGTAGCTCCGAGCGGGAGCTTCTAATTTAGAGTTGGAATTAACCTCATTCAGGCGGCTGGGTGCGAAGGAAAGCTGCAGAAAAGTGTCGATGTAACCGTGAACGCCGTCGTCGACACAATGCCTCAAACGTCGGGCGTTTCCCTCGCGAAATCGATGGCCGACCAACGCCAGCAGGCATTAAAAGCGCAGGGTAGACACAGCAGGGGGAGCACGGAGGTGTGGCGGCCCAGAAGCCCAGTAAAGGCAATCGCGTCGGTGGCACGTGAGACGCCTACACAATCGCAGATCTTCTTACTGCTGCCTGCTTTCCTCCCGCATTTCTCTGCTCGCTGCTCGCGTGTGTCCTGATCGGGCGGATCATGCTGGATCAGCGTACGACGGATGAGATGCCTTCGCCGTCCGGAAACCTACTCCACCGCCGCTTCCTACACCCTAAGGGATGTCACAGAGAGGTGGTTGGTCTGGGGAGAAGGGCGGTGGAGTCGATTGGGAAACGACACGACGCATTGCCATTGAGCTGCGAGTACCGTAAGCAGTCTCCGAAAATGGACGCCACCGATCGAACATTCCCATTCCACGGTCTCCCCCCCCCCGCAGGGGGAAGGTTTTTGGGGCGACGGGTTGGATGGAGCTTCAATATGGCACGATCAAAAACGACCGTTTGATGTGATGCCTTCTGCATAAATGAAAGTCCACCGTCCACCCTCAACCGAAATGTTTATACCTTTCAGCAGAAAGCAACGGAAACATCTGGCAGGTGTATGTATGTGTTTGAAGGGATACACATAGAGACACAGAGAGAGAGAGAGAGAGAGAATCTGTGAGAAAGAGAGGCCAGAGGAAGAAGGACTGGAGCGCAATTGCGGAGTCAGCTCTCTGGCAAGGATTGGCTCCGACGCTCCATAGAGCGGATGTCATCATCACCCGCTTCCAGCAACGGGATCCAGCAGCAGCAGCAGCAGTAGCAGTAGGAGAAGGGTTACGGGTTCGCAGGTGGCAACGGGAGCTCCCAATGTCGTAACAGTCGGAGTCGATGGATCCGAACAACAGGGCAGTTAGTCTGGACAAGACGCGTCTCCCCGGCGTGAAATCCGGACAACTCCGCCATTAGGAAACGAGGAGCCATTGAGGATGGAGATATAGCAATTGGAGAGTGGCTTCCTCCGACGTGTCTAGCGGCAAGACATTCCTTTACCATTGGTTCTCCGGAGAGGCACGTTACTTAACAACAACGAAAACAACCCGACCCGCGCGCCCCTCGTGGCAAAACCACCGAGGGGTTTAATGTCCGACGGTCGAGAGCCGTGTGTTGCCAAAACAAGCCATCAACCGTTGCTACGCTGCGTTTGCGCGCATACAGCGCCGGGCAAATGGGAGTCGAAAAACGAGCATGAGGGAACCTATTTCTGCTAACGGATGCAGAATGACAACGCACACCAGCATGTGCTGAGGAGGGGGGGTGGGGGGAGCCGGTGGATATACGAGGCGGCGGTATAGGGCGCACTAGGCACGTCTTCTGCGTCTGAGACCGGATGAGACTCCCCGCTCCGGGGCCGAGAGAAGTTTTCTTTCGCCGCAGGTTCTGGAGCTCCGTTTATTTAGTGTTTCCTTTTTTTTTTTGTTGCGTGTCCAGCGCCTATGGAGCGAAGGCTCCTAGTGTCTCGTCTCGGTTGGTGACAGATCGGCTTGGGCGAGACCTCCACCAAGAGAGAGGTCGTCCAATGTTGCGCATTCTGGACCGGCTGCTTGTCATAATAACAAACAAGAGAGCAAGGTAAACAATAAGAATACGTCGAGATCCTGCCGACGGCGAGCTCAGAAGGCGGGCTAGAAGCTAGAGCCAAGCCGCCAGAAGGTCCAAGCAAATAACGCAACACGACGGCATCTACCCAGACCCTCCGGGCGGTAGCTTCCGGAGGTGCGAAAAAGCTTCAACAGCGCCTACCGGCCCGTGTCAGTGCAAGGGCATGGCGGTAGTATTATGACTACGCCATGTGGGGCCTTAGCCGCATGATCTCGCAGTCGGGTTCTGCGGACGTGCCGAAATCATGGCGCTTAAGCTGGGAGGAAGGAAATGGCCAAGGTTCACCACAGGTTCCACCCGGGTGCAGATAAACTGCATCGTCGTGAAGAAGATGGAACCTTCGCAACATCCTGCTAACTTTTTCCTTTACCGTTCTCAGCCTGTAGCGAAGTAATGGCTGAGCTCAAGAATGAAGGCCTTAGCTGATCTGGAATGTTTGCAGGTTCCTTCCCATAGGAGTTCACCTTATCGTGTTGATATTTCTGTAGATCAATGAATATCTGGAGCATTCCGGGTTGGAGTTTGAGTGAAGGCTAGTTACTACACCTTCTAGAGATTGCAGGCGCAATTCGTATACCTGAAGCGGAATGTCCTTCGGCGCAACGCCACACCGCCGAGACTTCAGGAACGCCAAGGTCAGAGCGTCACATGAGAACTGACATTCCACTAAAAAAGACCGATCGATACCGAGGGTGCCTAGCGTCCGATTTCCGCTGCGGGACAGCATCATACCTCGATGCCTGTTTATCTTGCACCGAGTCTCGCACTCGAAAGCCATACCCGCCAAAGATAAGCGTCAAACCGCAAAAAAGACGCAAAGTCCCGCAAGCTCCGGCAGATTCTTTTTTTTTAAACGTTTTCGTTCGTCGCACACCGGATGTGACCGGAAAAAAGGGCACGGCCACCGCTCCGACGCATGCTGGAACGTAGTGTACACTCATCACCCACCCTCCCTTCCTTCCTCAGATATATGTGTGTGTGTGTATACCGATAGTGCCCATCATCCGGGAAGGTGCTGATGATGCAGTCCGTGCGGGATCTCACGACGCCCGTCTCCGTAGTTGTTGACGCAAGCCCATTTCCGAAACCCCGGCATGGATTGCCATTAGTCACCCAGTGCACACAGCTCGGTTCTGCCTCGGGTCCCCCCCCCCACTCCTGATATCAGTTACCTGGCAATAAAACGGAAGACGATTTTAAAAATGTCATTCCCATACTCCGCAACATCGTTCCTTATCAGTCACGTCTTTCTCTGGTAACTTGTTGTTGTTGTTGTTTTTTTTATTTTCGCTCTCGGCTATGCTATGGCCTTTGCTCTCTTGCTGCCTTCCGGACACTCCATATAGCCAGTCTCGCTCCCGCACCCTTTTGCGGCCTCATCCGACCCGTCCGACCGATCTTCCCGACCGTGCGATTTATGCCCCCATCCCGTCCGAAGGGCACGGTCAATCGGTCTATCGTTGGGTGTGCGTGTGTGTGTGTGTTTGGGTGTATTTTTTTACCACCGTGGAAAGATGGAAACATCCCGAATTTGTCTCCCGAGAAATCCCTCATCGCAAAGCCTTCATAATCATCACGCGCCCTGCACGGCCGATCCCAGCGCTCGGCTACGGGTTAAATATTTGCCCAGCGTAGGGAAACACACAACACATCCTTCCCGCCTCTCTCTCTCAGTGGTAATCATTCCGTTTATCTCTCACCTTCGCCGAGCCGAGCCGGGATCGATAAGTTCTCCGACTTCTGTCAACAAGACCGTCGCGTCCGATAAAGATTGGTTACGTTCGGAAGACGGACAGAAAAAAAAACCGGTGTTGCGCAAAGATACGCCCGTTCCGCTGGGAAGATCCCAACCCAACGGCTTTTTTTTTCACGGACCTGCTTGATGCTGAAGACGAGCGTGTGGTAGCGGGGGATAAATTAAAATACGAAAAGGACCTCTACGAAGGAAGAGAGCCAAAGAAGTACGAAATAAATAAAAGACACGCGCAAACTGATCGATCTCGATGGCGGAGCAGATGTTGGAGCTGTGTTGGATAAAACCGTCGGAATAACGTTGGAACGCACGCGCCCTGAGAGGGGAGAGGAGGTGGAAATGGTCGAAGCACCATCACCGGACGAGGTCCGGTGGTCGGAAAAGGCGAAAGGATCCTGGCGAAGATCCCGTCCCGAGGACTACTCATGCCACTTTGTTTATCCTCCATCCTTTTTCCTCTCCAAACAATCTCCCTTGAGTTTCTTTTTTTTTCTGTAAACCGATACCATATGTTTTTGAAGACGTTAACATTCAGACACCCATCAAACGGAGAAAGAATACGGCCGAGTTGGCTCGGTTTCGGCTACTATGCGTCTCTTTTCGACTGTTATCACCTACAGTTTCTCAATCAAATGTCAATACAATCGTGTTTTGTACATTCGAAAATTACTTACTTTTACTTACAATTACTGTTAACTGTTACATTTAGTATCTTTTTCCATTTTTCCACTAGTGTTGTCAGTCGGTCAGACTCAGTTTTTCATACGCAAGGAAAAAGTAAAAGTTTTTAAGTAAAATAGTCAACTTGGAAATTTTGAAATCAATTTTGTGTAGAACCTCAAAAGAAAGTACAAAAACGGATAAAAGTGGCAATGAGAAGGGAAAACATTCATTCTGCAAACAGCAGGAATGAAATTTGTCAATCTTGTTGAAAATCAAATTGATTTGATAGTTTAATGTCAAGTGAACTAGAGATGACTGTTCTCAAATTCTTGGATGACGTTACATAAAGGGGTTTTATGTATACGGTACTTTCGATATAGCGTCACAAAAATGAATTAACACCCGTACAATCTTTTCATCTTCTTGTTTGAGAGTTTTAAGTTATTGGAAATGACAAGACTAGGTCAAATGCAACTTCATAGTCCTGTACAAACGCTTTGTTGATTAACAGTAAACAAAAGCATTCGGAGGTCAAGAACGATGAAAGAGGATAATAAAACTACCCAATACCGATGTAAAGTAGCCTGCCACCTATGCGTTTGTGTGTGTGTGTGAGTACGCCCTTTGCCTATCGTTCGACAATTCTTTGCTGCTCAACGACGCGGATCGACGCGGTGTGGAAAGGAAAACGTTAATAAATAAAAAAGAACACAAGAACTTACCAAGGGGAAAGACAACGAACGGACCGATGTTAAAAATACTGCTCAGTCAGCTATCTCCCTTTCCGTGTCCCGAGCGAAGGGAAGGTAAAAATTAGCTGCAGATAGCGGGCTAGGAAGCGGGACAGGCTGCGGCTTTTCTTAAGGTCCGCTTTGCTGCGGAGGCCTTTTTCGCGCCCTTTCTCGGTCGCTTTTTTTGCTTCAGGTCCTCGCGGAGCGCAACTGTAGCCAGCAGTTGTCCGTTTGTGTTGCGCTTGCTCAGCCTCAGCTCGTAGGTGGGGGTGTGTGGTGTGGACGAGGGGACGTGGTGGTGTTCCAGAGACAAGGAGGCAATTATCCGCACCATCCGAAGACCACCGGGGGCACACGGCTGCTGTCTCCCGAATGCTGCCCGCAATAAGTGTGCACAAACACCATAGCCGAAGGGTCCAACGGACATTTCTGTAAGATACCAGTACGCGCCCGCATTTGCTTGACGATGCGCGCGGAAGGAAACAGTTCTCTCCGGGAACTACACCCTCCCCGACGAGGACCTGGATCGACAGGAAGTGCGCAAAGACGCGTGCTCTGTCTGGGCTGGTGTCGAACCGCATATGGCTTCGTTCGGGATTGCGCGGGATCGTCACACATCCCTGCGCATGGTCTCTGACCAGGTCGAAGGAATTAACGGCGCATGTCGAGACGGCGAACGCCAAATGCTGCCAAAAACAACGCCAGTCGATTCGGCTGCCGGATGCTGTAGGGTGCAATTTTGAAGAAACTGTCTCGAAAGCACATCGGCTTGATTGCTCTACTCATTACCGTCGAATCGGTTCGCTAATCCTAGTCCAAACTACAACAGTCCTCCCAAAACCTCCGTCAGTCTGGTCTACGAAAAAAATCTACTTTTGGATGCAAGTCGTAGTGTAGTACCAGATATTCTGTGTATAGTCTAAACAAGATGCACTCTATTCCAGTCTAAAGACTATAGACGTAAGAGCAAGTTCAAAATGGAAGTCTCTAATTTCTGACGTCTTCAGAAGTGTTGATGCACTCTATTCCAGTCTTAAGACTATAGACGTACACTAGATACCTTAAGACTCTGACGTCTTCAGAAGTGTTACAGCAAACCCAAACCTTTAGCCTCTAATTTCTGACGTCTTCGGAAGTGTAAGCCTAGACAAGATATTTTCTATTCCAGTTTTAAGACGTAACAGCAAGCCCAAACCTTTAGTCTCTAATTTCTGACGTCTTCAGAAGTGTGAGTTTAGACAAGATGCTCTCTATTCCAGTCTTAAGACTATAGACGAACACCAGAGACCTTAAGTCTCTAATTTATGACGTCTTCAGAAGTGTTACAGGAAGCCCAATCCTTTAGTTTCTAATTTCTGACGTCTTCAGAAGTGTGAGTTTAGACAATATGCTCTCTATTCCAGTCTTAAATCTATAGACGAACACCAGAGACCTTAAGTCTCTAATTTATGACGTCTTCAGAAGTGTTACAGCAAGCCCAAACCTTTAGTTTCTAATTTCTGACGTCTTCAGAAGTGTTCCCAGCAACTCGGAAAAGAGCTCGCGGCGACCAAAGTGGTCGGTAGATAAAGCCCGGTCAGCGATCCAGGTGACCCCGCTCACCCAAAGGATCCGGTCGCACACATCCGGCCAGCACCAAGTATGTACCCCGCTTCCCAGCGCCGCTACTCTCGTTTACCAATGGAAATGAACCGCGCACCCATCATGAGCGCGATTGAACTTTGACTTCGCGTCAAACACGCACGGAGTCGCACCGCGCGATCCGCTCGGAACGTGTCAGATGGTTCCCCCCGTTCCGCCAAAGGTGGCAGAAGCGCTGCAATATGGGGCGCCAGCCGAAGGCGAGATGGTGCCTACACCGTGTGTCCCGCGCGTCTTCGTGTCCCCAAATCGGTTGATTTTAATTCCACCGTTTTCTTCCAATTCCTCCGTTCCACCGGCGAAGCTACAGCTGCCTCCGCTGCGACTCCACAACGCGGCACAAGGGGATCAATGCGCACTGGATGCACTCTTCCCCCTTTTATTCCGGTGTCTTATTTGCATATGCATGAAGGATGTTGTGCAAATGTGCTCGCGCGCGCACACACACACACACACACACACACACACACACACACATGGCAGTCTGGGCTAGAGACAGCGAAAGAACACCCAGCAGGCATGATTGCCTCTGTGCCGACGCATTTGACATTTGACGCACACAAACCGCACCCTTCCTAGCCGATTCATCACTGTTTCATTGCACCCTCTTCCCATCCGAAACCGGGTACCGATAAGACGACGACGACGACGACGACGACGACGACGTTGCCCAGCCTTCGGCGGTGACCTTCCGGGACCCTCCCCCCAGAAATGCAGATGTACTGCCGATGGTGTGATCGATATACAGATCGGACCGGGGCAGTGGACGGTTTGATTCAACTGCTCTACTTCCAACTCCAACCTTCCACTAGATAGACAACCTGCCTGCTGGAGCTACGGTACGAACTCTCTTATTTCGGGATCCCAATTGTAACGTCCGGCTACCTTTTGCTTCCCACATCATCATATGGATAAATGGACTCTGTGAAAGGCCCGAGATATCATTCGACTTAGAAATTAGATGCAAATGTAGCTTGTAAGATAGAAAACTGCTCCCAACATTGCAACTTACTCGATACCCAGAGGTTACGAAGAGCCCACCAATACTAGGCTTTTAAGGTTGCGAGGCTTAGTACTTCAGTAAAAATCGGGAGGCAGCTATTTAAAAAGGTATATTGATGCGATGGGGCTATTAACTAATCAAGAATATCTCACTGAGTCACCAAGAGTGTGTTTGCTCTTATTTGAAGGCCCTTTACCTCCACGATTTATCTTTCATTTAATATGGGTTCAGGCAAACAATATTCAACCCTGATAACAAGTGAGAGATTGAAACTACTACGGTTAATGTACTTTTTGCGTATATTTTTAAAAGATCTACTGTGTTTGCACAAGTCATTGAATATTTTGTGTTACGTTTACCATACATTATTCATCTATTAAAAATTAAAAAGTTCCGGTTGGAATAAGACATCTTAGAAGAAGCGCTTTGAAGAATCTTTAAATTCTATAATAGGTGTTTTTGTAGCATGTTGTGAAGACGAGCATACGAAAAATATAGAAGAATAATAAGATGTTTAAAAAAGATGAAATTCCTTTCAACATAGCTAACTTCAGCCATAACCAATAACGGGCCTCTAGATACAATTAATTGTTTTCAGTTACCATATATGCTATCAATTATAAACAAGTAAAACGTGTTCACATATGCAGCCCTCAACTGAAAACAAAACCAAGAACCAAGAAAATCCGACTTAATGTTATAAAATATTTGATGCTTAAATTTGTGAAAAGAACAGAGCAAGTCCGTGGGAGAAAACTAACAATACACCCGAAGATAGTTTTTTAAAAATTAGAGCCGAAACATTTGAATCTGGTTTAGAATCTGCAAAAAATTAAAAGGAACCACGATAACTGAAAAGAGAAGGTTTATTGTGACGATATTTCTGATCAAAAACAATTCAAGTTAAAACATTTTTTGCAATTTTCAAATGACCAAAATATCACAATCAAAATACTAAATGTTCGAAAAGCACAAAACGCAAAATGTACAAAATTAGAAAACAAACATTGAACTATTATTAAACTTTGTTTTGATTTTTGCAAAAGCGCTGGGAACATGAGCATAAGACCTTTTGTAGGTTGAATAATTATAGAATACTTCAGCAAAAGTAAAAAGTGGCGGAAATATTCAGTTTAAATACATTCAAAACAATTCAATTAAATGTTTATCTTAAAAATAACGAACGCTCATTGGTTGTATAATGATAGGAGTCATGTGTTTGTTAAGCGTTTTGTTATAATGTGTGTAACAAACCAACAGAATCAAAATGTTTATGTTTGTTTATTTTTGTGCGTGTCCAATTCCTCTATTTGCTTGCCGTTTTGCTTCGTCAAATGTCAACTAGAAACTGGCAGAGGTTGATTCCCGGAACGGTCTATCCCCGCTGATGCCGGCAGAGGAATGTCCCTGAGCTCGATTTAGTTCCTCGCGAACACCGTGCAGATGGCCTGATTTTCCACGGATGACATTTACGAACGAAATCCTTCGGTCTCGTTGCCGAATCCCAAGGGATTCGGATCCTACCAAGTCTTGTCTCTCTGCGAGTTTTCCAAGGAGTATATTCGTTCTTGAGCGTTCGATGACGTCATAGAACGGGGGAGTTCGAGATGCCGGCCCGGTGTTTCCTCGCCGGTTTTCCTCTGTTCGCTCTGATCTAATTATTTGAATGATGAACTGATGTTTTCGCCCACACCTTTCGAGGGAAAACAAAAACACTTTCCTTCGGCGCCGCACCCTGCGGTGGCAAATATATTTCCACCGGATGACGACGCCCCGACGATGATGATGATGATGATGATAATGATGATTTTCCGGATGCGTTTTTCCCATCCGGGTGTGGTCGTCCCGAAAAAACAGGGAAAAGTCAAACACGAAGCCGGAGGAAAAACAGGAACTGATGGGCGTAAAGTAGGTAACATTTACACCTTTCTAGAGCAATCTTCGGACACGCTCCACCTTTCGTTCCTCCGTTCCTTTTGCTGGCCACCCCGCCCTCTCCCTCCCCCTGATGATCGCGGGGTTTTGCAACCAAAATGTTTTCCCTTCTTGCTCGTGAAGGCCGCACCCGTTTAGTTTGTTTTTTCCTTTCCACGCTGTTAGCGTGTTATTCTCTCGAGACAAGATACGAGCGTCTGTGTGTATGTTTGTCTATGTGTGTGTTATTTTTTCTCCACCAGCCAGGAAGGGATGTTCTGGTGAGTTAATTTTCTGATTAACTTTAAAAGGTCGATCACGCAGCATGCTCCCTCGCGTCCCATTTCCATGTTGCGGGTTTGCACGCGTTGGCTTTCTGTTTCCATTTCGAACGGCCCAAAATGATAATCATAATAGAGCGAAGGAGCATCAGCTTAATGGCATCACCGCCGTCCAAGAGAATAACACGGGGAACAAAAAACAACACACGGAACGCCGCGGAAAGGTGCGCCTCGGATGAGAGGAGAACACACCCTATGGTTCCGGAAGAGGAAGTGCAGACGGGACGGAGGGGGGAGTGGAAACGCGGGATGCAGCATTGACTTGTCGCCGGCACGCGTTGTTCAAGTGTGCGATTAGTCATCACTTCTCGGTGCCATCATTACCATCTGCTCGAGAGGGAAGTCTAAGGGAAGATGGGGCAATATAATATCGTATAATAAGTTAGAAAGTTGCAATTTTATTTTCGCAAGTTAGTTTTGTTAATACAACCAGGAGCGTATAAAGCTCGAAGGTGTAATTTCGGTTTCAATCGAATAGAAATTAAGTTTGTATCAATTTTACACATTTTTTCATTAATTGAATACGCATAGGTCATAGGAATAGACAGTCATAGGTAAACAAGATGAAGAAAATTGTCGCCTTCAAATTTATTTTTGTTCAGTTACAAATTGAAAGAATTAGATAAATTGAAAAAAAACATCCCTAAAATGTATTTGCACATGTATAGTGTTGTGTCTTATGAATCTTTTGGCGAGATTCATTCATTTGACTTTTTTCATTCAAATGGCTCTTTCACCTAAGATTCATTCAGATGGATTCATGAATCTTGACGGACTCGAATGTTCAAACCTTAACAAATCTTTCGAATCCTTAATGAATCTTCATGAATCTTTCGTGGATCTTTTACATAGCTTCACGATTCTTTCATGGCCGTGGATCATGTGACCAAAACAAAAAAAGGGGAGTCTCTCCACCCACACAACACGAAGTCGTATTAAGTTGAAGAAATTGAATCATATATTAGTATTTTTCGAATCGGAATCGCAGTAAGCATAGACAATGTACGAGCAATGTATATTCTTTGTTCCATATGATGCCGATTAAGAATGTAATACGATTTTCTTTATGCATACGTATAGATAAACGAGCAATGTCCGGCTGATGTATATCGTAAGTCGTATATGATGCCGACTTAGAAAATATACGACTAAACATATACATTTTGAACAATGTACGGTTAGCGCCTCCACTTTTGTACGTATAGGCATTATTTTAGCATCATTTACGATTCAATCATATTGCATAGAAGTACGATTATTTCAAGTTGATATTCGATTTACATGCATATGTGTTGTGTGGGCACCCATTTGGCAGATGTGTCTTTAGGATTCATGAATCTCTACAACGCAAAGAATCATTCAGCTTCGTGAATCTGTATCTGAATTACACTACTCTAATTCACTCAGATGGATTCATGAATCTTTTGGGATTCGAATCATCAAACGTCAATGAATCTTTCATGAATCATTCATGCATCTGTCACGAATCTTCACGATTATTTCATGGGCGTGGATCATGATTTTGTTCATCTCTTTTCATCAGTTGATGCATCTTTGGGATTCATAAATCTCTCATTAAACGATTCATGAATCTCTACAACGCAAAGAATCATTCAGGTTCATGGATCTGAACTACACAACTGGACACCTGTATGATTTTTCGCAAGAATTGGATTTTCAATTTGAAAAAACCCGAATCATGCACATTGCTCCGCT
Source organism: Anopheles coustani (assembly GCF_943734705.1). NCBI lineage: Eukaryota > Metazoa > Arthropoda > Insecta > Diptera > Culicidae > Anopheles > Anopheles coustani. The sequence continues at coordinate 7,852,778 of NC_071290.1, forward strand.
TTCCCCTACCTACACAAACATACCGGACAATGCGTTGGTGCAATCGAGGCAAACGCTACGTTGGCGACCGATTTGACCGATCGAGTTTTTCCCGGCAGCTTGGAAAAATATTGGCCATCACCGCAAAGAGCAAGCGGAAGATGTGTGTTGTGTTGTGGATGTCGCTGATGACGTCACGTCCGGAGCTGTACATCCGACCCGAAAAAAAGGTGTTTGGCGGAAGTGATTCAGCGTCGAGGGGTGTGGGGATGTTGGCCGTTTGGGCGCTCTTGCGCGATCTCTGTTTGTAAAACTTTAGGTTCCGGTGACGCGCGCCGAACCGAACCGGAAATGAACAATCGAACGCGCGGCAAGATGACGGGGATTGAGCAGCAAAAGATGATCGGAACCGATGGCGCGGAAGTGTCGAATGAAGGCAGGTGGTTTGTGGTCGCGGGCGGGTGGGGGGAAAAAAGCCCCTCTTCGCTGGGGAGCGCGAGCGCTTTATCGGTGCCAAGCCGGTGAAGATAAGGAGGTAGGACAAACAAGCGACGCAGTTATCTGCTCTCGGGCGGAGACATAAGTTAAGAAAAAAACAAGATTATTTATTGTAAAGTATGCCAAGAGTGAATCGAGAGGTAAATCTAGCGAGAGCAAGAGGAAAACGAATCGACGCTGGAGCTGGCGAGATATTGATTGACTAGGCGCGACCTGTCCGCGGACTTGAGGCGGCCCTTTCAACAGCCTATTTGTCAAGAGGTGCAAGGGACTGCAGATGAAGGGTGCCTCCAACTCAAAATGCATCCGAGCCGGAACTGTTGACGCACGGATCAATTGGATGCGGCTCGTTATCTGACAAGCTCTGTGATGCTTCCATCGACACTTGGTTTTTAGTTTTTGGAGTATCAAATTGAATTTTGTTGAAAAGCACCCCGTAAAAGAAAACAAATCTAAAACAAATGTTAACAATAAAAAGCACAGGGAAGGAAACGTATCTCATATAAGATAAGCTAAACGATAATAAAGAGCAGCTTTATTAAAAGGGAAGGAAACAAATCTCATGTAAGATAAGCTAAACGATAAAAAAGAACAGCTTTCATAGAAATGAAAACTGCACTCATAAGTAAATAAAAAATATAATGGCACAATAATGTAGTTAAGTTTTAATATACATGTGTTAATCTTAAGCTGTATTTGCATAGCCCTAGAGGCAGGCAATGAGATGAACAAATAAACAATTAAACAATTAAACAATTAAACAACTGACAAGTTGTTGACAACACCATTTTTATATTGTAAAACAAATTATACGTTTGTAGTATACATCTTTCAAAGAATGTGGTTTGCTTTTTTCTTGCATTACCTGAATGAATCTTGCAACTAAATAAATTAATTGAAATCTTTAAATATGAGATTCATGAATCAACAAGTATTAATTAGGATTGATGAGACTGGCACCATTTGATACAATGTCAAAAACTGTTTTTACTTGAATCGTTGAATATCTTTAGAGATTCGTGAAACGAGTCGCGCGAATTTTGGTTGAAAACACATAGTTTTACTGATTTAACTTACTCTTTATGGATACTGGATGGCACAGTTCACATTCTTCGTTCAGTGTTGTTTCACATTACGACATGACACGGAAACGCATGAGATGACGTGCCGCATAAAAAAAACCAGAGCGATAAGAATCACCGAGCAGGATAGTAAAGTAAAAAAAACCTGTCGAGGGGTGAGGAGAAAAGAGAGAAAGAGAGAGAGAGAGAGAGAGAGAGAGAGAGAGAGAGAGAGAGAGAAAGAGAGAGATAAAAAAATAAAAAAGCGTCGGAAAGAATCATCGATCGATCTCTGTGCGAACGCTCCCATTCGTGACCGATTCCTTATCTAAAACCCAGCTGCAGCCGCATTCTTGCTCCACCCCGCACCCACCCACTCCTTCACTTGAGCTCGAAGGCAAGGGGAGGGGGGAGGGGAGGAGCCTTTCCAATCACCTCACCTGCTCCTACCAACTTCAAACAAATGCAACTAATCGTTCCACCACCACCTTCCAGCGTTCGACCCATCAATGTTGCCTTTTTTACTGATGGCGGAGATGATGCGTTGTCGGTTTCATCCTCATCAGGGTCCGTTCTTTCAATCAATGTTGTTATCCTCATTGTCAATTGCATCCATCCAGGCTGGAAGCAAATTTGCATGCTTTTACAGCTCTTTCCTTGTTTAAAAAGCAACATTTTTGTTCAATTTGTTTTTATCTAATTGTTGTTTTAGCTCGTTACTATAGATAAGTGTTGCGTTCTTGTGAAATAGTGCAAACATTTTGAAATATTCCGGATGGAAGGCCAGCTTATATGGTGTTTTGATGAGATAAACATCTGCATTACTAACTTGTGATTTATATATATTTATATATGTGATTTTATTGAAACTCGTTTATTCGAAAATGACATCGGACATTGCTTAATGTTATTCCATTGAAAAGTTTTCATTGCCAAAAGCCTGATTTTTAAAACATTTTTTTCATGCGAAACCATCAATAACTTTCCCTTTTAGTTTTATTTATGTTTCTCCTAATTATTTACTTTACTTTAAATGCCTAAATGACATTGATGTTTCTATTTAAATTAATGTTAGATGTTTTACAAGCATTCTTAGCAAATAAACTATTTCGGTGTTTTATGTTCATACGTCGAATTTTGGTTCATTTGCTAGATTTTCTGTAGGAAAAGTCTTTCAAATGTATAAAAACATCTCTGATGTATTAAAAATCTCATTTTTTTAAACCCCTTTTCGTGAACTTTCAACTCTTCAAATCACAACCTAGGAGCAGATTGGAGAAAGCATTCGCACTGAAGTTGAATAACCACACCTCAAAAAAGTAACCAAATCCGCGCCGAACCGCAGGATGGAATGCTTGCATCCTACACAAGTCGTTCTAGGGTTTAAGATACCATCCTCTTCAAGCGTGTATAGGGCTGGAAGAAACTGCGACAAACAATAAATTCCGTTCGCTTCTCTTTCTCTAATCTGCGCACCGCTTCTCTCACTTCCTCGCAGCGCTATTTTTATACCATTATCGATCGTAGGCACACCAGGCCCCAGGTGCCATTCGTCTCCTGGGCTTCGATCTCGACCTCCGGTGCTCGGATGTCGGCATCCACAAACCCTCCCAGATGAGGTGGAAGTAACGGCGCAAACTCACGCCAGGACTCGCGCGCCTAGAGGGCTGAGGGCGTGGGTATAAATCCGCACTTCCGGTCCGGACGGGCTCGGGTTTTCGGCCTGCTCCAAGGTTTGGGCACTGCAGCCCGCTTTTCGAACCTGACGGGGGATTCCCGAAGCCGTACGAGCGCTCCGGTTCCGGTTTCGCTCCTCTCCTGACGACCGACGTTGTATGTCGGGCCACATTGCCATGGGGATGGGGTCCCGAGCAAACGTAGACACGGAATAACTCTTCGTCGCAGCGAGAGCAGGCACAGATCAGGGCGCTCAGGATACGACTCTTGCTCGCAAAAGGGAACAAGTAGTAACCAAAAACGAACTCGGGTGTTTTGAGTCAGAATCGAAGTTCTAACAGAATCTAGCTCACCTTGACTCTTCGCGAGCTGTAGAACGTTTGATGCGTTTTGAATTAAAACCCTATCAGGTCCTAAGTCTTCATATTTCTATCATACCTAAATCATCACACCACCCTTTTATGTATTTCTCTTCCATCGACTCCTAACGTGCAATACATATAAACACTGACTCGCGCAGTGTAGGGTCGGTTTCCTCATTTCAATTCCACCTTTAGAAAAAGTTTGGTTCCAACTTTACTCTTTTGGCTGACGCCTTAAAGTCTGCGTGTTTTGTTTATCTTCCCATTTTCGTAGTGAAAAATACATCGTAAGCATTTAAACAAACCTTGAATTCGTCAGGGTTGTCCCTACTTTGAGCATCTCGAAGACGGTGGTAGTTTTCTGCAGATTAAATCATGTAGTATTTTAATACCCACATTCACAACAACTTAAAAATATTGGCTCAAAAATGGGACATAATCTAACATCTGCCTTGATAGCTCACGAATAACTCGATTTAAAAATGTCTTATACTGTCATCTTCCTCAGACACGTAAGCAAACTAAATGAAATCGAAATTGAATTATCTTAATTGCAATAACATTAGTAAAAGGACACAAAACGTCACACTTTCGTGTTAAAATATAAAAGATTGGTTCACCAAACAAGTATAAAAGAGATCAGCATAAAAATAATACTAAAGAAGAGGAAAATTCACAGAATAGTTTAAGCATACTGGACATGGATTAGCAAAACTAAATGCACAGCACATTTCCAAATATAGTTGTATTAAGCGTTAGTTTTTAGCTGCATTATGCAATTTAAAGCAAAATAAAGAATATAATACATTAAGGATTGACAGAGAAAACAGGATAAGTTACTTATACCTAATTAAACCTTCAAATCAGGTAAGTTTTCCTCCCAATAGTTCAAGCTATTACTATTGTTGAAATAAAGTATTTCAATCAAGCAGACATCAGGGGGTAATATGCACCGACTACCGACTGTAAACGTTAGATAAACTCTTGTTCTCAATTTAAAAAGACTCTGATGTCTCTGATAGTTTGTCTGTAGAAGAGAGGGTAAAGAATCGATCTGTGAAGTATGTTATGGCCTCACCTTCTCCTAAATCCGGTCCGGAGCGTCCTGGTAACCATGAAAATAGATTAAACATCTTCCGCTGCCCCACTCCATAGTCGTATTTTGCAAGCACACCGAGATATAGGCTTGTCCCAAGGATTTCTCAACGTAAATACGGATACGGAAACCGGCAGAACAGAGAACGCAGGACGTTGATGATGTTGTTGCCGCTGGCTCGGGAGGTTTTTGTTTGAGCGCCACCCTACCATTGCGTCTCCATACCAATCTCCCACCACCAAGGATCGCTTCCGGCCGCTCCCAAAAAACAACAAAAAAAAAAACAACCACCCAACCCCCACTCCCACCTCCCCCTCACGGGGAGATAATGTTTATTTTTTCCACTCTTCCGTTTACGTAACGTCGCTGCGTGCCGCTCCCAAATGCAATCCTTCAGCCTTCGCCTGCGATTGCGTAGCCTCCCTTAGCTGTTTGCGTGTGTGTTGGTGCACGTGAAAACTGGGAAAGGGGGAGAACAAACGTGCCAGGACGACGTGCAGCTATAGGACGTTGAACCGTTTTTTTTCGTCGAACGGGGAGAAACCGAGAAGGACATTAAATGTGGAGACAGAGTAAACAGACCTCGCGTGTGCTCATGTGTGTGTGTGTGTCGGTTCTGGCAGATCCCAGGGCCACAAGGCTCGATCGAATCTTTCGATCTGTGCGGAAGGGTGTCTTCCTCCTGCCCCACACCCGCCTATCCTTCGTGATAGGCAGGATTCGTTTGAGAAGGGGTCCTGCTTCACCCAAAACATCCTGCCCGTTGAAGAGCGAGAGAGAGAGAGAGAGGGGAGGAGAGCGAAAGAGAAAAAAAGTGGGAGAGGGCGAGGGCCGAAGTGGACAGAAACAAATTATCCTCGGGGCGACGGATCCTGCCAGACGGACTCTTGCAGACGAGGAGCACCTGAGCAAATTGGTTCAGGTCAGGGGGGGGGGCCCTCCTCGCTCATGTGATAACCACCCCTGCTCGATACCGCCGAGGGACCGGGGGGGGGGGGGGTGCAGGTGAAGACGAGGGTGGTTACGGTTCGTTTCGATTTTACCGTTTCCAGGCCGACAAACCTTAGAGGCTACATGAAGGGTCCTCTGGCAACTGTAGTGTTCAGAATGAAAATAATTTATTTAAACTTTTCCATTACGAAGAGATTGTCGACGGACGGGGGGGAAGCACAGGGAAGGGACCCATCTTTTAGGGCTAGGTTTCTCTTCGAGTCCATTGATTTACGAAAATAAGAAAATGTTTCTTCAGATCGATTTGAATAAAATATACCTACGTACGTACTCAAATCTGTTACACTTACGCAACAATGGTACAAAAAAAAAGCTGCAACCACAAGCAACTTGTTAAACATTACAGTAATTCTCTACCTAATAATCAAACATTAACGTCCTTCAAATTAAACTACCCAGATAAAATAACAAACTCGAGTACTGTATTTTATTTCCTGTTTTATTTCTTTTCTTTATTAAAATTTTAAGAGTTAGTTTTTTTTCGTTACCTTAAAAAAAACTGAATGACACAAGCAAGTCACTGCAATCCATACGTAATGAAATAATGAAAGAATACAATATCTTTTAAACTGTGAAGAACGAAGGAACGAAGAACAAATCGGGACAAGCAGGTAAACATATGATGTAAGTCACTGTATTTTATGTTGCTTAGAATAATATCATACAATAAGTGGAACATGCAATAGAAAAATATGAGAAATGACTGATATATTCACAGATTTTCTCTAACAAAACAAAAATGTCACAGCTCTCTAACAGATATCCAATCAATGGTTTCTATAACATGAACAAAACGAATAGATCAATAAACTTGTACCGTTTATCTAACGGGATTGTGCCGACGTTGTAACGATGTTGAAAATGTAGCTAACAATTCCAATTTGAAATGTTTCGGGCGAACGATCGTTTTGCGTTTTAAAACAAATAGTTTCATGTTTAGACTAGTGTTATTATTCGGAACTCAATGCGGAGAAGAAAAATTAAACAATTTAGCTATTTTATATGTTGTACAAGAATTGTTGCGCAAAATTGGTATAACCTGCAAGCTTCACCAGGTCTTCCAGAAACCTTATTGATTATAGAATACAAAGCTCTAAACGACATTTAATTTGTTCGATAAAATATAATTATTCATGTTGAATTTATCTTAGAAAGATGACAATTTCCAAATGTTCAGTAAGGTTGAAGACATGGCCCAATTGACCAAAAGTTCATAAAACGAACATAAAGATGGCTGTCAAAAATTCTTCTCGGTGTCGTAACCACCAAACGAAATGCTCTACAAAACCCATCACCGTCCAAACATACAGTCAGTTTTACGATTCCGTTCACGCATCGCATCCTTCCCTTCGCCTTACCATTGTTCGGGCCCCGCCGGTGGTCATCGGATTGTCATCTGGCGAGTACGTTGGCCACGGGCACGTCTAACGGCTGCGAGATGATTCCTACCTGCAGACGACAACGGCGAAGACGGCGACGCCACCGTGTTGCATCACGCCGTTTTGCATTAAAAAAACGAACCCAACAGGAAGAGAAGACATGCACAGACAATAAAAATGACAGTTGCTGTTGGTCGTCACAGTTCACTGCTGTGCTCTTTGAAGACGTCGAGTACTGGAAGGTTAGAGACACTATGCACCTCCTAGGCGAAATATAAGAATACATTCTTGCCGACAAAGGAAGAAACAACAACAAATGTTGATAACATAATTCTGTTGATCCAATCATATTTGATAACTCCCGATTTTAAAGATTTATGTTGATTTTAGCTCTACTGTGGTTTATGGTATTAGTTATAAAACCCGAGTGCTTTACTATTCATTTTATGGTACCAAATTTTGAGACCCAAATTAATTGAAATGCTTTGTTGAGCTGTTTGATAGATATCATTTCTATTAGAACATGCTCATTGGATACGTTAAGTTCCTCAAAAATGTTACAAGATCTCTACCTCAACGGGCTTATTACTATATTCGTGAATTTAGGAATTCCATGTCGCTATTTTGGATTGATTTCGAAATTCGCTTGTTGTTCGTTTGATCCTGACAGACTTTTCGTGCAATCTGATTTGCAAACACGGGAGGTCAAAGTGAGGAACATGGAATGGAAAACTTCACATGTTGAATACATTTTGACAAAGTAATATTCTTCGCTGTTACGATGTAATTTGTTTTGTTTTTTTTTTGTGTTAATGTTTGTGAATGATTCAAACGAAGAAGAAATTAGTGAATAAATCGGATGAGAGAGAGAGACTAGCCGTTCCAGAGCTGACTTTCGGCCAGTCGATCTTTCAGGCCGGGTGTTGTTATGTGTGGGTGTGTGTGTGTGTGTGTGTGTGTGTTTGTCGACTGCGAATGACACGAACTCCAATGTCGCACGCTGCGCACGTCCACATATTTTATGAATGCGATTAGCGCAAATGTTTTCATTCATGCGGAGCCAAAGGCAGGGGGGGGGGGGGGGGGGGGGGGGAGAAATTACGCGGATCGTTACACGATCGTCTGAGGGGGTGGCGGGCCCCCCGGCGGGGGGGGGATTAAACGGGACGAAGGAGGATGATGGGGTTCGACTTGATTCGGTGATCTGTTTGCTGCAAGCTCGTACTCCTTCTCTCTTAACATCCGGTATTTACCCTTTCACCATCATTCCCCCTTATTTCTGCCAAACACTTCCTGCCCTCTTCCCTGCTGAAGAGTCCCACATGACACAACCACGACCAACGGCTCATTCCACATTGATGCGTCAGTTGGCTACCGTTGGCTCTGTTTTCTTCCGGCCTACGTCCGATCGAGGTGACAGCTCTACTCAACCAATTACAAGATTATTGGTAACCGCGGGATCATACTAGCACGCGGCTCTTAAGACATCGGGAATTTGACGTGACGACATATTCAGCAAGGTCCACCTGAAGATTACAAATCTCTGCTATACACATCTCCCGTAATCGTTGGCGTAATACCTGACCTGGTTTTGGACATCGTCCCTAACCTCACACGCTTGCAGATTCCCTCCACGTCCAGAACAGTAGGCGACAACGACCTGAGGTCGAAGGGGTTTCGCAGCCTCGAGGTTTCTGACGAGGGGGGGAAACGCAACATCCATTAGTTTGTGCCAACTGGAAGGGTTCTAGCGGCGGGAAACAACGGGGGATGCGCATACAGGCAACACACAGACACACTCTCCCTCGTATAGTTGGTTCCACAACTAACACCTGCTGCAGTTCTGATGTTGCACCGGCTGCGGCGAACTGCTGCTAACGACAACGATCGACACAACACACGAGAACGAGAAGTAACCCGCGGTGAAAATAAAATGAAAAAAAAAGCAATCCCGAATCGAACGGAAGAACTTATAATTCCGTCATGAACCGCTGCGAAGTGTCTATCCTCTGAAGCGCGCAGTTGTGCTCACCTGCCCCGAAGCCGGGAGATCGAAACACCGGCACGCGCGCTCGCATGTGTGTGTGTGTGTGTGTTTGTGTCGAGAAGGAGCATCCTTAACCGCGAGGCTGCGCTGCTTCCCTGCGTTCGAACACTTGATTACATTTTACCACATTGCTGGAAGATCTTCCATGTGTGCTCTTCCTCTTTACGGATCGGTTTATTAGTCTTTACTTTGGTACAGCCTTAATTCGTTCGGCAAGCCCCATTCCCAGCTTCAGAGGTTGTCAACCTTAATCGACAAATTAAAAGCTATACTAGAGTTTTGTACACATGAATGTTTCATCTGATATTCATTCAAATTGATGCATGAATCTTTGTGATTCACCTAATATTCTAGAACCTCGAGGTGTGTATGAACTAGGTTCAGATCTCCATGGGACCGAAACAAAAATTGGAGAACCTTAAAAGATTAATCAATACAATAAATGGTAAACAGATAAATACAATGGTCGAAACAGTACAACAATGGATTGAAACAAATTATTGCCCCAAACAAGGACTGTCATGAAAACATCTGCGGTAAATTACAGAACCCTTTTTTTCCTCCTTTGTGCTAGCTTTGCACTTGTGCTCATTATACAGTGTGCCAATCTGTAGAAGTGCATTTGAACAAGATAGGAAGAGTACCTTTCAACATAATGCCAAAATCATCGTCCATATAAGGTTTTGAAAGGTAAAGGCGTTGTTTGAGGGTTCTGCGGGTATGTTTGGAACCTTCTAAATACTTTCATTGTTTTATTAAATTCTTAGACATCTCTAATAGAGCAAGCATTCAGTTGGGGTTTTAGTGAATCTCACATCATCGTCCTTTAAGTTTATGGTAAGATGATCTATTTCATGTTATATTTTTGAATATGGTCATTTTTATCGATTGTTGGTGTACCGCAAAACAGTAACTTTGGTTAAATTGTTAAAACCAGATAACCTTCGGCATTTTTATCGATTTATGTGATAAAAAAGATAACATTTCATTCCTTTCAGTGGTGTAACATATTTCAAGCTCAAAGTGTAAATAATTTATCAAAACTCAAACTTTTGTGTACATATAACAATGGTTAAGTATATCATAGGTCATCAGAAAATGGTTTTACGTGCCTAAGCTAGCTTCCACCACACTTAAGCCGCAGAAATTCTTAGGAATCCTAATGTGTCCAACTTTACGTTTGGCTGGTAAAATGATTACTTTTTGCACTTTTTCGATCATTGCGTTGCTTGGTGACCAATTTTTACGCTCTCTTTTTGCACATGCTTCGTAGAAAGATAGACAAAGAAGATGTGATGAGCGAAATTCATTGCTACCAATTCGAAGTACCTTAAAATTGATCGCAACGTCAGACAAGTGTTCTTTTTACGACCGTCCCACTTACCGATTGGCACACTGTATGTCGATCAAACAACAGTTAATTGCCTGGTTGTGTATATAATTTAACATCTGATTGTTTACTTAAAAAGATTCAAAACAGAAGTTCATCCAGCCTATAACGAAAAGTTAAGAAGCCCTGGCATTGACGAAATCCTTTTCCAGCCGTTCGAAACCATCTCTTTCTGTCCACCAGACGCCAGAGGTCAAGAGCACAAATGAACAGACAGCGAGCAAACAGGGAAACGCGAGAAAGGCAACCGTCAAAACTGGACGAAAGTGTGTGCGCGCGCACCCCCAGATCATCACAATTCATTTATAATTCAATAAACACCTGTACCCGTGCGCCAGCTGATCGTCATTAGGACGGGTATAAGGCTGGCGCGACCCGGGGGATCAGCGTGTATAACGACCGCACCGTCATCCGAATGCGCGTTGTGTCGAGACGGCGAGAAGAAAAACATCAACAACGCAGACGCAGCGCGCTGTCAGTGGAGATGAACAGCAGCCGGCAGAGCGAGCAAGCGAGAGAGCGAGCGAGTGGTGCACGGCCCGCATCCCGGTCCAGCGGAGCCTAATGGAATAGTGGCGCCCAACTCTGGTGCCCAGTGTCAGATGAGGCTGTGACGCTTGGTGTACCCCGGTTAGTACTGTGCGTGGGATCGGTCGAACCTTGGCAATGTATGGGATGCAGAGTGTCGCCTCCAGAGGATAATGACCTGGCTGCGTCGGGACGGGACATGGCATCGTCGTTCATCAAAAACGTGGTACCAGCGTCGTTTGCACCACAATGTGTGTGTTCGATGTATAGCTTAAAAGGGGGAAACTCACCGGTGGATGGAAAACACCCGCGAGAAAAAGCTACACTGAAGCTACACAAATTGAATGGAGTGAGAGAGAGAAGGAAGCCCCCATCAGCGAAACATCCATGAATCAGCTGACCGTGAAGGGGAACAGATGAACGATCAGCATCAGCAGATCGTTCAGCAGAGGCGAGCCGGCGCGTGCGCACCGGATTCAGCTGCAGGCTTTACGACGGGCTTTTCGACCCGAACGCGAACGAGATCGAGCAGATGAGGATGGTAGCAGGTGCAGACGCGCCAAGATAAAATAAGCGAGCAACAGAGGCGAGAGCCATTCGCTGGAGAGTGCAGAGCCGAGGCCGAAAGGAGTGAAAGATGGACAGGCGGGTCAAAGGAGCGATGTTTTTTTCCCCCGTTTGTTGTTTGGGTTTCCTTGGAAGAACACAAAGAAACAGGCAATTGATCGAGAGATCGAGCACGTGCCCGGCGCCGGTTGTTTGATTGCGTCGTGTTACATCCTCATCTTCGCGGTCCGCGTCATCTTTACGTCAGGTTTTGTTTTTTCAGACTGGATCGGCATCCTGACGGCCTTTATTACTAGCTAGACCAGTTGTGACCTTCAGCATATCGCTCTTCTTGCACCTTCACCCAACCTGAACTTTTTCCGAAATAAAACTAAGGTGGAGAACTTCATAAACCAGCTCCATGATCGTTTGAAAATCTCCATGCATGCAAGTATTAAGTATTTTGAGCAAGCGGATCACTCTTCCTTCACTCACCTGCTTCAGATTACGGTCTTACTCAGCAGGTTTCTATCCCTTCATCTTCCGTTACCATCTTGCTATCATCCAGAACCTCGCTCTAGCCGACGAAACTGGACCCACACAACACGAAGTCGTATAAAGTTGTATGAATTGAATCTCATATTAGTATATTTCGAATCGGAATCGCATTATGCATAGACAATGTACGAGCAATGTATATTCTTTGTTGCATATGATGCCGATTAAGAATGTAATACGATTTTCTTTATGCATACGTATAGATATACGAACAATGTACGGCTGATGAATATCGTAAGTCGTATATGATGCCGACTTAGAAAATATACGACTAAACATATACATTTTGAACAATGTACGGTTAGCGCCTCCACTTTTGTATGTATAGGCATTATTTTAGCATCATTTACGATTCAATCATATTGCATAGAAGTACGATTATTTCAAGTTGATATTCCTTAGTTGATTTACATTTCCCTTAGTTGATTTACATACATATGTGTTGTGTGGGGAACCACTTTGGCTCACTCTGTAACCTGGGAAAACTGTACTTCATTTTCGTTCTGCCGGCCTGCAACACTACCTTTGCCATCAGGTTGATTATCCTGGACCTTGGGATTTAATAAAGACGTAACATCGCTTATTTGGGACACTTCTACATAGCAACCTGGTGTCGCATTGGCTAAACCGAAAAGTACCTAGACACTTTTCAACTGCTCCAGCTATAGTTTGTGAGTTTCACTGCATCTCAGAGTAATTCAAAGCTAGTTGGAGAATCCCTTCCTAACGCCAGCTTTCAATTAGGCTCAGAGCAGACAGCCCGATAGTAGCGATAAGCCAAAACGGGATCTTCAATGAACAGCTCAGTGAGTTTTGAGTCTTTGCTCATGTTAGAACCAGTGTTGGCTCATGTGCAACTGTGCTACCCAACACACACAGCACAGTGGAGCAGTGTCAACACACACACTGACTTTGTGTTATGAGTATGTTTTGTGAGGACCTTAATGAATCTTCATGAATCTTTCATGGATCTTTCACAAATCTCCGTGATTCTTTCGTTGGCGCAGATCATTCGACCAAAACAAAAAACAAGGGGTCCCTATACCCAATTTTTGCTCATCAGTTTTCGTTTAATTGTTTAATCTTTGGGATTCACGATTTAAAAGATTCATGAACCTCTAAAACCCAAACAATCACTCAGATTCATCAAATCGAAAGATGTTACTGAACAAATAGTGACGTTGTATGACAGTTTACTTGGCTACCACAAAAGTACAATAAACTATGTCTGGTACTACAGTACGATACATCAAAAACTGTTACTTAACTCAACACTAGTTAGAATGAGCTCTAACAACTAGTCTAGCATTTTTTAGGATAAAGACATTATTCTGGAGAGATCTGTTCTCATGTTTGGTTGGGAATCTCAGATATCATGCTTCTAAATAATCCAAGGTTTTGTTTATTTTAGTTTTCTGAAGAGATGCCAATCATTGGTTTGCGGTCGTTCCTGTACGGAAGCGGTGATGGTATCCTGAGACCAGTGTAGCCAACCTTGATCCATGTCTTACTAGAGTTTTTGACCGTCTACTCCAACATTGCCTGACAGATCGATGTCAAACACGGCGCTTTCGGGACGATTTAGTCTTAATCCTCGCCCGACTTTCTAAAAGCTTCTCGCGTATCACCCAACTACTACTACCCGAGCTTGGGTGAAGGAAGAGGAACAAGGGAGGGGCGTGGAGTTGACCTACAACACCTCAGCATCACGCACCGTCGCGATTTCTCTCTTTCGAAATCGGAATTCTGGCCACTTTGGTTTAGCTTCGATTTTGGGGTTTCGTTTATTACAGGCGTCCCTCCCTCCACGTACCTCCTTGGTATTTTAAATGGATGGAGGCGGGTGGGGGAGAGAGAGAGAGAGGGGAAGGAAAAAAGGGTAAAACACACCAAGCCAACAATGTCGGATGTTGGATGTCCGCTTGGAGAGCACTATAGTGCCGTATCGTTTTAATTACCGTTACCGACCGATACTGCCGTGTCCTCTGCTGGTTTGGTCTCCATCGACAACCACCACCATCTCTACCACCTCCACCACCACCACCACCAGTGGACGAGGGAGAAAATTGAAGCATAAAGCAAAAGGCAAACAATAATCGTCTCCCTCATTACTCATTCATCATCGGATCAATCAGTTTTCACTCCCGTTCGGCCCGTCCCCGAGTGCGTGACCGGCAACCCCATGGGAGGCCAACCATACCCCCCACCCCCCCCCCCTCCCAATTGCTCCTGAAGAGCGGCAAAGATGAATGGTCCACGTCCAAGCCTCCTCCCCCTTGTCCGCTTCGGGAGTCGTTGCGTCGTTTTTCCGTCGTCGTAAAAGGGCCTGAGGATGGAACCACCGGGCCCGGACCCGGGTTTGCCAGGGGGGGGCTCGTATCTGTACATATTTTCTCCCTTAAAAACGCCCGTCTAGGTGGCGTCCCCATTTCCCCGGGAAAGGTAATCAGTGCTACGGGACACACCGACCCAGCCAGCGGGGGGACGGAGGCACAGGTGGCACGATGACGACGACGACGACGACGACAACATAGACGGCATCCAACTCCTCGTGCGGTGGCCATTCCCTCGCTTCCCTCGCTTCCCATTTCTGAGCCGAGCAAGGGAAGGGCGGATAGAGAGTGATGGCGAGCGGGACGGCCTGCGGCTTTGGCCAGATTCCGGAGAAATAATAAATAAACCTATTAAACCACGGGGCCTGGCGTTGGCGTACGTGGACCATAATACTAATGAGCGGTAGTCATCCCTACGCGGCTTCCCAAATCGGACACCGCTTACCGTCCGGAGCATAGCCGATTCGGAACATTCAGAGGCCACGGCAGAGAGCGGGTACCCCGGGCGGGGGGGTGTTTTGGGGCTACTTATGAAGGTTATGCTGAGCAACGTCGTCGTTGTTGGGGCGCAAACAAGCTTTCTCCTCACGCCGGGGGCTGCTGAAGATTCATCACAGACATCAGCATGCCACGCCCAGTGCGCAGGGATGCGAGCCATGATTGGAGCGGTCTCTCACGAGATCTCATTGGGATGCTGCGCCGGGCTCGGATGCTGATTGGCTGAGTTCCCCTCCCAGTGTTCTCCCAGTGCACGCAAGCGCAGGGCCTGCCAACCCTCTACCCTCGCTTGATACCTACGACCGTATATCCGGTCTAGATTTTTTGTAAATTTAAATAGTTCATATACAGTGTCGCATCGAAATTAAAATAACATAGCATATTAAAATAACAATATTCTGAACGTGATACAAGAGAAATTTTACGTGATACACTAGGAATTTTTAAATTGACCAATAGTGTAAATACAATTGAAAAAGTCCAAAAAAGTATATGAGGAAGTCGCCGGGTAGTGATCAAATCGTTAAACAATGTAGATTTAAAAAAACAAGTGTAATATTGTGAACAAAGTTGGACCTGTTGGTTTTTATCTCAAGTTGCACACTCACCATTCAATTTTATATTTTAAAATTTATTAAATGTCAATTAAGACTAAACCACGCATATTTTAATTAATAAGGAATCAAATGTAAGTGTAGTAAGGAATCGAATGGAATATAACATGGAATCAAATGTAGAGGAATAGGGAACAAATGTAGAATCAAAAGTAGATAAAACTACAAATTTCGTTAATGTTATCGCTAATTTTACTAACAAAAAGTCATTTTTTCAAAACCATATTTCATGCGAAACCATTTCCTTTACGAATTTTCCAAGAGAATAATTTTCCTCGAATAATTTAATAACTTTTCAACTTTAAAATTTTCGAAAAAGAAAAAATTGTCCTTGCCCAGTATCACCAAACTATGCTGAGAATTTTCCTCTACTTTAAAATTATCTTTTTATTATCTCTTTTATATTTGTTAGTGCAACAATCTTTTATATTTTAAAATGTGAAGTTTTGTGTCGTTTTCATATTCTAAATGCAATTAAGATAATTTAGTTGCAGCAATGGCACATTTTTATATTTTTATATTGCACGCCGATACTAAAGGTTTAAAACTTTCCATGTATTGTTTCAACGGGGTCGCGGGCCGCATCCAATGTTTCAGTTCAATGGAAAGATGCTAACCTTTTTTTTTTTGCATAAGAAGGCTTTGAAATTTGTTTATTTCTCACATATATCTCACGTATTTCTCACATTCCTAGGTTGATTAAGGTAAACGAAAGCAAGGCAGGGTGGTGCTTCCAAAAAGTTTTAGTAAAGTGCACCATTAAATTTGTTTGTAAAATCAAATATTTTAAATTTTTCGCTTCTACGAAAAGAATTAGAGCTTTACCATACAAAAAAAGTACCGTCCGGAAATATTTTCACTTAACGAAACATTTCATTTTCGTCAAAAAAAACAGTGGCGCCCTCTGTGGGAAGAAACAAATGAAAAAATCTTTCAAGTTCTCCCGGGAGAGTGCGCGATGCTTACTTTTCGATAAATTTCTATTGTGTTCAAAAACAACGTGAACGCAACGAGAAACGAGTGTTTAATTTGGTTGCCTTTATTTAAACGATTAATAAAAAGCTGGAATTATACATGCTTACAAGGAGTCATACAGCGGGAAGCTAACAAAAAACAAATGGAACTCGGTACGCTTCGACCGTGAAGAGTGACAAAGTAGTCTCCGGACCGTTCCAATAGCGTCACAATGCGGAAAGAGATTTAAAGATTGAAACAGTAATTATACACCTTACAGTATGTACATTGGTGGCCCAAAGCCAAGCACAATATTGTTTTGCTGTCCTGACGTCTTTAAATCATAGTTGAAACAATTTTTAAGACTTATCATATAATAACATATTGAAACACTGCTTAATATGATATACTCCCACTATCATATATCATCCCACTAGATAACATCCTTAATAGGAGATAATATTTAAATAGAGATATACCAGTACAGGTATTACTACATTTTTTTCGTTATGAGTACGTGTGTAGGATATTCTCTTTTATTAAAGACGTTTGATACTTTTTCGTAGCATTGAAAAAAAATGACCATAGCAAAACAAATGTGGTGCTCGACTTTGGGCCAGCACTGCAGTTTGCTAGCGCCTGTTCCAGCTGATACATAGTAACGAATTAGGAGATATGATTGCTAGCTAAATTGGGAAGGATTGTGGTGTGGCCCTTTCGGCGACTGTTTGCTTAGTCCCATTCACTGTTCGCCTGCTGCCAGTTTTCGACGAACGGTTTGTCGAGCGCGTTGATCATCAGCTCACCACAGTAGAGACACTCGGAGGAGATGATGGCATCGATTTCGCTCTTCAGCTTTTCCTTGTGCGAAACGGTGCCAGGGGCGACGAACTCGGCCGTGCCGGAACCGTTCGGGTCCGTGGCCGTTTGCGTCGTGGCGAGGGTATGCTTCAGCTGCGCTAACCGCTCCGCCGTGTCGGGACCTGGGGCGGGCAAGGAGAGAGAGTAGAGAAGCGCTGAGCAGAGGTTTTTTTTTTGCGTGACTCGAAGGGAAACGATACTTACGTAACGATGGTACGACGGCGGCTTCGAGACAATCGGCATGGAACTTGTGGCCACAGTGAAATATGAAGAAGGGTTTGAGCAGCAGATAGACGGCGCACAGCAGACACTGCTCCTGGGCCCCGATCGTCACCGACCGGTTGCGGAACGTCTCCAGCTCCTGGCGTACGCGCGCCGCCGATTTGGCCGACTCCTCCATGTCGCGCCGTTGCTCCTGGATCTTGACATTGTACTCCTTCAGCGAGCGGCAGATCGCCTCCTTGAAGTGGTCGATCTTCTGGAAGTCGGAGAAGTACGGCAGCAGGTCCTCGATGCGCAGCAGGTCGCACTCCTGCAGGATGCGCAGCGCCCGCTGGACCTCCTCGTCGCGGGTTCCGCGAATTTCGTGCTCGGCGATCAGCAGCCAGAGCCGCTTGCGGAGGTTCCGATCGGCCGGTTGGGCCGCCGTTTGGCGCGCCAACGTGCGCCCCGCCTCCGCGTCTTCGAAGGTGAGCGCCAGCCGGACCGCCGGTACCCACATCTCGAGCAGGCAGTGGAGAAACACGCTCGCCGGCTGGATGCCGTGGCGGAGGCTGATACGCAGCGCGTAGTGCGGATCGTAGTGCACCATCGTGGTGTCGCGGCCCTGCGTCTCGAGGAAGGTTAGCAGCTGGTCCGGTGCGTACGTGCCGTACAGCTGGATCACGTAGTTGTGTATCGCGGGTTCCGCGCAGCCGCGCGAGTGAATACAGAACTCCAGATAGCGCACCGTTTGCTGCGCGTGCAGAGGCGACTCGAGGCACAGCAGCGTCGACATCAGCCGCATCGGGTCGAGCCGGTGGCCCTGAGCGATCAACATGTCGACCGTGCTGGTCGGCAGCATCTCCATCACGATCGGCGCGTACTGATAGACGAGCTCTGGCCGGTTTTGCGCGCTCAGCACTGCCAGTGCGTCCTCGTACCGACTCTGGTTGATGTACTGATTGATTACTGACTCGTAGTCCTGGTTGATGGTGGTAAGCGCGGTCAGGTTGTGCGTGTCGCCGTACGCCGCCATCAGGTCGTAGATGGCGGCCCGGTACTTGCGCACGCACCCCATCACCGCCCGACTTGCCATGAAGCTCTCGAACTGCTTCTGCAGCTCACGGCGCGACTCGTCGCCCGCACCACCCGGCCGCTGGTGCGCCAGCTCGATCAGATAAAGCTGTACGATCCACACGGTCAGCATGGTGATCTGCGTTTTCTCGTGCGGCTTCAGCTGCGCCAACCGGTTGCGCAGGTACAGCAGCAGCGCCTGGTTGCAGTTTTTCTGCAAAAACTTCAGGCACACCTCCTCGAAGCTGAGCTGCGTCTCGGAGAAGATGGCAGCCGCCTGCAGGAAGTCGCCGGCGAAGAAGTGGGACTGCGCTTGCTTTACCAGCACGATGTCACGATGGGCCGGGTTTTTGTTGCAGTACTGTAGCGCAAGCTCGAACTTTTGCCGGTCGGCGTACAGTCTCCATGCGTTCCGCTGCTCGTTGACGATCTACGAAATGAATACAGTTTTGGCAAAACACATAAGACAATCTATTCAGTTTTTGATGAAAATATTAGGAAAATATACCCAGAACATTTTTTATATTCTTCACAAAAATTCAAATTGAAAATGTACAGTGATACAAGAAACTATCAGTAGCCATTAAGTTTAACCGTAAGATTTATTTCCGTCGAAGGTTGAAATATATGACCTATGACAAACATTTAAACGGCATGGTGTAGATAAACTTCTATTCTATCCAAGGTGTACTTAAAATTTCGACAAAGTTACTGGAAGGTAGTAACTTTATTTTGAAGAAAACGACAATTAAAACCGATGAACATTATTGTCATATCATGCATGATTTTTTTGTGTATCGTGGTAAGTATTGTGGTATTTATTGGGCAAATATGTTGCACTTAATGCTTGATGTGGTCTCTGCACGGGTAATCCTTACCTTGTAGCGAAAGATGAGTTTGTTGCTGTAAACCAGCGTTACGTTGGAGCGAATGTCCTTCACGATGTTCAACAGCCGGCCGTACTGCTCGACGAAGTACTCCTCGTACACGACCTGATAGTCGAGCAGCGAGATGGCGGTCACGTGATCGGGAAAGAGTAGCAGCGCATGAAAGTCGGTCAGAACGAAGGACAGCGGGCAGCTCGACTTCGGTGCCACCTTGTGCGAGCTGCTAGCGGGAGCCGGCACAAAGCGGGGCTCCGGATAGGTGATGAGCTCTTTCTGCACGACGAACTGTGGCCGGTTGATGGAGGGATCGATCTCTTGATAGTTGATGCCGTTCTCCGTCAGGCAACCGAAGCTCTTTGGAAAGTCTTCCTCGTAGTTGAAAACTAGCTTGGGCCAGGACGCGTTCGGGCCCACCATACCACCACCGGGCGCGCCCGCCTTGCCCATACCCGATGAAACCGTCAGCTCTTCGAAGTCTTTCAGCTGCTCGGGAATGTTTTGGTACGAGGCGAACACCTTCTGCAGATAGCCGCTAGTTTTGATTTCCTGCGCAGCAACCGTCGTGGCTCCCGTGCCGGCCGACCGGATCGTATTGTGGAACTTGTACAGCCGGTCCACGGTCAGCACCAGCACGATGCAGTGCACGTTCTTGCCTTCCGTCTTGAGATAGAACTCTAGGCCGGTAATGGGCCGCGGCTCGCCCTTGCTAACGTCGAAAGCATGCCGCACGTTGTACTGCACCAGCTTATCGCCGCTCTCGAGGCCCACCTCTGCCTCCCAGATGACGCCGTGCGCCGTGCCGAACAGGATAGGGCCGGTGTTCGTCTCCGAGTCGTTCGCGTGATTGAACCCGACGGCCGTAATCTCCTGGTCCTTCAGCTTCGTGACGAACTTGGGCTTGAAGCTGTTGCGCTGCAGATACAGCACCTCTGGCGTGAAGCCGGGCGATTTGGGTAGAAAGGTGAGAAACATGTGCGCCCCGAGCGGATCGACGTAGATGTTCGACGGTCGCAAACCACCGATGGTCTTGTCGATCGGTACTTCGGTGAACTTGTCCGGCTGCTTCAGGTTCATGCGCAGCACGGTCAGGTTGGTCATCAGCATCATCAGCCAGTCGTTCTGTACCGACATATGCATGATGCCGGACGGCAGGTTGAGGTTCATCTTTTGCTTGGTGAAAATAGGCACCTCCTTGCGCGTCCGCACACTCACGTAGCCGGAAGTTTTCGGTCCCGCATTTGCATCGGCATCGGACGTCGAGTTTTCCCTTATCAGGGCGCTCGAGTATTGGTCGAACATGGAAGCCATAACGGGGCGGATACGGACAACTCCTCGATCCTCCTATACTGGATGGTTCACACGCGAGCACGCTCGTACACCTTCCTTACAGCCTCAGTGTCTGGATGGTGCAGCATAAAATCGAACGGAAAGTACAATCCAACAGACCATGAATCACCATTGCAGTCGATAACTTTGGCTGCGAAAAACAACACTCGATGGTGGCTTGTCATCAACACCAACAAACCAAAGTAGGGGGTAGTGTTCACGCACCGTCAAGCATCTGTCAAAATGAAAATCAAAGCAACTTTGAGATAACCGTTACCTACTCCACTCAATCGTAAATAATAAATAATTTTGAAAACTCCTGCAATAAAGGTGTTTTTATCGGATTTATAATCAGCATAAAATTTATAATTTTCTATGTGAAAACATGGTGATACTTTCCTATCTCGTTCAGCTGGTCGACATCCTTGCAACTGTTGATTGGGACGAGCGTATGGCAGTAACTCGAGCGACCCTTTTGATGACCTGCTGCGTCAGGATGGAACCAACCGGAGTGCAGTCCTGAGTTGAGTCCTGCATCAGCTGCCGTGCAGCCGAATATTTTATTCTGTTTGAACTTGTCTTCATGTAACGGGATTTCCTTGTTACGCATATAGTAAGTATATGAAGAATCAAATTTTACATTAGGAGAGTTACAAACAATTCAGAAGAGTGTCTAATAAAAAAAAAAGAAAAAAAATGAGCCAAAAGCTCGATGAAACTGAAGTACGTTTTGTATTCGAAATATACTTGCATCTCAAGGTGTATAAATTAGAAGGTGAAGTCGTCCAGTGTAAAATGACATTTCATGACTTGACATAACACTTCTGGGGTATTCATATGGATTTTGAGGGGGGGTATCGGAAAAGGATTAGGCTTTTGACATAGCACTTCTCAAATATGGCACCCCTTCCAAAGCGACATAAAGTCACCTTCTATATTTATACACCTTGCTTGCATCTAACTTACAGGGAATGCCGTTCGTTTGACATTCGTGAACACCACTTTAACGTTTTCGCTCAGATAGATTTGATAGCCAACAACGACTTGTAAGCATCGGTCAACGTAATGGCGTGTCGGTGCGGATAGATCTCGTTCTGACATACGACTTGCAGGCCATTATCGCTTTATTGCAAGTACAGTGGTTCAGTGCATTTTGCGCGATGGGATCACAAACATTTATATTCATGTTTTACAATATACGATACAGCTATATAACGAAGTTGATTATGAAAATTCAAATTTGACTTTTCCTGGTATCAGCTTAGAGACGGCGCCAAGAGACGCCTATTGGAAGGCATCGTTCTTTTCAGCTCATTGGGTTGAAGCTCTTGGCGTGCAGCGTCAATTCCTCAAATTCTTTTGCGGGCGCCTTCGGGCGCACCTGGAGACCACCCGAAGAATGCGTCTAACGTGATCTCGGTTCCTGGAAGTACCTTGTTTCTTCTTCTTCTCTTTCTGCTTTCCCATCGTGAGATACTACAGATGCGCGATCATGATCGACATGCTGTTCGCAGGCGGGATATATACGGCAGGGCAAGAGTGTGAGTGAAGCAGCAGCATGCGCATCTGAGATCAGCTACGCGGCTGCTGCGTCGTTGTTTGCCCGTCTCGTTGTCCGTGTGATTGAAAGCGGTTAGCGCTCCCTGTACCGACGATCAGTGCACCTCGATCTACCAAAGTCGCTGGAACGATCGATGAGCTTAGGTTAGAGAGCGGTGGTGATCTCAGTGGGCTTACGTGTGTGGAGTACAAACAGCAGTGTTATTGGATCTTGTGTTTGTTGTTTTTCTCATACCCACTTTCAGGGGCAGAGGCGAAGATTCATCGAACGAGCGGGCAAAAGCGCTAGCAGGTAATCGAGGGGTAAAGGTAACAGAGCACGATCGCCACTTCCTATGGCCCGTTTATAATATCTGAAGCAGCAGTAGGGAAAGGGAAGCAGAATGTGCCAGCGGCAGCACGGCAGGGTGCTCTCGTACCGAAACAATTCTGGCTCTCAGATATAAACCAGATCCCTCGTAGGCCACCAGTCACGCACACTCGCCCATCTCGGATGCTTTTTTGACGTGTTTCAACTACGGGCGAAAGTAATTGATACCTAGGCCGAGCGAGTTTTGTTCGATTCGGTAAGAAATAGCATCCGTCGGAAAGGAGTGAAACTGGTGACCCAGGGCTGGTGGTCCGTTCCGTCTTCGAGCAGCAGCAGCCTCCCGGTGCTCAAGGTTGTCTGATCGCGTGCCTCGTGCATTCCAGGACATAATCCACCGTCCTCAACCACCGATCAACAACCTGTCCAGTGTCAAGCAACGATCAAACGCAGCTACGCATCGTGATGAGATTGTTGCGTACGCACGTGCGCTGGCAAGGAAAGGATTAGTTAAGGCGGGGGCAGGAAATTGCCACGAAATCTTGTTCCATCCCCGAAACTCGGCGTGTTAAACGCTGTCCAGCAAAGGCAGGTATTCGCACAATTCTGCGTTCGGGTGTGTTTGTGTGGTTTTGACGATTGCGCCCAAATCACTCACGCGGGCACTGGAAGATCGCGATCGCCAGCACGAGTGGTGAGTGACGAGCGTGTTGAGAGCATTTTGTTTACATATTCATTAAAGGCTTTCCGGGCCGCCAGTACCGAGCGCGACCCGCACCTGCCCTGCCCGGGGGAATGTTGTTTGACTAAACAACGGGTTTTACGAGCAATTCTATCGGGGATGTTGCTATTTCTGTAGTACCGCCCGATTTGCTGTGCGAATGCCGAGATGATAACATCGTCGGCGAAATTATTATTGAACGCAAGGGGTAAACAAGAAACCGACCGACAACAGAAGGGAAAACTATTCATTGCCGGGAAGTGGCGAACGCAAGGCACAATTAAATTCCCGACCGTCCAGCGCGTGGGCAAACAAGTCGTAAATTGAGCCGGAGAAACAGCAGTGTAAACTATCCAGGTCGGCGTGGTGAGGTGGCTTGAGGCAGGGCCAACTTTGATGGGCCGCCCGATCAAAGGGGAAATCAACGAGGAAAACAAGGACATTTCAGTGCACCGAACAGCAAGCCGAACTCGTCGCCGTATCTCATGTTATTGGTTTTAGAAACTGCACTCCCTGTCGGACAAGCACAACAATGGGTACTTATGGCATTGTCGTTTGCGTCCACTTTCCAGAATCCTCCAACGGGGCACCCAGAGTAGACAGCATGGAGCACACCAAACGCACGCGAACGGTCAGCAAAACGTTCACCTTCCTGCTCGGCACCATCGGGACACTGCTCGCCTGCGCCCAACTTGCGACTGGCTGCAACGAGATGGTGTGCGCCAGCATCGTCTCCAAGTGCATGCTGACGCAGAGCTGCAAGTGCGACATGAAGAGTTGCACTTGCTGCAAGGAGTGCGCAGAATGTCTCAGTTATCTTTACACCGAGTGCTGCAGCTGCCTGGAGATGTGCCCGAAGCCGAACGAGACCTCCAACGAGTTGTCGAAGCAGTCGCACATCGAGGACCTGGAGGGCTTCCCGAACCTGTACGACGTGATCACGTCCGAGCAGGACGCGCAGGGTCGCTGGAAGGTGATCTCGTTTCCGATCGACATCGATGCGGCCCTGTACGGGCCCAAGGCAGACGGCGGTACGAAGTATATTGTCCGTAAGTGTTGTGACCGCAGCTTGAGGGCGCATATGTTTCCACCTCCTATACCACCTTCTAATGCTCGTCATCTATTTCCCCGCAGACTCAACTGATATGGATCTAAAGCAGAAGTACGACGATCCCAACAAGGTCACGGTGAACTGCACCGTTGCGTACCAGGCACAGTGCATGTCCTGGAACAAGTGCAAGGAGAGCTGTCGAACGATGGGGGCCAGCAGCTATCGGTAAGAGCCCCTACCCCTAAACCCTCCACCCTCACCATCAAGCGAGGCGTATTACTAACGGTCGATTCTCGCCGATTCCAGCTGGTTCCACGATGGTTGCTGCGAGTGCATCGGCCAGAACTGCCTTAACTATGGCATCAACGAGTCACGGTGCCGCGACTGCCCCGAAAACAAGGAGCACGATCTGGACGATTTTGCCGGCGAGGACGAGCTGGACTACGGCGACAGCATGGGCCCGCTCGACAATGCGGCGATCGAGTCGACCAATATATGAATCGTACTCGGTTCGCTGGCGCTCTTCTTCCTCTGCCGGTACAACACGTTGGCCGCGCTGTGGGTCGTTTAAATATGTATGATTAGACGCCATTCACTGATGGGTGGCTGTTACTCTCTCTCTCTCTCTCTCTCTCTCTCTCTATCTCTCTATATCTCTATCTATGTCTAATATTTCCATCGCCTTAGCCGGGCGTGCTGCGGACATTACGTTTCGCAGAACGTAAATTCAGCTTTGGTACAGCACCTTCGGTACACATATCGCACGACGTGATAGCTAAAACACAAACAAGCATGTAAACGAACAAACTAACTCCCTTAATGGTTGGTAGGACTTAAAACACTCACTTTTTAACTACTCGGCTTCTTTAAAGCATGGAAGAGCTTTTCCATAGGTAATTTTATACAAAAAGGATTATTTTTTATACTTTCTTCAATGTAAATTAACTAAGTAGTACTGGCAGAAGCGATAGCAAAAGGTTTTGTTTGATTAGATTGATTTTCCGTCGCTAACGAACTGCATAGCCAGCAATCGTCGCAGATTGGCAGGTTCGAATAGGCTTTATCACATCGTACGTACCCTTATCTTCGTGGTATTAGAAGGAATGGAAAACTAAATCTGATTTCCTTTGGGCCGTTTTGAAAAGCAACACTTTATCTAGATCTTTTGTAACGAAAGTATATTAACTCTGGGACTGATTGGAAACGAAATCCTCGATCGCTTCACCTGTCACAAGGACGCCTGAAACAAGAAAAAGGGGAGGAACATGGGCGAACGGTACAGACTCTGTAGTGGGTTTATTTTAAAATAATGGCTAGGCTTAAGGAAACCGTTTTATGTTGACATGAGCGATCAAGTCTCGGTGTAACAAATGGCAACTAAAACTCGCAATATGGTCAACAAAGGAGAAAACAATGTAATGTAATGTATAACGAAGCAGCTATGTGTCAATAAAATCGGTGTAAAGAAATCCAAACCGTACGGTAGTTGTGTGTTTCGATCGACGAGCTTGTTATTCTTAGCGAAACCCAATGCGCTTCCTTACGTCGACTAACTCGTGAGATAAAAAGGTGGAAACGATTGCTTCAGAAAGGGCCACGACAAACGAACATATTGTTACATGTTCATGATAAGAGCAACTGAGGCTATGTTCTACTTCATTGACGGAACCTTGTTTCAGAATCGAAACCGGGCAGCTTAATGACAATACTACCGTGATCCTGTGTGCTAAAACAAATCTATCGAACCACTTGCTTACCAGATAGTACATACTTTATTATAATTTTCGTATTTTCTCGTGTATAGAATCATTTGAATTCTTTTGGAACGCATCGCTAATAAGTGTTGTTTGACATTATTCTGTTTGGAGATTGCTTTCAGTCATTTATCTCATTACCATTTTCATCGTCATTCATTAACAGCCATATTTAGTTCATTTAGAAATTGTAAAACCTAGCTTAGTTCCAATGAGGTCTTATACTATGGAATGAAGAAATTGTACAATCCTTAAAATTGTTTCAACCCTTTTTGTGCCTCGTTAGAACTGGAAAGGATAAGGAATTCCACACGAAAACATAAGTTGCCCCCCTTACTTTTGGAAGCAATAGTCCCTTTCATTGTTTTCTGTACAAAAAGTTGGTAAACCAGCCATAGTTTTCCCATTACGGAGCCCACGAATGGAAAAGCGTTGTACAGGCAAAACTATAAACATAAGAAGTTACCAAGAATTAAGATTTTTCGCTTATCGACCTCAAACGGTTTCGATATAATAAGAGCTACAGTTGGCTGTGTGTTTAGGTGAACAAAACATATTGAAACAAAACTGGTCGGCGAGTGGAAATCATGCTAGATGCATGTCTCAACAATAACAATTTAAATGAATTAATAGCTTTCGCGCATGTCTGCTACCCGCCACGCACACACTCCATAATTACTTCACCACATTTTATCGCGCAAGCTAGGTTTAGTAAGTACATCAGCAGCTAAAACATGCCGTTAATTACTTTCCCAGCCAGCTAGGATCGCGTCCCAAATCTGCTTCCTCTCCGGAAGCGCGCAGCTAAGCCCGGTTTGGAAGTCGCACCATGGTCATAAGCGAGGGATAAGATCGCGCTGATTCCAGGAATCGCGCGCTCTTTAAGCCTGAACGGTTACATGCATATATGCTCGCAAGGTTCTCTCGTTCGCTCTCACTCTCTGCGTGACGGACATCCTGCTCATCTGCATGTACGATCCAGCCGTGCACCCGGCTAAGGCGATCTTAGTCGGCTAGTCTGACTGTAGCGATCGTGCGGATCGGACGTATCTTTCAACCGTGCACTAGAGAGTGGTTAGCTCCCCGGGAGTACTCCTGGAACAGTGTCAGTGAGGACTGCAAGGGTTGGTCCAACAATTGATAGTTATCCAAGACGGTGCAGTATCAACTAAAGCCACGAAGAAAGTAAGTACCGAGAACTCAACCTGTCTATGGCGCATTAGTCCAGGCTGTGGTTGTCCCTGGTCGGTGTAGTTTGCAAATCGCACCAGAAGCACTCCTCGTGGAGCAATCCTTAAATCGTGTCCGGTGCGAAATGGTGCGCAGCTGACCCGAATCCGTCTCAAAAGCGATGGCGACACATTTTGCAGCGACGATCGTCGCCAGTTTCTTCTTATCAAACCACGCAACCAGAAAGGAAGTCACAGCCACCGCAGCGCTTCTCTTATCGCACACACTGTTCGGTTCTGCGTGAGTTAGAGTGCGTTGGGGGGAGGGGAGGGGAAGGAAAGGAATCCAAAGACGAATGGTGCCCGTCTTAGCTCAAACCGGGCACAGGGAAGCCTTGAAAACCGACGGAAGAGAGTAAAAAAGCGCTCCACTTCCATCGTGTTACCATTCAATGTGTTGCCTGAGCCGAGTCGACGATCAACTGATAACCTCCTCATCCCGAGGGGCAACACAGACCGCTACATTGTGTAGTGCGCCGCATGTTACCTCACTTCCGGAAGCCAATCCGATCCGTGGAGACCGACAGCGTGTGCAGTTTTTGGTTCGAGAACATCTCTTGTCCATACCATTTTCTCGAATTGAAGCCAACCGCCTCTGCAGGACGTATGACTATGGGTATTTTCGACCGCCAAGCAACCAACCATCATCAACACCATATCCGTTACAAGACACAACACCAGTAGCATCCCTAAACCGCCCGTCCGTCTCCCACTGCGATCCAAGGGCAGATTGTTTACAGCTGCCTACACGCCTGCGTTTATAAATAGTCGCAAGAAGCAACGACTCCAGCGGCAAACACTCGATTCGGGAAAAAAGTGCGATTGCATCGTGATTGCACCATACGGGAAGTTGTCGGAAAAGACGGGTTAACGATGGTAGATTTGGAAGTAACAGCGGACTCAAACCAATCCATCTTCCCGCATTCTTTCGTCACCTTCTACAACTTTTCGGTGAGCTCTGAGTTATGTTTTTGGTCGGAAGATATTCCTCGTAAGGGAAGTTTTGTTATGTTTAAAAAACACGCCAACGGTTGCGTTCCTTGTGGTTTGAGATAAATTGAACCCTTACAATTTTCCAAGTACACCTCATAGTATGAGTATAGAGGAAGCGCATTCCGGCATTAGTTGGCAAGACGAGTTCTTTACTCGGAGTCCATGAAGCTCTTGATGTCTCACCAGAGTTTTAAATCGATACTTTACTCGGAATCACCGGAGTCTTACAACCATCGGATAAAGATTGTTCTAAATATCATTATGCGAACCTTGCAACGTAATCTTCTGCGGGTCAAGCGAATTCTAGTTGGTCCAACTAAGTAACAAAAAAAAAATCCATCCCGCCTACACCATACATGTGCGGCGCAGATGACGAGATGACATCAGCTCGAGTCGGTTTCCGCTTGGTTGTTTCCATACTTCCTTTCTCTCTCGCCTGCCTACTCTGCTGTATCTCAAACCGTAACGGATTTTGCATATGGTCTCTGGGTCGTAAAAACAAGTGTTCGAAACGTACGATCGCTGGCCGGAAGAAAACATCTGCGCAAGGCAGCAATCCGCCACTGCATAAGCGGTGCATGCGATTCGCCAGCACAAACAACTAAACGCATGACCCATTTTCAATCGAACATTTCGCCATCATTCCGGCTGAGTCGGTTCAGAAAAGACCGTTGGAAAAGCAGTCCACATACCAAAAACGATCCGAACGAAAGTACTGCACCGGTCAAATGTTCGCAAGCATACACAGTAACCTCTAGCACACATAATGTCCAGAGTTGCCGCCATGAGATCAGATTCACGATGCTATGACTGCTTGCGATGCGAATCGCTGCCAACCAACCAGTCGTTGCACTTCTGTGTGCAACGTCGGCTTATTTGCTGACGCCTCATAGTGTCAGCTGTCTGTCGGAACTCATCTCCACGCATCCGCACTACGTCGAGAGGTGGCACATCGTTTACGATCTTAACAGATTTTAATTGAAATTGAAACTCGTCAGTTAGCATATCTCGGCTGTGCGGTACTCGCTTTAAATGGTGCGCACATACGGATGCAAAAATGTAATCGCTGCACGGTAGCTAGGGCTGGCACAATTAAGGTTGCCGTCTGTGCCACACGACTCCAATATCACCCAGAGGTCAGCTTTTACTACGGTCGCTGCAAAATCTGGGATCCCCGCTTGTCGGCAGCGCTTTATGTTTTCCTTCAAATTAAAAAAGGTACGCTGTATCTGTTGTGTCTAGAATGTTGGACTCTCTGGCATCAGTTGACAGCATGGAGAGTTCTTAAACAATATGGGTACTTCTGGTATGAATTTACTCAGCATTCCTTTGTACAGAACCATATCCCAGTACCAGTCACCCTGCCATTCGAGATTCATTGGTCCGATCCTTTGGCAAGGCGAGTTCACCGATACAAATATGTTGTAAAAGATTTGGAAACTGTGTTGGAACTTGCGTGGTATCGAGCCCTTTCTACCGTTGCCCCCAGACCTGCCTGCCAGAACTCCAGTGAACTAACCTCCAGCCTACGCCGTCGCTGCTGGCAAACTCCAATCGCATCTGAAAGTAAAGGTGGATTGGGTATACCTTTTGTTCTGGAAAAGCTTCAGATATCCGTTTGATTGTCAAATTGACTCTATCACTTGTTCTTGCTTGTTATTTAGTTCTAATCGACATAGTTGGCTGTTTCGTCTTAGCCATCCTTTTAGCTTAGTATCCGCATACGCATCCATTTCTCTTGGGAAAAAAGGAATAGGACATGCGCAGCCTGGCGGAGTATATACATAGAGTGTTGTTCGTCGCACTCGAACAAGACTTGAGCGAAGGCGATATCTCGGAACTGGTACTACTGATGTGGTTACTGAAGAGTGGTTACTGAACCTACCAAAATATATACCTATGGGTTTCTTTAGTTTTGCTTTCTCTGTTTCTTTGTCTCTTTATCGATCCGTTATACATCCTAAAAAGAAGGTTCTGCTAACCAGAGGACAGGAGTGCGGAATTTTCGGCAAGGGGTGCTAGGATGGCCTCAAAGATGACGCTAAAGCTCACAGTGGCGTGCGTTGCACTTGTGGCGCTGCTGGCGACGCCGGCCCGGTTCGTCCAGGCCGACGAGATGGAGCTGGACGATCTCGAGTTCGACGACGACGACGAGGCAATGCTGCGGAACATCGAGGCCAAGCACGTGAGCCAAGACTACGAACGCGAGGACCGTATGGCGAAGGAGCTGGCGAGCCGGATCGTGGCGGAGCACCAAGCGCAGGCTAGCTACGGTGGTTACCCAGTGGAGGAGGACCAGGAAACCTACGACGCCGAGAGCGCGGTCGGACCAGACGGCCAGCGGCGCCCGCCACGTCTGATGGACCCCTGCAAGGGCGTACGGTGCGGCGCGGGACGCGTCTGCTCGGCCAACACCGCGACCCAGCACGCCGAGTGCATCTGCATCCCGGAGTGTCCGTACGAGAGTGATCCACGCCGCCGGGTGTGCACGAACCAGAACGAAACGTGGGACTCTGCCTGCGAGGTGCATCGGCAGCGCTGCCTGTGCAACACCAACGATCCGGCGTGCCGGGGCGAACAGGTACGCCACGTGCACATCGACTACTACGGCACGTGCCGCGACATGCCGGAGTGCTCCGACAACGACCTGGCCGACTTCCCGCGGCGCATGCGTGACTGGCTGTTCAACGTGATGCGGGACCTGGCGTCGCGCAACGAGCTGCCCGAGCCGTACATGGAGCTGGAGCACGAGGCGGAGACCAACATGACCAAGCGCTGGACGAACGCGGCCATCTGGAAGTGGTGCGACCTGGACGGCCACCCGCACGACAACACCGTCTCCCGCCACGAGCTCTTCCCCATCCGGGCGCCGCTCGTCGCCCTCGAGCACTGCATCGCGCCGTTCCTGGAGAGCTGCGATCCGAACCGGGACCATCGCATCTCGCTGCAGGAGTGGGGCAAGTGTCTGCAGCTCGACGAGGACGATCTGACGGCGCGCTGTGCCGAGATTACCAAGGACGACGAGTTCGAGAAGAACGACATCGAGGCGGGTGCCTAAGCGCCTCTGCACCTGTTAGTTCCGAATCTTTTTTCTTTTATCAATCTTAAGACGGCCGTACGCCAGCCATATTCTATCCGTTATAAAACGGCCGGATCTGCCCTACAACACCAACCACTAACGCTAACCCAAAGAATTCCTGCTGTTCGCCATGATTCCCCTTGGCACTCGCAGTTTGCAACCGAACTTCCTGGCTGAATGCATGGTAGCGATCCATTGGTGTAAAACAAATGTGTGTGTTTTTCTTTTTTGTTTGTCGCTCCCTCCACATTCAATAACAATAAACGCCGTCCGCCGAACGACGACGGTCAATTCGCTAATAATCGAACTCAAACAAAATGTATCTATCGTAAAGGTAGGGTTGTTCCGGCGGAAACAGCGGCTACACATGGTGCTGCCCCCGATCGACACCACCCACATGAAAACTTAATAAAAGAATTACGGAAAATTGTGAAAATGTGTGTTAAATGCCATTTGAATGCTACAGTAACGAAACGGGTAAGTTAGCTATCGCCTACTTTTATCGTAGACAAAAACCGTTGCTTGTGTTCCAAGTAGAACATTGGCTTCCTGATGAACCACAAACAAAGCGACAAAATATCCCAACGACCTCTGGCGTGGTGTATCCTCGCAATCAACCTAGGGGTGCGGTATTTCATAAAAATATAACAAACTCCCTTGTTCGGTACAGTTAGCGCGCCGCCGTTTCAAATTTTTTTTTTTAATACTCATGAAACTAAACTCATTGGTTCTTACTGTCCGTCCTGTGTAGTATAATTTACAAGGGTAATTAATATGTAAAAGTATATTACCCTGCATTCAACATAAACTTAAACACGTTAACGGTTTAGCTTAAACCGTTACGTACTTTTAAGCGACCTGTTAGCATTCAAATATTCGAAAAGAATGCATGCGTTGTGTTTTGCATAGCTTCAGGCGCAAATGTGAACCAACAGGAATAGGAGTATCTAGGCCGGGGCCTCATTTACCCTTATACCTTTCTTGGCGTAATGACCGTCGTTGGCCATGCCTTCGGATGGGATTCAAACCACGCCTTGATAGGCCATGTACATCTGCCCTTACAAAGAGTTAAAGCCTAGCGCCACATATTAGAATGGGTGATTCTGCCACATCTCGAAATTAGATCGACACCTGGTTTGGTACCAGATACATTCTAGCGTATATATCTCAAGCATATGAAATGTCAAAACTGTACGTTCGCCCGCTAGGCAGCTCGAAATATCGTTTTAAAAATGTCCTACGCGCGAACAAACGTATTACTTTTTTGTAAGGGGATGAAATAAATGCAGCACGTTTTCGAGCAGTCGTTCTTCTTCATCCTACTCACCATTCAAGACTGCTCGATGTTTGTTTCACGTAGGACGGTTTTTAGGACGATTTGCTCGAAATTTACGATTTGCGGGCGTTCGCTAGTTTAAGCTCACATCCCAAACCTAACATCTATGTAAAACAAGAGTTCGTTACAACTCTTTTTCAAATATTCAAGCAGTTTCGCTTGGTCCGCTTGGTACCGACTTGCCCATCACCAGCCGTAACGGCGAAGAATGTAACACTTCGCCCGCCACACGCTGTTAACACACACAGCAGCCCACAATGCGTCAAGCGCCACGAACACAGACGCCGTTGGAGGTGGCGTGACGTGTGAACATTTGCCCGCGCGCGGGAAATCCGCAGGTGGTGTGCGTGCCATATCGCACCCTTTCGGAGCAGCTGCCGATGGGAGCACTGCAGAAAGATGGCGGCTGTAGGATGGTTTGCCTGTGTGTGCGTGTATTCGTTGAAACACTGTATGGATATACGTGTGTAGACACAAGGCTCCTCGAACTGCTAGCTAGATCGTAGGGCAGCACGGCGAACCATTTTCGCTAGAGCGTCCGGTGTGAACACTTCGACATTCGGTAACTTCGCTGTAAAAGCTCGTGTAAGTGGAATATTTGCGTTGCAATAGTTAAAAGCGATATTAATAAAGTACAGGAGCTAGGTCATAAGTGTTATTTCGCGGATCGGATGTAAAGAATATATTTTCCGGGAGTTCCTTTTTTTTATTGTTGCGAATGTTGAGAGTGCAAGCGATAGCGTATGTGACACTGACAGAACGCGCGATTAAGTTATTACAAGGAGACGACGCGAGAACGAAATTGTAACGGTCGCGGTGGCAGTGGTTCTTAGCGGTCTGATAGCACAAACACACCACTTTCGGCGAATAGAAGCCATTACGTGTACCTCGAACCGTCGGTCGCCGCTGTAGCTTTCTGTTAGGCTTTTTATTTCTTATCGATTATGGTGCAACATGCAATGAACAGGCTCGATTAACTCAGCGTTTCTTGCGTTACTCTAATTCTTCAATTTACTGTTTTCTCTTTTTCCGGTGTGCGTCAAAATAGCAATCTCTAGTGCAAACGTCGACTAACCGCTACTACAACAAATTTAGCAATGGTAAGTACAGCTAACATAGCCTTCTTTTGCTCGTAGCAATTATCCACCATATTTCGTCCATCAAATTTGGCAACTGTACGCCGGACACGACGTCAATGACGCGCACGGCATCTCTGTTTCAAGCGAGCCGCTGCGTCTGAATCAATCAACAATTCAATAAAAATGCTCCCAATTCATGGCAGCATTACGGCCGCGTTAGATAGTGTAAAATCGATATTAAATTTGTTGCGAAGCTCTCCTGCACGGTAAAACACGGAGAGCATCATCGGTGCCTTCAATGTTAATGTGTGTGTTTGTGCGAGAGTATGTGATATAACCTCAATTTCCAGCTTGTGCGCGTCTATCGGAAGCCACCGGAAATTTGAATTTCGTTTCCATTCTACTGTTCCGTTAATCTAGAACCCACTAAATCCTAACCCTAAAATTAATTGATTATTTCTCATTTCGCCTAGGCCGGTGGAAAGGCAGGAAAGGACTCCGGGAAAGCAAAAGCAAAGGCAGTATCGCGCTCCGCTCGTGCCGGATTGCAGGTTAGTATTTTTGGCGGGAGTTTTGGCCGTCCCCTTCTGGCGCAAGATCCCACTCGCCCTGCTTGTGTCTTCTCACTCCTGCTCGCATCAGCATGGCGGTGTGTGAAGCGCACGGCGTGGTTAGCGAGCGAGCGTAAGAAAGAAAACAAAATGGTGACTCCGTAGCCCTAGCCTATGCATTTGGCGGCGTTTCGAGGCGTACCTTACCTGTCAAGCGGAAGCGACGCCAAGCATCGGTGCGGCACAGCGCCTCTTTTCCTCTGATTTGTTATGCTTAAAGTGAACACAATTTTCATGCTGTGCATTTTATTGTTCTATCCGTGTTTTCGTCTTCATGCCAACCATCCAGTTCCCCGTCGGCCGTATTCATCGCCACCTTAAGAACAGAACCACTAGCCATGGACGCGTCGGCGCAACAGCTGCCGTATATTCGGCGGCTATTTTGGAATATCTCACGGCAGAGGCGAGTATAAACGCAAACATAATGTCACAGCGATAATGCATAAGATTCCATCGTTCGAACTCCCTAATAACGTCTCTTTCCACAGGTACTCGAGCTGGCCGGCAACGCTTCGAAAGATCTCAAGGTGAAGCGTATCACTCCCCGTCACCTGCAGCTCGCCATCCGCGGAGACGAGGAGCTGGACAGCCTTATTAAGGCTACCATCGCTGGTGGCGGCGTCATTCCGCACATCCATAAATCGCTCATTGGTAAGAAGGGTGGTCCAGAGTAATCTGATAACGCTCCAATGGGTTACGAGAGATATGTTGTGCATTCCTCGGGAACGCGCACGCCGATTTCTTATTCAGAATGAAGAAAGAAACCAATTATTCAGCCCCTTTCTGCCCCCTTACCCCATTTTATTAGCAATGTAATTTTGCACTGATTAGGTTTTTTTTTCATAAGATTAACATTTATACGTTTATTATTGTACAAAGACATAATTGCTTATTTTTAAACACTACACATGTGTAGCGCACACCGGAGAGATGTAAGCACCTTCACATTTTCTAGGCTGTGCCAGGTGGATGTACGACCTCTCTATGAACTCCCTGTTACACGCA
Source organism: Anopheles coustani (assembly GCF_943734705.1). NCBI lineage: Eukaryota > Metazoa > Arthropoda > Insecta > Diptera > Culicidae > Anopheles > Anopheles coustani. The sequence continues at coordinate 7,888,383 of NC_071290.1, forward strand.
GAAATCTGCTAACTCATTTGAAAACACGCATCCACGCGGCGAACACGCGTTCAGATCTATAGAAAATGTCAGGCTTTTTGCATTATTTCGATGGGGTTGGAGGCAACCCAAATAATCAATTTTAATAATGAACGTTTATGAGGAATCCAAACACAATGGTGGTCGAATTATACATACAAGTATATATATATATTTTAAAGTAATATATATATATTTTAAAATAATGAGCGCCTTTCCTCCACGAGCAGCATACATTGCCGTTTTGATGGGGATTAATCGGATAATATATATTTTTTCCTTTATTGCATTCTTACATAACATGGTGATTCAACAGCAACACCAGATTTTCTTTTCTTTATTAAAATCTCGTTCGTAGTTGCAGATTATTATGATGATTAATTTCAATACTTACAAATAGTTGTTTTGCTCTACGGTAAAAAGTAACGTAATTGAGGCAAAGTGTAGTGAAATCACCACAAATCGTACCGGGTGACGAATGTAACGTAAGAGATTAATCCTTTTGGCAAAGCATAAAAAATCGGAGGTTTTTCTTCAGCCTCACCATATACATACGGTTCATGTACAAAGCATGTTGAGGAAAGAGAATAGAGTGTTTGTCTTAGCCGCCGATTGTAGTGTGTTAATTCTTGTCGCCACCCCATATTGCCGAAAGAAAAGATCCATTTCGTATCCGCTAGTACATTGAGCGAATTTAGAATAGTGCCACCATAGTTTTCATACAAATTTTTCTTTAAGCTTAACATTGATTTCTGTTTATAATGTTATTGCAATCAGTTTCAAAATATTCAACATTCATATTACTTTGAACCATTAATAACTGTTAATGCGAAATAATTCGTAACAATTTGAGCTAAATGAAAATAGTATCCTTCTAACTATTGATTAATTGCGTTTACAAAAATATTTTGCCATGATTTTGGTATGAGTGTACAAGTAATTTTTTCGAATCAATCTAATAGGCCGTGATCAATTCTACCATTTCTATGAAATTCGGAAACAGCATGCTTTAGGCTACACTCTAAGAGTGGCACATGGTGGTGTTATTCTAACTTCGTTATTGTAATAGTGTTGTATTTCGTACTTGTTATTAAAATAATTAGCTTAGCTACATTTTGCAAACGAAAACGAAAGCTTTTCTTCCGCTGCGCGTCTAGCCATGTTTGGTTTGAGATAAATGGGACTTCTGCCAGCATCGGCGGTTTTGTCGTCTTTCAATCATTTTCCGTATCCTCATGTTCGTCCTTATCCTTCTGTGTTCGTCCCGGTGAAATTTTCGTATAAATTACTCCGAAGGATAGTAACAAATTCATCCAATTAATAATATAATAATAATAATTGATTTTGTCTTAACGCATGATGACATCACATCAGTGCCGGTGATTCGTCGTGGTAGTCAACCCGCTCAGCCAGTTCTCCGATTAGCTCGTCTTGGTCATCAACGTAACTGAACTAGTGTTGTACCTTATGAGTCTTTAGGCGACATTCATTCCGATTGACTGATTCATGAATCTTTGATTTCGAATCTTGCAACAACTATGAATCTTTGGAAATTTTAATGAATTTTCAATAATCTTTCATGAATCTTTATGATTCTTTCATTGACTTGGAACAAGCGACAAAAAAGGGGTCATTGATGTTAAAAGATTTTCTGATTCTGAAAGTGATATCAATGAATCTCATTAATTAGATTCATGAATCTCAAAAACGAAGCAAATCGTCATTCAGATTCATATCACAAGTCTCGGTTGACAAAAATTTTGCAGCTGTTATGTAGTTACAGCAAGTTTTTCCAGTGGCAGATTGTTGGGACTCTTGCTGGAACTACATGATAGCAGCAGAAATTTAAATTTCTGTCAACCGGGGTTTAAAATAAACCAAGCTTAGGACCAAGGTTGGTCCTAGGAGAGGTGAGCTCGTAGGATCGTCGTGGCAGCCATATTTTAACCTTGAGGTCTACGACCAAAAATACCTACGTTAACGTACGACCGCCTACCCGGGTAGGCAATACGTTTTGTATGGGAGTTTGCATTTTGCTGTGCTTCAAAGCTAATATCTTTTGTTCTAGATGTGTTGTTTATACATCTTAAATTTCTGGTGTAGTAACTTCTTGGTGCCTTCCCACATTTTCGCTTATAAATTGAAATTTCAAAGATTTAGAAGTATTTTTCTATTAAATTTTACGTTTTGGAAATGTTCATGTTCCTCAGTAAATTCAGTGGCATATCTGGAGCAAATTCTTCATTATACATTGTTACATCTGATATTTAAATCTTAACATTTTAAAACTTAGCTCATTTACATAAATTCGATTGTTTTGTTTCAAACGATAACAGTTTCCTTTGTGTTTAATTCAACCCGTTGCATCATGGTTTTCTTGCAATTTGTAAATTATTATTTTGTGTAGCAAATGATGAAAGTTCGCCTAGTATGCTTTCGATTCCGCCATGTGCTCCAAAATGTCTCATGATTTGCATATTTGTAGATTGTCTTCAAATTTATCTCATTACTAATTGTTCGAGAAGTTGTTGCAAAACAGTCTTTTATAGTGTGTCTTAAATAAATTCGGATTGTTTTAAATATAAATTTTGAACGCTGCTACAAAACGTATGACTTACCCGGGTAGGCGGTTGTAGATTTAAGGGGTACAAGTCGGAAAATGGTGTAAAAAAATACTTAGAATAAAAATAAAAAAATCGGTTTTCGGCAAAACCATAGCAAACAATGTCGCTTTTGAGGCATTCCAGGAATTTCGAATCGATACAACTGTTCAATTCGAAGTAATTGCAAAATAAAAGAGCAAAACTTACCCAGGTATGCGGTTGTAGATCTGAGGGTTAAAACAATTGGTCCGCTTTTTTATGAACAAAATTACTGCAATTTTGAAACGGGTACCCTAAGAACATTCCACATTGTCCTCTACCCGCTAACTAACTAATAATCCTGAACCAAATCCAAGACCGATTCTTAAAAAATCGTTTATTTTTGTGAATGAATCAATGATTTGTTCCGGATTATCTCACATCCCTTAGAACCACCCCTTTCTAAGCACCCCTTATGTGCGCAAGGTTCATAGAACCACCCATTACAAAATGGAAGCCCAAACCCGCTACAAAAAATTGTAATTTATCGCACTCAATAGACACCCTTAATTTTTACGAGTTCTTCACATATTTTTTAGTGATGCGTAAACCAAAATTTTTAAAAGAATTGCTCATAATAATCACTATTAAGATTAAAACGAGCATGGTACGCAATGCTATTCGAGCTAGTACGCCCAATTGCGAGTGGTTGAACAAACTTTAAGCCATCTTTGCTAGTTAACTTCATTCAATGTATGCCAAATTGAACTATTTAGATCATTACATTGATTGAAAAAGATTATTTTAGATAGGCTTTGTTCTACTATCAATTTCTATATTTGTTGAATGCACTTTGACTGTCAAGCGTTTTTAGCAAGCAAACTAACAAAGTGAGTACAATCTTTTTGGATAAAATTGGTTTATAATATTCATCAAACCAACGATTTTCAAAAGCTAAGCAAAGACTTAGCTTCCCAAAGAGTTAGGTTTTAATATTACCATAATTTTAATGTTTCATTTTTGTTAATTTATGGGTCAACAACTTTTTAGAACTAATGACAGCTGGCTATCAAAAGTGATAGCCATGACAGTCAGCGTGTTAAAGAAATATGCAGATTTGTGCCAAAAAATTATCGAGAGCGAACTTATTTACCAAAATACATTCAGTGAAAATCGTGAAAATCAAGGTGGTCTTATAGCTTATACTGGACACAGTGTGATCTGTGCCGTACGCGCCCATCGACTTGGATTGACACTCTTTCATCTTTTACCCCAATGTGATGGTGAAAATTGGTCCCAAAGGTGACGCAGAATGCACCGCCGTAAACGCGGGGCAATACGGCCCAAAACAAACCGAAGAGCGGCCAAGGTTGCTAGACTACTTTCTTTACCAAACGTTTGTTCCTGCAACGTCACAAGTCCCCGAGGTGCCACACGCAGCTAGCAAACGAACGCGTACAACATATGTTTTACGGTGTATAACATATTTATAGCGGTGGGTCTGTTTTTTTTACCCGTACTTGGAAGGGGAACCATGCCCAAAAAAAGTGCCCGATTTTTGGTTATAATCACTCTATTTTGCATGAGAGCGTTGAATCATTCTCTTAAAATTCTAGCATAACTTTTGCAATCTCAACAACCCCACATTACGGTTCTACCTCTTCTCTTTATCTTTGCAGTTGAAGAACCAAAACCGGAAAAAAAACAAACGCGAGCCAAAAAACAATCTCGTCGTCACTCCCATTTTTGTTAAAGCGTGAGTATTATAATAAATGGAATTAGAAAATAAATAAAGCTGCTGGAGGACGGATGCATCACGGTTCCACCTTTCTAATTTATCTTTTTAGAAGGAGCTAAAACAAACGCCCTGCGGACATCATCATCGGTCATTGTTCTTCGCGAGGAATTGAAAGCGTGAGTATTATAATAAATCGAATTAGAAAATAAATAAAGCTGCTGGAAGACGGATGCATCACGGTTCTACCTCTTCTAATGTATCTTTGTAGACGGAGCTAAAAAACACCCCCTGCGGACATCGTCATCAGTCATTATCCTTCGCGAGGAATTGAAAGCGTGAGTATTATAATAAATCGAATTAGAAAATAAATAAAGCTGCTGGAAGACGGATGCATCACGGTTCTACCTCTTCTAATTTATCTTTGTAGAAGGAGCTAAAAAAAACCCCTTGCGGACATCGTCATCAGTCATTATCCTTCGCGAGGAATTGAAAGCGTGAGTATTATAATAAATGGAATTTGAAAATAGATAAAGCTGCTGGAAGACGGATGCATCACGGTTCTACCTCTTCTAATTTATCTTTGTAGAAGGAGCTAAAACAAACACCCTGCGGACATCATCATCAGTCATTATCCTTCGCGAGGAACTGAAAGCGTGAGTATTATAATAAATGGAATTAGAAAATAAATAAAGCTGCTGGAAGACGGATGCAATCTTGTAATGCAACCCGCCTGGCGATTTCGAGCAATTGTCCTAAAAACGTCGAAGCGTGTTACACGACGTCCGGACTACAACGCGACGTCGCCTGACAGGCGCTGAACTCCATACCAAAAAAAAAAACCTTGCGCGATGTCGCACAAATTGCTCGAAAAAGTAGGACGAATGCTCGAAAACGTCTTTTATTTGCTTCACCTTCATTCAAAAAATTAGGACGTTGGTTCCGCGCGTAGGACGCTTTTAGGACGGTATTTCGAGCTGCCTAGCGGGATTGCATTGAAAAATTACATCCACCTTCTATGCTAAATCCATCCATCCCTTTTTCCCTCTTACCCGTCCCATAATCATCCATTTTATCAATTTTTGAGTTGGTAGGCATAAAAAGAAAAACATTGTTTTAAACCAAATTTTATCCAACCAAAATTATTCGTGTTTTCTTCTTTTTATTTTCAGACCATCTTAAATTGACCAGATTAAAAAGAAATTAATTAGAAAACTTTTGTCTTTTAGTCTTTTTTCAAATTCTATTGGTTGCCTTGCACTTTTTCTTGTCGCATTGTTTTCCAATTGCGTTGATGTTTTTGTAGGTGGCATAAATGCCGCAAAATGTATTTAGCGTAGTGTGAAAAACGTAGTATTCATTGATTTAGTGAAAAGTATTCTTGTTGTGTAGGTCATGTGTAGTTGTTTATGTAATTCATACCGTAGCATATTGTATTTATAACATTAATTTTGAAAAGCATGTTAGTAGTTTCGTTTTGGCTTTGTTAGCATAACCCCCTACTCGGGATGTTTTTGTTTGTTTTAAAGATATTTCGCCTTTATTTTTTTATTTATTGTCGCCAAACACGTGATATTTATAAAAGATTTTTGAGTAACTTTCAAATTTCAAATTGATCCATTATCTAGTAAAGTATCGTAGTTTAGTAGTGCAAGAAAAGTAAAGTAGTTTAGTAGTGCAAGAAAAAGATCGTCAAGGCAACCTCCATTGAACCAAATCGGCCCTGTTTTCCTTTCGACAACATGCCATTCAGCTAGGAATCGTCCACAGGCGAACACAGTTGGTAATCCAACTCATGTTTTAGCGGCTTACAGTCTGCTATCGCTGTTGGGAAAGGCAACTAGATAAGCAAAGTGGATTGAAATGGGGGGATTCATTGAATTCCCGATTCATTAATCTTCTGCGATTCACTAGAGTTTAGGCATCAGCTCACATGGCTGGCGATTTGTCTACTATTTCTGCCTCATAGGAGAGTCTTCTATGAATAATTTCAATCACATTAGCGTATTTCAGGTTCTGAATTGCCTTATAGCATTTTGAAGTTGATCTTTCTGTAGGAACTGCATCAGTCGCTCTTGTGCAATCACGTGGCAGGCGCCTCGAATTCATCCATTGTTGATTTTTTCGACGCGACCAACTGTCTCACGGATAAGGTTTGCTTAATTTGCCAATCCTGGAAAGTGGTAACTCCCCTCCATATGTTGGACAAGGGAGATACCGGCTTCACGAACAGGAGAGAGCATTTTTTGGCCGTGAACTCCGGAGAGCTGGTTCCCCGATTTCTATCTTTTGGAAGTTGTGCTAACCGCTGTACGCAAGGAAAAGAGAGCCGACTGAAGGGTTTCGTGAAGAGTCACTTTTATCCCACCTCTTCGTGATTTGCTTTGAAGTTTGTAACAAATACCTTAAGATAACTCCGCCATTCTTAAACCTGTGTTGGGGTAAGAGGTGGGACTCATCATCAATATATAGCAGATGTTCCCTCGAAATTCTCACCTCCGAGTATGTAGGGCACGCATAGCCAAGACTTGATGACTGAAGTCGATGCTCGAAAGACGCCGACTTTGGTACCTATGATGGTTACGAGTGGATTCCGCTCGAAATGCATGTCGCCAGGAACATGTCATCATAGCTCAAGTCTTCTGTTCTAGCGTGAAATAGAATAAACAGGATTTAAAAAAAGACTCCAGTTTGTAGCGCAAACGTTTAGAGATCGAAGTACATAGTTGTATCGTAGGATGAGGAAAAACAAAAACAATTATGCGAAAATACGAAAATAGATAAACCACCAAGCTTTAAATGGAAACGATCTGTGATAAAAGAAATGTACTGTGATACTAAAGAAGTAATAAGTAATAAATGAATGTAAAACTGTTAACAACTGTTGTTTTTTTTTCTTCAATTTTGTTTGCTAGTACTGCTTTATTACACCAATAGATATTTAAGTACAATTTAACATATGCTCGTTACCCTGAATTGTGTCGACACTGGACCACGATGATGATGATGAAGAGATACCAACAGTTGGGATACGCATGTACCGAAGAAAGGGACTACCATGTGCTTATGTGGCGTTTCATCAGCGTTGTTAAGCCCCCCAGCTCCGGACTTGGTTCAGCGGGCATTACACTTACCGCTTCACCGTCCAAGTCGAGTGGTTGAAGCCATCGTTCATAGGTCCAGGTTCTAGGCGACCGCCGGGACGGCCGGACTGGAGTTCCGTCGCTGCTCGAGCGCCTTCATGTACTGGATGATGTACTCGAGCTGGTTGATCAGCTCGCGGTAGATGGTCCAGTCGCGCAGCTTGCGCTCGCTCTCGTCCAGGTACGAGTCGTTGATGTCGATCGCGTGGTCCTCCTGGAGCGTCTGGAACAGGAACTTCTTGTCGATCACCACCAGCACCTCGAAGATCTCGCACAGCACCTGCTGCAGGCTCTGGCGGACCTCCTCGCGCACCTGGTTCAGCAGCTCGATCTCGTAGCGCTTGTACTTGGCCTTGTTGTGCTCGTTCTCGAGGTCCTCCTTCATCTGCTCGATGCCCTTGGCCAGCCGGATGTAGCGCCGGTACGAGTCCTTCAGCAGCCGGTAGAAATCGCGCGTCGCCTCCTGGATCGACATGTACGAGATGCGCATGAAGATCGTGTCGACGATGTCGTTGCGGAACTTCTTCGGTATGCGCAGCCCGTCCTTGTAGATCCACGGCTCGTCCCGCCCCTCCCAGGTCGTATGGTGCCGGTCCATCGGAACGCCGAAGATGGTTTTCGTCTGCGCGCGTGGCGAGAGATACGGAAGCGTGGTGTGGTCGGTAAATAGCCCTACAATACTCGGCCGGGGGACAAAACACTTACGTAGTTCCGAATCGACACCTCCACCGTACCGAGCGAGGAGTTGACCTGGTCGCGCATCTTGGAGAGGTCCACGTTCTGGATCGGGGTGTTGACCTCGATCTCGTACGGTGACGGATAGCCGCAAGGGTTCAACCACATGCGCTGCTCGGGTGAGAAGCCACCGTAGGCATGCTGCTGCTGCTGGTACTGCTGCTGCTTGCCGTCGATTGACTTCGTGTCCACCGTAAGCACCGCCATGCTGAGAAAAACCGCCAGAAGAATATCGTGCACCGCTGCGGAGAAAGTGAATGAACGGCGTATTTTTCGCCCCCTTTAATAACGACGGAGCACTGCGCGTTGGAAATGGATAGTCCTGTTGGGGAGACCGGGAGTCGCCGACTGCGAAATGGACAAATTGGACCCGCAACAGCAGTAATGATGGATGGCAAATTGACACGTCGTTCACGCCCGGATCATGGTGCGAAAGAGCGCCAATTAAGCAGGCTGGTATGTCGCTCCGCTACATTCCGGCGAGCTGGGCGAGGAATTCAAGGCATTATAAACGTAGCTCGCCGGCGCCACCGCCGCACTGACCTTTCGGACCACGGACAGGATCATCGCACACGACGTGGTGGGATTGCAAACGCGGAGATTCAACCCTCCTCGGGTTGTGGATTTGTGGTGGGCACTATTTTTGGCCTACAACGCTCTTCCACACGATAAGCACGGTGGTTTGGGGAATGTTTGACTACAAGAACGACGACACCGTGGATCATACCCTTCTCTCCTTGCACCTTATAAGACTAACAATGTATTTTCTTATAGACTTTTTCTCAGGCTGGGAAATAATATTTAAGAGGAGAGTTATGTTTTGCAAACACCCATCACCAAATAGCAAAAGCATGAAATGTAGTCATTTCCATCTATCAGCAGAAGGCTGATAGAAACATTTCAAGTTCGTTTGCCGTGAATTGGTACAACACTTAAAAAAATAACTGTAACAGTTTGTTATAAGTTTGGCTAGGCTTTCCGCTTCGAATATCCTCAGTATTGCTGTACGTCATTTGATGCTCCATTAATTCCACTGGGTGAAATCAAGTGTCCTTGAAAGTCTACATCGATCTCTTTTTGCTGGAATCCGATTAATGTACTGTTGGCGTCCAGAAGAAGTTGAAGGTTGATTCGCCATATGGGATATTCCTCAAGAGTTGCCTAGACAACAGCCATTGGAATCCCGACTTCATGTTGAACTGAACAACAGGGAGTCGCTTGTTCTGTCTACCACTTGACTTACTTAAAATGGCGTTCAGTTTCAGCGCCTCTCACGGGGGAGATAAGCAAATAGGCTAGAGTAGGCTAAAAGTTGGTCGAGAATCCACCGGAATTTGGCGGGCTTTGGTCTCTACCCTTGTACCGAACGTTGTGGCGGCCTGTATTGGCAAGCTTGTGCTTGTTGGCACCCGGGAACCACATTGACGGAGCACCATTTCGGAGCCGAAAAACGGCAGAAAGAAAGGGGGTGTACTTACTCGTTGCACCGCCGCCCAGTGGCGGCCGGCAGCAATCCTTCCGAGGCGGCCGGGTACACTTACTGCCACCTCCAGCGTGGTTACGGAGTGTATGCAAATGTACATTTATATTGTCGTCTCGATGACGCACGTGCAGCACGACCAGTCGTATTCGCTCCGGTGCGACATCCGGTGCGGCAGCGGCGTCGGCAGAGGACCCGGAGGACGCCTCCACGAGGACGGGCGTGCTGGCGGTTTTGGTGATGGCGGCGGTGGCGGCGAACGGTGTGGGAGTGTTGCAAAAATCGAACCGCATCGTGTCGCCGTTTGGCGGCGTTGCAAATTGTTGGAGAGGGGGGAGGGTGGTGTGCGAGTTGGAATCGATTTTTCCGCGGCTTCCGGTCGGTCGGTCGGTCGGTTTCTCTAGCGGCTGGTCGCTGCTGATCGTCGCTTGCTGATCGTTGCTCTTCCTTCTTCCGGCCCGATCGCCGCTTCAGACGTGCGTGCTGCGATCACGCGTCCCGCCATGATGCCGACTCATGTCGCGTGTGTTGTGTTTGTTGTGTTTGTTTTTTTTTTTTTGTTTGGCCGTTCGTCCGTTCTTTCCCCTTTGGATTTTCTCCCTCGTTTCTTTTGCGGCTCACTTTAGCGCGAAAAGTTCGCGAGCCCACACCGGACGAACCTTTTTTTACCACCACTTGTATTTTTTTTTGTTTTAAAAAGCACACGTGCGAAATATTGAACCGGATCCCGACGGTTTTGCCAACTTCCACGAACACTCGGTGGATCACTCTAGGGATCTTGGGGATCTGTGGGTCAAATTCAAGTCCAAAATACTGGACACTGTTCTCGTAGACGCACTGGCACGTGGTGTCCCGCTAGTGCACTATCACACACGGAGCGCGACACAGCTCCAGCAGCACGTGGTCAGCAATCGGTACTACCGTGGCGATGTCACCGGTGTCAGATACAAATCATAACTAAGGAAGTTCCGTCCGCTGTCGATCGCATAAAATACTCGGACCGCCGGCTCCCCCTTGGCCCGGTCTGCCTAGGTGCTTCGGCATGCCTGGCACGACCCCCGTACCCTTCCGTTTACCCCCTCCTTCCACAGCTCCTTACAATCTTCACCCGGTTCGTTGCCTGGTGCACCGACACAGCGGCGAGTGAGAGGAAGTCTTCCATTCTTTATTCCATTTCTTTCCCCATCCGCGGAGGTGTCGGCCGGTGAAATGTCACCGGAGGGACACGGGGGTGGGGGGTACATACATGCAGCAAACAAGGCGCGAACACATTACGCACGGACGACGTCGCGAATGCGCTATTGGCTACTCTGATTCCTCTGCGTACGCTGTTGCCGCCCTGATGTCGTTCCACGTTACCGACACATGTTTTGCCGGCCCATATATCGGGTTTTCGAGCGCTTCTGCGTGGAGCGGTCCGACGAACCAACGCCGAAAGAAAAACTAACGCACGAACCGAGCCCCGTGCCATCGCGCACCTTAGGTTCAGGAGTTCCCCATCGCCTACGCTCGAACTGAGGAGTTGCACTAATTAGCGAGATACCCGACATCTTCTGTCATCCACGCTGGGGAGAGGGTCATGGGTCACTGCTCGTAAATAATCACTCGCCTCGGTGTCGATAGATTAGCGCTACTCCTGGAACTTGTATCCTGATTTATCCTGCATTCTGTCTCTTCAAAACAGCGCACAGTGTGTGGGAGGTATGTTATTTTCTGGGAAATCTAGTGCCGATACGCTAGGAATCATCCACGAACAACATGTTCAGTGAACCTCCGGAGAAGGACGGTAAACGGGACACAAGATGTATCCTGTCGGTAAAATAGAATTAAAAAAACATTGAATACTAATAGTAACACAATCACAGCGGTAATTGGGCTAAGACATGCCGAACTAATTGCTACCGGGACTGCCCATTTAATCCCCGGCACGGTGTGTGCTCGTTCAGGTGTAGAAAATAATTGTTGTGATGAGTCAGTTGCGGCGCAATGGCGCTGGTCTTACCCTTAGCAGCTTGTCCATTGGGAGAAATAATGCCAGGCGGATAATTTTATCACACCGTCACACGCCGGAATGTAACCGCCCCAAGCCCACCAACCACCTCGCCCGCCGGGGCATACATTTGTTATCACTAATTGCGAGCCGTCAGCAGGGAGAATTCGCCACAGACATTCTTATCGCTACTTCGCATCCACTAACGATCTGCTTTCCCGCGATCCTCCATCATTACATCCAAATCGCGCTCTTCCACGACCCCCACCGGATTTTCTGTTGCTGTTTAACCTCGCTTTTTGTGACGAGGGATTTTAATTACGGGCTAACATCTTATTAATCTCTCGCTGGATGGATGCTTCAAGGAAGTCACAGCCAAATGGAACTGAAAGAAGAAATCCTTTACCGTAGATATATTTAAGTTACTGCCATTTAACGTCACGAATCGTAGGCGTTCGCAGGCAGCCTTAAATGAAAAAAAAACACAAACAAGCATTAACGATATCTAATGAAACTTCTTAACCGATCAATATACCTGGGACTAGAGAAAAAGCCGCTAAAGAAAGTACCCGTAGTGTCGAAGGATGAAAACCTATTTCTCCAATAACGTACGAGCAAATTTAAAATAAACAATTTCGAAACATGTCGTGACGAAACTTTATATGCCGAAAAACTTTATATGACGAAAGCCAAATCTCTCTACAATATGAATGCAAATTAAAAATAATCCGAAAACCGAGAAGGAAAGATTTGCTTCACACGAAACATAACGCTTTGAAAGAGGGTAATGGCGTTTCTGGTATCAATGAATGCGTGTAATTCATTAACCTCTGCTTGTCAAAGCCATGGTGTGGCAATAATCGCAATTCGGAATATTTTCTTTTGCCGATAGAGTGGTAACTTGTGCAAAGTATCTATTAAAATTACCTTAGAACTAAACGCTCTAACTACCGGATGCTTTGACCAGCTTTTCCCACAAGCCCACAAATGGAGCAATTTACAGAAAAGAAAGGACACACTTTTTCCAACGGGAACCGTTTCACCAAATTTATTCATTACGCACATCGACTCCTGCATACACTGGTTACATGAGGAGCTTCAACCATCGCAATGTATTTGTGTGTTTTGTTTTATTTAATTAAAAATTCTATGGAGGGTCTATTCAGTCGCTCAGTTTGTTTGTCGTTAGCTACCATCGGTTTCAATCCTAGTTTCTAATGTGTTTTGCATCTAGAGCCCTTCGTTACGTCACTGGGAATGGTGGTTGTGTTGAAGTACGAGACGGAATCCCTTAGCCGAGGGGTCAGCCGAAAGACATTACCATCCGGATGCACTGCCACAACCATTCAATTTGTCGCGTCTGCCGGGACGTCTAATACTGAAACGGGGCACCATTGAACGAGCGTCTTCAATCCTACCGTTTTTTTCTTCTACTTCTCCTTAAAAATTCTTTCTATCCCCATGAGCCAAAAAAAACCGTTTGTCTAGGAAAATATAAAAATTACCCGATGTAAAAATGAACTATATCAAATAATTGGTAAAGTAAGGCACGAATGGCGGCGAAGCATTTGGAAGCATATGAAACTCCAACTCCTGTGGTGCGTGTGTTTCGGCTACGGCACCACGGCTGCTTTGTTGATTTCTTTCCACCCTCCCCTCCGTTTTTCTCTTTGACTACCCGACGCCCTTTTTTAAATCTATCATATTGGATAGTGCGTTAACATAAACATTTAAATTACATAAAACTACGCATAGACCAACGCTAAAGTACATATCGTAAAAGTTCGCATTCCCTTACAGCATTAATTGATAGGATTGGCATCTTCCCAAGGGCCATGTCCCTCTGATGATATTAACACCAAGTTCATTGATTAATGCTGCTCGGGGCGATTTTCAAACGCAATGGGCTAAACGTAACCTAGCCTAAATAGGACAAAATCCAGATTGTGGAGGCAATGTAAGGGGCAATGGAATATTTCTTTTGACGCTAACCGATTCGATCCACACGTCGATCATCATTCGTACGGTTTGGTTTTCGTTTCGAAAAGGCCGACCGGTTACTGGTTATTGGTTTCACTTTTGATTGGATTCGAGTTTGACTGACTTAAATGCTACACGGTTCTAAGACTAAGTACGATAGTTAATTGGGCACACGTTGCATGTTTTTTTCGGGTTGCGAATGTGGTATTGCGTTAAGTAACGGTGGCGCTGGCGGATGGTGGCAGGATTTGTTTGCTTGCTGGGTAAGAAAAATGGCACAATTGGTGTCCGCCGCGCGGATGTCCCTGTTCTAGTTCCTCCTCCCCCCCTCGTGGACCGTGACTCAGGTGCGCCGTCCAATGAACGGCTTCCGCTCCGCAGTGCTGCTGTTTCCGCCATTGGATTCGCTGAGCGCGTCGTACGCATCGCCACCGTTGCCGGAACCGCCGCCGCCCGGTCCGCGGCGTCGCTCGAGGTTGCCGCTGAGCGTCGGGTCTTCGCCGGTGTGCCGCTTGCGACGGAAAAAGCCGCATCGCGACAGCAGGTAGGTAACGCCTCCCAGCACGAGGATGCCGGCGGCGATCGCGACCACGATGATCCACCAGGGCACGTCCTTCGCCACGATGGGCGGACCCATCTCGGGGAACGCCTCGGTGCGCACGGTGAGCGTCGGTGGCGCCGCCGACGGGTCCTCGTCGCCCGCGTCCAAACCCTCGACGGTGAAGTGGGCGCTCGAGCCGATGCGCACCACGTCCACGAGCGAGTAGTCACCTACCAGCGTCGCGTTCCAAAGCCGCGCCGTGATCGTGACGAGTGCCTGGGCCTTGGGACCGAGGTCGTGGATGTCGCACACGATCCGGACGCACTTGGCCGTCTGGCTCGGGCAGTCCATCTGCACCGTGCCGTCGACGGGTGACGGGCGAAGCACCATCGCTCGATCGCGCCGCACGCGCATCGTACGAGCACCTTGCTGCTGAGTGCCGTTGAACGACGATCGGAGAAAGCCGGCGGTGGCCACACGGTTACTGCCAGCAACACCACCACCTTTCTCCCGCAGCTGGAGCGGATTCACCGGGGACGCTTCGGGTTCCCCGTTGACGCCGATCACGACCGCCCCTCCGGCGCTGGTACTTTTCCTCTGCACCTCGCAGTAGCTGGCCGGGCCAGGAGCGCCCGTGATCCCGTTCGACGACATCTCCAACATTGGCAGGGCATCCAGGTAGAGCAGCCATTTGCCCTGCGGTTTATTGTTTGCCACCTGCAGCGGCCAGTCAATCATCAACTTCACAAACGGTGCCCGCCACGGTCCATCGTTGTAAATCTGTCAAATGGAAGGAAGCGATTAGGAGAAGATAAATAGGAGACGCATAGGTGTATGCAACCCTCTCGAATCGTTTTCACATTACATTTTCTACACCCAATTTGCACCCCGAAGCTCATATTTTATAATTTACTTCCTGCTCACAGACAAAACAATTTAGGAGTATGCTTATATAAAGAGAAGATAGTTTCTTCTTCTTTCGATATGCGAGTCGGGGTATATCCTCCTACGCTAAGTCGAACAATTTGTTCCCTTACACGTAATCAGAGGCGTACCAACTCTGTCCGAACTCCTATGAAGGGGCTCGTCCTTTAGGACCGGCTATAATAGCCATATGTCCACCCGCCGTCCACGGGAGGGATAATTCCTTCCGTTGTCAGGACACAAGAACTCGTGGTCCGCTTGATTGTCTCAAACGGCACGAGATGTGCGGCAGCTAGGATTTGTCTGACCTGAGCTCCAGCTCGGCGTCACCACGCGGTCGTGCCGTAACCTTACTTTTCCGCTAACCCTTTCAGGAAACTTATGCATTGCTAACATCCGCTCTGATGCACTACCGAACTGGAACTGGGAGAAGATAGTTAACAATAAAAACAAATCGACTTTCGAAATGTAAAAGCCAATCAATAACAATATTTTGGATTTAAGATAACATCTCTATTGTGAGAATAGTCAAACTCCGGTATAGTAGGTTGTTTTTTTTTGTGTTTCTTTATAGCTTTGGGTTCAGCTAGTGTTCATAATCATTGATTTAAATGTTTTCAATTGGTAAAAAATACAAAAATGTATTAAAAATAAACAGTAATGGTTTGTAAAATGATCGGTCTGAATGTTCATAGGTGTTAGAGCTAAAAAGTTGTTCTCTAACGATGAGGGTTTGACTCGGCAATTACCGTTAGTCACCCACAAGAAAACAATTCCAGCACTTTCCAGAGAGAACTCCTTAGCAAAAGTACTTTACTAAATCGGACATTGAAATAGTTGATAATTGAATTGATAAATTCTAAAATAAAAATTGATGCTCAAGCAAAGCTCAAATTTGTTACCATCATTAACTTTCAATGTCCAAAAGGTTGAGGGCTCGTTAGGTGACGTGAGATAAATAGGCATGTTTTTAAAGCAACAAGAGCAATCTGCTAGATTGAATGCCAAAAGTGGATATATTGCTCTTCGAGATATTGTTAATTTGTTGCAGTTGATTCTATCGCAATAAAGTATTCTTCCATGCACTAAAAAACGGGTGTAATGTAAGCTTGTGGCGCGAAATTGCTGACAGAGGGCGATGAACATCGGTCGAGTAATTAATCCTTATTAGAACCATCTTCGAATGCGACCAAGCGAACGAATTACCTGGTAAACGTGCCGCACTGGCATGCCGATTTCGTCCAGCGTCTGGATAGCACTCTCGCCCAGGATCGCCGAACCGCCGCCACCGTAGAACACCTGTTCCGGGTGCGCCACCCCGCTGATACTCAGCTTCGCCATCCGGCGGATGCGCATGCTCAGCGTGGCATTCGTTTTCGTGCCCGAATCGCGTGACGTGGTGTTGACGAAAACGGCCAGCGAGAGCACCTGCGACGAGTCGGCGACCGCGCTGCGACTGTAGCCGTACTCCTCCAGCGAGCGAGCGTCGAAGCGGAGCGCTAGCTGCACCTCTCCTTGGCGCTTGACCGGGTTACCGATACTGCAGTCGACCACGGTCAGGTTGTGTGCGCCGCACACAGACGAACCCTGGCGGGTGAGGGGAATTAGAGAAAACGTGAGGTTAGAGCGGTTGTTTAGAAGTACTGACCGGCCACATCGTGTACCCTAACCTACCTTCGAGCCGGCGTAGGTGAGCGACGCGTCATGTTGGACGTACAGGTGCGTCTCGTAGGCGGAATCGGCCAGGTTCTGCACGGTCAGCGACAGTGTAAGCGTACGGTCACGACCAAGCACGAGCAGGTACTCGCCGGCACGCCCCTTACTCATCAGCCCGGTTAGCTGCGCACTTTGGATCGCCAGCGCCGACTGGCAGATACCGTCCGAGCCGCAATCCTTCTGGAACGGCACGGAGAAGGTGCGCTCGGCCGCGGTACGGTTCAGTATCGGCTCCAACCGGGGCAGGACCGCACTGTCGCGTCGTCCCGCTGTCCGACCACGTCTCGGTGCACCATCCTTATCGCTTTCCTTGCCCTCGTCCAGTGTGTAACTGATTCGGAACTGGATCGGATTTTGAATGTCACGCGTACCCTCTTTCAGATAGGCCGTCACCGGATGACAGTACGGCTTCCCATTGACCGGCAGCCGGAAGCGACGCTGAAATACGTTGGTACGGGGCACGTTCGAGGCCGGTGGCACCGCTTCCGAGCTTCCCGCCGCCGTTGGAGAGCCAAAGTAGACGCGCGAAAACTTGCGGTCGTTCAAGAACGTCTCGGCATTGATGGAGAGGCGAAGCTGCAGCGATGTGTCCGCCAGCGGATCACCCTCGTTCAGGGCAAGCGACGCGTCGTCGACGGCACTACAGGCGCGGAAGGTAAAACTAGAAACGAAAATGGAACGAGCAAGATAAACAAAAACACGTCACTAATGGCACTATTATAATGAAAATTCAAATGAGATATTTTGAACGGTGCAGATAAAGTGCAAATGTTGCAAACCCCGTTTCATAAGATACGAAGCAAACGACATATGAGCCACACGAAGGACCACCAAAACCATCAGACAGAGTTGTGCAATATCTAAGCTTAACTTAGCTATGATTAACAGGCAGAAATATGTGAGTACGACTACGAGATCGTATACTGATAGATGTTGTTGTGGCTACGTAATGAAAGTTTCTGTAAATGAAGCAAAACACGTACCAGGTCGCGTTGGTGGTCGTGTCGGCCGAACATCCAAACTTGGTCGGATCGATGGAGCCTAGCCCACCCTGCTGCTGCTGGTCCAGGCTCAGCTCCTCATACGTGCGAATGTTGATGATGGGGCGTGCAAGCAGTGCCGTTACCCGGTCGCTTGCGTACGAGCCGATGATCAGATCCGGGTACGAGTTACCGTCCAGATCGTGCCCGCCAGCAAGCGAGCTGCCAAAGGTGCGGAATTTGCCGGGCCGCTGGGGAAACAGTTCCACCGGATCAAGCACCTGCACTGGCTCCGGCGACAGGGCGCCACCCTGCGTGCCGAAGTACACGTACACACGTCCACTGCCGTCCGACTCGTACGGTGCACCGATGGCAATATCGTCCAGTCCGTCGTGGTTCAGATCGCCACAGTTGGCGATGGCGGTGCCGAAGCGGGACTCCAGCCGTCCGGTAAGCCGTTGGTCGTACTTCGCGTTGAAGCTTGCGCCGCGGTTCAGGTACACGTACACGGCGCCTCCGTCGGTCCGGTTGAAAAAGTTCGGTGCACCAACTAGCAGATCCAGGTGACTGTACGAAGCAACGAAGTGGGTATATTGAACGAACAAATCGAATCAAACCGACTAACCCGGATTCAAACCTACTCACCCATCGCCATTTACGTCGGCTGTAACGAGGGCGCTCCCGAAACCGGATCCAAACTGTTCGCCCCGCAACGAGATGATGTGATCGAAAGGATTCTTTCGACCACGCTGCGAGAAGATCACCACCTCGCCGTTGCCCTCAGCGGATCGCGGGGCACCCCCGGCGTACGACATGTACTCGCCGAAGTATCTACCACCCGTTACGGACATTCCTGCCAACGAGAAGCGACACGAATGTTACGTTACCTCCGTAATTCCGCCGTCCGAAAACATCCGTAGAGACACCGAGAAATACGCGGCTTTTTTTAAACGAATATGGTAAAAAGGAAAGGACAGTTTGAACAAGTATACTTTTTGCGAATGTGTGCACAGTGCGTAAATGGATTATTTTAAATTGCATGTGCCGTGCTTGCAAAACAAAAACATAAACCAAGGGAATCGAAGCTTGTGTCCCTTGGAGTTCAATTATATGTAACCAATATAGAGTGCCTTAAAGTGAAACTAGAATGAATTCCGAATGTTGACAAAAAATCCATTGCAATGATGTTTCATTTCGGACGAATACTACAAACTAATCGCAACCAAGAAATTAAAAGTCAACTGAGAAAAATGATAATAGCAAACCCGCTTTCGCACTCCGAAAGAATACTTACACACGGGGAGCATGCGGTACCCGATTGCTTTTGCAATCGAGCCCTTATTTTCAAACGTTCAAACGTTGTTAAACGTGGAAGAAAAGTCGCACACATGTTGTGAGATATTACTGAACCGATCATGCTGTCCCATTTCTCGGCATTCTCGGCTGGAAAAACCATGTCTCTAATTGGAATACTCTTTTTCGTCACGCTGCGTGAACTCTCGCGATGGTTCGTTTTGTACATCCCTTACCTAAATAGCTATAGTTCGGCACGGGCGAGTGAACGTTATCGTGCGGTGCAAAATACTGATACTTATCCCGCGAAAGGAAGTCGCCTTCGATAGCCACGTTGAATAACGTGCCCTTCCACGTCATGGCGCCGGGCGTGCCGATGAGCGCCGTTCCGTCCGGGAGCACCGCTCCCGACGTGCCCGACTGGCAGAACGCGTACTGCTGGTGTTCACGGTCGATCGATCGGCCCCTGCACACCTCCACCGCGAAGCTGAACGAAAAGTCCTCGTTCAGCACGTAACAAATGCCCTGGCCGAGGTAAAGGCCAGGCGAAGCGTCGGCGGACGCATTCGTTTGCGGCTTGGTGATCTTGATGTACCGATGGGCGCACACAAAGATCTACAAAGTAGAAAACAAACAACGATTAGTCCCGTGGCGGGCCATAGATGGGTTGGTGCTGCCACTCTCTCATACCTTGTTCTGTTGGCCGCCTGTTTCCACCGTCACCCCGAGCCACTGGTTGCTCTTGATTTCATCCGCTCCTGGTGGTTCTAGTCGCTGATGTAGCTCCTGGGGACTGTCCAGCTCGTTCAGGTCGCCGTCGTCGTCGACGTCGTCCGCTGCGAGCAGGCAAATTAAGTGTCACTTATTTTAGTACGACTCGGCGCAACGGCCTCGACCTCGGTTAGTAGATGCAAAATCAGATTGTCAATCCAAGCGATTACAAATATTACTTCTAACGCTTTGCAGCACAACATTCCTGGAGCGCAATGAAAATGACAACGAAGGATGCTGTTCAATTGCCCTTGCGCATTATGGATAAGCGATAAACTTACGCTATATGCTTCGAATAAAAATCCGACGAACGATGCGTTAGATGCGATTTGGAGCGTATGCGCAACCTAAAC
Source organism: Anopheles coustani (assembly GCF_943734705.1). Lineage (NCBI taxonomy): Eukaryota > Metazoa > Arthropoda > Insecta > Diptera > Culicidae > Anopheles > Anopheles coustani. Next base: position 7,908,624 of record NC_071290.1, read on the forward strand.
TATCAAGCATTTTTTAAGCGGAAAATATATACATATTCACTTACATTCTTCTATCAGGCAGTGAGCAATCACATGCACGCAATAACGGGTCGAATAAAAAACGTTAGTAAAACCAAATTCAAAACGAAAAAACAAAATCAAAGATTAAAAAAAATTAAAAGAAATTAAACACCTACCCACTCATTCAACGTGGCGTCTAATATGTGAACTTTAACATCAATCGGGTTCAACAATATAAAAGAAACAAACGATCTAAGATTTCATATCATAGACGCACAGTTTTTCTCTATCTGCCATGCGAAAAGCAAACACTGCGATGTCTAGTGGTAAGTTGGATTTTAGATGTTGTTGATTGTCTGTATGCAGGGTTTAGTGTGGCTATGTGTAGTTTGTTTTGTGTGAATGTGTATTTGTGTGTGTGTTTACCGTATGTATCATCCAAAGAAACTATAAACCCAACTTACGATCACCTAGTCTGCCGCGCAAAGGGAACTTTTCATAATTTCCAGTCGGTGCTTTTAAAGTGAAAATAATAACGTAGAAAAAGAGTATATAATATAATACTTAGTACATGAGCCAAACAAAACAAAAAACCTTCATAAAACACACAAGGGCAGAAGAGATAAGTTGTGAACAAAACAATAACATAATTCCCGCGCAGTAACGGAAATATGAACGAATGTTATACATTTCAAAGGGGTCTATACGATTGTGCAAACAGCATATAATAATCATTTTATTTCAATGCTTTTAATTTTTTAATAATAAGAAATCCGTGGTCTTCCGTCATCGGCTCTTTTTTGATAAGGAAAAGTTCCTATTTGCACTTACGATATGTATACAGTGCTGAGCAAATACTTGAATCCCCGGCGGAATGGGCAAGCCGCTATGTAACGCAAGAAATTACCATTCTTTCGGATATACATCCCTCCGACCAAAGGGTATACTGCAAAACGATAATACGCGATAACGGTGGCTGAGAATCGTGAGTATGATACAAAAACAGAAATAACGAAAGAAGTTAACCATCGAAAAGTAAAATTGTTATAACAAACAACCAAATGCACGTTTCCTTCCTATTCTGTTTAGAGTATAAACCAAGGCTTAGTTAATTATATCGAAGGTCGTTAAATTTAACCGCATATACAGCTGAGCATACGGCATGAAACATGATACATAATGTTTACCAACAATATGTTTATTCAGTGTATGGTTTCATTTTCTGACCCAATTCGCCACGATACTACCAAGAGTTGAGACCGTAACGTCTTGCGATAAAATGATAAAAATAAAACGTTCTTAATCGAACCAATAAAATATGCGCCAGGGCTGCACAGCTGTCCGAAGATTATTCATAACCCCCGACAGACGTGAAATGAAGTCTCAAACGCTCGGATCTGGTAAACATCTGGATCGCGTCGAACGCTTCTGCCGATGCTTAACGTGACATGAGATCATTTCGTTCAAGTGGCGCTCCGAGGGTCGGCACTTTTCGACGGAAACGTTTGGCTTGCATTGCTGATTAATGACAGTGATCTTGGATGTCTCGCCGCAAAACGTGTAGACCGCTACTGTCTTCCGGTTTAGTAGTTTTGCGAAAAACAAACATCTAGCGTACCGTGAGTCATAGAAAATTACTCTTTCTCACATCGTTATAGCTGTATACAAATATGCTGAAGCGAGTGGAAGATTGTTTTAAACCTTACGAATCAGTGAATCTATTTATCATTTCTACTGAATCCCATATCAACAACCAGTACGATTGTGTTGGACGCGGGCAAAACTAGCAGCAATAGAAAAAGAAAGAAATTTGCGGTAGTTAGTTTTTTTCCATTTTAGAACCCTTGCAAATGGGGTCACATTTCCTGCACCCGGCTCAGAAGCAAGCTTTGCTGACTTCCCCCTTTATACGAATTCCTAAGTGGTATCGCTATTGCCTTATTGAGTAGTCTAAATATAAACCGTTGCTTCCATCCAGTTAGGGTTAGAGCTTAAAAGTGTTGCTACCCCAGCTCCATTTTAAACTCACCAATTCTACAGTCCTCAAATACCCTACCGGCACCACAAGATATCAAGGATTGAGCTCGGCTGCCGGTGGCGGCCAATTAAAGTAATTCGAAAGAAACTTACTCCGAAGGCCGTCGGTCACGACCTGTGTACAGTCGTCTTGCCCGATAGTAATAGGACAGCGGAACAGGGCACCGGAAAAGTTGGATGCTGGCTGCAGATTTTGGCCTAACGGTGCGCCCACCAGGATCCTGTAGGATGAAAACGATAAGTAACGAGTACTTTAAGGCGGACTAGTCCTCGTCGGGGCCAGGGTCGATTCCCGTCACGCTTACCAGCTTGTTACATTTCCTCCGCCTTTCGATATTCGCTGACTGTGGCCGGCTACCGAGTAACCGAAATACGATCCCGGAATGCCATGTTTATCTAACAGGTGACTCGTTTCAAGATTAAAAGAGCAAACACTGCCCACTACTACAAGAATTACGCCCAGGCACAGCATAGTCCCACCGACGGTAGCCACCGTCATAAAAAGGCAAGCGCGTGATATTAAAACTAGCGACCGTTCAGTAAAAGTGATGGCTAACGGCACTACACAAAACCATTGCTAGCTAACAACTAAGCAATAAACTAACGATCAACTTTTCTGAAGCACCATACTATGTTGTTTTCTTTCTGAGTTCAAAACACGATCTACCGTCGACAATTTAATGAAGTTCGCTGCTTCTCGACCAGCCCAAACGTTTGTACTGTGTATATTTGACAGCCCACAGTGGCTGCGTTTGGTTTGCATGTCACAATGATGGGTATAGACCCAAGACACATTCGTGTATACAACGCCAACAAATTTCACAATATCGTGGGGTGAATGTAAATTACCCTTTGTGTTGTTGAAATTTCACGATAATAGTTGCATTTTCCTTATTTATTTTAGGCTTACGCTTTAAGAAATAAATCATCTTGATATTGAATTTAAACGGAAATATAGTTCGCGCCGATATAGACGTCGCGTTACGCGACGGATTGTCGCGCTGCAGTGTAGAGCTCTTGTTAGGGTAACCTTTTCAAAATAGAAGTAGCAATATTATAATTTTATCAATAAAAAACTCGGACCGATGGTCAAAGTGCATTGCAAAATGGCTCCCACAACGGTCCTATGAGCTCACCTTTCGTAAAACCCACCTTACTCGGGGTCCACACTACAGCGCGACGTCACCTGACAGGAGCTGAACTACATATAAAAAAAACCTTGCGCGATGTAGCGCGAATCGCGCTAGGTTTTTTTTGCATGGAGTTCAGCGCCTGGCAGGCGACGTCGCGTTACGCGACGGTGCAGTCTGGAAAGCGTGTTACGTCCAACCTTGTCAAGTTGACATCTTTCGTGCAGGGTTGCTTTGAGATCACAAAATGGGAAAGATTTACTGGGTGCAGGTGACTAATGTGAGTTTGAGTCCCTCAAATAACACAGGGCTATCAAAAAATAAAAACTTTGAATGGTACGGATTTGAATTTAATTTCTCACACTTTTCAAACGTAGTTAATGGATCTTTTTAATTACCCTGAGTATAATTACAAATATATCTCTATAGCAAGCTGAATGCTAAAAATGTCATATTAGGCCGAAGTGGAAATAATCATTTTTATTGTTTCCACATATTTACATAATGTATTAATCTTCGTTGATATTCACTTTATTATTGTTGGATTTAATTTGTTTAATCGCTGGAACTAAGTCCCCCTATCGGAATCGAGTCGGATTAACTCATTAGTTCCTGCTCCCGACTTGCATCCCTACTTTTAACCAAGCAACCCGTGCGTGTGCGACAACACATTTTCCGTGCCGCATTAGTTTGGCTAATTTTTGTCGGTTAGTTCTGCAGCTAGGCCGTTTAAAACGGAAATTTAGCTTAGAGTACGCTTGTTGTTAGATATTTATCTGTTCACAAGCATTGGCAGCGGCCAGTGAGAAGAAAACTGTCCAAGGCGGTCTACTCGCACCTCAACAACACGCGCCGGAAGAACCGGAAGAAGGCAATAGTTGATCAAAGCATCCTAAGTTCGTTGATAGTTTAAGTTACGATAAAACAGTTGAACGTAGGAGTCGTTCGTAAAATAGTTGATCAACGACCCTTGAGTTAATACAGATCGAAATCTACGTAAACCGTAAAAAAGGAAACTAGCTAGAGATCCCCAGCCGGTCTGCCCATCGGTAAAAAAAACCACAATCAACTATCCAACCAAGCAAAACACGCTACAATGAGCGAAAGCGTGCCAGCGGGAACGTCGTCTACAGCGTCAGCCAACGTATCCTCCAATGCAGAAGAAAATGCACGAAAGGTGCAAAGCTATAAGGACAATCTTATCAACCGTGCCGAAGTACTAATCACAAAAGAGTTCCCTGAACGCATACTGCGCCTGAACGCTTTACTAGATACGCCCAAGTTTTCCGAACGTAGTTTCACTGATGTTCACCAGGTAAGTGGCTGGGCACCAGATTACCTTTTCCAGCTCGCTTGCTAATGTATGTTTTTCACTCCCGCACCCGCAGGATCTGAACATTCCAGTACCGGAGCCAATTCTGCTCGACGGCGACAGCACTGCTGAAGATGATCTTCCTGCTAAGCGCGCTCGGATGAACTCGAACAATGTTGCTGAATCCGGCGGTGGCACCAAGGTTCATGCCCTACCAATGGGGCGCGTCGAGTGCAACAAAGAGATCAGCGAGCTTGTCTTCATAGTGAAGCCGATCATACGATCCCTAGTGGAGGACTCCAATCTGCTTAAAATGTGGATCTCTTTTATGATACCGAAGATCGAAGATGGCAATAATTTCGGGGTTTCCATCCAGGAGGACACGCTGGCGGAAATACAGTCGGTAGAAACGGAGGCGGCGGCCTTCTTCGACCAGATATCGCGGTATTTTGTGTCGCGTGCCAAGGTCGTCTCGAAGGTGGCCAAGTATCCGCACATTGAGGACTACCGTCGGGCGGTGGCGGAATTGGACGAGAAAGAGTTCCTGAGCCTCTGGCTGGTGCTGAGTGAGGTCCGAAATCGCTATTGCTCGCTGCACGACATTGTCATAAAAAATATGGAAAAGCTTAAAAAGCCGCGCTCGTCGAACGCAGAGAGTTTGTACTGAGCCCACGCGAACATTGTTCTTGTACTCTCAAATTTACTTTATTTCTCTCAAATTAATTTTTCCAACGTTTGCCTCCGTACACATACACTTTTCCCAATTGAGGACCATACCTTACTACCAGCTCAAAGTTCTGTGAACGCGCCGAGAAAAACCGGGTCATCCATGCAGAGCATGCTTCTACGCAGACTATTGACTATCTAAGTAATGATAAATATACTACTAATGAATTTCATGTAATGCCAGTTCGGCAATTACTTTAACCAACCAATCGAACAATCGAGGAGGAAGCTAAGGATAGGGCAAACAGTGTTCCAACCTGGTTCACAAAATTTGTACAATTTCCGTTACGCCAACCATCATCAGTCAGATGAGTCCCCTGGTCAGACTTTTTAGGCACCCACCACGGTTATGGTTAGTTGTGTGTTGGCAAAATAAATATGGTGTAGCGCGCTGGTACCCGAAAAATGTCATCGATAGGCGATCTTTGACGTACGATGTGTTAGAAGTCTTCTATCCTTTCCATATTTCGGTTTTCATTTTAATTTTCCGCGCTGTTCACTTCGTAAGAATTCACTGATACAATAAAATATGAAGAAAGACAAAAGATACTCGCCCATATATGTATATTATTATTATCATGTGGCACGACATGCCCTAGTGGAACAAGGCTTTTCTCTGAAGAGTTTCTGTGACCGAAAGATGGAATTATAATAGATCGGTGGTGATACCATATATGTAAACTTTAATGAAAAAACCTATCATGGATGATTTGTTGATTAAAAAACAACAAAGTTTTTTTCTCAATTAAGTTGCATCGAACATGTTCCCCAGTGTAATAGTATAAATAATTTAGCTTTGTTCGATAATCTACTATTACAGAGCATTCACAGATCGATTTCAAAATAATAGATACTCTGGGACGTATACTAGGGTTAACCTGATCAACACTGAGCCGGTGCAGCTCGAATCGAGCCAGATGCAGGAATGATTTGCACGACACGCGGTGGTTATAGTTGGTGAGTATTTTTGTATTTGTATAACAGGTATATGTAAATAAGTATAGCATCGGATTAGTTTTCATTTCACTGACATTACCGCTAAAAAATAGTATTATGCACTATTACTAAAATTGCAAAACGAGCGCGCACATTTCCTTCTGTCGGGAAAATAACGAGTTCCTATACTTTTTCCTTCTTGAAAACGTTTCAGAAGCTTGGAACGAAAACACTTACAATATGTATTTGTATATGGTTCTGTGTATAGAAAAAACAAAATTTATATTTATATATATCTCACAAGTATCCTACGGCAGTGGAATGGAATGGTTGTTTGTTGAATGGACGGAAGATGAAGAGTCTTAAAAACGTGCAAAAAATGCTATCACATCAGGACGCTTCGGCCAGGGCCCCTTTGTGCATCCTCGCCGCGGGTTGCGGCCGGGTGGCCACCATCGGGTTTTGCTGGTCGTCCTCGTACACCAGTGGAATGAAACGAGTGTAGTGCTGGCGGCCGCTGCCCACCAAACTTTCTGCCGAGCGCACGAGCGGTCGAAACGTTGGTAGCGCAATCCGGATCTCGGTGCTGCTGCTCGGTGGCGGCTCGGTGCTCGGTGACGTACCTGCTTCGCTCGTCAAAGCAGCCAAGCTTCCGGTGCTTTTACGTGCTACCGCCACAGGAGAAAGGAGTTCCAGGACGGACGTTGTTGTGGTACTCGTGACGGAGGTGGCGGTGGTGGTAGTGGTGGTGCTCGTGGGTCCATCTACGAGCTCGCTGGTCAGCGTGGACGAGTCGGAGAACGGAGTGACGGTGACGTTGCTGTTGAAAAGAGCGTCCCAAGTGCGGCGTGCGTACCGTTCGGCGCGCTCGAAAAATGAAACCAACCTGGAGGGAAACAGCTGCACGGTTTGTGTACCTCCGCCGGCCGGGCCCGTCGTTGCCGGAGCTGTGCCATCGAGCGGCAGATTCACTGCAGCGTCACGTGCCTGCGACAGCTGGCCATTCATCAGTGGAGACTGGGCGGCCAATTGATCCTCTGGGCGTAGGGAAGATTCTGAGAAGGAGCGCTTTTCGTTTATGTGCGGTTGCTGCTGCTGCTGTAGGTGCGAACGGTCAGCGTGCGGTTGCCGTGGAATGCTGATAGCAACCGGCGTCCAGGAGAAGTGATCATGGCGCCCCGGTTGAACCAACTCATCGATGGAGCTTTTGCCACTGCCGCTAACAACACTGCCCTCCGATATCTCCTGCGGTTCCACCTTCTTGCCCACTGGTATCGGAGGTCTCCTCGCTTCCGGCTCGATTCTCCTACAGTCGCCCACCTCATCGTCGTCGTCGTCGTCATCAGCCCCGTCGGCGCCTCGTTTGTCACGAGCGTCCTTGGGGGTTAACTGAACTTGGGCCAGCTCGATGCGTATCGGAACGTCCGCCTGGAGCGTGAGCGTATCACAGGAGCCGTACGTCTTCTGGTCGTCCGCCGTCAGCAGAATCGGCCCAATGCGCCACAGCTGCTTGCCAACGCTCGAGCGTTGCCACCAGCCACCCCGGTACGGCCGGTAGGTGATGGTGAGGGCACGCGGTCGATGCCCAAGCGCCGGATGTGGCACCAGGATCGTCGTCAGCCACTGGCCCGCATGAAACTCCCGATCTTCGCGTGCCTCGTCCAAGTGGAACGTTTCGTTGAAGGTGATCAACGCAGCACTCGATCGCTCGTCTCCCGAGGCCACGCCGTCGCCAATCCCGTTGCCCGTGTCGCCCCCCTCGAGCGTCAGCTCAAACCGGCCGACGGTGCGCAGCGGCAACTCGTCCGGCGCGTTACGCAACCGCAACCGGAACTGGTTCGCACAGTACGGTTCCTCATCGCGCGTGCGCAGGTACAGCTGCCCGTATCCACCCACCTCCCGGCTGGTGGCGTAATAGCCCATATGGCCGCAGGCGGACGCACTCGTCCCATTGCGGCGCCCTCCGGGTCCGCACTCGAAGCACTCTCCAGTCGCGAATTTGTCGTAGCTTTCGCACGGGAACGCCGGGAAGTGACAGCGCGGGGCGACCGAGTCTATAAAGAATTTGTACGCCCGCCGGTGGTTGCAGAGCGAGCGTCCTTCGACTGTTGTCGGTGGTGCTGGAAGAAAGCGATACAAATAAAGATAGCTCTGTTGATGATCTTTTGGGAAACACGCTGGTGTGGGTATAAGAAAGGGGATCTTCTCAAATTTAATATCTGTTTCCAATCCAACCTTGCTCTATCCGACCAATGATGACACTGATTGGGCGATTTGTATCAATTATCTTCGATTGTTGAAATAATAGGTGAACTTTTTTGTGAGATTCTTAGCAATCCTATGTCAATTCTTTAGCTTGAAGATTTCATAACATTCATTACTAACCATTTGACCACAACCGTAAATACTCATCAAAGGGATTTTAGTCACTTGTAAACCGATGCGGAACCATTTCCTTCCACCGATACTTCCATCTCAGGCCATTAATTTTGCATTACAAAATACTTTTAATAGGTAGATATAATTTCCTAAAATAAGTAAGTTCGACCCTCAGATAGGTTAACAAAAAAATCGCTTTAGGATGTTAGAATGCAGTTGAATGGATTCCTGGAACAGATTTAGTATCCAACGAGCACAAGGGAAGTTTTGAACACCTACCCCAGATAATATCGGTTACGGCACCGACGAACAGGTTGGTGCACCCGTGCTGGACGCGGCCTCCATTGGGATAGTAGTCGACGGTACCCATCGGCTGCCAGGAGCCGAGCCCGCCGAGGATAAGGTTTTCGCCGTTCGAATGAATCACGTCCACATACCGAGCGTCACTGGCATCCAGGCGAACCTCGGGCGGCTGTGCCTCGAACAGTGGACCGGCTGGATCGAGGCCGGTGATGCGCCACAAACCAGCGGATTTCACTGGTGCCTGGTTGGGTTGCGAGTCGTTCACACCGTCATCGTCGACGTCGTCGTCGTTCGCTGCTTCATGATCTTCCGGTCGTACGGTAGCACCGGTGGAAAACTCGGCCCCTGCAAACCCAGCCACGTGCGAACCCAGGCTAAAGCCGATCAGGTGGACGCGCGACAGCCGCAGGTCGTTGTGCGTGCGTAGCAGTCGCAACAAGAGCGCTAATTGACGCCCGACCAGGCGCGTGTTGGCGGCGGCGCGCACGTAATTGGGCAGCTTCGCCCCGTTTTCCCAGTCGACACAGATAACGGTGCAGTTTTCCTGTGAAAGTACCAGAAAGAAAAATTATCGCTAACCATCTTCGCTATGTCGTAATCGGGGTTTAGGTTTACTAAACTGTTTTGCAACGAGGAAGTGACAACGAACGCACGGCATGGCCCACGACATGTGCCCTTTTCTATCACTTACCACGGCCATTAGGGCAGTTCTCATTTCGTAGATCCACACCAACCCGCAGTTTGCGCCGAAACCGTGGACGATAACGCGTACCGTACGATCGCTAAGGTCGCCAAACGTTTTCAGCAGCGACGAGGACATGCCACCCGACATGGGAATGGACACGGTGTCGTTGGTTCCGTTGCTCCAGTACGCTGCTCCAAAGCCGGCGACCACTAACTCCTCGTAGGAAAATTCTATCAGCGGTTTTTCACTCCTACAAAAGATCGGAGAATGAAGTGTTACATGGATCGCTTATTCGTGTACCGTAGAGACGCAAAGCATACCTGTGCGTCGTGGTGTATACCAAAAAGCGGGTATTCACTTCCGCCGGCGAGGACGGTAGCATTTCTGGCAGATGGTCCGTCTCGTGGAAGCAACCCAGCGGGCCGTAGCAGACGACCGACGCCTCCACATCGTCCACATCATCCGGATCAGTCCCGGGTTCGTGTGGTGCCGTGCCATTTTTACCCTCACTTTTCCCGGACACCGCCGGTGCGGGATCCTTGCCGTAGATATCGTTGTGCTCGGCGCGCTTTTTTCTTCGCCGATGGGTCCTCAACTGGTCACTCAACTTCTCCTGCTGGTCCCCGTCGGGCTGCGTGCGACCGTGCTTGCGCAAACTTTCGCGCCAATCGGCGATGGATGTTTTCACCGCCAGAATTTGCTCGCGCTCCCGGGCCAGCTCGAGCTCGTCGCGTATTTGTGCAGCCGAAACGACCGGTCGCAGCATTTTGTTCAACGGCCTGAATGGGCCAAGGACGCTTTCCTGCGTTAACGTCGCCTCCAGGCTCCACACAATGCTAAGCAATACCACAGCGCAAAGCACCGTCATCCTTAGTACAATCGCTAGTACCATTCTTTTTCGATAGCGAATCAGAATCCACCTATCGCAATCGAGCCTCCACAATAATCCGTGTAGTTTTATCTTAAGTCTATTTGCTGATGGACATTTGGTAATAAAGATAAAATGGTAGCGAAATGCACCTGCCCTTGCAGAAAAGCGTGTTGTAATGGACTGCGAAATTCAATTGCAACTAACTCGTACTATACTTTTGAAACGGCTGCCTTAAGTAAGTGAAATGCAAATCAGGAGAAGCTTGAAGATTCTTGTTGGTTCTGATGCTAGAATATCTCTGTACTGTACAATATTTTTAACATTTTTTTTATCGTTATAAAATCAACCAATACGGGTCTTGCAATATAAAGATGAATATATTCGGCTGTTGCTTTTTTCCTAATCTATTGTTACATTCGCTTGAGCTGCCTGTTTAATTGGAATGCTGTTCGTAGATAGATCTACTATCGAGGTTGGCAATGTTGTCTTGTGTACTTTGTAAATTTCAGGTCATGTTGAACTAATTCGTCATGGTTTGTATCACTTCAACAAGCAACAGATTGTAATACTGTGGGTAACAGAAGTTCATGAACAATTGTCTAACCTATATAAAATAGCTTAAATTCTATAACGCAACAGCTTTCTGCCTAACGCAAAGTAGCCAACAGCAATAACAACATCACAGCAGTTTCAAAACTCGTCCAGATTCAATAGACCACGTTGAGATTGCACCGTACGATCAGATTTCTCGATGTTTTTGTTTCTCTGCAGCTCTCTGCCAACAAGCCAACCCTATTGTGTTACCGTTATAATATCAATTTAGCCAACACGGGCGCCGACGACCAACGCACCGAGGACTTCCAAATAACAGGACGGAACAATCGATCGAGTGTTGCAGCAATCGATCATACTGGACACACCAAATACCGAAGGACATTCACACTGCAACGTTCCGCCACCCCCGGGGTGAAAGATGGGTTTTCAGTTTAGCGCTTACGAGAGAGCTTTCACTTAACACAACGATTTGATTGAAGTGGCATGACCATACTAAATCAGTCGGTTTGAAGTAACAACACAACGGTATATTCCACACCGCACGGTTCCCACTCTTTCTCTTTCTGCTCTCTCCACCGACGACTCTTAAACGGTTACACACCTGTGGTTGTATATCCGGGCCTACCTATGCACAGCAATATGCTGTGGTAAATAAGAGACGGCATCTGAGGATAGGAGCGAACGGCGAACCTTTTGCGCGAGCTCGTGTGAAACCTCCGGATGGGCAGCTCCACGAATTCTCTACATCGTAGTGTAACTTCCCGTCACGATTCAAACGTGTTCAAATTTTAGACTGAAAACTTCGGTTCAAATAGTAAACCGCCTGTACCAAATAGACATTATGTAAAATTGGAACTCCAGCACGCAGCAAAATCTGGGAAGGCCACACAACGACGGCTTGTGGTCTCTTCCATTATTGGTGGGTCAGCCAATGAAAGCACAGCCGTGGGGCAACAAGTGGGGAAACAACCATTGTAGCGGCCCTGGATGTATATAGCCAAGGGTTCGGGAGTGCACCGAGAATCACAGTTGCATCAGCCAGGGTTCGCCAATTTCCTTTCGTAGCGTTGCACCGATGGAGACCCTTGCAACTATAGTACCCACGTCGATCATGACGAAGCATCCCACGTAATAGAAAATAACAGGTTGTAAAACAAACAAAGTTTCCCGTTTGGTTTTTCATTTAGGCCGTTTTCTCAACGGAATATCCGCGCTGGTTTGTGTGTAGGATTGAACAACCCTGGCGAAAGGCGAAAGGATTGTTTTTATAGCAATGTGACATACGCAGGTTTCAAAATAAATAGGAATTATAGCAAGACAACGAAATGAAAATGTGTAGAAAAAATCAACTGAGATATGGGCTAAATGATAGCCGGATTATCTTTGTCATACGTGTAGGATGCTTTCGTTCGACAGCTTCCTCGTGTTTCGCTTTTATTGTTGAAAAAAAGGTTGGTGGCTTTTTTAATTTCGATTGGGGCCACTATAAACCCTATACAGTCACATATATGCTACTGGCCACCCGTTGTCGTGTGCTGCAGTTGCTATATAGCGATCACTTCGCTAGCACCCGCATCTCTTGACAGTGACAGATCAGCGGAGACCTTCGCTTGCTGTGATGACAGTTTGGAGACTGTCGCAATTTCATCAATAAAGCTCGAAAGGTTTTGGCTGCCTGCATACAGGTTCCCTAGATGCAATATGAACGCCCGGAAAGGAAAGCCGAATTTAAAAGTGAAGCTGGAGCCGTCGAGTTCCGGAAGTGGAAGCAGTGTACCGGATAGTGCCGAGAACGCGACCCCCCGGAACCTGGACAAACGAGCAACACTGACCGTGGGCGAGCGATCATTTCTCGTCGAAGCAGATCACCTTCGGAAGCTGGCTGACTTGGGTCGCGGAGCATATGGCATTGTGGAGAAAATGTTGCACCAACCGTCGGGCACGGTAATGGCGGTGAAGCGTATTACGGTCACGAGCGGCATGGGAGCGGCGGGCGGTGCCGGTGGTGGCATACAGTCGCAGGAGCAAAAGCGATTACTGATGGACTTGGACGTGTCGATGCGAGCCAGCGATTGTCGGCATACGGTTCAGTTCTACGGCGCATTGTTTCGCGAGGGCGATGTCTGGATCTGCATGGAGGTGATGGACACGAGCATTGATAAATTCTACCCCGTAGTGTATAAGCGGCAGGGGCGTACCATTCCGGAGCACATCCTCGCCAGCATTGCGCGGGCTATCGTGCGTGCCCTGCACTACTTGCACATGAAGCTGAGCGTCATCCATCGGGATGTGAAACCATCGAACGTACTGATGAACCGCCGCGGGGAAGTTAAAATGTGCGATTTCGGAATTTCCGGTAAGCAACAGCGCGCTCTCTTGTCTTTTTGTGTGCGAGGGAGTTTACTAAGGTCTAGGATTGTTTTTTAAATGTTTCTTCCTCTTGCAGGGTACCTGGTGGACTCGGTTGCCAAAACGATTGATGCCGGCTGCAAACCGTACATGGCACCGGAGCGGATCGATCCGACGCGCAGCAAAGCGCAAGGCTATGATATTAAGTCGGACGTGTGGTCGCTCGGCATCACGATGGTCGAGATAGCAACCGGGAAATTCCCGTACGCCACCTGGCGGACGCCCTTCGAGCAGCTGAAGCAGGTCGTCACGGACGAGCCGCCGAGGCTGCCGCAGCGAGCCGCGCCGGGCTCGGACGAGTTTAGCGCCGAGTTTCATGCCTTCATCAACAGCTGCCTGCAAAAGGACTACCAGCAACGTGCCAACTATGAGCAGCTTCTTGCGATGGACTTCATGAAGCGCCCCGACGATGGCGACGAAATAAGTGATATGGCGCAGTACGTATGCGCGATACTGGACGAGCGAGATGGACCGCTCGGGGACGGTGGAAGCAGTAGTAACGGCGAGTAATGTAAATAACAACTTTTTCAGGATACAAATAAACATAGGGAAGTGTAAAAACCAATTGCATGCTAAAATAAGGAACTGATTTGTTCTATTTTGTTTGTTTCGAGACATGAAAAGCCCTATTTCGAAGAGGAAAGCTGTAGGAAGAAATCAATGTCAACACGTATTTGCAGACGATTCTGCAAGGTTTCAATGCTACATATATTATAACGCGTTCAGTTGTTACAAATAATCAAGAGAATTGTAAGATTATGCATTACTTTAATGTGTTTTTGTCATATTGGAAACATCCGTTCGAGTCAGTTTTATTTATTTCATTTATCATGATCGTACACCGATCAACAGTATTCCCCCCACCCGCCTGCTGGAAGGAGAAAGTAATCTTTGATGCTCGAATTTACATTTACGTTAATTTCAGCCTCCCCCTAGCGTAATATTGCCCGTTGTAGCATATATACCATAGCACTTCGATAGAAGCTAGAACTTGCCGCTTCTTGTGATAAAATGCCAGTGCTTGTATTCTGTTTCCCCCTCGTTCAAATATGATAAGCCGAAATCCATACTCCCGTCTCCTGTTCTAGTGTGATTGGCATAATTTGAAACCGAAAATGGAATGCCACCGCATCCGCGACGCTATTGTTGGACTAGGTTTCTGGTGTGAGTGTGTGCAAATAGAGAAACCTGTGGAATCGAGCTCGAGAGCGTGCTTTCAGCTGCAAATAGCTCCATCCCATCGGCTCCATGATACAAGCTTGCCTTGCCCCGCCTATGTAATGCCTATCGCTGTTGAACAATCACGCTAAGGGGATGATGATCGTGGTGATGGTGGTAGTGGTGGTGCTACCCCAAGAGGTAGCAGCCACAATTGTGCGATGAAAGTGAACCGTGGCCTGGCGGGCCTTTCTCGTCGCGTTCACTTTCAATCGACTCGCTAACGGCGAGGATCACGGACGTGGCTAACTGCTTGCAATCAACCAACAACTGGACTGTCCGCGGCTGTGCTGTTCCGTGACCGTGCGTGTGTGTGTGTGTGAGAGATAAAACAATTGTTGTTTTGGAAAGTGCAACCGCAACCGATCGGCGATCGCGCGTGTCACAATGGTGGAGAAGAACTTCGTGAACGTTTTTATCCTGGGCGGCGGGTTTATGCTGATCTTTACCTCCTTTCAAACGCTGGGCAATATTGAGGTAGGTTGGAAGAATGAGAAATCATATGAAAACTTCACTGGTAGCTTTTAAATGCTCCGGTGATTTAAATGCGTACAACATGTAAACAAGCTAATGTCAGATGACAGGATGTACGAGGGTAATCTCGGCACTTGATATGATTATCATATGGTTAACAACTTCCTATGTTCAATTTTGTACCAAAAGTACCTTAACACCTTTGCTTAACATGGATTGAATACAAAATTACGAAACAATGGTTTCACTATTACACAACGTTAAAGTATTGTAAATTCAAGTCACAATCGATTATTTGACCACTTCTCTTATCTGCCCTTGGACCTACTTAAAATTCCTTGTCGGAGTCAACCAACCTAATCTGCGTATAATGGAGCGTTAATACGATGACCGATTATAGTGCCATCCATAAAACTATCGAATTCAGGCTGTACCTAGTCGACGATAAGCGCCGCCTGTGTCATAACGGCCGCGGGTAGATGATAACACGTTCTCGATTGCATTTGAAGCATCCTGCATCAAATGATGTTGTTGTGATGTTTTCTGAACGGTACTCAGCAGAATAAAAAGCCAGAAGGATACAAGCAGGATCAACGTGTACTTTTATCCGATGGTTCATCGATCATTTCAATTCGGGTTGGTCGTACGGGGTTCGATAAATTGGTAACGGAATCTGAATCCCCTTCACGAGACGCAATTAAATGGCAGCCAACAGGTTTTCGAGAAAAGGAACTCTGAAATAAAATTATGCGCAGAAAAATGTTTAAACCCACGTACCAAGGATAACCGGGTTGCCGGCGACACGCCAAGGCGTGCCTCGTTCCGCTTTATCCCTCACTAGCGAGCCAATTTTGATACACGTGGAATCTTTGATGCGTTTCAAAATATAATTTAAAAACTAATTTAGCAATTTAAAACAAGGTAGCTGTTGCCCCCCATCGCTCGGTTTTATTTATTGGACTTTTTCAGCGATACGCTAAGAAACATTTTGATGAACTTCTTTTTTTTATTCTTGCCAATAAACCATGCGGGATATGTCACTGGTCGACCGGTTTCAACGTGGCTCGGGTTCTCGCCCACACTCCGAGGCCACCCCGTTGCTGAAACAAGACTCGATATCGATCAACAGTTTTTAACTGGCGTAATTTTAGGTCATGGTTGAGCAGATCGACACCAAGTCGCGTCGGCGGCGAATGATAGGATTAAGGCTCATCAATATGCAAAAAGATACCTCTTAAGTCGGTTAAATGTTGTTTGTTGGTTCAAGTCCAACTTCGTTTGCGCGCGGGGGATGGACTACCTTCACCAAGGCCAAAGTCGCTTCGTTTCGTCTCGCTGACTCGAGTGGTCTTTCTTGGGCGCGTTTGTGTTTGGCTTGATGTAATTGCCATGAAAAATATCCTGACCATTCCCGTTCCGCTCTGACAGCAAACCATCATCGACAGCATCAAGAAGGATCTACCCTCCTTCACCGGCGACGGATATACCAGCTTGGCCATTATCTATGCTGCCCTCTCTTTATCAAACTGGGTCACGCCGTCGGTGCTGTCCGCCATCGGGCCGCGCCTGGCGATGACCATCGGAGCTATCACCTACTGGTAAGTACGGTGCACACTGCTGCGTGTGCTTGAACCGATCCCATACCGACAATCAATCTCTTCCAATCGACAATCAAAACGCGAGGACACCAAGACGAATTCCAAACAAGTGCAACCAATATTCTAAAGCTTTCGAAATCTCGCGTCAATATTTACATCCTAGAAGCATCTAACGGACGATGGACTCTGTGACGCATGCAGTCGTTAGTCTTATTTTTCTCAAATATTATCAATAAATATCAAAATTATCTACAGTATCAAAAAATACAGCAAGAGTAATGGTTTACCGTTTCTTGAATAATGATCCTTTCAATTATAGTCAAAAGTCTTGACTCCTACAGATACACAGAGAGGAGCTTCTGAAGTTAATAAAAAACAATATAACTAGACAGAGGAATCGTGTAAGTTTTCCCGACTTATCATTTGTTACATAAACCTGCACTGTTTTTAATCTGATGTACAAATTGAGCCAGTATAATGGTGACATGATGATCATGATGGTTCTGAATAACTCTAATACAAAAAATGTAACAACAAAATATGATGGTGGCAAAATATTGTTATTTTTTTCACACAAGTGGCGATGCAACTGGTGGATACAGTGTATGCCACAAAAAGTCGTATTTAAAAGCCAGTGTAGAAATATTATATTTGTTTTAGTTTTCAAGCAGAAAATAGATAACTTAGAGGTTGATCACCAATTTGAAGACTCGATTTTGTAAACATAGCTGTAATCAATGTTAGTATTGATCAAAGAGGAAAAGACTATGTTTATGCATTAATATTTTCAGCGGGAAGCCACTGATGCTAGTAGCATGAGAAAACCTTTCAACGTAAATGATCGCCCACGTGTTTGATATTTAATGTGAAAAATAATATCGAAGGAGAACAATTTCTATAATAAGCAAACGGCCGCTAGCTAAATATTATTCCAAACGCCACGTGACTTTCATTCCTTCTCCTTGCGTAGCCTGTTCATGGCCAGCTTCTTCCTGCCGCACGTGGCACTGCTGTATGGATGTAGCATTGTACTCGGAGCCGGCGCTGCCCTCATTTGGACCGGCCAGGGCATGTACTTGTCCCAGTGCAGTAACTCCCAGACGATATCACGCAATTCGGGCGTGTTCTGGGCGATGCTCCAGCTGAGGTAAGCGCTTCAAGAACGAGACGGCCGGTTTTATTTGCTTGCCACCCCCAAGGAAACTAACCGCCCAAGGCACACACACACACACAACCAGCATGTTTTTTGGAAATCTGCTGGTGTTCTTTACGTTTCAGGGCAAAACGCACATCGACGAGCAAACACGGAACGTCGTATTTTCGGCGCTGATTGCCGTCGGGATCATCGGTCTGGTGATGCTCGCCTGCCTGCGTCATCCAGCAACGGATCGTGATGCCCCGGTTGAGGTAACTTCACCGGTACGCCCCAAGGAAGCGTTCCTCAACGCCGTTCGGTTGTTCCGAACGAAGCGCATGCTGTTGCTGTGCATCACTTTCGTGTACACCGGTACGTACAGCAACAGGAGATACCTCCCTCATGCGACTGCTCCATAATAGCGTTTCGCGGATATTCTTTCAGGGCTCTCGCTGTCATTCTTTAGCGGTGTGTACGGATCCAGCATCGGTTTCACAAACGCAATCGGCACCTCGGCGAAGCAGTTCGTCGGCCTGAACGGCGTTTTCATCGGCGTGGGCGAAGTGTTGGGTGGGGTGGCGTTCGGCCTGCTTGGCACAAAATTAACCGGGCGTTGTGGCCGCGATCCGGTCGTGATCGTCGGTGGCGTACTGCACCTCGCGTCCTACTTCCTGATTTACCTCAATCTCCCCAATGCGGCCCCGTTCGGCAATACGGATGCCGTCTCGTACATCCAACCGCCGAGTGCGGTCGCGGCCATGGCCTGCTCGTTCCTTCTCGGTCTCGGCGACGCTTGCTTCAACACCCAGTGCTACTCGATGCTCGGTGGCGTCTTCAAGAACGAGCCCGCAGAGGCGTTTTCGATATTCAAATTTACCCAGGTGCGTTACAGCTTCTTTCCTGGTGCCGGTTGGAAACTCGTACGGCAAATGGCAAATGTCATCGATTTCCAATCCTCCGAAACCCTTCGAGACCATGATATTGTTTCGTTCGTTTTATTCGTCATTTCAACTGCACCAACTGATCACTGCTTCACTTTTCCCCTTCCCATCAGTCCGTGGCCGCTGCCGCCAGTTTTGTCTACTCGTCGTACTGTGGCCTGCACGCTCAGCTGATCATACTTGTCGTACTCGGCATCCTCGGAACCATCTCCTTCTGTCTGGTCGAGTTCGCTGTCAAGAAAGAGCGGCCCGCGTTGGAGCGAGAGTATGAGAAATAGTTAGTTCCGGATGCTTGCCCTAAAAATAAAAACCAATGGGCACCGCTTCCTCTTACCCTGCTCACGCCGGTTGAAGTCCGCGACAGGAAAGTGCTGAATTTGCTTCCCGAACCGTCCATTAGCGGCAACGATGCCTCCAAAATACACGGGACTGTCTTCTAGGATAGAATACCAATGAAGGAGACAAAACAAGCTTTATATTTACGTACATAAATGTTTTAAATCGATTGAACAAATTATTTTACTTTACAACATTGTTATATTGTCCTGTGTTATCAAACTGATTTTAAATTGGCATATCCTAGAGCAGAATTCGATTAAGATAGGTACTCACCTGCCGCAAGCGGGATACGTGCAGCCTCAGAATGAGCCAAAAGGGCAAAAAGGGTCACCACCAGTACTACGAAGACGATGATGATGTTGCGCGCTGCGAACGGCTACCGGTGAGGAGTTGTTTAAATAAAAATAAATAAAATTATATATATATTGTAAGAAACACAAATAAATAAAGCAGCATCATCCACTGCCTCGTTCCATCGACAGGATAACAATGCATACGAATTGACTAACGGTAGGGAGGGGGTAGCGAACAATATATTCGTTAGTGTCTGCCACCCCTCTCCAGGGGGTCACATGTATCCGGTTGACCTTACCGGTTGTGAGAAGCCTGTGTAAAGCTAGATGACTAATCGTTGGGCCACACTGTATCCGCACGGACGAAGAAAGAAACCAGTTGAAAGCGAACGTTGAATCACGCGCCTTACCGTTTCCATAGAGCGCGACATGATTCATGCGAGTGTAATGCACACGGAAGGGGGCGGTACCGACTAGCTGTTAGCGTTTACGGTTCTAGACGAACAAAACGTATCTACATTTGTTTCATACACACAATATTTGCTAATAAAACAAAATTCTTATATCTATTGATGTAGGAATTGCTATCTCAAGCAATCCATAGAAGCCAAACACGGATACACTTAACAAGTTCGGAAAATTGCTGGGAACTGAAGCCACAACGGATTTAAACGATCATGCTTTTCTGCATCCGGTTTTCGCTAGCACGAATTCCGACAAAATTCGCAACAAACTAGTACACTATTTCATGCACCTTCTATTATATAGAGATAAAGGAGTCCACGTGCGCTCGTGGAAGCACATTTACACCTGCTACAATGCTCACCATTCGTTCGTGCGTGCGCTCGGGGTGCATTTTTCGACCAAATTTTTGCACGTTGAAATAGAAACGACGACTAGCGCACGGTGGGTGTGCGGAAGGGCAGGTGAGTATGAGTACGCGAAAAAACTAAATCAAATCTGACGATGCCACAGCATCGGCTTCTGCAACGGTTCGTGAACGTGTGAGGTACATGTTAAAAGGCCAATCCGTGCATACCTCAAGGTGTGCTGATCGTCGATGCTCGTGTCAAAACTTCTTACCCTCCTCAAACCACCGCGAAGGTCATCATGTTACTGCCGCAACACACATTTTTTTTCCAAACGTGATCTCCACGATCTCCCACCGGGTCGGCAGCCTCGTACGCCCGTTAGGCATTGGGTCATATGCATATGTTTGCGTTGAAACTACTATGTGTAAATATATTTCTTGCTTGTAAATATTGTTCCTGCATATCATTTGTCATTTTGTTTCCGACGGAGTCATGGGTCCAATCGAACTACGCTGATCTTATGCTCGCTGCAAAATCAGACACAGACCATCATCTGCTGCTGTCCGTGTTTGTGTTTGCTTTCATTTATCTCGACCTAAGATTTGCACCGTTCCCTAACTGTAAATTGGATTAACAAACTGCTAATTTGAATTATTTCTGCCAACAAAACCTACCAAAACGCGCCCTGCACGGGTACACTGTGATTGGTGGTAAATTCGATTCTAAAATTCTGTCGCGCGCACTTTGATTGCACATTAATTGGAGGTATTTTCGTGGCAATAATATTTGCTGTTTCAAGAGCTATTTCATGCTGTACCGGTGGTGGCTCGCTGGTGCATTCGGTAGCATTTATTGCAGGTTTTATCCCGGCGCCAACATTCGGCATGGTAGCACGTGCCGCACTGTTCGCATTTGAAGACCTTCGGCTGCCAGGGGAACAGTACGTGCTTCCCGTGCACCACCTTCTGCCCGATGCACTTCTCACACACGAAACCACGTGCCCGGCAAAGCTGCAACATGAAGTATATATTTATATATTAATCACGATTCACCCTTTTCCCTTACACATCGCGCTTAGCATGCAAACGAATACGAACCTCACAGCTAAGGATGTGCTTTTCGCAGCGCGCTACAATCGATTCGAGTATTCGCGCGAGTGTTCCGTTTTTCACGGCCAGAAAATCGGCCATCGACCACATGTCGAAATCGGAAGTGAAGTATTCAGGCACCTCTTGCAAAACGCTGCGTAGGCTTAACGGGGAAGAAATAGTTTCGTTAAGAGACGTCAGTCGGAAAACAGGGAGAGTTTGGCACCTTTACTCACCTTTCCGAGTGCCGGCAGTTCATGATGAAATCTTTGACGTATTTCATATTCACCCGGGCCTGACGTACGTTTCGCAGCATTTTCACGTTGCCATACAGCTCCGGGAAGAGATGGTTTACACGGTACAGCGGCGTGCTCCAGATGTCGCCAAGCACGCGGTAGGCGAACACGCTCACGGGCAGAGCGGCAAAGTCCCAGCTGAAAAGGAAGCAAAACAATTTAATGAGAGCTGAAGTCATATGAAAATAGTATTCCTCAATGATAAACAAAATGTGTTTATATTTAGCTACTCAACCCTTACGAAAATGTATGATGAATATACTTTGAAGAATACGTTTCCTAAATGGGTCCAGAAATTTTTCTATCTTACCGATGAATCACTCGGGCTGGGATGATGGCCATTTGATTCTTGTGGCACCCGGAACAGTTAAATTTGCCAGTGTAGTGGCAGTATCGGTAGCGACTCATGTACGTTTTGTTGACCTTAATGCCACACCCTTCGCATCGATTTCCTTGCTTTTTCATGTGCTCGCGACGTCTGTATTGAAGATGAGTTAATTTAATTGCTTGAAACTCTGCTGCCACTAAAACTTCAACTTCACTTACTCCAATGGCTGCGGCTTATAGGTGAAGATGACTTGCGCCCGAGGGGGAGCCCATTCCTGTGTGCCTCGGATCAGCGTACTCGTGTCGTACACCGGATGCACGTCGTCCGGATCGATCACCGCACCGCTGGGCATGGGCAGAATTTTTTGTGGCGCATCCTGCTCGGACACGAGCCAAAGAAAATCGCCCGCGGACGGAAGCTGCTTGTCCTGAAACTTATTGAGCAAGCTGATAGCAATCTCCTCTGCCGAATACGTTTTCAGGTCGCAGGTCGTTTCCTTCGCTTCGATCGCTTCGCAGCTTTCGTCCGAATTAGTGCTCGGATCGCGAAAGGAAACTGCTGACGTAGGACTGGGTTCGTTCGCCGAGTCCCAGTCCAGATTGCTGAGAAGTTGGCTTGACGAACGGCTTAGACAGCTCTTCCATTTCAACAACTCGAATGTCGATATCAATGCTTCCGCTAGCTTGAAGTGAGCGTTCTCCTTGTCCAGATCATTGTTGTTGCGCGTAAAGTAGACCGCCTTCAGTATGGGAATGCAACCCTGCTCCGGATGTATACGCTCGAGCGGAGAGTCTGGCCAGTAGCGGCACTGGCCCTCGAAGGGATCCAGCTCGGCGCAGTGCTTTCGGAGCCTGCGCCCCTTCTGTGGCACGAAGTCGTCCAGGAAGCTGATTGAGCCTCGCACTTTGATCGATGAAGGGGTGGCTTGGTACTCGCCGTACTCTACCACCGGGGACATCGTGGGGCACGTTGGAGGAGTTGATGATGACGTTGGTGGATTGTTGCAGTCATGATAGTTGAACTGCGGGATGTGGTAGCTGCTACCATAGCGATGTATCACAAAGGCCACTTCTGACTCATGGTCCACTAAATCGGGGGCACTGTTGGAGTTTTGTCTTGAGAATGCAGTGCGCGTAACGGTTAGGCATTCGGCGCTGCTGCACCTTTTCCCTAGCCGTCCCCTGCATTCGTAGCTCTGCATGCTGATAATACTTTTCCCTGCCACAGGCTTACCTTACTGGTATGCGATACTCATGGTATGCGATTAGAAAGGCCGTAATCTATCAATTGCCAGGGACCAGCACTAGGAACAACTATTATGTTTATGTTCCGCCGCCCCGAAAGTTGTTTGTCAACATGAGTACGGGAGACTTGTATATAAACCGTGAACATAAAGGCCAAACTGTCAAATTGCAGTGCAAGTTCCAATTTATATCTGCGATTTAATTCATGTGTTAATAACATAAAATTACAACCAATGTAACATGCTAAAATCACTGACGGTCTGCTCTAAATCAACCAAAAGAGATGCTATAACTTTAAGGTTTATTTGAAAATTAAAATCTAAAAAGCTAGGATGGACTAGGAAGTTAAGAGTTAAGAAAAAATATCAGACGCACGCAAAAGCGACGGTCGAGCTCAAATCTCATAGAAAAAGCCGCTTTGAGCCAAATACTGTTGTATTTATTCATAACTTGTACTTATCTATTGCCGTGCGCACCACAGCCAGCACTTATAAACGCGTCAGCAATCGGAAGACGTTCTATAAGACCCCCAACGTCAAGGGTTAAATGTTTGTAGCAACCTACGCTCTATGAGCATTGTAATTCCTTCTGTCATCGTGAGCGCAACGCATAATTTTTGTCTGAGGTTTATTTGTGTACTCTTGTGATACGTGTTTTACAGACGCAGGATAACAAGTGGTTCGCTGGTTTATCTTTCCAGCCGACAATCGATCCCAATACCATCGATCTAGGATGTCTCTATCGGCGGATATTGGTGAGCTCGATAAAGAATGGAGCGAACTTTCGGACGAATACCGGAGCCTGGAGGTAAAGGATAGGGCTGCTCGCGAATCATTTCCTGCTCTATATGCCTCACTTCAATCGATACTTTTTATTTGCAGTCGGCTAATCAATCCTACCTTGATCTGCACGAGCAGCTGGAGGCAATGCAGGAGAAATGCACAAAACAAATCCAACACCAGCGGTATCGCATGCAGCAAATTTCCAAAAACCTCAAACCGTAAGTGCTTAGACTAAAAAAAAGTTCAACCACTGCACCTTCTGAGCGTGCCCCTTCAAATTGGTCGCAATGGTATGCACAAAACAACAGGTGGGCGATAAGATAAACTTTGGACTCTAATCAAGGTGGAATTTGTTCCTTGTTCACCGCGTACGTGTATCGATGAAATTGTTTCTGCTTATCGCCGTTCTGCATTATTGAGTTGGATTGCAAAATGCGATGGAAAAGATTTTCGACACGATAGGCTTTACATCCCACCATTATCTTTGATCCCAGCCTATGACCTCGTCTAATCAAGCCGAATAGTAATTAGCCGCTAAACGCTTCTGCTGAAACGGACGGTTGTTTAATTATGTTTTATAAAAAAAGGCCATCGAACCGGTTTGCATTACTAGCACTAGCAGCCAACCGAATAGAATCAATTTTAATGTGGCTGGTTCGACCGTTTCTGTAGACATGAGAAAATCATACGCATACACAAAAACACACACATGGCTTGTTCTTCAGAAGTACACAAATAGTTTTACAATTTTACTTATCGCTAAGCTTGATTATTGAGAAAAAAAAATTAATAAAAGTTTTCTTTTATTGAAGGTATTTGCGAAAGGAAGCTTTGACGCCCGAGGAAAAGGAAAAGGCAGCACTGTTGGAGAAAAACATTATGAAACGAAGGGCGCAAATTCACGAGATCGAGCAAGGACTTCCTCAACAAAACAGTCGTTATTTGAAAATTATTCTAGGTGACGTGAACGTGTCGATACTGAACCGTAATGATAAGGTCCGGTACAAGGATGAGTACGAAAAATTCAAGTTAATACTAAACGTGATCGGATTACTCCTTTCGTTTTTGAACATACTATTTAATTTGCGGTAAGTTGGACTGAAGGCTAATTCAAAGCGAAGTGGTGATTTATATTATATTGCAATTCACCTTTTTTATTGCTATCTTTCACAGGGCTTTGGAGCTAGTCTTTCTTTTTCTACTTGTTTGGTACTATTGTACCCTTACGATAAGAGAATCTATTTTGAAGGTTTGTTGATTTTAGCTTTGATAAACTGACAACTATTGTAGGTGATTCAAATGCTAATTCTCTGTGTTTGTAGGTAAACGGTTCACGGATAAAAGGCTGGTGGCGCCTACATCACTTCATTTCAACCGTATGCGCCGGAGTGCTCCTCGTTTGGCCCCAGGGCGAGCCGTGGCAGTTGTTCCGCAGTCAATTTATGTTTTTCAACGTATACATCAGCTTGGTGCAATACATGCAATTCCGCTATCAAAAAGGCGTGCTATATCGCTTGAAGGCGCTGGGAGAGCGCCACAACATGGATATAACGATCGAAGGTTTTCATTCGTGGATGTGGCGTGGCCTCAGTTTTCTCATTCCATTCTTGTTTGCCGGGTACCTGTTCCAGTGCTACAATGCCTGGACTCTCTATCAACTGACCAAACACCCAGATGCTACCTGGCAGGTACAGTTCGGAGCTCCAGTCCACCTTTACAACTACATCGTCCTTTTCGCGATCGACTCAGCAATTCGATTTTTTGACTCTTTTCTTGGCAGATACCCGTTTTAAGCATTTTGTTCCTGATCTTATTCGTTGGCAACACAACCACCACGTTGCTCGTCATTCCGCAGAAACTAAGCGAACATACAGAGAACAGATATCGTCTGATGAATTTAATTGCCTCCAAAAAACAAACTAATGCAAGGGTGAGTTATTTGTGAACCATTCAACTAATCAATCTAAACTAAACTTGTTTTCAAATATTTTTGTTTTCTATCTGCAGCCACAGGCGACTTCAACCAATTCACCTAATGCAAGCGGAACTGTTGATTCAGACAAATCTAAGTAAATTCACATAGTACCAAACCACAACTTATGGGTTGTGGTTTGAAGCATTTTCATTTGGAACAGAAGCCCTAAACTATCCAGTCGCCGAAAACCGATTACATATTGTTCGATGTTTATTTTTTTATATTCCTAAATTATCCAGTAACCGATTATATAGTTTTCCATGGTTAGTTTTGATAGTTTCACGCTTCAACTATGTATTTTCCTTTTGGGTTTAATATTTCTAAATTATATTGTCACCGATGTCGAAATTCTATGAATATAATTTGTTAAGTTACCACACGATCTACTACCCAAAAACTGTAACACGTTGCTGTAGAAGTGTAATGAGCAGCAGCACCAGCATGTAAATCCACAAATAAAATTGTATGTCGAATGGGACATGTTATCGCAGCGGAGTGTTACTGGTACTTAATATTTTCCTTATATAATGAAAACACGTTGAGTCAATTGAGTATCACAAATCAATATATTATTGTCTTGCGGGGTAGCCTTGCTATAAAGTTTGTCAATTATCTGACTGCACAATCATGATTTGGTAAAACTGCGGCAACGTTTGTTTTTAAATATATTTTAGGAACTTCGCGCACGACACAAGTCACACGAACATTTAGCTGTCAGTCGCGCCCACGACACGAACACGAACGGATCTCTGTGCGATCAAAATAGTTAACAAACAAACTGCTTCACTGCACGCTGCTACGTTCAATGTTTCCTAAGCGAAAAATCATCCCCAAATTGCTCCAATTAACCTATCAACAGTCAACAAATATTTCTACAAACAATGTGCCGTTCCTTAAAATACCAGGCCCGAGAAGAATTCCCCTGATCGGCATGCTCAACGAAGTCATGCACCTCGGAAAACCAGCTGAGTAAGAACACTATCTCGCGATGGACAAACAATCGCGTCCACCCTAAGCCGTGCAGATAAACATAAAAATTCCACTTGCGCTAGGTTGCATTTGCGCATCTCCAAGTATCACGATACGTACGGGGACATTTTCCGGTTGCAGATCGGACAACAGCATACCGTTTTCGTGCGTGATCCGGGTTTTATGCGAAAAACGTTCCAACTAGAGGGCCCATTTCCAAGACATCCGCTGCCCGAGTCATGGACATACTTTAACAAGAAGTTTAACTTTCAGCGCGGCCTGTTTTTCATGTAAGTATTTCCTCTTTATATCTCGTTCTTAGTTTTCTTTCAAATGCAAGATTTATCTGGCCATTTTAGGGACGGACAAGAGTGGGTACAGGCTAGGCAAATTTTCAACAAGCCATTGCTGAAAGACTTCACCTGGATGGAACCGTCGATCCAGGCTGTATGCGAATCGAAAGTGAACGAAATTAAGAGTACCTGTGATAAAGACGCTGCATTTGAAAATATTGAATCGTTCCTTTATCGATGGTCTGTAGAAGGTAAGAAAACTGGCTAGAAAAAGGCAGAAAAGTATGTATTTATTAAATCAATTCGTCTTTGTTTTGTCCCCGTACAGTGGTTTTAAGCGTGATGCTGGGTAAATCTTTCCAAATGTGCCAAACGTCGGTCGTGTTTCAGGAGTTGATTCAACAGTTCTCCCATGTGGTGTATGAAATCTTCCAGCACACTTCGGAGCTGATGAATATTCCTCCGGCGATAGCGGACAAACTGAACGTACAAGCTTGGCAACAGTTTGAAAAAGTGGTGCCTGAAACTATTCGTTTGGGTAGGTTAGCACAAGAACCATATATACCATCGAGGAACCTTTGTGTTATAAATGCATCCCATTTCAGCAACTGAAATAATTGAATTTGGTATTCAGTACAAAAACACAAATAGCGGCCTGCTAGATATAATGTCAGAGAAGTTAGAGAAATCCTTGATGATGCGAATATTTATCGACTTTATTGTTGCTGCTGGAGACACGGTAAATATAATCTGCGAATAGAAAATCAATCAAAATGCCAGCAAGGATGTGACCATAGCAAATATAACTATTGTTGTTCATTTGCCAAACAGACTGCTTTTGCCACCGTGTGGGCGCTTCATCTGCTGGCGAGCAATCGTGACGTCCAACAGCAAGTTAGACGGGACGTGCAGGATTCAAATAGTTTGGAGTGTACTGCTATCAAAGGGGTTGTTCGCGAAACACTTCGCCTCTTCCCGGTTGCTCCATTCATTGGACGATTTATTGAAAATGATGCCGTGTTCGGCGAGTACAATGTGCCGAAAGATGTAAGTACTGCTCTGTCAGGTAAATATGATTGCTGTGTTACCTTTTGCTTTCTTGAATCTTTTGCAGACTCTTGTGTTACTGTCGCTGTACAGCTCAGGAAGGGATGGACGGTTTTTCAGCGACCCAGAACGATTCAACCCGTATCGTTGGGATCGTACTAACGCTCAAAACTCGCCCAACAGTACCACGGCTTCCGCTTCGTTACCATTCGCTATCGGCGCACGGTCATGCATTGGGCAGAAAATAGCACAGCTACAAATGCACTACCTCCTGTCGATGGTAAGTCCTAAAATAATAGACCAAATGTGAGTGGTGCATTTACATATGATACACGGTTTTCTTTCCATTCTTTTAACATAGATACTCAAGAAATTTGATTTGCTGATTCCCGAACAGCACCAGCACCAGCAAATTAAGCCCATATTGAAGATGATTACGGTACCAAATATGTCTGTCAAAGTTGCATTTAATTCTATCTAGGCCCTTGGCTGCTAGCTGCTAAGCAACACAGATTTAATCTTGTTCAACTCAGTAACGCAACACGTTACATCGAAAAAACGTCTTCCAACTGATTTTATTATAATTTAGCCATCAGCTGCTGATCGCACTCATTTTGCAGCATAGCGATGACATGCAGTAAACATATTCAGGCATTATTTACATACAGTAAGATATCTTGTTCAGATAAGATAATCCTGCGAAAGTCTAAACTTCAGAAACCTCAGTTGAAGGTTTCTTTTTAGAATTTAAATGATTACAACTACAGTTACCGTTTGCCGTATTTTGCACTGCGAACCATATACAATACCTGTTGCTAGGCCGGTGTAAAGTGCAAGAGAATAATGTAATATTTGATTAACCAATAAATTCTGTATTTCATTAGCAAAACAAAAACGACATACGCCACATACAGTGGTAAAGGTCAATAACAGGGACCATCCTCAAAGTTCGTGATTCGTAATTGTGCCATCAACGTCATGCCGGAAATGTTTCATCTCACGCTTAAAGTCCTGCAAACAATGAGCAAACGGAGATAAAGACGATAAAGAAGGAGCTGCGTGTCTATAGCAGTATAAATTGTACCTTTGTCAAGGAGGAATACTTTTTCCGGCACGCTTCAAGCTCATTTATGGTTTGCTGCAAATCCTGCTCGGCCTGCTCGAGTTTTCTAGTTTTGTCCGCAATGTGTTTCGCCATCAGCAGCCGCTCTTCGGCGCGCTGCTGCCGTTCATGAGCCAACGAGTTCGCCAAACTCACGATTTGCGCATCGTACTCTTGGCACATCTTGACGAACTTGCCATACTCCAGTGTGATGGCGATCGTTTTCGCCTCCTGTTTGGTGATCTCCTGCTGCAACAAGCAGTTCACCTCGCTGAGATCTTTATTCAACGCCAGCAGCTCTAGCTCCCGCGTCTTGACAGATTCGATGTCCCTTTTGTGCTCGTCCAGGGCAAGCGTAAGCTGTTCCAGCTCTTTGCCTTGGGTAGCCAGAAGACTTTCCATACTGAAATGCATACCATATGCTATAAAGAAGGAACGATGAACTGTTGCCTACCGGGCCTAGAACACTTACTACGATAACTGTTGTGCGGCAATAGTTGCAGCATCGAATTTATTTTTCAGTTCGTTTATATGTTTCTCCTGACGCTCGAGAGTATCCTGCAGCTGGATTATCTCCTGCCCTAGTTGTTCCTTTTTGGCTTCGCTTTCCTTGAGCTGTAAGAATAAATAGATCAACTATCTCGTACTGAGTAGTATGCATATTCCCAATACATACCAAATTTATCGTGTTGTTGTAGGCCTTCTGTTGCTTCTCCAGACTGTCTCGTTGCTCCGCGTTGAGCTTTTGCAACGCAGCGACCCGTGATCCCTGCTCGTCATTCGCATGCTTCAGCATGATCTCTCGCGCCTGCAGCTCCATCACCTTTCGCTCCATCTCCGCCATCTGTTCAGCCGACTGGTGTGTCTCCTCTGCAATCGTGTGCTGTAATAACTGTTGACGCATATTTAGCACTTCTGTCTCCAGTTTCTTGGAATAAATAGTAATTCGAGAGAGTTATAAAGATCGCCGAGATACGTTATGCCGAATGGAGGAAGTACCATTCGCTCTTCAGCTTCCCTGCGTAGACGAACGATGTTGTATTTATACTTCACTTCGATCTGCGATGAACAATGGCGACTGCTCTCTATTTCTCTAGCAAGATTCTCATGCTCACGTGTCTATTGTAAAATTAAGAAAATCCCCGTTTTGTAAAAAATTATAAAAATAAAATGTATGTTATACGCCGACTAGCGCAAAAGATACCAAACGCGGGAAACTACGCTAGCAATGTACCAGGCTGAAAGTCTTTTAATTCGGCCTGGATTAATTAAAGCACATTTGAAAAATGCTTCGTTGTGGTTAGTCTTAAACAGCTGGATACTGATACGCCCGGAAAAAAAACGGTAGTAACAAACAAACTAAAGCAACTTAAAGTTACCTTTGATTCGATATTTTTCTGCAACTTCTGTTTATCCACTTTGAGCGTGCCTATTTGTTTCTGCAGTCCGGCAATCTCATGATCGTATCGCTTTATCCTGCCATCCTTCTCCTCGACCAGGGCTTTCAGGTCGATCACCTTCTTTTCGACGAACGCATATTTAATCACCAGATTTTCGTTATCCTTAATGTACCCGTCAAGTTTTTTCTGCAGCTGGAAAGGCCAACATATAAGCGTAATGCATGTGGCTTTGTTGACATCACACAAACTGAATAAAAACTTACATTTTCGTTGATTTGCTCTAACGCGGTCAGTTGCGCTCGAGTTTCCTTAGTTTTAGTGGAGCACCCACAATGCTCCACCATCGATGCTGGTTCATTAGCTTGGGTGTCTGCCATTTCCACGGTCGGCTGCTAGTAACTTTGATGAAATGCTATCGCTATCGGTCGGGAAACTTCACTGTTTCCCCTCGAAATATCGATTATTTTCACCGTCACACGCTGCCATTTTGCAACTGTCACTTTTGCCATAAGTTATAATTCGATTCGATTCGCAGTGGTTTTCACGCTTTACCACTCTGGTCCAACACAGAAATGGTGCAGGGAAATTCCCTAAAGCACAATATGATGTAGTTCAATTAAAATTGCATTGGCATTCGAATATTTCTCGTGTTGAGGTTAACTGTCTAGCGAGGACACTTTATAACATTTGAATTAGTTCCTTGCTATAATATGGCAATGTGAACAGAATATATAACCGTTAACGGATTTGCAGGTTTTATGGCGCACATGAATTTAATCGATCATATTTTGTTAGATAACTTTTCAATCTCTGTACAGTATTCTTAAAACAGTATTTTTAATGTACTAGTTATATACATCCAAGTAATGGAAAATGCATCTTAGAAATTCTTGAATGCCACATACTTGATTAAACTGTTTTATTGGAATAGTTTCATCGTGGTTTGGATAACTAAAGGAATTCAAATTTGTTAAACACATGGCAGATGCTGGGTAATCAGTTCATAGGAAAAACAATTCCATCGCCTTGGAATGGGGACCGTTGAAGCACTTTTGCATTAAGTCGTATAAGAATACATGTATGAAAAGATGGAAAGATACCCAACATTGCATGTATAAAGCAAACGAAATAGATTAATTAAACGATTGAAAAGTACTTGTAATTTGCAGTGTATTAGCTATGTGTTTTACTTGAAACTTTTTGTTTTTCTAACCATTTATCTTTATTAAAACTGAGTTTTACCGAAGATTAAGACGCATGTCATGATAATGAAAATAAGCTTGTACGTACGAATGTACAAACATATAATATTTGCACTTACGAGATTCATCAATAGTCCTACGCCATTCCGTTATCGCAAACTATACGGTACTAACGATGCTTTCAATGCGTATTATTTACATTTTCCGTACATCGAGCAGTAACAATCGACAGAAAAACATGCAGAGATGTAATCACTCAGCGTTTTAATGCCCTACCTCCCTTCTCACTCCGGTACGTTCGATGCCGTCCGTCTGGTGCCCTTGTTTGGAATATTTTCGTTTAAACATGAAGCCT
Source organism: Anopheles coustani (assembly GCF_943734705.1). Classification (NCBI taxonomy): domain Eukaryota; kingdom Metazoa; phylum Arthropoda; class Insecta; order Diptera; family Culicidae; genus Anopheles; species Anopheles coustani. Next base: position 7,940,858 of record NC_071290.1, read on the forward strand.
CTTTTCATTCTAAAGTATATTGAATTATTTCGCACACATAACAAATAATTCAATTTTTCCTGAATTTATGATTACTTCACTTTTATTAAATTATGTATCTGCGGATAATGCACGTCGCTGTACATAGCAGATCGAGCGATATTATGTTACAAGGATGATCAACAGTGTATGTTGGAGTCAACGATGTGCCTCGGTAAGAGCATGCAAACAAGCGCCTCGGATTCTTTTCGAACGGTTGCGAGTGTGTGCGCATGACAACCGACAGCAGTTGTGTGAGTGGATAACGCTGCGTGAGTGTGTGTCAGTTTATTACCGTATGTACCTAGCACTAACACTGCTACGAGTTGTTTGTAGTAACAGCACGATTGCGTGTAACGACAAGAAATGTATTTGCTATACTGTATACAACAATCGTGTTCGCTGGTGTTAGTTACACAGTAAACACAGTGAGAGCACAATAGTGGATTGAGATTACCAGAAGCGATTCACAGAAGAAGAAGCGAGAGAGAGAAATAGTAAAAGAAAGAGAGAAAAAAGAGCAAATAGAAATAAGCTAGTATGAATAAGATGGCAATAGAACATTATCTCTGAAAAGTGTCAGAGTTTTAAGGCAAGCAGAGAAATAAAATGATGGATAAAAAGAGAAAGACAAAGAGAAAGAGAGAGCGAAAGACAGAGAGAGAGAGAGAGAAAGAGATACTGATCGAAATTACGACGTGGTAGTCGGGGCAGGCGGAAAAGAAGGGCTGACATAAATTCTTGAAAACAAAGATACATAAAACAGGAAAACAGAGCATTAAAAATAACATAAATCTCAAGAGGCTTTTGAGGACAGAGAAGAAATTGAGAGACAGGAGGGATTGTGAGACCGTCAAGGTAAGGACAAGGAAGGGTAGAAAATTGTCGTTGAAATGATTTGATACGTTGAATTTCACAAGAATTGATAGGAAACGAGTTTATCATTTACGTTACATACGATGTAGTTTGGTTTGGTTTTCTTGTTGTCCGGGTGTGTGTGTCTGTCTGCATATTTTTCCAATTAAGAATGATTGGTAAAATAATGTATTTGGTTTGAAATTATATGCGTTAGTCAGTTCTTTTTTATGTGGGTTGTTAAATTCACAATATTTTACAATTAATCAAATTCCATTCAATTTGGCTTATAACAACCTATGTCGGTAGCGGGAACAAGGGTAGCGGTATGAGCATGTCTAGGATCGAACCAGCTGTGATTGAAGTAACGAAATATAGAACTAAAGGGTAGCCGCTCTACCAACTAAGCCACAACTCTTAACGTTTGAATTTGTACTAATGTGTTAAATGGGGCATCTAAATGACAAGGCATCTAAATATACTTTGAAATGGAATACGTTGCTCCAAATTACTAGCAGGTTCAACCTCATAGCTCGATCAATTGATGAATATGCTAGTACGGTTTACAAATGTATCTTATATCAGTTGCGCACAATCTCTGGTATGTAGTTTCTACAGTGTAACTTATTTGAAATCATCGTACCGTCGTTCATCTTAAAACAGCTATTTGGCCTTAAATATGCCTATCTTACGGTACTTTTCTCCGTGGAAAATGTATTCGGATGAAAACTCAATTGACTATAAATCCGGTGTTCACCTTGTTCAGTCGATGTGAGGCAACACTCTTGTTTCTCTCCACTTATATTCCCCCCCCCCCTCTCTCTGCACATTCCCCTGCTCTAGCTTAAATCATCCACCACCTTCACCTTACCCGATCCGTTGCCTCCGCTCAGCCGACTAACCTTTAGATTTCCATCTCCCCGGGCATATTGAAATAATCCGTTCATTACGTATTGTGTTATCTTTTCCCGTTTTTCAAGTTGATTATTTGATATTTCACTTTCAGTTTGAGTTAGTTGCCTCAGCTCTTTCTCCTCACCTCCACAGTGCAGTAGAGCTTTGGTCCACCTCCTTTTATTGCCTTTACTCCTCTTTGATATCACATACCTCGTGTGTCCTGGTTGGCAAAGCAGATGAGGGGGAGGGGGTCTCATGTAGCATTGCTGAAGAGAATGAAGAATGAAGGAGCCTGGTTGGTCGGGGTTGGAAGTGGCAGGACCGGGAGAAAGAAGCGATGGAATAGAGGGACAGAGACGGGAAGATTGTTTGTGTTTCGCGTTCCGTACATGAATTAATTTATTTCGTTACTAAGTGAGTTGCGCGTACACACGTACGCAAAGCATACATCCATACATACACACATACACACACACACACACACACACACACACACATATGCATATGGTGGCGACAAACACATGCACAGGTAGCATGTTGGTACAAGGCTCTCGTACGTCTAGAGGGGTGTACCGCTGTTACCGCTGCTCCCTTCTGCTTCCCACCTATTGGCCTGCTCGGTTTCGCATCCTCGTTTCCGAGGCAGTTAATCCACTTTCTAAAACAGCTTGTGTGCTACGATACAGCACAAGAATAAAAATGATTACACGTGGGAGGAGCTCAATTTGTTTCATTAAACTTTTAATAAGAAATATGAACAAACGAGGCTCGCTCAAATGGAATGAAGACGCAGAAGAGGATGTGTAAGCGAGCTTTTTGACATGCGGTGTCAATAGTAGAACAGTGCTGGTAGAACGGTGTTCGTAGCGTTGTTTTGCTTGATGTACTAAATGACATCGCATTTATGAACAGGTAGAGGAGGGGAGGAGGGGGTAAGTGCGAGAGATAAAGAATAATAAAAAGAAAAGATAATTGAAGACTGAAGGGGTTAAAAAATGCAAATAATGGAAAAGCGAGAAAGCGAAGATTGTAAAATGGGACAGAGAAAGCGAGATAAGGGAGGGATAGGGAGAGAGAGAGAGAGATAAGGGATGAGTTAGATAGAGAGACACATTAAAGGAGAGAGATATATACAATACGTAACAGTTTATTGAGATATGGCATTCAGGAAATCTTTAAAGTGAAGCAATATCAGTAACTTTAAAAAAGGATGATAGAAACGTTATAAAAGCATCCATGGGAAAGCTGCTCGGTAGGAAACCTAGAAGGGAGAGGGGCAAGACGTTGGGGATGTGTTTTGAAAAACTCCCCTCTTCCCCATGATGCCCCTGTCCTACCGATCAAACTTCCCTCTCCGCTCCCTGGTTCTATGGCCTTTGGAACATTTATACGCATAACCTCGGTGTGTGTATTCTTCTGACAGTCATGTTGGTGGTGTGTTTCGATAGCGATGCGATCTCTTCGCTCGTCGGAATGGAGTATTATTATAGATGAAAATAGACAGATGTGCAGAGCAAAGAGGGACACATTCTATGTACACCGCCCGGTCGGGCCAAGCCGGAGCCCCCGATGGCCAGAAAGGGATGGTTGGACGTGGTTTAGATTAGGTGGTACATTTCTCGTTTTCCTTAAACAACCACCACCAATCTAAGCGTCTCATCCATATAAACATTCCACCGTAATTGAGAAAAAATAATTCAATTCTGAGTTTTCTCTTCTCTGTAATAAAAAGAAGGGCATCGTTTGTAGTTGAATGTTGGCATAATAATAAATGACTAGGTTCGCTTTGTGTTGGCTTTCTCTTTGGCAGCAGAAGGAAAAAGAAAACAACGACCAACCCATGTGTCGGTGGTGAGCGATTTTAAACCATCACTTCAGATTATTAAAAATGTTCGTTGAGGTTCACTGTTTGTCTCCTGCCACTACAATATACTGACGAATTGTTAAACACCCCGTGCCCGCTCTGCTTACACCGGTTCCGATAAGTGCGATTTTGTATTTGGCAATCACGTCGAAGAAGTACAACACCACTAAGCAAACAATAACAACGAGCGGTTCTTTGTGAGTTGAAACTACCCAAGGAGAACAAATTTCGAACCATTTTAGCAGCTTTTTAGGTTATGTTACGATTTTCTACGTTTCCTTGATTCTGTGTTGTCTTGGCCTCAAATTAAAGCGTTCCCACCCGGTAAAGCAACGCCGTGCATACGTCTTTGCGGTGCTGTATTGGTGCTCTGTATTGGAGTGTGCAACTCACACGTGGATATCGAATCTCGGTAGCTTCTTATGTACATAGCGTGGCTTCAGTCACATAACCTCCACTTGAGAGTTTGGTTCCCACACATGGCTCTTATTTATTTGGTTCGGCTCGCCTGTGTGCGTGCATGTGTGTGGCTGTGTGTGTGTGTGTGTGTTTGCGTGAATATGTGTGCTTGATAATTGTCTTATGTTTGCATAATCACGTGTGCTTTCTATTTTACTTAAGCTATACATCCCTCTTCAAATCGAATCGAGCTGTATGTTTTGCTCGATCGCACGTGTGTTACGTTTCCGATCGCGCAAGTATGCGTTCACTACCCCTAGTGTATCAATATGTAAGGGATGAAAACGTCTTCTGGCCTTCTTTACCCCTGGTAGAAATCCTTCGAAATTCAGAGTAGAAAGAAATCTGTATGATCATCATCATGAGCGTTTCCAAGCAATGTGCTTTGTGAAGACCGGTTTGGCCGATTTTTATTAAACAAATGGGTTTTTGCTTGCTCTATAGGATAAGAAACAACATTCGAGACAAGGAGTTGAATCTCGTCCCCTAGGTGACTATTGTACAAGAGCAAACATAGCTCTAACTGGACTTTAATGTTATGACGGAATTTATAGTTCCACACAATAACTTTAGGTCTTTTAAACACAAGGAAACATCATTTTACATCCATAAACAAAACCATCGCACAGTGAGAAAACATCTCTTTTATATCAATATAAATGTCTTCCTGTGTCATCGTATCAACTATCGTCGTAACCCGATGCAGATATGCGAGCAAAAAAGTTGGATTGTCAAGTTTGGTAGGGATTTGAACCCATATCTTCACCAGCCACGGCTAGTGTTCGTACCGGGGATTGTGCAAAGCTAGTTTGTGCAAATTTGAAAAAAATAAAATAAATATATAAAATATTTTGGGGCTTGTGCAAAGCTAGCCCGGCTGCCTGGTAGGTAGTTTTGTGCCAATAATTGGAAAAAAGTAATAACAATATTTTAAAAATAAAATAAACACGATTACAAGCCCCATTCTACTATTGCCACGAATGGCGACCGTAAGAACGGTACGCGAGACGTTTGTTCGCATACAAGCACGAGGAATTCGTCGCGTCAAGTGTATGCGAATGAATGTATCATTCGGGCCGTGCACACATTCATAAGCACGGGTTGTACAACGGTATGGGGGTTTTGGGGTGTGCAGAAGTGGCGCTGCCATACGTAGTAGATTTCGTGGTATAGAAAAAAGCAATGTGACGTTGTTGAAGAGGAATCAGAGTAGCGCGCAATCGTTGGGCAGCTGATGCTGGCAACTGCCTGGTGGTAGTGGTGCCGGGCAAAGAAACAAATCAAACAGTGTTTTAGAAACGGAGCGAAAGAGTAAAAGAGAGATAGAGAGAGAGCGCTAGTTGTGCGACAGGGACGCCCCAAGTTGAGCAAGAAAAGCAAGAGCGAAAAGGCAAACCGGGCATATGGACGGGGTGGACGATACAGCTCGGTTTTTCGAAGGTTAAGAGAGAGACAATTTGCTTCGTAGCACATTTCTCAAACACACTGGCACACCGCGCGCCAGCCAGCCAGCTTCCTAGAGAGTACACCGCAACTGCTAAGGGCACCTAGCAGAGTGTGTGCGTTTTTCGCCGTTCGTACACACGCTCGCTCGCTCGCTCGCACACACCGCCGTTCGCCGTGCCGCGAGACCTGCGAGACTGCCAAAGGCTCGCGCGAAGAAATCGAAACTTTTTGCTTCCTTCTTTCATTCGGTCAGCGACCGTGGGAGCATTCGGCCGTCTACTACAACCCGGTGCGTGTTTACTAAAAGAGTGTCGAACAGCGAGCCGAGCAGGAAGGAAAAGGGGAACAGGTGGAGATCGCCAGGCAAACGACGAAATCTGGCGTATTTCCGTCCGACGCCAGCCGTTCCAAAGAGAGGAGGCGTACCGGAAGAATTTTGTGTCCTAACCCAATACTTTGCGACGATCGTGCATTCAACTAAATCAAAAACACAGTGAGTTCTACTTGATTATACTACCGGATTGGAGATCGCCTGAACCGAGATCGGCTCGCCCTGTGTGTCCTGCTGAGCCCAAGAGACATACGTACGACGCAGGTGCTAAAGGCTTCCGAAACCCCGCGCGCAACGGCGCACTGCCCAAAACGGTGCAATCTCGATAGCGATGCGCGCTTTGAAGCCTGGTGAAGCGGAAAATGAATTCAAACAAAAAAACGAAAACGCCAAAAGAAAACAACAGACACATCCTCCCGTCCGGAGGAAGTACGCAAAAGTAACCTGGTAAACATTGGTAAGCGTGTGATAACGTGTGGCCTGAGGGCACGCAGGGTTAAGGCATTCAAACAAGCCACAGCACAAGCTCTTCCAAAGCCAGAGTTACGAGTTCCGCATACTTCGTTGACGAGTAGTTCACGTTTTGCCCTTACACCGTTAGATGTGACATAACCGTGCGAAGCAAGAGAGACAGATAAGCAGCAAGTGAGTGCTTGAGATAGCTAGATACCGAGAAGGAAAAGACAGGGATGGAGAGAGGAACGGCTGTTTTGTCTTATTTTTTGTTTTAAATTAAATTAACAGTGTGTGACAGAGCCGTATCCCCACATCGCAACAGTGCGCAAAGGGATACCGCGTGTGTTTATGTGTCATTGTCAACATTGTTTTGCCGTCCGTGGAAAGAGGAAGGCAATAGGAGGGACTTCGGGACGAGTGGTGATAAACCCGTTTCGAAGGTGCGCAGGATATGCGCGCCGATCGCACCGTGATCCGTGCATCCATTTCACCAAGAAACGGGATTCATTTTGCCCACCTATCACCGCTAACGATCACGTTCACCAGGTGACATCCTTAAATCAGTTGTCAAATCAATTGTTCGCAGATGAACGTGATCCTGCGGCACGCGGCAATGAGTGAGTGAATCCTATCGATTCTACCAAGTGCAGACGATCGTACGTAAAAACAAAAACCAGCTACAGCAATCAAACCTTCCACACCCGTTGATGTGCAGAGTCCTACCAGTTCTCCCTCCCGGCAAGTCGTGCAGCAATTCCCGCCTCCATTTGGGCTCCCAGGTATTGGTGCAGGTATTGTCGATCGCGTCTTCCGAACATTGATTTGGCCTTCCTCACTTATTTGATGCGGCCATCGTCCAAACTTCGTTCCTATCAAGCCCTGACGGTACTATCGTGACGTATGGTTCGTCGTTGGACTTCCGTTCTGGTTCTCAAAGCATTGCTCGGCTTGCGATCACGCACGGGAGGGAGACCGGGGGTAGGCCGAAATTTCCATCGAACTGAACACAATCAACCACAATCAAAATCGCACGCACAACGTGCGCAACTCCAGCAACAGCAGCAACAGCCACCGGCCGCGAACAACAATGTCGTATCGTGTGAAGACACACACGCGGAAGAGCCCTTTACGCAAACGATATGGGAAAATTGGTACGAGCATGAAAATGCAACCCCTTTCGAACCGTTAACCCTGGTGTGGCGGGGGTAAGGAAAACGGGAGTGTGTTTGTGTGAAAAGGAAGGAGAGGGTGGGTGGGGTGATTTGTTGTAAAGCTGTGCGGCCATTCTGGGGGTCAAAGCATACCTATCTGAAAGCACATCTCGCATGTCAATCGTAACACTGTTTGGATGCATCTTAGGATGTAAAGAAGGAAAAAAAATGAAATTGTGCCATTTTCCAAACCTCTTAAAAATAAATATAAAGAGCATTGCAGGGAAACCATACAACATGAGCAACGGTGGAAAGCATCGGGGGGAAAACAAAAATGAATAATAATCACACTATCATGATTGTTCTTACAGCAAGTTTGTTTTCGCACGTGTATAGCTCTGGTGAAGTAACGCGTGCTACAGAGAGAGAAGGAGAGAGAAAGAGCGAGAGTTAAAGACGACAAGCTGCGAAGGAAAACAATCGAAGCGAAACAAAACAGCGGATATCGAGCTATCTGTTTATTCATCTTCCGGTGTTGTATCTCGGCTCAGTCGACGCGAGTTTCCAGTTGTGTGTGCACGTGTGTTTGTGTCTAGATTTGTTTCTCGCAGTGTAGCTGTGTGTGTGTCCCGCTTGCCTCCTGTGCGTGTGTACGCAAGTGTGTTGCGTGTCTCCCAGAAAGTAGAAGCAGATCGAGATCGAGAGAGAAAGAGAGTGCCGGAGAAGGTGGTGGTGGAGCGGAAGTGAGCGCGGAAAGGAAGGGAGGAAATCTCCCGTTTTTCCACCCGCAACACCGGAACGGGACGAAGAGGAAAATCATGGAAACCAGCTACAACACGGCACCGATCGGTGCTGGTAGCAGTGAATTCGATATCAACATGTTCGACCAGTACGTGTATAAGGTGAGTATCTTGGAACATCTTACCACAAATCCCAAACCGTCCCCCATCCGCCCCCTCTCGCCCGTCCCGATTTGTCGTTATCCTGTTTCCTGCGCCATCCTTCTCTGCTTGTCTGTCTGCCTGAAGCGTGTGTGTCTGTGTGTGTGTGTGTGTGTGTGTGTATCTGTCGCGGGTTAACTTTACTTAACTTTTCAGGTCTCGACCTCAATTAAAGCGTCGCTTGATTGGGAAGCACTCTTTTTCAACTGTTCCGTTTTAATTGGAAACATTATGCGGCCGCACTATCGAATAACCCGCCCGGCGCTTCGGCCAAATGAGATTCCAACGATGTACCTATTTTTGCTGGCACGCAATGCCGTGAGAGGAGGGGGGGAGGGAAGCGGGGAGGAGGGCAGTCGACACTCCAAAGAACTGTTGTTGGATGTAATCGTAATCACAATAATTGCTTATCTCAAAAACATAACTAGCGCTTGATTATTTATGCATTTGCCCTCCCCCTCCCTCCCCCCACTCTCCACCATCATCCGTTATCAAAACGTAAAAAAAGAAAAGCTACAGTTTCTTATCACAACGGGCGGGAAGTAAAGTATCGGCGCTGGTATTTAAGATCGGTCAATTGCTGTTGGCTCTGGCGTTGCTTATCGATCGTTGTTTAAACACTGTGTTGTGGCCTTCGAGCTTGGAACAGGAAGCTCGCTCGCTCGCTGTTTGCGCCGTGGAAGCTCTAAGCCAAGTAAACGAGCGCGTTGCACAGTTCTATTCGAATGGAACAAAATAGAAAACAACGATATTGTTTGAATGACGTCTTTAATATGATTTACGAGATCAGGATCTCGCCAAACTGATGCCTGAGGTTTCAAGAATCTCTCTAGTTCTCTAAATCATCTAAATAATGCGTTAGTTATAAAATTTATAAAATAAATTAATCATCTAAATTATCCGTTCGGTGCATCGGTTCTTATCCATGAATTTGTGTTCATTTCGATGAACCAATCTGATCGAAATCTATATCCCTGAAGTTCTAGGATTGGAACGGATCAACTCAAATGATCTATTGATAAATCTGGCCTGGCAGATTCACGAAGAATCTTGGAAGAACAACCAAACGCTTCGAAACTTCGCATCAAATGCTTGATAATAACCTAGTGCTACTTGAATCTAGTTCATGATTTATTTCGGTTGATATTTGAAAGAGAACTTTGCATTTCAGTCAGAGTTGCGAAGCATTACAATCAATACACAATACAATACAAACTTTATAAGTCTTGCAAAAGAATAGAAAAAATGGCGTATCCAATATATTTTGTATGTAACATTTTTACTCATTACTCAAAATGAAAATAACATCTATCTTTGTTGACCATTCGCAGACTACTGTGTGATTTACGCAGTCGCGATTTGTTTGTTTGTTCGTTTTGACAGTTCGCGAAACGATTTCATATTTCACGATACATTTAATCGGGTTTCGATCGAGGACGATTTAAACCCGCGAAACAAAGGGAAGGTTCCTGCCGTTCCCGTTCGTAGTTCTTTCTCCTCTCGAGTTCGATCTGGGGGTTCGGGGCCGATCGATGTCACTATAGAAACAATTACAAACAAGCGGTACACATGCGGTGTAATTTAGAGCGATTTTCTGAAATGTATGCCATATATGGAGGCGTAGAGAATTTCCCTCGTGCGAATGGCAAATGAAGCAGCAAGGGTTTAAAGAGAAAAGGCAAACGGTTGTGTTTGGCTGCGAACACGAAAACGAGAGACAAATCAGGCCAAGAAGTAGAGCGCGAGCGGATGATTGTTGGCTGTTGTGTTTAATGGTGTACGGATTTCGGGAAAAACCTTTGCCGCACCTGCCTTCCTTGCTTATTTACTTCGAAACGGTACCGTTCCGCTAAGATGAAAACCCAGATGATCCGGTTTCCGTACAGCTGCACTTGTTCGTTTCCTCCTTTCCGGAGCGTGAACGTGAAATTCCCGGTTGCTTGCCGGAGGTAGGGATTTTGGGCATGCTCGTCGATCGCTTGCTCCTGCGCAAGGATAACGCACGCGATTCCCTCCTGGGACGTTGTTGCTGCAGGCAGCCCACTATCCAACGTGCTTCATCAACTTCAAAAGGTCAGCACGTTTTAATAGACACCGATTGCAAAAGTTAGAGCACAGCAAAAACGCACATTGGAACGTTTCGACGAACTTCCGATGCGACGTTAGGTGCATGTCGTTAAATGTCAAACCCGTGCTTCAAAAGAACACAGCTACTACCAGTTACTTTTGCCTTACGCTAACTTCTATTGTTGTTCGCGTTCGGTGACGAAAGTTGCACAAACGTGGTGGTCACGTGGAGGGAAACAACTTCACTAAAAACGTGCAGCTTCGGTCTTCTTAAGGTCACCAAATGCCCGCAGGTGCGCAAGTTGTGGCGGGAAGCGGGTTGCAGCATCCTCTTTGAAGTTACTTCCGTTTTTCCAATCCCACGTGGACACACGTGTGAGTTTCCTTTCGCCCTTCTCTCGTGCGTAAACAAAACCTGCAGTTTTCCTGGCCGGGTGGGGCAAACTAGTTGATGGAGTCGTCTCACAGCTCGCAGATGACTTTCTTCCAGGCCCCCGGGGGGGTACTCTGGGCGGGATGTGGGGGGTGTGGACGAGAATGCTAAACATAGACCGATCACGAGTTTCTCCCGGCGCACGTGTAGAGCCTTCGGTTGCGCACAACCGGCGGGGAGGAGGTAGGGCGGGCGTCCAGGTTTTTCCTATACCTTCGTCCGAAAAAAAACGAGTGCAAGCACATGCTGACGGGAAATCGCAAACACGTGAATCTTTTACAACTTTCTTGCGGCGTGCTATTTTTAGTTATGACGATTGAACTTTTTAAGCGTACACAATTGCTCTGCAAATGTATTAAAATTTGAAGAAAATAATGTATGTACCATTGCATAAAATATCATTTATTTTTGAAGCACAGAGAGAGTCATACTTACACCAAGGAAAACATAAATATTCGCCCGTTCGATCTGAGGAAATTGCAATTTTTTTAGTTTTTAAATATCTCTTAACGGTTTGATGCGGTTCGGGATTTGTTTCTGGGGTATCCGTCATTTTTTTATTATTTCTTTCATTTTTGCTTTGAGAAAATGCTTCACTCCGACTTTGATCATTAAATTTGTCGACGAGGTGGAAAGAACGAAACCATCAAATGAAAAATTCATTCGTAATGAATGAACTTACCGTTTGATGCGCAATTTGACCAAGTTCCTTAAAACAGTGTGCTTTAGTTCCCTTTATCTCATGTCATCTGTCATTCTCGTGCTGACACTAATACAGTTTCTCTTTGTCAATGCATGATGTTGTGTCGTAAAATAAGTGGCACATTTGCCGAAATTGAACACGTTAAGCGCTACGTCGGTCCCGTGGGACCGACAGCATTCTTTCCCGTATGCTGTATTCCCCCTGCGTCGGTCTGTTTTGTTCCTACACTGAAAACATTGCATACTGCTAGTCGTCGATCTGTTTCGTCAACCAAATACACAAGGTCGCGGTTCACGGTGTTGTTTCGTGTTTTTCAATGAAAACTGCGAACGAATACATACGATGTAAAAGTGTAACCTTAAACCAATGGAAGAAATCCCCCTACACTATGCTCTCTGCCTCCATAGCGTCTTGTTCAGCTTGGAAGAAGTTGTGCTGCATCGCCAGTGTTCCGATAAGCCAGGCAAGCAAACCTCATCGCCGATCACCGATCTGATCCCGATATGGCGTACTGGATTGGATGGAAGCAAAGGTTACTGGGATGCCGTGTCGTTGACACAGGGGCCCTCCGTGAGATAAGAGACGACGAAATCGAGGTGCCACTATCAACGGAGGGCTGACGAGAAAGAGGGGCGCGCAGATAAGGAAGACAATCCCTTTTTGCCTACCATCCGAAAGGAAAAGCTGGACCGCGATCCGCTGTTATTGATCGAATTTGCGAAACAGAGGGAAAATTGCAGAACTTCCTAGAATTGCAACTGCATCCGACCTGGTTGCATTCTTTTGCGTAGGCTATGTTAGTATAGTTGTTTTTTTTTTCATTTCCTTTCAACATTGTTTTTTGTTTCTTCCTTCCTCGAAACGATGGACGATGTTCCAATGTGTACCACAACAATGGTCACCGTTTCTGTGGCGCGCGAAAACAAATTGTTATGCTATGGGGTGCCTTCCCCCCTCTTCACCCTCATCTTACCACCCTTCCATCCTTTCTGCTTGTTTTTTCTTTCATCCATCGCATTGTTTTTATGCTCGCTTAGGTTCATATCGTTTGCTTTTTGTCTCGTTCCCTTCTGTGTGCTCATTTATTTTTATTTGTTGCTTTCTGTTTTGTTTGGTACCCGTGTTGCTCCAAATGTGTTGCGATTTTGTTTTGAGTTGAAACTTTTCCGCCTCCCGTTCCCAAAACCCCACCGTCTTCCTCCGGCATCTGCGTTGCTCTCGTTAGGCGCGTTGTTGTTTTTATGTGTGCTTTTTTCTTCCTATTTTTTTGTTTTTGACTTTGTAAGGAAAGAAAAGAAGGAAGAAAAAGAGCAAAGGAGGAGGAATGTAACAGAGCGAGGAGGTTGTGTTATGCGATGAGAAAGAGGAAGGGGGGGGGGGGGGGGAGAGAAAAACGAAGCAGCAAAGGTGGATTGTAGGCCAAAAGAGAGGAGAAAATGTTGTTAAACAGGTTATGTATATGCATGTCGGATGGAGCACAAGGGAAAGAGTGAAAGAGAAAGCACGTTATCGGAGGGGTGCATGTGAGAAGTGGAGGAGGGTAGGTGGGAGATAGGGCGATAGATAAAGATAGGTAACGATGAATTAAAAGAAAGCGGAGAAGGATAGCTGCTAGGGTTTCGTAACAGGAGAGAGTACGCGCGAAGGAAAAACAAAGAGAAAGAGAGAGAGTGAGAGAGTGAGAGAGGTAGTGTGTGTGGGAAAGGGGGAAGAAAAGGGTCCCGCGAGGGGGAAGGTTTACAATCAAATGTCTGTTTGGAATTGCATTTTTTCCCCTCGAACCACTTCGTCCTTCGTCTTCCGTTTGCCGCTGAGAGAGGATTTGTCTTTTCTTTTCTTTTCCTTTCACCGTTTTCTGTTTTTCCACCCCGCACCACACCCCCGTCCCCCTCTTACCCCTTGTGTGGGGTGCTTCGGTTGCCCTTTCTTTCCCGTTTCCCAGCGAACCGAAACCGTCGTCCTCGTTTGAAAACGCGTATTTTCTTCCATTTCGCATTAAGTATTTTGTTACTAAGCGATTGCTTTCCATTGTTTGTGCGCGGTGGTGTTGGTTTGTTTCGTTTACTCTCGTTTCCTTTTGATTTCCCCCTTCCCCCCCCCCTCGTTCCTCTCTCACTCGCTTGGAAGTGTGCCACACAACGTACGCAATACGATACACATTTGTGTGTGTGTAGGAGAATGTGTGTGCCGTGTTGTCTTCCGTCCCTATCCTTGTGCTGCGGGTGTGGGTGTGTTTGTGTGTATGTGTTGTTCTCTTCTCTTTCGTATCGCTTCCACCCACAACCCCCCCCCCCCCCCCCCCCCCCTCCCCGTCCCTTTAGCTGCTGCCGTTCGACAAAACCTTCCGAAAACCTCATCTCAGTCAGCCGCAGCATCAATTTATTTCATTCGTTTCATTTATGCTCCTCCAGGTCCTCCAGGTCTCTCCCCTCCTCCTCCTCCTCCTACTCCTCCATCCGCTCCCTTCCCCGCCCGCACATTTGCCATGGTTAGCCTTGGTCCGCGTGCACATCAGATCACATACATAATGTAACGTTTCGGAAAACAAATACCAACCCTTCGCCAGCTCCCCCCTCCCCCGCCATCTCCTCTTCCACGTTGTTCCCTTTTGCGTTCCATCAGCCCCTTGCGGAGCCCCGCGAAGATTTAAAATGGGGTGCTTGTGATACAAACTGGAACAGAAGAGAAACAAGCCAACGTTGAAAAGATACTCAATTGAAGATGTTTGAAGGGAGTGGGTGAGGGAGGGAAAAATGCAGTAGAACTGGTAACGACGAGCTTAGGCATAGGGAAGAGCAGGCGGTGGACGTTAAGAGCCCATCAACAGTTTAGTTTTACAAATCAAAAATATCTTCGCAGGTGACTCACCGAAGATACGGTTTATTCGTCCGTTATTCCTTCGTTTCGTGTGTTTGAAAGGCAAAGCTCTCGATGCTTGGGGGGGAACCTGATCGTGAACACTCGACCGCAAGCGCAACAGCACTTTCCTGCCGTAAAGTGTATCGAATGTTTAGTTCAAATTTAAACTTCCTTGCGCGTGCAATTTTCGAAATTTCAACCAATCTTCTCTCCATCGTGAAGTGCCAAACATGCAAGAAACACGATCCAAATGAACAACGCTCTAAAGATTCAATCGATTTTAGCGTGGTAAGTTGTTGGCAAGACATTTTATTTCTTCGAAGTAGGGAAGGTCGGCGAACAGTTTTGCCTAACTGTGCATTTTCATTATTACATCCCGCTTCGGTCGAAACACGGGCATCGAGCAACGCTTGAACTAGAGCTGGGCACAACGGCTCTGAGGTCTGAAGCAGATTGAACAATCATCCCGACGCTTTAAATCTTTTAATTACTCCTTTGTGATTTGAAATAGGCAAATTGAGTTGTCTATCGGTCCAGCGATTTGCATTCGATTAACCAGAAATACGACTTCCAAAAGCGTTACAGAGATTTGACCCCGCCACTTGGGGAAAAGAGTAACTGATTAATTTAGAAAAAAACGAACGAAAGTGTACACACTTGCTTTCCAGCTTATCTTTTACTTGTTCATTCATTCTAATCTTTTCTTTTTCATTCAAACGTCTGTCGTTGCCACCTATAATAATATAAATAACAAGCAGAACAAATGACGTTTAGTAGCTATTGAAAAATACCTTATATCCTTGAATTCACTGCTTTAATGCGAATGTCAAAATGAGCAAACAAAAATGCACTCTTAATATCGGTAAAAAATGCATGGTTTTTGGTAGTTTTAAAGCATAAATCAATAAATGTATTGTTACAGTGCAATCGCTTAGGAAACCACAACTATCTAGGAAAACCACAATTACCAAACCCCAATGCAATGAAATAAAATTTGACATTTCTACCTAAAATGACAGTCATTGCAATATTGCTATGTGTATTTCATTGCAATATTGCAAAGATCCAAACGGGGTGGTTAAGCATCGAAATATTGCATCCGTCTATTCGCAGCTTTTAGACACTAGCTAGGTTCGAGATAAAGTTTAATGGCAACGGCTGTTACTCTTTTAGTTACTCAATTCACTTTTGGGAGTGTAATCTTCGTGGTGACTGGTAACACTTTTAATTGCTCATTTGCTGTTTTAGACGTCAAATCGCTTTTTGCATTAAATCTTTCTAGCGACTAGAATTATTTTTGCGGGCTTTAAATCACAAAAGAGATTCAAAAGTTGTCGGTAATGATTCAGATCAATCAAATCCGTTAGCAAGAATCTACTCACTTGCTCATCCGTACTCATTACACATTTATTACAAGCGCGAACATTCCAATACCACATTGAACCGTGGACGTACGAGACCGTCGGTTGTAAATTCTTCGTTGACGGTTTGAAACTAGTTTTATGATTTGTATTTCCCAACTATGTACACTCGATCCCGGGGGTAAAATCTTTAATTGGGTTAGATAAGGAGCTCGCCAAGGAGTGGAAAAATAAAACAACGACCCGTAAGCGCGGAAGTGATATCGCACTTATCATGTTGCACACTACAATCTCCTCTCCCCTTCGCCCACCCGCCCTGTCATCACTAGTGTTATCACATTGCATCGTTACCGAAACGGTGTTATCAATGGCGTTACCTCGACCGAATGTGTGTTACCGTGAAAAAATTGTTGTTTTGTTGAGGTAAGGTTGTTACCGCACAGTTAACACTCAATACACCGAGGAGTGAGTTTGTCGCGCAACGTTGGTCGTTGTTTTTTTTTTTAAATCTCCGACACGCAATGATGTGTTTAAAAGGCCAACATTGGGATATTAAAATATACATATATTCCAATATTTTAATAAAATCCCATTTTTGTTTGTTTAAACTTTCAAAAAAAGATGACAATTATACGACTTATTTTTAGTCTTTATTTGTCCTGCGACAATTTATTTCCGAAGCAATCTTTAAAAATAAGGTACGCTTTAATCACGCACTTTCATAAGTGCTAGAGTTTGCGATCTTTTTGTGACAAATGCATAGCAATTGAAAGTACATATTAGTATTTATTGAAATGAAACAAGTCAACGTTCAATCGATCTCGATTTTGATTCATTTTGATGTTAAATGTAACGTATGCGTAACGTCAAACTACCATTTTGAAAAAAAAAACCGTTTGACAGGGGCACGAAACACTGGGGTCAATCGACTTTGACGGTAACAGTATCAGGTACAATACTCGCATCGTCGTGCGTTTAGTGTTAATGGATCGAGGAATGTTTGTGTGCAAATTTTTTTCCTCCTATTTCTAGATTGTTTTGAAAGGAACGAGAGTGTAAGGCTTAGAATGCACATTTCGGGCGAACGGTAGTTACGATTTTAGACTGCTCGTAAAACTCTGCTGGCAGAAGGTGGAAAATAAAATCATTCCTTGAGCGGAGTGAAGCGATGGGGTTCGTGCGGGGGAGGGGGTTGGTTAAGTACGCTCCCCGTGGAGTGATGAGAATAAATTTCGCCACATCAGGCAAAATAATTATTATTAGCTGCGCCCCGCAGCACTCGCAGTTTCTTTCGGTTCTCGTATTGCTGCGAGCTCGTAACCGCGTTGATGGTTTTATTACAACCCTACAACCCAATATCCAGACCAAAACGTGAAAACAGTAGATTGAATCGGGTCGGGTCGGGCATGATTAAATGTGTCAAATGTTGTGAAAAAGGAGGTAAAATATGTCAAGCCATCTATTTTGAATTTTCTATTTTCAATACTTGCGTAGGAAATTTTGTCATAAGCAAAACAAGCCTTTGTTTACCGTACTTTTATACTGTAGTAATTACGCCCACCAAGTAGCTGCCGTAAAGTAAAAACCACAGAATGTACCCGTGATAAAATGAAAATGCTTCGCTCTGATCGTAGGTGAAGACGGGGTAACCATGCACTGCTGAAGCTAAGCAAGCAAATGCAATTATTTCTATGAGTAAAATTGTTTAAAAAAAAACACTAAAAATGTAAAAAAATACACTCGCAGTGTTTTGCTAAAATACATAAAAAATACCGTTTTCCACACCTGGTTGACAATTTAAATGATAAAATGGCTTTTTCGCTATGTTTTACAATTCGTGCTTTTTACAATTACTTTCGAACCGGTGTTTTTAGGACCAAATAAGCAGAAGCTCCCTTGCACTTGTGGAAATGGACCAGATGATGAAAAAGAACCAGGAACCTTTGAAACAATTTACTTTGCCATTCGATTCTGGGCGAGATTTACCAAACTGTGAAGTTTTAGAAATTTTAGATAGTAAAAATGTGATCAAAACAGTCTATTAAAAGTTCGTTCGACAGCTTTTACGTACATTTTATGAAAAAAGTGTGCCATCGAGAACAAATCAAACCAGAATTGATTTTGTTTGTATAATTTTTGGCTAGCCGGATGTGCCGACCCCTGCTTTAAATAACGACCAAGCTGGGTGGTGTAATACCGGGTAGTTTTTCACAGTTTATTAGCATTAGTTCTGAATTGGAAGGGTTAAATAATTATCGATGTCGATTGTTGATAATAAATCCATGTCTAATTGCAATTAGATGCTAATCCCCAAGAAATGTAATACAGCTACAAATTGAAACAATATCATATCGTTTTCACAAAACACATACATACGCTATCGATGGAGCATGCGAGTTGTGCTTCAATACAGTTCGCTGTATGTTTTTACCCTAATTGCACAGTTACATTCGAAGTTATTTTGTGCTACACCGGGGTGTATATTGCCCCAGTTTCCCTCCGTGCAAGTGGTTTTCTTTTGCTTTGATTTATTTTTGCAAACAACTTACAAGATTAGCTGATGGTGCAATTTTTTTGTTGGCCACGATTCTTTTACACTTGTCTAGTTTAGTTATAGAGCTTCCATAAGATACGCCAAAGGCGATACGCGTGCACAACAAACTCACCCACACACACACACACACACACGTAACAGTAGTACTACTTCGGGCCCGTTGTGTGGACCCTTCCAAACCGGGACTTGTTGCCGCCCGGAAAAGCTCTCGCCCGCGCAAGCGATGCACACACACACGCACACACACACACGTACGATAGAATGATCTCAAAAGGAGCTGAAGGTCAATGTGATTAGCATGAGCAAAACTTTATGAGCATCAATTGAGAGAGAAAGAGAGGCAGGGAGGACAACGGAGGGGTTGGATGGTCACCGTCATCTAGTAGGGATGGGGGGGGGGCTTTCACCCTCCCACCCTCTCTGGCTGAACCGAGTAGGAGGAGAAGGAGGAATCATTTATTATAACTATTGGTCATTGTCACCACACATCCCGCAACGTTGTTGAGGTTATGATGTTGTTTTTAAGCCCGGGAAGAAAAACAGTCCAGCTTCTTCCGGTAAACATTAACGCGTTGCGTTGTCGATGTCCTTTTCCCACACAAGCACGCACACGCACACGCACCCGCATAAACAGCACCTTCATATTTCATTCTGTTCGCAGTAAAATCCCCTATTTTTCATATGGTTTTCGACAATTCCAGTGAGGGAGATGCAACCGATATGATAACGAATTGCATTTGGCGCATTTGGGTCGGAGAAAACATGCGTGTGTGTGTGTGTGTTTTCGGTGAATCCGCTAGGATCACTTACATAGGCTGAAAGCGTTCCGTTTTGTGGAAGGAAAGGAAAACCCATCCAATTCAAATCAGCATATCTGTCGGAAAAAAAGCATGCACATAC
The DNA here is from genome assembly GCF_943734705.1 of Anopheles coustani. Lineage (NCBI taxonomy): Eukaryota > Metazoa > Arthropoda > Insecta > Diptera > Culicidae > Anopheles > Anopheles coustani. The sequence goes on from NC_071290.1 coordinate 7,960,153, forward strand.
ACCGACGAAGCGCAACAGCAGGATGGTGAGGGCTTTCCCGATGCAGCTTTCGTGTGGAAAATGTGTGCATGAAACAGTAAACCAAAGTAGTCCACCACCAAGTCCGGGAATTTTCGATTCTGGCCGCGATTATGACGCGAGTGATGGAAAAGAAGCTTAAATTTAATTGTAAAACCCTTTCAGAGAACAAGCACAAGCGTTTGCAAACAACTTTAATTTCGATTATGATGAACTTTTGAAGATTACAGTAAAGCACGCACTCATTTGTTTACGTTTAACCCTTCTTGGGTCGAGAGAAGCTTTGTGCTTCTGCTTAAAACATTGCCAACTCCTTTATCTAACTAGTTTTCCCTCATCTGTAAAATATAAACTCAACCTCAACTTTAAAATATAAAAATCACACGACGCAAAGACGGTTTCAGTTAAATATTACTCATACATCTCTAGAGGCTCCGGAATTTCAACATTTTTGATTCCAATTGAAGCATTCCGGTTGATGAATCGAATTAATGTTCGCACAACACAGCACAAACGCATGTAATACAACCATATAATAGCCATATAATAGATCCTTCTTAATGAAAACAACCAAAACAACAATCGGCACGGTGTTGGAAAACTAACCTAACGGTTTTTCCTAACGCGGAACAATAAGACGTAGTGCATAATTCTGTCCCCTCGATGGTAAAGGAATGGAGTTTTTGGCGGGATGGAAGGTGGAGTGGGGTAGGGTAGGGAGTTCGTTTGTTTGTGTTGCGTTCTATTGCGCCACCGCACGCACCTAAAGCAACAACAAACAACCAGCGGGGCGGGGGAGGGAACTCGATTGTTGGATTACGTTTGTGGTTTGTTGTGAGCAGAGGGAGGCAGAGGGTGGTAAGGGAGGGGCCGGGGAAGTTTTAAAAATGACCAAGTGTGGGGAAGGTTATGAGATGGAAGTTGCATGTGTGTGTGTGTGCGCTTTCGGTTGGGGGCTCGCGTACGTTTCCGGATCATTGTCTTTGCCGCTGAGTTACAGGAAAAAAACGGCATTAAAAAAAACACACACACACAACAAAGAAAAAAGAAAGGTAGATTACGCGGAAAAGAAGAAAAGAAAAACGCAAATTGCAGCCTGGACTGGGGGAAAAGTTATGCTCCATGCAGCACACAAGAGTCGTGGGCACGTGATGATATAATTCGGTTATGATATTAGGCAAAAGTGCCAAAGCAAAAGCACGGGGGAAGGGCGTGCGAGGGCGGGGGGGGGGGAGCTGCAATCTGTTCTACCAGCATCAACTCCATCGCTGTAAGTGCATAGCATTCCCATCAAGCAGATGGAAAACGCGCCGCAGCGTGAACCTGGGAGGATGTTTGAATTATTTTAATTGACTCAATCGATTCCTCCTGTCTATATGCAACTTCAACCGCTGACCGGGACACGCCTGGGAGGGAGGGATGCAACGGGGGAGGGGGCCGATAAACGATAACTCAAATCAAACGCTTGGTGCTTCGTACTCCAAAACATTTCGCCAAATAGAACGAGATATACATTTCAGAACCAGGCTTTGGTGTGGGAGGTGGACGACAGATGATAGAGCTAAGACCGAGCTCCAAATTATGAGCACTGCGTTGCTTTGGTGTGGTACTGCACTAAAACTCAGAAGTATTCACTATGAGCGCCCATACTTCCAACTTGCTTCTTCTAGTACGTAAACTAGAGCTCCTGCAATATTAGCAATGCTGAATCTACAAGGCCTCAGCCCTATGCGCCTAAGCTTTAGAGAACCTGGAGTTCATAGTTTCCCATAGTAATCCCCAAATTACCTTTTTAATACTGCAAACGAATCCCTGAAACGAATTCTCGTCCGATGTTGCTACCTCAACTCATCAGGGTAATTGGATACATCCGATCCGTTCGTTCGACGAAATAAGCTAATTTCGCTCAACCTCGGATAGTGCGAATGTGATGTAAAAACTCAATCCATGTTAATTTCCAATCGATACTAAATGTGAACAACATTTCTCATACGGCACTCTATAGTAGTCTCAAGTTTGCAACGCTGACGCAATCACATTGACTATTAGAATAGTATGGCAGCTATCAGAATCAGCATCTCTAAAGAGTATAACATACATAGAACATTCATTTCCGTATATATCTCGGTGGTAGAAGGTCCTTGGAAGCATGTGCGCTCGATAAAAACAGGTTCCATGCACTACGCTGTAAAAGAATTGAACACAAATGGAATTTTTATTTATTTTAGACTTTTAAGTGCACCTGCCAGTCATAGTTTTACAGCGCACCAGTGTGGTTAGCAGTTTCCTGAAATAGGTTAGCGAGAAGTAGAGGGTTAACCTGGCCGCATGGTCGCAGTCAAACTGTGACTCACACAGAAAATCAGAATAATCACAGAAAACCAGGACATATCCTTAACTCAATAGTGGTCTATGTCTCCAGGTTAGCTTGCGAAGACACAGGAAGCCGGATTCAAAAGCCGTACTGGAGTAAATCCTTGCCGAATAAGAAGAAGAAGAAGAAGGGAGCCCTCACTGGAATAACGAAAGCGTCTATTAAAAATGTGTTTATTTTTTTATTCGTATCTTTTTTTATTATCCTCGTCTTAGCCGCGTTCCGTTCACTCGGTCGCTCGCTTTGCATACTGCATAATCAATCGTTTGGCCTGGCTGGATTGGAAAGCCTGCTAATCGAATCCCGATTGCTCGCTTTAACACTCCGGAAAGGTAATAATGACAACTGTCAACAAATGTCCCCGAGCACTGGATGGGGGAGAGTAGCAGGCGTTTGCCTAGAGACACCCATACCACATTAATCATCACCACATCATCATCATCCACATCCTCCGCACATGTGCAGCTACATTCTGGGTTGTTGTGGAAATGAAATGAGGCGCGAAAAAGTAGTGAAACCGATCTTCCCACCTTCGCTTGTTTTCTTTCTCGTTTTGCTTGTTTGCTAGTTTTGCATCGGGTTGGCGTTTGTATGCAGAACCATTTAACACCGATCCCCGGGGGGACGGCTTGCAGTCGGTTTTTGCAGTGCAGCTCCCCTCCGCTGCCGGTTTGACGCAGTTTTCTCTCGGGCGAGATGGCGTTTACTACCCCATTTGATTCTTTATTACCACTGTTTGCATTAAAGGCAGCAGATTCTGTTGTCGCCAGCTCTCGAGTACTTTAATGCGTCATAAAAAAAAGGCGTATCTACAGTAGTACGCTTCTGGTTGTAAAATACTAATGCGATTGAATATTAACCAACCCGCTCACGCCCCCCCAGGTATGTGTCCAAAGGGATTTTCAAAATGAAAACTTGAGAGGTGGGAGGAAGGGGGTTTGATGCACTATTGTCATTGGAACACTAACCCTATCTTTCATCTGTTTTATGATTTGCATACGTATAACCAAGAGGGAATCTCTTTTAAGGCTCCTATTGCTTGACTCTGAACCTCCACCTGTCAATGCTCGTAGGAGACGTAAAGGAAAGCGCGAACTGGGACCCCGGTCCATAAGGTGATGATGCGTTGTCCGATTCCAACATTTACCATGCCGTACTCTAGAGGAAGCGAATTATGAACTCACGACCAAGAGAAAGGAAGTGCAGCTTCGATTCTCGCTATAATGGGCGATATCTTATCTTTTGGGGCCGGCGAAACATTGGAAGATAAAACCGGCGGGTAACAATAACACACCCCTTCCGGAGTGTGCTTTAGAATGAGCCGGTAGCACCTAAGTGTGTTCTGTATCAAGTGCGCATCAGTTTTTTTTTGTGTTTCTTAAACCTGTACCACACAGTCTGGAGAAACCTCATAATGTATCCTAGGCATAAAATGGCGATGAATGGATGGAGCGCTGGATTTTTGACTTATCGAGCAACGGTTTACAATAACTTGTTGATGATCTAGAATCACTTTCAGTATATAAGGGTATATTCAGCAAAGCTCCTCTGATTTTTCTCAGGAGTTAGTGAAATTCTGGGCAAAGTCGGAAGTTCTAAGTACCCCAAAAATGTATGATGAGCTTCCTGAGCCGGAGAAACTCTAATTCGAATCCCTCTGTCCCGGTCGATACGCTATGTTGTTGCTCCTATGAACTCCTCCGCTGTGTTTTACCTCCTCTGCTATTCCAGGGTTACGCCAGAATAAAGAACTAATAGCTCCACTTCCTCCGTGTGTCCAAAGACACAGCCGGGACTCGGAGCAGCGGCCTTCAAGATGGCATCAGCTATGATTGCGTGCACTGTGCGTGCACGTGGGGTGCAGGCACACATCTATTTACACTTCTTCTGACATCTATTTCCATGTGGCCGGGTAACCTCGGAAGGTTGCCAGCGCGCGATAAGAAGAGCCAGGCGAAAGGCGAACCGAACGCGCCTTTGGACCAGATTCAGCCTAATAATTACGCCGTCTGCCCGGGTTGGGCTGCTGTGAGATGGAACCCGCTCACCCGGAAGGTGTGACAGTTGTCCCCCCCCCCCCCCTGGTGTGAGGAGGGGAAAACCTGCCGCTACTGCGCGGTCAGCGTTTTCCCTTTTATCTTATCTTCGGGAACTTCTTTCGGCCTTCCAGTTGCTGGTTGTCGCAAGAGCGCATTGTTTGTTGTGTAATCGCCTGACCATATCGATGTGTAGGTTGTTTAGCCCCGGTAGTAGTTCCTCCTTTGTGTTTGTTTTCATTCCAACGGTGCTGCACTCGGAAAACACGATCGACCTCCGATTGATCTTTTAGCCGGCGAAGGATGAGAATCTGTACATACAGTAACTCCCAAAAGAGGTCGAACAATGCATGGAACAACAATGGATTTCCTGCTTTGAAGCGGAATGGATTTGGGAATTATTTTAGAAGAGGCACTTAAAACATACGAAAATGAACCTAAACCCGTGTTTTGTGGGAATAACTTTGAATTAAGAAGGTAAAAAGCTACTCTCACACATTTAGTTTAAGAGTGAAACATAGCCAAAGACTGTACCAAAGGGTGATTTTGCACTAGAACTCAGAACTTTGCATTAGAACTCGGTTTGAAATCACGGAGTAATCTATTTCAGGGAAAAATTTAACTAGAATTACAATATATTTGGGTACTTACGTAAGTTCCAATGTTTTCTTTTATGGATTCACGCTTTTCATGTCAAGTTATTGCAAAAGTAGCATTAAAGGCAAAGAGATCGAGAGGGTATAAACGTAGAATATCCTCTTTGTACGATAACTGTTAGGAGTCGCTGTATAGATATGCCAGAAGTACATATATTTATTAGTCTGGCCTGTACTTCCTTCTTTGTTTCGCAAGTCAATTATATCGTGAGTCTATTGCTATGTTGCGCACACACACAGGCTCAACAGTCGTGGGAGATAAGGTTGGTTGTGGAACAGCTCAAGACAGTGTTTCGCAATGGGGCGGCCGCCTATAGTCTATTGTTTGTGAGACCTCCACTGGCTTTCTGCCAGAACAACAACATGTGATCTGTACTCCTACAACTAACTACCCCACCTTCTCGTGCCCACCCTCCTCATCCTCGTAGGGAAATTTACAGTGGGATTGTTTTTGTTTCTCATTTTGTTTGGCGTACGTTTTCTGCAACTCTGTGAAGCAGTGTACGGTTTAAAGCCGAATTCAAGGACTGGAGGAATGAACCTCCCATTAAGGTTTTCCAATCTGCGACACTTGCAGGGGGGAAAACAGTGAAAAGCCGGAAATGTAATGCAAACGTGTCCTTTCCTTCGGTTTTACGACAGCGCGCTAGAATCCACTCCGTTTTTTTCCCCATTTCCGAAAGTACGATATTAGTTTTGAACTCGTTTTTTCCCTTTATGTGTTTGTGTGTTTGTTTGTCAATAAGTGGGAAGATGGCAGTAAACATTCCCGGCTCTGATGCTGGTGTGTGCTGTAAATACGACCGCTGCTATAGTAGCTGCCTAAAGCAGGTCTGTTTCTTCCCACCATTGAGTTTAACATCCCTTCCCTCGTAAAGTTGTGGGTACATGTGTGTGTGTAAATTTGCTGTTGTGTGAGGAAAAACGCAAATGTTGCTAATTGAAACAAGTGTTCCTTGTTTTTTTGTACGTTTCTCAATTTTCTTCGAATTCTTCAACCCCGTCCCCCGGCTAAACACTCATCTACAGTCCAACCTTCACCCCCCCCCCCCCCCCTCTCCTTCCCCACCCTTCGTTGGAACACACGGAACAAACCTACCGTACCACCTCCCTTCGCCCTCGTTTCCAACGCAACAACAACAACAACCTAACTGTGGCAAGCCATTTACGCGCTGTGACCTACTTGGGACGGATTGTTTGATCGTGTGGGTAGCCCTGCAGAGTCGGTTCCGTTTCGCCTGCCCTTCGCAATGTGCCTCCCTTCTCCTCACCACCACCACCACCCCCTCCCCCCCAGGCACTGTGTCCCGGTTTGAGCCGCGATTTATATTGGAAAAACGTAAGTTGGGGTTGTTGTTTCCCAAGGAAGCGAATTATCAGATATTATTATTCCCGTGCCAACCCGTTTGATTTCCATTGCTTGACGAATGGTGACGGGTTGGTGGGTTGGGCGGGGGATGATTAGAGGGGAGTGGTGGGGGGGAGCGGATCTATTCTTGGCCGAGTTCCAAAAACTTACCGCAGCTTTACGGCGTACGATCCGCCATTGGCAAGACGATTGAATCATTTCGATTTGGAGCTAACACTATTACAACCGGAGCGAAACGGGTTCCACCCGAGACGAAACCTTACACTAGCGTGCACTTCGAGAGATGAAACCTTGCAACGCATTGGACTGGGAAGCTTTGCTTAGGGCAAAGTGGGGTAAAACAGGCACGGGACTGTGTTTTTCTTCAGTACCCTTACGTTGTATCTATCGAAGCACTTCTTCGTCGATAGGGGAAAGTCGGACAACATGTACTGGTGGAGTAAACATTTATTTTAGAAATAATATATTACAAAAAAAAATATTAGGAGATGTTCGAAAATGCTTGCTAAATCGTAAAACTTCAATTTCATAATTTATTTATGTCCGATTGTTTTATAGCAGTATTTTTTTGTTTAAAGAAGAATAAACCGCCAATCGGAGAATTTCCTATCCAAGCTGTGCTTGAATATCATAGATATCGCTTCGTTTTCTTGTTGTTTATGTTCATTTTCAGATGATGATGATGACGATGATGGTAATGATAGCTAGCGAAGCGATGTTTGATCAGGTTTTTTTCCATTTTTCGACGGAGACAACATTGTTTTTTAAATGTGACATTTTCAGAACCGAATAACGAAAACAAAATCAGCCCGAGCCGGCAATTGTGTGATATATCGCAGCATTCATAAAAATACGGCATGAATTTAAATATTGCATCGACTATGGGGCATAAAGATGGTTGGAGACATTCATGCCCTGCCACGTCTTGAACTATGTGGTGGAAGCAGGATTGTGACGTTCTTCAAACCGTTGATCTGTAACTTTTTTAAAACCAATAAACGATCTTCAACAATGTGAAACGTCAAAGGCCTTTGTCACAATAAAGCGATCGATGCAAAGGTTTATTTACGCAGCGCATTCATTTGAAATTCATTAGAGAGGATTTAAACGATTGCAGTATTCACTTAACAGCAACTGTCAAACACTCATTTCATTCATGTGAAACCCAACTTAACTTGTTTAAACTCGAAATAAACAAACAATTTTGCCCAACTAAAATGTCACTTAACGTAGCCAGGCTAGAAATTTTTTTCACAGCTATGAAATTTGTTTGATACTATAACAGTATAAAAACATTTAAAATGATCGTTAAACAAAATAAACAAAGTTGTTTCATGCGATTTAAGTTCACTCGCAGGATTCACAACGGTAAATGAGTATTATTATTAATTTTAGAGATGGAATAATAAAAAAGCTCATTTACAGTTCTGCATAGTTTGTTTACCCACTCATAATTGCCGGTTGACAGTTAGCGTTAATTTGTTGTGAATCGAGTAAACGCGTGATGAGTTCAGACACTTTCAGTTCACTGAAATGAAGACGAATGACACTTTCTGTCGAATGAAAGTTGCTGTCATCTATCTGCACCTTTGGGCCTGTGATTATTTGATTTTGGTACAAACGGATAGTGATAATATTGCTTTATGTTTTTTTCATTGATAAACAATTGACAGACTGTTGAATGGAGTGAGAATGTTACTTTAGCCACAGGGAGAGGTTTATATTGGCTCATCTTCCCCTACGCTTCATCTCAGTTGTTGGGATTTGCAAGGCAAGTACAGCAAATAAGGCGTACTAATATATCCTTCGAGATGATTAATGGAAACGGACAAAAACAAGTCTTTTCGTTTTTCGCCAAATTCGCACACCAATACAAATACATTCGCAAAGGACAATCAATAACAAACAAACGGTATTGCATGCGAAAATCCGAGCGGTGAAACATTCTCGCGCTAAGGAGGAAGGGTCGATGAGGTTTATCTGCGTTGTTGAAAATGTTTTTAGTATCGGAAGCTCTCTAAAACACACACACACACACGTACATAAATACACTGGTGCGCTACGGCACGTGAAGTTAAGACGCGCAGTTCAAGGTTGGAACTAGATAGCAAGGAAAAAAAAAACCAAAATAAAACAGCACTTTTCTCCCAAACCCCACCCTTCCATTCGCCTACATTCCGCTTTCCCTCACCTTCCTCCTGACCAGGCCACCAGGGTTACCAGTGACAGCATCTTTCTGGCTGGCGAAATGCATTTTTATTTTACTGCCAAAGGATTCTGCTGTTGTGAAGGTCACCCGATTGAAATTGATGGTACACAACGAGGCGATGGAAAATTTATGGAAAACTCGGCGATCTGGGTGCAACGGCAGTCTATCTAGCTTCCGTCCCCGCCCGTTCCGGCCACCACCCGCGCAGGAATGCTCTTCAGCAGAGAGCGCCCAATGCCAACAGTGGTGGCACGGCTGGAGTCGATTCGAGTCGTAAAAACTTCGCCAGCTATAGAAGGTGCTATATTTCGCTCGGCAAAAACATCCCGGTCGTGCCAACAACATGCCGACATCTTCGCGCTTTAATGATGCGATCGCTGGAATGCGCTTGGAATATATCCTCCCTCGTGAGCGCTCGGGATATAAAGTGTATCATTAAAACTATCGTGGCCTTGTTTTCTTTTTATTACTATTATCCGCTTAGTCGCTCTCCGGTGCAAAGTCATCCTGCGGCGCCGATTCGGAGGCGACAATACACATTTTTATTTTCCGAACTTCGATCGGCGCGACGAACGCTTTCTTTCATCCTTGAAGCGCGCGTAATGGGTTGAAGCTTTTCACTTCCAATCAATTTGCAAGTCAAGTCGCCACCAACGCGCGCGGGGAGACCCAGTCCAAATGGAGTGGAGCTGCGGATGCCTTCGGACGATTAAAATTAGTACCGGATTAAAAATGCACGAACACCGGAGACCGCGCGGCGGAGGGTGTTAAAATGGGTGCTTCTCTTAAGGTTTTGCTCGCGTCGTGCGCCAAGGGATTTGCATAAGACACGAAAGGTGCCTTGTGCTAGATATCGACCACCTTTTTTTTTTTTTGCTGTACTAATTTTTTTATGCTTGCAGAACACTCAGCGTTGCATTCCGCAAACGGTTATTACCATAAAACGCGCGAAACCGGGCACATAAACGGATGTGCATGTGTAGTACGCTTGGAAGCTGTCGAACATGACGAGTCTTATATGTCCAGTTTGATGTCATTGTTGGTCTTTTTTTTCCTACAGAAATCCTTCCTAATCCCTTGCCTTGCCTTGTGACACCTTCTAGACAGGTTGAGAATATAAGAGCTGATGCATTAAAACGGTGATTCTATCTCTCTTCGCAGACGTTTCACACGCCTTCGTTCGGGGACGACGAGTTCGATATACAGTCGATGAACAACCACCTGCAGCAACCGCACCAGCAGCACCAGCAACACCAGCAGCAGCAGCAGCAACAACACCATCACCAGCAGCACCAGCAGCACCAGCAGAGCCAGCAGCAAGCGCAGTACCAGATGCACAGTAGCTCCCAGCAACAACCGAGCCATATGGTGGGAATGCTGCAGGATCAGCAGCAGCAGAGCTACGGCCAATGGCACCAGGATATGAACCACCACAGGTACCACAGACGAAACCAGAATGAGATCATTCCATCTGACTTTGGCGTATCGTAATCGCTGCAACCCCAATCGGTTCTCTATAACTAAGCAACCATTGGCTATGACAGTTTCGTCATTCTTGGACACTACGAGCTGTAGTTGTTGACCATTCTTCACCGCTTGTCAAATCCGCTTAGTGACCTTCTGGAACTTTGGCCAGCTTGCTTGCAATTAAATTAATATCATCAGCGTGTACCAGAATCTCTGAATTTCCACCTTCGCGAGCTATCTCCAGTTCAGGTTCAAATTCTTGAATAGCACACATTGACTTGCAAATGGGATCCAGAACGTATCCGGATTTGATCCTCATGAGATTCAGAGTCGGGGGATTCCGGCTTGGATCAAGCTGGGACTGGATTTTCGCACCATCACCAATTGCGGTGGAACTAAACTAAAGTACTAAACTAAACTACATCCAACGTGATGAAACCATATATCTGCGGGGTTGTTCCATTCGTAGAACATAATCGACTGGTCAACCGCGGAATCCCGACAAATTGCGTGACTTAAAGACCAACATTTAGGGACAAGGATCCTACTGCATAGGGCTTGGTAGACTTACTAATACACATGCTGTAGTATTCTGTATCCTTAGTCCGAATGTTCCACATGGTTTTGCGATTCTGCTGTCGGTGGGCAATGTCCTGATTATCTGAGTTTAAAACCTAAGATTCCTCTACTAAAGGTTCCAATTCGCGGATGGGAACATTTGTGGTTTGTAGCGAATGTAGAACCAGAACCTAAGTGATTCGTTTGCAGTTTCTTTTCAACGAATAGTTGAAATGTTGAAAATATGTTAACTAGTCTCAATCAACTTATTATAAATGAAATGTAATCTCACTGATCTGTATAACTCGTTTCGATGTGACGAAAAGAGGCTAAGAAAATCAATGCGAATAGCAGCAGCGGTTGGTCCAACGTAACAAGTAGGCAGGGTGGGCTCTCGACAACTCGACAACTGTTCGCGGGTTAATAACGTGCTTCTTTTTCCTCTTTCGCTTTTCCCCACGCAGCCCGTACACGCTACAGTCCCCCAATCAGCCGACGTACCATCAGCTGAACGCTAGTCCGAACAACAATCCCACGCTGCACGTCATGCAGCCGCCGCAGCAGTCGCCTTCGATGGTTCCCCCAGCCCAGCAGCAGCAACAATTGTCCCCGCAGCAGCAACAGCAGCAGCAGCAGCATCTCGTGGCCGGAAATGCGCTCAACTACATCGGCCGCTCGCCGCCACAGAACGGCGGCGGCCAGGGGACGGAAAACGGAACCACCAGCGATGACAGCGACGACACGATTCCGGTAAGGACCAGGCCTCACACCCCTCATTGACGGTTGATAATTCCAATTTGTGCCGCTCCTTCCTTCCTTTCGCTTGCAGGCGAACGCCCTGAAGCGTCCTTCGTCGGAGCCGTCGTACGGGGAGGACGCGCTGGCGGGTGCCGGCAACATGAAGGCGTCTGCCGCCGCCGCCAAGAAGCCGAAGGTGACGAAGAAGAAGAAAAAGCGGGATCCCAACGAACCACAGAAGTATGTCACGCGCGGGTTAAGGATGTGTCCCTTTAAGGATAACACGACAACACGCATTGTTTGAATCATATTTTTCGACCCTCCCTTATCGAATATCTCCTATATTTGATTCCATTAATGTTATTACTGTTGATTAAGTGCGCGGGAGTGAATTATAATATGTTCTAGCTTGCAACATTGCGCTCACACGCTTCTTCGTTCTTCTTCTCCCAGACCCGTCTCGGCCTATGCATTGTTTTTCCGCGACACACAGGCAGCTATTAAAGGCCAAAACCCGAACGCGTCGTTCGGAGAAGTTTCCAAAATCGTGGCCTCCATGTGGGACGTGCTGGCATCGGAGCATAAAAATGTAAGTAGTAAATTAGTAGTAGCCGTAGCTCTCTGCCTGTGGCCAAATAATGGTGGTGGTGGTGGTGGTGGTGAGGAAGGCCCGACCGGTGGTCGGTTGCTGTGGTGAAAGTATCCTCCTCTCCTAGCGCCGCGTCTCGCTGCCTCCGGGCCGGGCGAAATTAACCCGCCACCCGACGCCAGCTTTCGAGTTTCTAATCATAGGACAGCTTCCTCAAGTCGGGCGCCGGTCGGGTTAAATGTCGACACTATTGTTCAATTCGAGCGCACATTCGGGAAGGCAGGGGACTCGTTTTAAACTACGTTAATTCGTTAACACATGGATAACGCATGACTACAACAAAATAAGATAGCAATACCCTTTTTCGTCGAAGCGTCGAAAGGATTTTTTCCGGTTTGTTGCAATAAGATCGTTTAACGCGTGGTTTACCATGGAGCTGCGTAACTGGCACAAACGCATACATTGTGTGCAAGCACAACACAAATTACCGTAATTCGTGTGAGTGTCCCATCAAATTTTCAATAGCTCGGTGCTATACTCGCAAGCTTCGTTTTGCTTTACAAAATAATCAACTGTCGCCTCTGGCAACAGATATAATCCGTGTGATTTTATTTAATGTCGCTGTAATGAGTGGTTTTCTGATATTTAACCCTTATGTCTACGACCGCTTTCTCCGGGTTAATGTGACAAAATTAATTTTCCAAAATGATCTTATTACTTTGGTTTGCTATTTGGACGAAAGTATGTATTTGTAAACAGGTTTTTCTTTTCTTTTCATAGACCAAATCAAATTAAGTTTCCTTATTGACGGTGATTGAGCTTTAAATAATTACGTGCCAGCTTGAGATAAAAGCATATTAGAAAGAATTATAAACTGGAAACAGTGCAATGGTGATTGTTTGACATTTCTATCCAATCAGTAAGGGTGTATTGAATATATGGCCTTTAGAAGCCTGTCCGTAATGTCCAAAGACGTCTTCATCGCCAGATTGGCTAAAAGAAGAAGAAGCATTATTATTTCAGATAGATTTGTCAGATATGCAGACATATACACTATAAAACATATCAGGATCATAGAATGATTAGGGAAGAAATTGGATAGTACTTCTTGAAGTTCTGGAAAATGTGTGGGTCTTCACTTCGAAATTACTGTTTACGCTAACTAAAAAATTGTTTTAACTATGTTCAACATCATCTTCTGTGAAAAGTGTTTCAACCATGGGCGTAAGGGTTAATGTTCCTTCTCTAATAAAAACTCACCGGTATGTCGTTTGGCGTACGCTGGTTTTTTGAGAGCATCGAGCATTTAAACATCTTCGTTAGCCCCCGGGTACGGTGCGTATTGTCCCGCTTTCCCCCTTTGCGCTGCATCGCGTTGATTTGGTTCCGTTGTTGAATTGGTTGTTCGTTGGCGCTACTTCACACTACCGAACCATTATTCCGTCTTTGGGTTTCTGCACGGTCGGTGCAGGCGGGCTGAAAAGTTTCGTGTAAACCCAAACTAGAGAGCTGGAGGAGAAAGGTGGAGTAAGGCAATCATAGTCGCTAACCAGGATCCATAAACCTGATTTCGGTGCGTTTTCTTTTTCGTTTCTATGGAGCGCTTTGCCTTTTGTTCGCTCGAGCTGTGGTGCGATAAAACAATGACGTTGATTTGGTCGTTCGAGGTAGTGATGCAATGATCTGGTTGATTGCGGAGGGGAAGATTGTTGAAAACACAAAAAAAAAACGGAAGACAAATTGCTTAGCAACCGCGATTTCCATCCCATTCCAAACCCTCACCTGCCCAGGCCACTCCAAAATGAGTAGATTGACAGAACTCGTTCACTATGCTTGGTTGTGAGGGTTAGATGTTGTTGTGCAGATCGGTCAAATGCGCAAACAAATATTGATCAACTTCTCGTTCGGCCAAAAGCAGGATGTATCATCTGCCCGATTCACGCCAGGGGCGGGGCGGGGGTGGGGGTTATCCTTTTATCGGAGTGGTTTTTGTTTTGTTCTCCACCATGGCGGCGGTGCACAACAACGACTTTCCCTGGAATTGGAATGCCTTTTCCCTCGGAAAATCCAATTCCAATGGAAGCTGCAATAAACTGCTTTTACACGGAGCTTTCTCATTAACGAGCTCTAACACACCAGCACTTGTGGAGGGATCGGGCAATGTATACACACACACACACAGAAACACACACTCGCACACATATATGTATATAGACAGCGAGAGATATAGAGATAGCGACAAAGGGAAGGGATCTCCCTTCACGCAGCATGTCCTCTTGATGCTCGTTTCAATAGTTTCAAGTACCCCGTTCTTAAAGATTTTCCCGAAAGACCACCGAACAGCAACGAAATCCAAGACCAAAGTAGTATTTTCTTTCCACATTTCTTCGAAACTTCGATAGGAGGCGACAGTATTGGAGTTCGTGAGTTGGTCTGTAATCAGAACAAGCAGCATTCCCGCATTTCCTATCGCGCTGGGAAACGGGTTCGATTATCTTCAGAATTCCCACTCCCCCGCCCCACTCCGTGCAACCCAACCCAACCCCCCCGCCCACTGTGTGGAGGAGTCCTGCAAAGTTCCGTGAGGAAAACCGCGTGCCGGGGATGGGAACCCACTTCTCGGAGTTGCATTTCGGCGTGGTAGAGAAGGGCTTGGTGGGCGGTGGTAGGTGGTGCATTTTCCCGCGTCTGCACCTCCCCCCTCCCCATCCCTACCAACCTGATATTGGACCCGTTTCGCTATATAAATCTCGCATTTCGGTGAACCTCGTCTCTCGTTCGCTACTCGAAGCTTCTCGCTCTCCGTTCTCGGGGAGTTTGGGGAACGAAACACAACTGTCTGTTTCCCGTTTTTCCCGTGAAACCTCCCGGCCCGGGAGAGGATGGGCTGCTGCTGCTGCTGCTTGCGGTCTTTATGATGAGCTTTATATTGTGAAATTTTCGTTTAAACAACCGGCTATTCCGGCGAAAAAGTCTTACATCATGTTCGGAGGTTCGGAGCCAAACGGTTCGGTCTCGGTTCCGGAGTTTGTTTGGTTGGAGTACGGAGCGAACAGACCAGGGCATGCGCGACTTGCCCACTGGTAGTTACACATGTCGCTTCGGTTTCGGTTGTTTGTGTTGAACCGCCTGACTGATTGGGAGGGGGGAGGAGGAGGAGGAGGATGGAGCGGGTGTTCTTATCCTTGCCGAGGACACGATACACACGGGGGGCACACGGTACAATCCGGTTGTGTCACCAGCGAAGCTACTACTCTCTCTCCGCCGTTGTATTCCATTTCACCTAGCTGCACCACCCCACCCCCCTCCCCCCACTCTTTACTTTCTTTCTCCTCCCTTCTCGCACCCCCATCTTCTCAATCACTTCTTAGCGCTCTTTCAACATCTTCTCCTCTCGGATCCAGCCCCCTCTTCTGTGTTTGACTACTTTTCTTGTCTTCCATTCCTCGCAGTTGCATACATAATGCTGCTTTTGCCCGAGAAACGGGAAGACCAGGAAAATCAGTCGAAAAGAAGAAAAAGAAAACACACACACACAACTCAAAAGTAAAATAAGAGCAGTGGCTGTGGAAATAATGATCATCGGAGTGTGGGGTGTTTGGGGGGTGGGGGGGGGGGGGGGGTCTGGCGGAATACTGGAGTTGACTGAAACATTTGCGAAGTTTTTCAATTTAATTTTCAAGATGAGAATCACTCTTCACTTCCTCATCGCTGCTCTCTGCGAGCCCCCCCCCGTAGTATTGGGTTGCTCTGGTGGTGGTGGTGTTTTTATTCCCGCTTTAATGATGTTTTACATTTCTGGCTCCCCCTCCCCCCCTCCCAACCCCCCACCCCCTGCCGTTTCTTCTGTAAGAGGAGTGTGGGGGTGTAATAATATTGTGTCCGCGCTGGGGCTTGCCTCGACTTCAATCTTCCGGCTCCGGAAGATGGTCCTAAACCCCCCTCCCCTCCCCCGAGCCTTTGGTGGCTCTATATGTAGTTTGCCCTACTTGTGTTGCAATTTGGGAAATGTTAAAAGGCTATAAAAAAAAGCACTGCGAACAAAAACTGTCACGTATTGATGCGTCCTCGAATCAAGCGTTTGTTTTTGATGTTTGGTTCCCAGCCAAACGAATGTAATATTACACTCTAACGCAATGTCCTCTCGTTCGTATCTCTTTTCCTACCAGGTATATAAGAAGAAGACGGAGGCAGCTAAGAAGGACTACTTGAAAGCGCTGGCCGCCTACCGGGCGAGTTTAGTGTCAAAGGTACTTGGAGCAAATTGACACACATTTAACGGATGTTTGAAATTGCAGTTACCACTCGGATCCGAAGTCCCCATTATTGACCCATTGCTACTCTTTTTTTTGCTATCTCGCACAACCGTTCGCGCACAACAGGGCACCGAGGGCGAACAGCAGCAACAATCACCGCAACAATCAATTTATTCTCCGCCACCACAACCAACGATCCAGCAGCAGCAAACTCAGCAGCAGCAGCAGCAGCAGCAGCAGCAGAATCAGCAGCAGCACCATCACCACACAGCATCGCCGTCGCAGCAGCAGCAGCAGCAGCAGCAGCATCAGCTCCAGCAGCAACAGCAGCATCAACATCCGCAGCATCAGCATCACCAGCAGCAGCAGCCGCAACAGAACAATCATCTGGTGAATCACGCCAAGCACTCACCCCAGAACGGACCATCCGTGGGGCAGGCCACCGGTAGCCACCTGCAGCAACTGCAAGGACATCAGCAGCAGCAACACTCGAGCTATGCCGCGTCGTACGCCTCGTCGTACAAATCACCCCCGCAGGTTGGTGGCGTTACTGTTACATTTTACTTTTCATTTTTCGGCGCTATGTTATGCAAGCAGAGGTAGAAGCATTTCTATGATAGGAAATGTTTTTTTTTTGCTATACAACATTTAGAGACAACCGAACATCATCACCCCAACAAAGGGATGCGTCCGCCAGCATATTACTGGATTCGTTGTTATATTCCATATCTTCAGCTCGATGACTGAGTTTTCAGCTCGACTCGGAATGATTTTCCACATCCACATGCCATCTGCGGTAGCTTACATTTTCATTGGGAAGGTGAAACTCCCTTTTTTAGAATGATGCAAAACTACGTGCCAATGTTGTTTAAATGGAAATTTAATCGATTTGAAGGTTAAATCACATGCACTACTTTCTATCGAATTGAACTATTAGCATAAAATATCGCTAAAACCTGGGGAAAAATTAACCTTGCTTGTTACATATTCTTCAGTTGCATCATTTCGTATTGGAATGGCGCATAATGTTGTAGAAGTTCTTTACAAATTTACAACATGGGGCTTGTTTTATGTTTTTCAATTCTTTTAAATAGCTATCACATCGATTCAGAATGTATCGACTCGTGATTTTGTGATCTAATCTGCTTCAAGCTTCGAATGCAAACTTTAATTTCATTTAGGAGTTTGTTTAATTTCATGCGGATTTCATTATATCTGATGAACTGGAATCCGAAGCGATCGCACACCCTTCTGGATGGAAGTTTTCCTGAAATGTTTGTTTCATTGTTTCGTTCAAAATATGACCAGACAACACGCACTCATTACATCGGAGTTTTGAAGTGTTGTGCTGAAGAAGCAATGGGAAAGAACTCATAAACATGATGATCCAGCCGTAGCAAGCGATCAGGCTTCGGGCTATTCTGTGCACAAAACACACCGTGCGTCCGTCCTCCAACATGGAGCATCAACGCCAGCTGCTTCTACATTGCTAACCATCCTTGGCAGCGTGGCTAGTAACAAACACTGTCCATACGGCGTTACGTAGTGTGTTGCTGGTGTTACGTGCCGCGCTCCGTTACCGTGTTACTGTTCTGAACCAAAACAGTTAATAAAGTTGCACAATTTTTAACAAAACAACCAAAAAAACAACAACAATATACCCACAGCATCTCTCACGTGCCCTTCAGCACACGCATTCCGCCAATGCGTTCGTTCATTTAAGTTTGCCTAACCTTTTTTTTATGTTTTCCTTTCCCAATCTAAATCAACAATAAAACTCCGCTGGCTGAGTCAGACCCGTTTGCTACTTTCATCCTTTTCCCTCCCAAAATCTACGCACATACACACATACCCACCCTCGAACGCGCACCACATGCCATCAAAGACGTAATATTTTATGAATTACGAAATGAATTCAAATAGTAATAAAACAGCAGATTAAATAAATCAAAATACATTCTTTTGATACTGAAGAGTCGGGCATAGTGACATTATATCGCTATAGCGATGTGTGTATGTGCGCTTATGGTTGAGTAGGAAGGGAGGGGGGGTGAGAGAAGAAGAAAAAGGGAGGAAAGAGTGCCAGCTGCTTGCCCAAGGTTGGCGAACGGTATCACGGCACTTTGTTTTCTGTGTCCGTACGTGTGCTTGCGCGTGTGTGCATGACAGAGAAAGCACGCGTGCTGGGAGAAGGGAACCGAGAAGGGCACGAGAGTGGGACGGGGAGCGAAATTGAAAATGCTGTTTGTGATGCTTCAGACTCGTATCGTATGTATTACTTCTGCTGTGTGCCTTCTTTAAATGGATAGCATTTAATTTGAGGGCACATGATATAAAATAGCGAGTTCTATATAAAAGGCTTCAGTCGTACCAACACACTCATGCAGAGAGAGAGAGAGCGAGAGTGAGAGAGAGACAGAGGCACGCGCTATTGACAGGGCCGCATGTTTCGCCATTGTGTGCGTTATCTTGTCTCATCTTTCTCCTCTCTTCCCCTTGCTCTGGTACAACATTCAAGCTATCGATGTGTGCATGTGTATTAATGTATGTGTAGGTGTGTGTTGATGATGTAAGTTCACTAGCACTCATGCAGCCGTACCCCGCGAGCTGGTGTACGTGAGGAGGCGATTTTTGAGCGATATTCCTACCCGGCAGAAGTGTCGTGGCCGTCACTAAGAACGAGTGTTGAAAGTAATTCTGTCGGCCTTTGCATCCGGGGGCGAACGAAAAGTAATCAATTACAATTGCTGTACATATTTCCCACAAAGTGTTCAATGTTTGCAAATAGCGTTAGATTGTCATTAAGGTTAGGAGCAGCAATAGTACGCGTTCAAACGAGGGAAAGCTTAGCAAGAGGAAGTGTTTTAGGGATGGTACAAGCCTAGATTAGAGTTTTGGTTTTCACTGCGTTGATGTCGATAAGTTTCTCTCGATATTACATCAAGAAGTGCAATAACTCCCGCCACACGTGATGACCGTAGAAAACATCGAGTTTTTTCTTTGGTAAATCTCGCATCGTCAAAAACAAACCGAACCGGCGCGTCCGCGGAGCTGTTGAACCTCGCATGACAGTTCCGGGTTCGTGACGAGTAACAAAGCAAGCGGACGCGTTACGGAGGCGTCGGCTTCATCGGTAGGAAGAGCAGATTTTAACTTACAAATGCCAGGACAAAGGAGTCGTTGAAAGCAAACTTACAAAGAGGAGAGCACAGCGTTGAAAACGAACCCTCGTATTACAGCATTACACCTTGTTTGTGAACTGTTTTTAACATCAACATTTCGCAAGCCAGCGACCTACTGAAAATATTGTTCTAGGGTGTAAGAAGCGAAATTTCAATCCCTTTCTGCTTGTCAACAACTTTCGCCTTATTTCCGCCATTTCAGGGTATAATGCAAATGTCGCATCAGCATCAAAATATACATCCCGGACAAGCCACATCGCAACAGCAACACCAACATCAGTCAACTGCTCCACACCTTCATGGCCAACTATTACCAATAAACACGCAGCAGCACATGATGAACCACCAGCAACAGCAGCAGCAGCAGCATCAGCAGCAGCAATCGCATATGAGCATGTCCCAGCAGCATGCACTGAGCTCATCGCACAATGCGAACATCGCACACCAGTCGATGATGAACTTGCCGATGGCTCAGCAGCCGCATTACATGAATCAGCAGGTTAGTTTCTAATTTCCGTTGTGTCTAACAACGTTCCGTTTCTTTCTTCGTTGAATCTGTTTGATTTAAACAACCCGCACGCCACCACCTCGCTTCCGAGCGGACGCGGTCGCAGACAGACACGCTGGTTGTGTACTATGGTTGGTGTGGTTTCGGTTGTTGCTTTTTTTTTTGGTTTTTACTCGTATATTTTATGTTATTCGAGCAGGCGCAACGCCACTCGCTTGCATTCATCATTACCCGAAATCCGGTTGGAATCGTACCGGCAGAGCCTCTTCCTCCTTGGTTAGCAAACCTTGTTTTCACGCCCGCCTGCTGTATGGCGGCTGCCTTGTGCTTTATACTTTCATTCTCCACCCGACGAGTTTATTCCGTTTATTTTGCCAACCTTTTTTCAATGGCTTATGAAATTTGCGTTTTTGTTTGGTTTTGTTTGTCTTCCGAGACACAATCTTCGTCTATTCTCAATTTTTTCGTTTCTTGCCAACTAGACAATAACACAACCAGTATTCTTTTGCTTACCATTGCAGCACTTTCCATTAAGCTTCAACATATTTTAGGGGCATAATATCTGGTACAGAAGCCCATAGGTTCTAATCGTAGACGAACAGCGTCCCATAGAGTTGCATATAGCGACATAAGGTCCCGTTTGGCTTTGTGTGTGCGCAAAATGGTGGGGATATGGAAAAGGAAGGATAGCAGATAACGAGATAAAGTTAAGAAACAAAAACAAAAAAGAAATGAAAACATAGACTCGCACGCACGCACGCAAAAGCAAAACCGACACACTTTTAGGGTTTATCGTAATGATCGTATCGTCAGTTAATAGCTACACTAGACGTACTGTAATCAGTGTAAATGAAAATTATCGTATAGTTTATAACTTTTTATATTGGGCAACGGATAGCCAGATGCCTTCCCCAGGGCCAGGAGGGTTTGGATTGAAGGTTGCCTTTCTAGGCAGTCCTAGTTAAATACCAGTTTTCTTAAGATATCTTTCTATGTGGTTGGTACCAACGATCACCCACGGTTTGGGTGAAGGGAGGGCATTTTGGGGGTAACTACTAGTATAAGAAAGAGGCTTTTCCATGTGCCCTTTGACATCCGGAAGCGGTGATGTCGTTTTTTTTTTAAGCAGAGCAGTTCCATCAGTAGACTAGGGTCGTTAGAGTCAACTTCAAATTTGCGTCAATGCTTCAAAACAGCAGGTACCGAAGGTAACGTTCATGAACAACGCAGATTTCGTAATACCGAACGGGCATATGGGAGCCGAGAAACAGAGAGAAAGAGTATGTTTACCTCGTTGTCCGTTTCGATAAACTGTACATAGGATCAGGGGAAACAATAATCTTAAAAGACCCTATTATTGATAGAAAACAGATTGAATCCCGCACGGTGTGCGTGGTGGTACGATTGTCTTGTAAAAAGGAAACGAGTTTGTGTGAGGCTCATTAAATTTAACGGTTTAGAATATTCCATCTTGCATCAATAATCCGTCAAAGTAATGGACGGAAAAAATACATGTCGTGGGCAACTCTATGGCTCGCTGTACGCTCTTGTATAACAAATCCAGTACGCTAAACAAAAAAAACTAATAGATCGACACGCTAAGCTATGGTGTATGTAGGAAAAAAAAGAAACGAACCCGAAACAGAATGTTCAAACAAGTTAATGAAAATGAAAAGAAAGGAAAAGAATGTAGTTTCATGTAATGATGAATAAACAAAAAAAAAACTATATACTGTAATCAATTGCTACCGTAATTAAGACTTTGTAAAAGGCATATTGTAAACAAATATGGTAGACACTAGCTATCGATTAAAAATACGCAAAACGAAACAAAAATGTACATGTATATATTTACAAAAAAAAACCCTCTTACTATGTTAATGTTCGGTTCGGAGCCAGTGCATGCGAAGAGCAGACCATTAGAAAGACACACCCACACACACACACACACACATACACACAAACATAGATACACTAGCATACATTTTGAATAAATATATCTATGATAAGAAAAACAAAAACAGTAAAGCAAAAAACACGACATACTCACACACCCACCCACACCCACACATACACAGGCTAAGCAAACAAAACCAAACCCACAAACTCCGTGTCATTGTTTTTTGTTTAACTTCTTTCCGGAAAAGTGATGCTAGATATGCTGTTAATTTTTAAAAGTGCACAAGAACGAAGTAACGACAAAAAAATAGAGAGAGATAGAGAGAGAGGATGTTGGCGTATCGTTGGCTACGTTCGATTAGGATGATAGAAAAGGCGAGGGAGAAAGGGGCAGGGGCGGAGAAAAGCAAATTTCCGGATGAAAAGAATCTATTTACATTTACTTATTACGGTACGATCCTAGTTTGTTTTCTAGTGACATTCAGTGCAAAATTTTATATCTGTTCATGATTAATGTTGAGAAATACATAGTGTACAAACAACGACGATTGTTATATTCAATAGTAGAGTAGATGTTTTCCTAGTTTTCGCAGCACGATGGAGGCTCTGTTAGAAGCTGGTACGCGCTAGCTAACAACCGGCCAAAAATCCCTGGTCTCTGCATCATCATCATCATCATCATCATCGTCGGGCATCGGCATCATCTTCATCATTAATATCTTCATTCTCATTGTGTGCGGCTTTCCTGTTCTTCGCATTAACCGGACGATAGGTTGTTTAGCTATGCGGGTTCGAACTGTGCGAGCTGCGTCGTGTTTTGTTGTCGCGTGGCAAAACACTGCCAAGAAAAATCCGAAGTGGGACGGGGAAGGCAAACCAGGCGTGCAAAGTTGTGTTGTTGTCTCTGCCCCATGTCTTTTAAATGCCCTTTTTTTGAGAAAAGGCGTGGCGCTTCTGGGCCTGCTACGCGCGGTCTTGCTCACAATTGACGTTTTACGTGAAAACTTTGCGATGTTCCGTTCCAGATGAATCACATACAGCTCCAGCAACATCAGCAGCACCAGCAGCACCAACAGCAGCAACTCCATCACCAGCAGCAGCAGCAGCAACAGCAGCGTCAGATGCAGATGCAGGGCGGTGGCATGCACGCCCAACCGATGGGCATTCCTAGCGACCACATGGGCAACCAACAGCAGCAGCAGTCAGTCCAGCAGCATCAACAGCAGCAAATGGCACCGCCAATGCAGCAACAACAGCCGCAGCACAGCCAGCAACAGCTCCAGCACAACAATCCTGGCATGGCAACCAGCACGGCCTCAATATCGGACGAAAGCCCGGCGGCGGAACAGCAGGGGATACAACCGGTGCAGTGCATACGACAGGGCTGCACCAATCTGGCCATCATCAACACTGACTGGGAGGATGAGTATTGCAGCAACGAGTGCGTCGTCTCACACTGTCGGTAAGCGAAAAGTGTCCTTCGACCTTCGTCGATGCCATTCCCGGTCAAATATCTCATATTCGCACGTGCATTGCAGGGACGTGTTTGGAAGCTTCCAGAAGGACAGCACCCAGAACAACAACGCACAGCAACAATCGCAGTCGTTTTCGGCGGTGAAATAAGTCCTTCTCGTCTCAGCGAATTGACTTGACGGCGAAGACAAATAAAGGGCGGGGGTCGTCGCGCCTACCAAAGGCAAGAAGGTCACACACTTCTACCGCAATCAAACGCCACGAAGACGGTCATCCGAGCTACCGTAAACCGCTAAGAGAGTGTACTAAACCATAGATTACTAGCTAGCAAGCCCAATATTGACGTACGGAACACACAACGCGCAACCGAAAAAAAGACAGGGGCGTCGCATCGAACGACCACACATAGTATCATAGGCGAAGGCAATAAGCTAGAGAGGGGAGGGGGGGGAGGGGGGGACACGAACAAGCTTACAAGTATTCTACTTCCTTGCGCGAGACCTCACTCCGGCAGCCACCCCAGGCTGAACGAAAAATTATTGGATGCAGTGATGTACCAAAGTTGGTTTCGAAACTGTTTATTTATAATAATTCTGGGAAAGATCTTTCGTACCATTTTTTACGGCTCTTTCCTCACGTAACGTACGCATGACGGTATGCGTTCGAATACAAATAGTTTTTATTCACAATAAGGCGCAGTTTGTTTCCTGCGCACCCGTGGAAGGTAATTACGTCTTTGCTTGTCCCCAACGGTGTACGTCACTGACCTCCCGAGTACATGATGCTAATAGTCGTCTCCAGTGTGCGTGCTCCACAAACGCTACATTTGCTAGGGCATAAATATTCGTTTATCGTTGATTATTACGACAAAAGCGGACGAATCGCAACGGGAGCACTTACGGGGAGGGGGAGGGGAGTGTTACGGTCCATAAGTTCATCCCGAGTGATCCTGTGCAATATTCCACTTCAAACTTCATGCGGTATTGAATTGAATGTATAAGCAATCAGATAGTTTTTACAACAACAAACAAAAAATTATACGAAAATTTCCCATACCTCGACGGGAGGTTGAAATCGAACGTTACAAAGGTGATTTAGGCGATGAACGAGAATGTAAGTTCCTTTACTGTTGAGGGGGGTAGGGCGTAACATATACGGGGCTCCCATGTTTAGCAGTTGTGCACTCGTTTCTAACTGTATAATAATGAAAATGGCGATGATGCGTGCAGCGAATCACTTTTAGCCAATATAGATATATACCTACACTAAATTTCAAGTCCCGTTTAGATTGCGTTCTTTACTGTTCTCTTATTTCGTTGCTAACGGTTATTGTGTTATGTAAAAATGAGTTGACGATTGCGTACGTTTGCAAAATTGCAGTATCCGGCTATGAATTAAACAACGTCTAAGTTTTCGTGGAACCCAACTAAGTTAGTGAATTTCGAACAGGAAAAAAACTCCCCTCTTAAAGACACCACTCCTTATCGCTAAATTAGTTTAACGATTCGGTATTTAAAAATTAAAGAGGCACTCAACGTGTGCAACGTTAGGCTTTTTTCGTGTTAATGTTCTCTGAATTCATTTTGCAGGTTGCAAAATCGCAACCAGTTTGTTGTAATAGCCAAAGGGGCTATTCTTTTTCGTCTTTTCTGACCCGAAGTGCATAGTGCCAGTTGGGATTCGAATCAACTACGAATCGAAAGAAGTTAAATATATTATTTCCGTAACATTTTAACTCGTTCGCAGTTAAAAACCAGCCATAGTTTCTGCAAGCAAAGGGACTTTTGTTTTGTTTTCCGGGTGCTTTATTCATGGCCGGTACTGTACAAGAGCAAGAGGGTCCCGATAACTTTGCCATTCTTGTTGATAGCAGCAGGGTAGTGGAGGAAAATTAAACGAAAAAGGCACACATACACATACACATTATGTTAATTAATGTACTCCATCAACGTTTTACTTATTTTCTACCAATTTGGAATATATATATATTTTTTTTGTACCAAGTTCGTTCGTTAGAATAACGTACCTATTTAAGTAACAATAGTAATTTTAGTTAGCAATGAGACAAAACATTCTACCAAGTAATATATGTACTGTTGCTCAGCAGAAAAAAAGCAAGTGTCCGTTGTTTTGTTCCGTTTTTTCGACGTTGTTCAATTGCCTGAAAGGTTCTTGCTGATCAGCTTGGACGAAGAGGAGATATAGGCATATAAATAATGAAGAGCAAACAGGTAATTGATCGTTCAGGATAGTATGGTACAGGAGCTTCGTGTAACGGTCGTTTCAAACGAGATTAAAACCTTTTTTTTTGCAAAAGCACCGTTAGATAGACGTTTACGAATAAGCTGACGAGCCGTGATGGTGTGTGAATTGAGGCTCTTGATAGAAAATAACTAACGAAGCGCAATGGATCATTCCCTACTCAATTTCCTGCGCCCAATGTGCATCGTTTCGTCTCAGCTTGATGAGGATAATTTGCTGCGTTGTCGTACGAAACAAAAACGAGCTGTTCCAAACCACGTTGGCGAGTTGGAGGAGCCGGTCACATATTTAATGCATTGCTAAGAGTACACATTGTAATGGAAAAGCATGCGAAAATCGAGATGGCACGCGTTGTTTAAACCGTTTACAAAATATTCTAGCTTCGCCAAATCTGCGCGAAGGGATGATACCGTAGGTAATGTACAACAATAAAAGAACTTAAGAACTTAGAAACCAGGAGTTACAGCAGCGTCACGATTTTCGGCAAATCGGACCGTTATCTGGTGCGTGACACGGCGTTTCTCTAAGCAGCTAACGTGGAAGCACCACGCTGGTATCAGGCTTGCATGACGGGTAAGGTAAGCAAAACTCTGACGCGAAAATTCGCTGCTTTCCGAGGATTTTGGCGTTTAGCGTGTAGCGACCAGGGTCCAATGTCTTGCGGCAGGTCGTTAAGAGATGCCAGTTCGAACTAGTCTGCCGTATTTTTTCGACCTCAATTATACCGAAAAGGTTAGCCGATTGGAAGTACGAGCCGAAAACGATGTATTGTAACAGGGTCGCAGGACGCCATTGAAGGATTGTTAGTGAAGATCTAACATCAGCGGAGAACACCGTGGGTTGTCGAAAATGTACAGTCTCTCCCACGACAGCGTTCGCTCTACCAAAATACTTTGTATACAATCTAGGTAAGTCTAGGTAAGTGATAGAATTTAAAAGATGGTAATTGAAATTTTACTCGCTATCCGTGGGTTGTATAAACTGATACTTATCCAGTTAAAGTCTAGATTAAAATAGGCTTATAGGGGATTATTCTAATAACCCATATCGGATGCTGCAAAAGCGTGATAACAACTGGAACATTGTGAAAGACGGAGAAAGGTCTATAAACGATCGTTTGGCAATCTCGCTTACACAAGACTGATAAGGCTGATCACCTCCTAGTGATGCTTATCCCCTAGTACGGAGCAGTGAAAATGTACGTAGATTTTACACAACCGAACTGACGTCCGATTCATTCTTTTCTCATTCCAAATTCGGGATTTATAAATCCCCACTGCACGGAAACGGTTTCTATTTTACTTATTTAAGACACTTTAATCAAAGATCGAATGGAAACTTTTCGGTTGCCTTGGAATTGTGGGGAAAATGAAAGAAAATGTAAACTTATGGATTTTACCAATTTAAAACCATGCTACTGTAACGGTTTGATGAAAAAAGAAAGAGCTCTGCTACTGCTTTTGAAATTTATAAAACCATCCATTTCTGAGTATCGGAAAAGTTATACCTTATTCTTAGCTCTTTGCAACGGTTTATCTAATGAAGCAAAGCGTTTGCAATGTTCAACCGAACCGAAGTAATATGAAATAACAACCTTTTCCAATTCCCAAGCAGTTTCCATACCTTACTATGGTTTAAAACTGGTTTCTAGCGTCTTTACACTTTACTTTTCTACTTCAATGGTGTCGGGTCACTTGTATATCTTTTAAATGCTTTAAGACTATTGTATAATAAAAGTCGTTCGTACAACGCTTTCTTGTCGAGGACATAACACCACACTTATTAGCATTGACAGACGTTCAGTGCTGAGTTAAAACTGTCATGGAAACACATTTAAGAAACAGTAGTCAGTGGTGATTCCAAATTTTGTGCTAGTAGAACGTTATCGGAGTCTAAAAAGCAGAAGCAAGAGGCATATAACTCTGACAATATTATCTGTGCCACATTTCGCATGTAGTTTGCTTAGTTTGTTGTTAAATTTAATCGCTAGTCATAGAGGAAATTATGTTTAAAAAAGTTATTTGTATTATTTAGTATATTTTTTCTTTTGTCTGTATTACTTTTTTGACTGGGTGTAAAGAAAATGATTGTATGAAGAAAATTATACCATCACTATCCTGTATTAACTATGTAGCACGGTTGGTTTCTAAATAGTGGTGTCGTTTCGAGGTTCTATGGATACGTAACTGATTCTTTTTTCTAGAATAAAGGGTGCATCTATCACACCTTTCAGTTATTGATATACAATACATCTTTTGCCATCTTTTAGCGCGATGTCCGCAGCTGCCCAACCTGTTAATACTATCGCCGGACCTGTTAAGATAACGCGAGCGTCGTTTAGTGACTTCGTTCAAATCATTAAGAGTATGGCCGACCCTTTTAAGGCAATGTTGGCACGCTTAGCGCGATAGCCGCACCTTTTTGGGACATAAGCCGTTCCTTTTAGCAGCAGTCACTTTTTTAAGCCTTTTATGAGCGTGTTTGTTCAAAGAGATGGTTTCGAATACTTTTTTGTTTAGCTGAAGTGTTCTAAAATAACAAAGTTATAACGACACTAACGTGTTGTAGTGTTTTATGAGAGGTGATAAACATAAGTGTGTGTGTGTTTTTTTTCCCTTCCTAGCCCTCCTTTCCTTCTTTCCTCCCTACAAAAGGATTTCAAACGGTGCTTGCTTCAAAGTGCAACTGCACCGGTCGATGGATATAATTGAATTATTAATCGTCGTAATGGTGTGTGCCATAGCGCAGCTCGTTAGCAGGTCGTAGCCCAACCACACCCACGTACACACACTCACACACACTTAACGGCGATGTCCCGAGCCGTGGAGGATGCCTTCGTACGGGGCAAGCGCCGTCGACACTCGGCAGTCGGGCTCGGGTTGCATAACCGAAGGACAATCCTCTATACACACGGTAGTAGTAGGCTGGTGGAAAACAAAAACAGCCCTGGTGGTGCCAGTAGCATCGGGGTTTTTGAACGAACCGAAACCTTCTGACGTCGAACTCTTTGTAGCTGGGTAGCACTTTGTTTGGTGGTTGCTGCTCATCCGGAGTGGAGTGTTTCGTATCGAGGTAGCAGCGAGGTAGCGAGAAGTCCGTTAGTATATAGGAGTGTCTCAAGGTACGCCACAGGTAGGTGTTGGAGCTGGTGTTAAAGAGGACAACCGCATCCTCATTGCTGCAATCAAGCCAGATTCAATCAATCTAGATACCCAACACACATGTTGTGGAGTGAAGTATATCTTGCCATACTCATAAATATTGTGTTACAACTAAGGAAGCTGCATGGCACACATCCGGCCGATTGCTTTTTCCATCATCGACCCCAGGACAGCCTATGTTTTCAACGTTCCAAGGCTCCATCCTAGCGCACGCGCCTTCCATCGGGCAGCTCTAGGTGCAGAAGTTGCTAGTTGTTATATTTAGCATTGCCTGTGAGATTGCATTCGATAATTGGTGGGA
This sequence comes from Anopheles coustani, assembly GCF_943734705.1. Taxonomy (NCBI): domain Eukaryota; kingdom Metazoa; phylum Arthropoda; class Insecta; order Diptera; family Culicidae; genus Anopheles; species Anopheles coustani. Next base: position 7,989,209 of record NC_071290.1, read on the forward strand.
ATTAGTTTCCCGAAAGATCTTGTTGCCCACGATTTGGATGCGAATTTGTCTTCGCCAGCAATTTCGCGGTTGATCGCCACCTCTTGCCTGACGGGACACAGGAGTTGTTGGGACGTGCCGTGCCCGGAACGTTCGTGGAGAAAATCGATAACCCGAGGAGGAGTGGCTGAATTTCACACTTCGTTCGGGAAGTTTGTACGGAGACAAAAAAAAATAGAAGCTGTTTAAGAAGGCTGCTCGCACTAGACGTACTCATTTCTGGTATCAAAACTGAAGGGTAAGGGCTCGTTTTGCGTTGTTGACTTCCATTTCAGCGGCCTTGGTAACACTATGGCCTGCCCGTTCGCGAAGCATGTCTCGGCGGAGCACTTCCAACGGCAGCCGTCGATTGCGGAGGCGCACAGCTGGAATCTGGACGAGGACCTGAGCGAGCTGCCGAGCGACGCGCTAACGCTCACCCATCTGAACGCAGCGATTCAGCTGCTGACGGCTCCGTCGGTAGGTTCCACTGTGCGGAGCGTTTTTTTGCTCCGAGTTCTGTCCAACAAATAACAACACCAAGCGGTCCATTCGTTTGTCTGTCCTTCCCATTCCCTCCCCTCCCCCGCTTCGTCTAGATCGAAAACGTTCACGAGGCGCTGATGTCATTGATCGGGAAGTATAGCAACAGGTGGCCGGGGCTGTCAAAGCTGTAAGTACGCCGTAGTGGCAACAATGACCTGTGGGAACAACAAGGTGAATGTTTCGTTTGTTTGGTTTTCAACGCTCGGCAGCAAAACGGAGCGTAGCGCGCTGTCGATCTATCCGCACTACGACTATCTGGCGGACATCCAGGACAATCTCACCCAGATCGATGGTATGTTATAATTCGAGAACCAGAGTGCGTCGTCGTCGTCGTCGGAATGGCTCGCTTATGTGTGTGGTTTACCCCTCTCTCTCTCTCTATCGCTTCAGAGTCGGCCGTGTCGGAGATACTGGTGTTGCTTGGCGAGGAGCTCATACAGACGAGCTGCGTGGGCGTGATCGAGCGAGCGTTCAAGTGTCTCGGGTCGGACCTGCAGGAGTTCCTCGGCTCGCTGGACGGCGTGTACGACGTGCTGAAGCTGCAGGAGGAGGACATCTCCGACACGGGCTTCGTGTGCGCCGGCGAGGGCGAGCTGATCTTCACGTCCGACCGGTCGGTGCTGGCCTGGCTGCTGCTCGGCTGCCTGAAGGCGCTCGCCCGGCTGCTGTTCAACCAGGAGCCGGAAATCGAGCTGGAGCCGCTGCCCGGCGACACGCTGCGCTACCGCTATCTGCTGAAGATGGACGAACCGACGGAGGACGGGGCCCGGGCGGCGTGGGAGGAGACGGCGGGCGGGGCGGCGGGGGTGCGCGAGAGTGTGTCGGCGGACGCGCGCGACCTCAAGGTGAGCAACCAGTTCTTCTGCAACGCCTTCCCGTGGCACTTCATCATGGACGAGCAGCTGAACCTGGTGCAGATGGGGCAGGCGTTCAGCCGGCTGTTCAAGAGCTACCCGGCGATGGCCGGCGGTGGCGCCCTGGCCGCCGGCACCGTGTTCCGCTTCAAGCGGCCGCGCGGTCTGCAGCTGAACTTCCGCGAGATCGTACGGCGCACCAACACGCCGTTCATGATCTCGCTCCGGGCGCCGCCCGGCCGGCCCGACTTCTTCGCCAAGGGGCTCGAGATCAAGGGCCAGATGGTGTTCTGCCCCGAGTCGAATTCGCTGCTGTTCGTCGGCTCGCCGTTCCTCGACGGGCTGGAGGGGCTCACCTGCAACGGTCTGTTCATCTCCGACATCCCGCTGCACGATGCGACACGCGAGGTGATCCTGGTGGGCGAGCAGGCGCGCGCCCAGGACGGGCTGCGGCGGCGCATGGACAAGCTGAAGAGCTCGATCGAGGAGGCGAACGCGGCCGTCATCAAGGAGCGCAAGAAGAACGTCAGCCTGCTGCAGCTGATCTTCCCCGCCGAGATCGCCGAGCGGCTCTGGCTGGGCGCGCAGATCGACGCGAAGACGTACCCCGAGGTGACGATGCTGTTCAGCGACATCGTCGGCTTCACCAGCATCTGCTCGCGCGCCACCCCGTTCATGGTGATCAACATGCTCGAGAACCTGTACAAGCACTTCGACGAGCTGTGCGGCTTCTTCGACGTCTACAAGGTGGAGACCATCGGGGACGCCTACTGCGTCGCCAGCGGGCTACACCGGGCCAGCATCTACGATGCGCACAAGGTCGCCTGGATGGCACTGCGTATGATCGAGACCTGCACCCTCTACAACACGCATGACGGTCAGCACATTAAGGTAGGTCCCGGCTCAAGATACCCGCACGCCCCATTCACCCATCTTCACCTCCTGCACGTTCGCAGATGCGCATCGGTATCCACACCGGTACGGTGCTCGCCGGTGTCGTTGGCCGCAAGATGCCCCGGTACTGCCTGTTCGGGCACAACGTGACCATCGCCAACAAGTTCGAGTCCGGCAGCGAGGCGTGCAAGATCAACATCAGCCCGACGACGCGCGAATGGCTGGTGAAGCATCCCGACTACTGCTTCCAGCTGGCCGCCCGCGATGCCTCCTGCATGCCGAAGGAGTTCACCGAGTCCCGGGGGATGACTTGCTACTTCCTCGACGGCTACAAGCATCCGACGGTCAGCAACGAGTGTCCGCTCAAGGAGCACATCGAGGAGGCGATGAAGCAGACGTTGCTGGACACGAATGAGGGTGCTACCGTCGAGGTTAACCAGTAGACCAGTATTTGTATGTGTGTGTGTGTGTGGGCGTGTGCATGTCTGAATGTGTGAGAGAGCGAGTGGATGCGTGTGTGACCTCCATACTACGAATCACGTATTAGAGATGACCATGTTAGAGCAGCGCGTGGGGCACTAGCCGTCCCCGTGCGCACTATTTATCGATGTTAGTAGATGTATAACCGGAGGCCCTGCCATCAGCATTGGTCTTTCGATGAAGCTATAATGTGCTGTTTCCATAACCATTTGCTACATTTAACCCCATCCACGGAGAACCGGGTGAGACGCGAGCATATACCACCATAGACCAGCCACCATTCCTCGGACGCAGGACGACGAACTGACCCGGGAGGCCACGACATTTTAATGGCTAATGTCGACAACGGTTTGACGTGGCCTTCGACCACTCTCTGCCACCGTGGGAGTACTTATTCGTTTATTGTTTTCTCAAAGAGATTACGACCCCGCGCCGTATGTACTTCTCTAGTTGTTGCCATCGACGAAAGTCCTTACGAGGAAGTGTGTGTGTGTGTGTGTATGTGTGTTGTATGGCTGTTCTGCAAACGGGGCAGAAGGTAGTTTTCTATCGAAACATTTAGTGCTTTTTCTTAAATAAAATCTAGTCCCAAAATAGGTAAGACTCCCGGGGGGAAGGTGCTCTATTACGAACACATCCGAAACTAAAGAACGGCGATGAGCGGAGGGCAATCACCGGCAATGGCAATGGCGGATCCGCTCGCACAATGGGATGGATTCTGGCTTACCATCGGCCAGCCGGGGAGCGTCGCGGATCGTGGATGTGGAAGATCCAATTACAATCCATATCACCACACTGACCTGCCGGTTTGACCTTCAGCGCCGTTGTCATACGATGTGGGACGCTGCCCCTTATCACACCCCAAACCCGGGATCGGGATCACTGTCGAGTGGAACGAGACGCGCTTGGCAGCTACAGGCTGCCTAAAGGGCAAAGTGATAAAGCGCATATGGTATCGCTCCGGGTATGCGATCAATTCTCAAATGTGAAAGTGAAATGGATGACGCGAGCGGGGGAAGACGATAAGAGAGACAGTGGGGGAAAGCGAGTGAGCTGATGGCTTTGAAGTAATGTTTTCAAACAATACTTGTTTTATTTTTTAAATCCCAACGATTTGACTGTCACGATTACTAAGTGAAAAACAACAACACTCTATCCACTTGTCATGACAATGCATTAACTCCATGGGATTTGTTTTACTTTTGGGAAACGACTGGTGAACAACGATAGACTGATGGACCAAGTAAGAAGCTTATTCGTTTTGACAAATAAAACAAAAGCAAAACAAATAACTTTCAACCGGAACTTGATCGTAACAGCTATACGTCGATGTGTCTATATAATTGGATGACGGGGGTACGGATAAGTGTATTACTCAAATCGAAGAGTCATCGTACCCACCGACGGCAAGTCGGAAACGATCGTATTTATCCAGCAGGCGATCGCCATCGCTCCACGAGTACATTAGCTTGGACTGCTGCAGACCTTGAGCTCATTTGACGGCTCTATAATCGTAACATTCATTTCGCCGCGTCGGGTAGATCCTGGCCACGGAGGGAGATATAAAGCGAAGGTGGTCGCTTCCTGTTTATGAGAAAGTGTTTGGATAGCCAAGCCTAACCACAGTAGTGTAGCGGCCAGCGGGAGTAGCGTAGCGTAGCGTAGTACACTCGGTAAAGGAGACAACGATAGGAAGGATACCATGAAGACACTGCTGGTTTCTGCGTCCTTGTTCGCACTGGTTAGTATTCGCCAGACCCGAGAAGTCCCCGAGTAGGATCGAAACGTCATTCGTGCTCTCTATTCCCGGTGTAGACACACGGTGTGTACGTGATGCGGACGTTCGCCGATGCCGCCACGTACAAGGATGAGTGCGTCGAGCAGTATCACGCCAAGGGAAACTCGCTGATCGACTACATGCGGCAGGTGTACCGCGATAACGACGCCGATGATGACAGCCACTGGTGTGTGATACGGTGCATTCTGCTGAAGTCGGGCCTGCTGCTGCTGGACGGTGCGGTCGACGCGTTCCAGGTGGACAACATCCACGAGCAGATGCAGCAGAGCAACGCCATCGTGGAGGACCCGGAAGACATTCGCAGCGAAACGGACCGCTGCCTGCGGGAGTCGGACCGCGTGTGGGATACGTGTCTACGGGCGTATACCTTCTTTTCGTGCATTCAGAGCACCGAGTATGATCTGTTCTGACCCTCCTGCCATCCTCTACCTCGTGGTGGGGAACTTGTAGACGTTTGACCGAGCGGAGATCATAGATTGTTGTATAAATATATGAATAGTCAATTATCATTTCTGGTTTGTTTTGTGTGGACACACATCGGATAAGGGCTAGGTGGTCCAACGATCAATTTCCATTGCAGCAAAAGCAAACCTGTCCAGCGAGTAGCATAGATCAGCTGACCAGCCAGGTCGCTATGGTGCAGACCTTATCGCCTAACAGCGGCGTCGCTTCCTTGTTCGCTCTCCGGACGCAAGCGAACACATTGCAGAGCACAATGGCAACGACCACAACCGCGGCGCGACCCAATCAATTTGCCCCGTAATCAAATAAGTGGAAATGTTCCAAATCTTTCCGCGAGCACAATGCAAACACCTCGGTGCGGGTAGACAGGCCGTCCGGGCCGTGGTTCCACCTTCGCCTCGTCGAGCAGAGCGTCGCGGTGACGATCCTCGCGCGGGAGTTCAGCGTCGGTGATGGCAGTGGCTCTATCAAGTAAATAAGTGGAGCACATCAGAACCCTAGGGAGGGATGGGGAGCGCTGGTCGGGAGACCCGAACTGATTGGCTGATCCTCGTAGGTTGGACTTGGGTGTTTGCCGATCTATAAAAGCCACCGGACGGCAACGGTCGAGCATCAGTTCCTGTGCTGACAGCCGCGCTGAAGAGATCGCAATCCCCATCAACTCCCGAAGTACGACAGTGCAGACACACTAGAGCAAGATGATGAAATTCGTTGTGGCGATGCTGGCCCTTGGCGCTGTGGTGAGTAACTGCTTTCGACGACGACTCGGTTGAGATCCCGGGATGTGCTGTGTGCCAGCATCTCTGTTACTCCGCTTTACTCTACAACCAGGTAAGCGCCGAGTTCGTCGTGCAGACAACCGATGACCTGCAGAACTATCGTACGGAGTGCGTGAAGTCGCTCGGTGTGTCGGACGAGCTGGTCGAGAAGTACAAGGCGTGGAACTTCCCGGAGGACGACACGACCCAGTGCTACATCAAGTGCGTCTTCAACAAGATGCAGCTGTTCGACGACACCAACGGGCCGGTCGTGGACAACCTGGTGGTGCAGCTGGCCCACGGCCGGGACGCCGAGGAGGTCCGCGCCGAGATCGTGAAGTGCGTCGGTACCAACACCGACGGCAACGTGTGCCACTGGGCGTTCAGCGGCTTCAAGTGCTTCCAGAAGAACAACCTGTCGCTCGTCAAGGCCAGCTTGAAGAAGGACTAGGAGGGTACGCACGCAGCTGAGCAGACGGATCGGAGTGTTTGAAGGCATGACGTGAGGATACGAATAAAGTGGCTTTGACAAATGCAGCAACCGTATAGTCCTTCTGTTTCTGGCAGCGAAAGCCCTCTACGTCTCAACCATACGCATCGCATTCATCCATCAACTACCAAAGCCTGGCCTCAATCCAGTAGCCTCAAATGGGTAGCCTGCTATACATGTCTGCAGTCATGTTCTGCACAGTTATCAAAGACCCATATGGTCCTCGTAGAACGTAGCCTGCATACATGTACTAGCCGACACGCGCACATTATCTGACTGCATCCGAAAAATCAATCGTCGAGCCTCACATATCCCATATAAACGCACACCTATGGGAGGGGTTCGCTCACGTCCAACTGGCACGGTTTCCATGGCATCGTCGGTAAACAACTACCAGAGACCGAGCCGCGAAGGGAAGGAGCGAAAAAAAATCAATCACCATCTGCGCGGACCAGTGCCAGAGTTGCAAGTCATATCAGGCCAAAAAAAGGGCACCCTGACGGCGATCCTGAAGTTTGCAAAGTTCTGGTGCTCCGTGGTTCGTGTTATCGGGCCCGACAAGCAAGTGAAACGAAAGCCCCCAAGCTCCCTCCGTCCACCACACGGCTCTGAGGGCTCAGGGCCTCTCGAGTTGACTCCAGTTTCGTGCGTCTGTGTGTGTCTGTGTGTGTGTGTGTGTCTCTGTGTTTGTGTTTGCCTTTGCAACGGAGAAATGTGTCGAAATTTCCCAAACGTTGCGCCATTTTCGCAAAACTAAAACCGTCCGATGTCGAAGGTGACGGCCCCACGGCAATTATGATGTAGACGCAAGAGGGCCGAGACTTGGCCGTGGCGCGAGGTCAGGAGAACCTGTCGGCCGCCGTTCCTTAGCGTTCTCAAGGTTTGGAGGTCTACGGAACTACTGTGTGAACTCGAACCCGTTTCGGTACGTCCAAGGCTTGGTGGTATGCAAATTAACTCGAATGACTAATTCCGCCAGCAAGGTTCTTCTAAGCAAGGCAGACAACGCATCAGGCAAGCAGTGAAAAAGGGGGGGAAAAACGGAAGAAGGTAAGGTTTTCCGAGCGCAAAACATGAACGGAAAAGAGTTCTACTCCGATATGCAGATTTGTTTTGAAGGTTTGTTTGGCCGAGGGCTGTTTATCACTTTTCTGTTTCTTTGCGAACATAGTGCGGTAGTGGTGGGCATCTGGTGTGCAGATAGTAGTCCTATGATAAGCAAACCCAAGGCATTCCAGTACTGCCCCACCACACAATGTTCGTGCCGTTGGAAAAGTTCACCAACGTCTCCCTATTATACCGTACCGCTTTAGGAGCGCTATTTACACCAGAGACCCCAGGACGCTACCGTTTGTTTCCTCGCCGAGCACCAGGTTAGTGGGCATGGTTGTCCTGCCCATATCGGGTATGAAGAAACGGCAGGGGTTCGCGCTGAATGTTGATTGACACCGAAGAATTCGTGTTGTTTGCCCAGGTTCGTGTGCCAGCAATTATAATTCGGTGTCAGACAACGGTCGCACGCCAGGCTCACCTTTCCTCGATCACTGCAAACAACATGCATGAGAACACAAACTATTATAACATCCCCAAACGAGTCCGTGCTTTGAGGTAGAATACCAGATCCACTTTGAGCCTACTGGAACCACTTCCAAATAACGTACATTTGTCCTTTTCCGAGACTTATTCTATGGACAAAGGCTGGGTCCAGACTCTAGAGTTTGGTAATTCAGAGTTTGTTCAATGTGAACGACACTGTGAAGTAAAGTTTGTTTTTTGGACGTTAGACTTCTAGTGATACAAATCTCCAAAGATGCATTAATTGATCCCACTTCCCACTTGCTAAACTATCTGATAGCGCTATTCTTCAAAGCTCCTGGTGCAAAGATAGGTCCTACCTTTAAGAGTTGGTAATGTTTTCCTCGATTGGTTGTAGTGGAGACGGATAAGGAGTGTTAGCAATGATTATATTTGACCGGTTCAACTCCTCCGATGATCTTTGGGCATGATTAACTGTAGCCAGGTTTATCCAAACCTCTGAATCGTACTATTTATGATATTCTCTGATAAAGTTGCTTAATTCCGGAAGACACTGCACACTATACACTTCTCCATACGCTGGAAGTCCTGACAGAAAGCGTCTTGGCGCTCTATCAGAGTGTGGGGACCCCAAAATATTTTAACATACTCCAAAATAAACATAAGGTACCAGGTTCCTTACCACTTGTCGCTATCTAGCTTCAAATAAGCTACAACATCCATGATGGTCACGATCCAAACACATGTTTCGTTGGAGTTTCGAGCCGTTTTGTTTGAGTAACTGGCCTCGATCGACGCATCTGTATAACAATGCCCATCTTTCCTCAAATGTTTCTTAACTATAAAGCCAATTGAAGCGACCTTCTGGCCCAAAGAACAGGATGGTTAGCGGACCAAGGCTTCCAAATGATTTTTTAACCATTCTCCATAGTTGACCAAATAGTCAAAAATCCAAATCAGCTGAGTTCCGTTGGACAGTAAATGTCTCACAAAATCAGACAAGTTCGTACCGTGATAAAGCTGCAAGTTCCAGCATATAGTTTATAAGTTCCTGATATTTGTAAATTAATTTGAAGCTGCTTTGAATTCGTCGTGGTAAAGAAAATAAGGTATGAATAAATGAATATATAAATAAACAAATGTGAAATAGATATAAGTCTAATGATTGTGAAAGTAAGTGTAATACAAGGTGTGTACCCACACAACACATATGCATGTAAATCGAGTATCAACTTGAAATAATCGTACTTCTATGCAATATGATTGAATCGTAAATGATGCTAAAATAATGCCTATACGGACAAAAGTGGAGGCGCTAACCGTACATTGTTCAAAATGTATATGTTTAGTCGTATATTTTCTAAGTCGGCATCATATACGACTTACGATGTACATTAGCCGTACATTGTTCGTCTATACGTATGCATAAAGAAAATCGTATTCCATTCTTAATCGGCATCATATGCAACACAGAATATACATTTTCTCGTACATTGTCCATGCATAATGCGATTCCGATTCGAAATATACTACTGTGTCCAAAAAGTAAGGTGACTTTGGTGCTCGAACTGAGCGCGTCAAAGGTATTGGTGGATTGTTATTTGTTTATTGTTGCTATATGTGTTTTTGATTTTTACAGTAAATTTCATGTAAAAATATTCATCAGGATAGGAGATATGATTTTTTTTGTGGCCTACTACACGTATGACCCTCGTTCGGCTAGTTTTTTGGTCCTGGCTTATTCCTGGCACGGTATTTATTCGATTGATTGATTGTTTTACAGTCTGGAGCATAGTTACAAGTCTCGTCTACAGTAATAATGCACTTTGTCTTGTCAATTTAGTCGGATAGCGCTGTTTCACCCACTTCAACGCAACACCTTTTTTCAAAAAAATTCAACGATTTTGGTACCAGTCGAGTTCCAGGCCCAAAACCACCTCTAAAATTATATTTACTGATACTTTCGATAATTTAATATTATCGGTGAAGTCTCTAATCATCAATCGACAATAATTTAACATTGATTCCCTAATATTTTGAACGTGCGCTTTGTCGAATGACGAATCGTTGAGGATGATGTGTCCCATGACGCCATTTTGGCCATTGTGGCCATGGCGGCCATTTTGGAATTCACTAAACCCCTCGTAAACATTTTTTTTCGACATTACTGCATCGCCAAAAGCTATTTCAACGAATCCGCAGCTAAAAATTAGTTACGCATACAAAATTTTAAGCAAATTCTTTGCTCCCCAAATGTGCCCAGGGTCGGGTCAACGAGGGTCATACGTGTAGTAGGCCACAAAAAAAATCATATCTCCTATCCTGATGAATATTTTTACATGAAATTTGCTGAAGAAGTCAAAAACACATATTTCAACAATTAAAAAATAACAATCCGCCAATACCTTGGACGCGCACAGTTTGCGTACCAAAGTCACCTTACTTTTTGGACACAGTAGTACTTATAAGAGATTCAATTCATACAACTTTATACGACTTCGTGTTGTGTGGGTAATATGCGAGAATGTGGAATTTTACCAAAGGACTTGTAGTTGTTATAGATATTCTTTATAATGACCGCTTCGTATTGCAACCCGAACAGCATTAGGAATTCAACAGAGTGCTGCTGCCACACCACACCAACGGCCCAATAACCGTCGTCGCCGGGGTAAACAATAAAAGAAAAAAAAAAAAGGCACACCATACTGGCAAGTGACGAACGTCCTTAGCTGCGTCCTCAACCTGCCCGACCCCTCCTCCCCCCCGCAACCCAACGCAACGAAAAGTAAACACCCGCGCACCCGACGGCGCGTTGCTAACGGTGCCGAATATTGCCGAACAGCGCGTGGCCGACTGGTGGGGTGGCGGGGACGGGGAACGACCCCCGAAAAAAAAACGGCCCGAAAACGGACAGGAGAACGCTGGGAGTTGCCGCGGCGAACGGGAAACCCCGGGACGAGGAAGCACGATGAGCAGGAAGGCGGCGAGGGACCGGGAGGGCGGCGGTGGCGGTGGCCAGGGGAAGCTCCTTTCGGCGACGCTCGCCGGCGGCAACCCGAAGGGCGGGGCAATGATAATGAAAAGCGTTTCCATCTTTCTGGCCAGTGGCAGAAGAGCCTCGGCGCAGTCGAGAGATCCGGCCGGGCGCGGACCGAACGGCAGCAACAGCCACAGCAGCGCTCTGCCGCGAGCGACGGTGGATCCGCAGTCGAGGGAGCGCACCGGTGCATCCCGGACGGGCACGAGCAGCAGCAGCGCGATATCGCGCGACAACCGGAAGATCCTGGCCAGGATGGACGAGCTCAACGGCAAGCTGAACCCCAAGATGCTGGAGATGTACAAGCGGCGGACGCACTTTTCCAAGTAAGTAAGAGACTCCACGCGAGCCTTCCCCACATCACCGTGGTAATTGTTCTGAACAGGTCGGGGTGTAAGGTGCCTCAATTACACACACCGTGGTTGTTGCGTGGAACATTTATGTCGCCGAATGATTTATCGCGAGGGTGTTGTACATGAGCCTGCTCGTTTCGTGTACTAGTGTCGATGGCGGTGTTAGGATGGGGGGGGCCTGCACAAACAGCTCGCACTCGTGGCGAAGAACACGACGGAGAGGCACGCGCCTCCAGGTGCATAAATTTCGCTGTTATTGATTTGTTTACCATTTATGATTCGATATACTACAACATGGATGGCCGTTTTTTATCGTTTGTTCGGAGCGATGTTCGGCTGTCATGGCGCGTCGTCGCAGGTTAGTGTGTCGCTCATCCCCCCTCCCCCCCACTCCGTTTGCCGGTTGCCGTTCCAGGGTGGAGGTGGAGGCGTTGTGCAAAATCTACCGCAAGCTGGTCGCGAACGCGAGCCTCAACTCGAAGGCGCTCGCCGCCAGCAACCCGGGCGTGATTGCAAAGGCCGGCTCGTCGATGGACGGCATCGACCGGTCGGTGTTCCGCGAGCTGCTGCACAGCACGTTCGACATCGTGACGGAGGAGACGCTGATGGAGCGCATCTTCTGCGCGTGGGAGAAGGGCTACGAGGGGCTGCCGATACGGCTCGAGGGCTGGCTGATGGGGCTGTCCACCTTCCTGAAGGGCTCGCAGGCGGAGAAGACGGCCTTCTGCTTCCGCGTGTACGACCTCAACAGTGACGGCTTCATCACCAAGGACGAGATGTTCGCGCTGCTGCGCAACTGCCTCATCAAGCAGCCGCAGGACGAGGACCCGGACGAGGGCGTCAAGGACCTGGTGGAGATCGCCCTCCGCAAGCTGGACATGGATAAGGACGGCAAGGTAGGCACTCTGAGGCACCCGCTCCAACTAGTGTTGAGTGAGTGAGTCTATCACCTAAGATTCATTCAGATGGATTCATGAATCTTTCGGGATTTGAATCTTCAAACCTTAATGAATCTTCCGAACCCTTAATGAATCTTTAATCGATCTTTCACGAATCTTCATGATTCTTCCATTGGCGTGGATTATGATTTTGTTCATCACTTTTCATCAGTTGATGCATCTTTGGGATTCATGAATCTCAAAAACGCAAAGAATCGTTCAGATTCCATGAATCTAAATCGGAATTGCACAACTCAAGTTCCAACCCGTTCCACTCGTCGCTCAGATTTCCTTCCAGGACTACCAGGAAGCGATCGCCGAGGAGCCGCTGCTGCTGGAGGCCTTCGGCCAGTGTCTACCGTCGGACCGTGCCACGATGTCCTTCCTCTCCACGTTGCAAGCGTAAATGTCTCGTTCATATTTCACAGCATCCCACACTCGATCCCACTCTCTTACTCTCGCGCTAGCAAGCTTCATTCGTTGGATGGATGAATGAATGACCCCAAACACACAACAGCTGTCATTTTTATCGCCACCTAGCGAGTGGCTTCTCTAAGGGCGGCTCGTTGCCACGCCAAGCCTGAGGTAAAGCATACTCCCCCCGTTATATTCCGCTAGCTGTAAATGTGTTAGCCTCCGGCATCTATCTCTTACTAAGAGACTACAACCGCTATTAACCGTCTCCTGGTTTTCTCACTCACAGCATGTACAAAGTACAACTCTTGGCTTGGATGTTTCGGGCTTTGTTCATATCGCATGTATAAATGTTCTTCCGACCGGCGGCCGGGCAGTCGTCTCTTTGCTTTGCTTCCGTTTCCGCTGCTCGCACACACCTAAACCAATGGGGGGGCAGCAACCTTTAACGGTTGCCTTTGTGGTTGACGGCTTGTGCCTTCGCCGAGAGCACGTGTGCGACCTGTTGCATACATGCGGGGGCTTTCGCGATTCCCACGATTCCTTCATGTTTTCGTCGCGTGGGCGCATCTCCAGTTCCATTTTCATACCTACAACAAATGCATACTCGTTCAAAAACAACGATCCCTTGTATATATACAACTCCCCAGTCTGTTTCGAGGCAATTGAGTGCAAATCTTTAACTGCGACCTGTATAAACCGCTTACTCTACGCTTGTCATCAGCGGCGCAGCAGTTAGGCACCACCTGGCTGGCTTACCTTATGTCGAGAAAATGGTAGAAAACAACAAAAAAACACGACCAACATCGTTTTCTCGACCTTGAGGTATTCCGAGAGCAGGTTTTGCTCGAAGGGCGATGCCAATCGAAAAGCGTGATACTGCACACACCCTGTCCGCCCCGCGAATGCGAATGGAAAACACCCTCCCCCAACGTATCCGGAGGTTTTTTCCGACCCCCCCCTCACCACCCTCACCTACCTCCCTCACCGCTCACTGCCGGCTCTTGCTTTTTGGCTCTCTCCATTGGCTCGATGTTGCAAATGTGTTGCTCTACTTTCGACGCACTACTGGCTGTTGGTGTCGTCCAATCCCCCACCACCATCCCTCGCACATAGCTCACACCCTCCCACACCATAACACCGGATCCGGTCTCTGTGTCTAATTGTGTTCTGTATGTTCTGGTTCGCTTCGATGATGCTATCGTTCGGGTGGAAAAAAACAACAACAGCCAGGAGGATTCGAACTGAGAGGACAACTGCATGCCGCCCGAGGGGGTCAAGGTACGCAACAGGAAGCCGCCCAGGAAAGCGATGGACCAGGCTTGTGCGGAGTTGCAGTTTGCAAAAAAAAAAAAAAACGGTAGGTTCCACTGCCACCCTACCATCTACACTACACCGTGCCCACATATTCAAACATCACATTAGTTTTAGCACTTTAGTCGGATTTGACTAAACGTATTTTCTTTTCCCAATTGAATGTCATAACATGCGTTTTAAAAGAACGTCCACCGCCATTTTGTTTACCGTCTTCAAAAACACCTCAAATCTTTGCAAGCAGCAACGCATATGGCTTTTATCTTCATCTCCCAAATTTGAAGCCATTTACCATTGACCTGGACATATGCATGGCTCACTACCTTCACGTCCAGCTGCTTCTGCATCACTGTACAACCGTAAGTAAACATTTGATGTCCAACTAAAATGCTGTTGCATATCTGTGCAAGGTCCAAACTTTATCGCAACGAAACATTTGATACCTCCAAGGTGATACGTTCGCATGATGCAAGTCTAACTTCGTTTTGTTGTTTTCATTTGCAAAGACCATTAGAATAAAAATAGACATAATTTTTCATACAGGCACATTACAATTTTATGATAAACTGCAAACTGCGTGAAAAAAATTCTCGATCTTCGTTGGAAGTCGTCGTTGTAAGTTTTTATGGATTTCGGGACGGAATTTCTTCAATATTGTCGTCTGTCATGTTCGTAAATAACTCACCTGAAAGATTAAAAAGCTCTTTGTGCTTTTTATTTACATTAAGATAAAAGCGATAAAATGACAAGAAACGAATTCGGGCAATATAAATGTGCATTGACACATTCGGTGTTAAATGTTTAGTTGCAGTTGTTGGATGTTAAATGTTTAGTTACGGTTGTACAGTGATACACAAGCAGCTGAACAAAGCTTACCTGGGCTCGAAAACGGTGTATATTTTTTTCTCGAATTCGTTCCCCAACTGCCTTGCATAATTAATATTTATTGGAAGTCCTCCCGTACTTTCTTATGGTTCGACACAGAAAAAAAAAATCATACACAGACACTCAAAATTCTTGTAAAAAACGGGATGCTCTTCTTCTAAAAAGCTTGTTTTCAACTCATTCTGAAATTCTTTCGCCACTGAAAGATAAAAACCAAACCGTACTATCGATTATTTTTGTAACAACTGTATTACAAAAAAGAAAAAGAAAATGCATTGGTTGTATACCTCACCGAGAGAGTGGAAGAGCACAATTAAACGGTTGCGTTATACGTTTTTCCACAGGGGCTCCCTGGCACACCTATTAGGATACTTTGGCACGATTCTCATAATGGAAAAGAAACATACGTGCCAGCCGACGCTTGTTTGCTACCGGAGATTCGCTGTTGCTTTGGAACGTGGTGTGTGTGTGTCTGTGTTTTTTTTTTTCTTTTCGTTCCGGAAGCCGTCTCCGTCGGATGTGTCACCCTTGGCCACCCGTCCTCGAGCACCTTGACCTTGGCCGGTGGTCCAACCAACAGCTGCTGCAAACTTCCACGACCGACAAACGGAATGGAAAAAACGCTTCCGGCAACGAAAAGCACAGAAGCTGATCAAACCTCGGAAGCGCCTACTAAATAAGAAATAATTTAATAGGATCGGTCAAGTGTAGAAAGAAAAACCGACAAGGGAAGGAAGCACCGTACGCCAAACGACAGCGATACATAATTATTAAATAGTCAATTTATTCTAGTTCCGTCGTAGGGGGTTAGGAAGATTATTACGTTTGTAAAGGCGTTTAACACAGTTTGCAAGTTTAATGCAGCGAGAAAGTTAGCCAATGCTTCGCGCACTAGATGCACCCACACATGTTTTGTACAAAACCGTTGAATACATCTGAAAACAGTACAAATCGAAACCTTGCACGGCTTTCAAGTGAGTTTGCGGAGGAAGATGAAAGAAATGTCCTAGCGGGTTTCAAACGTGCATGAACAATATTCAAAAGTACGGCAGCAGAGAGTCAACAAGAAAGGTAAAATTACCCTGTAAATTTATAAACTATCGAAATGTGACGTGCCGCATATGCTCGGGCCCGAGTCCAACGTAACGACGATAATACCAAGTCGCAAGCAAAGCTGTGTTTCCAAAACGTGCACTATTGTTAAACGAGAGGCCGGGTCTCTACTCACACACCTCTATACACCACCGCAAGTGCCCATTGCTCTCTTAACCTTTAACCCTTGATGTCGACAACCGTCTTACCGGGTTTGTTTAGTATTTTCAAATTTAATTTTAACAGAGATCGCCTATATGATTTTAAAAGCAAAGCCTAGCAAAAACCTGTACCACGGTATATAGAATCCCTTTATAGGGATGACAGGCCATCCAGTCTAGTCTTCTTCTTCTTCTTCTTCTTGACGTAACGACCTTGTTGTTGGTCATGCCTGCCCGTTAAGGACTTACGAGACTTTTTGTTTACCCTATGTGTATGTGGATAGTCGGCCCTCCTCTCCCGTACAGGAGATCCGGGTCACGGTTGGGATTCGAACCCACGCCGTCGAGGTGGTGAGAGCCGATTTTCTAACCTGCGCTACCGCACGGCTGTCGCGGACCCCCGATGAAATGGAGCCAAACATGCTAAAACTATATACAGTTAATTTGGTCCAACGGTAGTTTTCAACTGCTTGGTGATAACAACTACCGAAGGAGTTAATTGGGCGCCCTCAGGCATGCCGATGAGTGGCGCTGGCGCACTTTGCGGTAGGTGATGAAAAAAGAAAAGAAAAAATCAATCGCCACCAGGATGTGTTGACCCCAGTGGCACCTATCGTTACTGTAGAGACAAGGATAGAAAGGGGTGGGAAAGGGGTAAGGTAGAAATGAACTGAAGCAATTTACACCATAATACACGGATTTCGTGCAAAGTCTGTGCGGTCGAGAATTTGGATGCGGGCAAACGAGAAACCACCCTCCACGTGGTGGCTGCATATTTTGGAATACACTTCCCCCCCCCCCCCACCTTCCCACCCCACCACACGAGAGACCCCGCCCGGTTGCAAAGTGGCCTCGCCGGGATGGTGAACGTTGGTCATGCGATCGGCAGGTGCAGCGGGTTTGGGTTTGTAAACGCGCGCGTACTTGTGTTCATGTTCCCCTCCGGTGGGGGGGAAGGGAAAGGAACCTGTCGGACGCACGCGGTCGCGTCACAAAACAGTGACATTGTGCCGCCAACTGTAGCACCACACCACATACCGCACACCGACGTCGGAGGGTAGGAGTGGACAACGAAGAGAGTGAGAGCGTATGAGCTCGAGTAGAGGGAGAGAGACAGATGAGTGCGGGATGCAGGGTAGGGGGGGGCGCGGTGGGTCGTCGTCGATTCTATGGGTACATTTGTTTGGACAAATTGCTCTCGTTCGATAGATAGACGAACGACGACCCTCTTGGCCACCCGTCGCCGGGGGCTGGGGGGTAGGAGTTGGGGTAGTTGTTTGAAGGGACAATCGCGGGGCGCCGGGCCGGGGTGGGGCGGCGTCATTCGCGGCCTGCTCTTCCAGTGGCGCTCGACATTCGGCCTGCAGTTAGTCGCATTCTAGACGCCGCCGGGTGTGGACAAGCAATAAAACACCAGGAGTTTTTGTATCGTTCGAAGTCGTTGCCGCCGTTCCGTTGATCCACAGCCCCACAACAGTGTGTCTCCCGGAACACCCAGCGGGGTCGGTCACCACAGGTGTCTCGGGTAAACACGCACTTAGGCACGTCGCGAAAAGATCCGGTCCGGTCTGGCGCAGCATCTTCCAGAAGTGGGCGCTTGTTTACGTTCTAGAGTCCGTCCTCGCGTCCAGGATAGCGACCTCCTGGCAGTGTTTTTGTGTTTTGTTTCGGTGTGTTGCATGTGCATCTCAATACCACCAGCGTCAATCAACGCTCATCGCTAAGAACTAAAAAGGAAGCAAACCCCGAATCAAAGTACCGAAGCGGATGCGCCAAAGCCAAAGAAAAGCCCAACAAGTTGTCTGCAATTAACCGCCCAAATACACGCCTACAGTACGCACACGCCAAACACTCCTAGACAAGATCCCGGGTGAAGATGAACATTCTCCAGGAGGATAACATCGATAACGCACTATCTGTGTTCCGAAGCGACAGGTAAGTGTAGCCCGCGAAACAGGAATCTAGAAAAGAAAGCTTCAAAAGAGAGCGTTACAGCGACACCTTGCGTAACTTGCATTTGTTCTCAACGCTTGGATGACCGGTACCGGTAGGGTTGGGTAGAACTTCCGCCGCTTTAAGTGTATCCATTGCTTCATCGAGCTGCGATAAACAACACGAACTCGAGTCGCCACGAGCCTCTCACGTTACCAGTTGTGCGGGAATCGGTAAGCGACCACACACAGGAGGTATCGATGTCGATGGAGTTGCAGGATGATTGAGCACCGTGCAACTGGCCCTCAGAATGGCCCCTAACCGAGGTGGTGAAATCGGTCCGAGGCGCACGCAACCACCACACAACCTCTGCCTGAGCGCGAGAGTAATAGGAGCACTTTTGGTTTTTAGAACATTTGTCAATGAGTCAAAAAGCGTTAAATAAAACCGTACACAGGCAAGCGCGACGACGCACAGCTCAGGGTCAGCGCTCATTAGCCCGGGCACACGACGCTCGGACCATAATTAACGAACGCATCGAGGTACTGCGGCCTCACGCTACCTAGCTACCTGAAGACTTCCGCCGCACAGCTGACTTGGCCGAGGCACGGCCGACGTGCTTCATGTGGTTGTGTGTGGCCAAGGCCACGGTTGGTTTCCACGCCCGAAGAGTGGCTACCCTCGAAATTCCAGCAGGTAACTGGGGGGGGGGGGGGGGGGGGGGGACCGCTCGGAAGTGGCGATTATTTTGACCACCATGTGCGTGCGCATTGGCTTGGCGTACGGCAACCAGCTGAAGATGTGTTTTTGGTTGCACCTAATTGACATCTCAAGGGTAGCATGGTGTCTGACTTCGGTCCAACGGACCGTTCTTGATACCGCACGGGAAGAAGACTTCAATCCAAAAAAAAAACAAAATCAATTATAATCTGTTCAACTGAAGGCGGACTACATCAGAAATCAATTCGCCGGACGGCGTCGAGAACCAATTAACGATCCTAGCACTACTGTATGGCGTGACAACAACTAAAGCACGCTTTTTTCGCTTTTCGACATTCGCTCCTCCGCAGGCAGTTCATCGATAACTCTAATTCCGACATTCCACCGCGTCCTCAGAGGCGCACCGTGACCGAAGAAGTTGGCAGCAGCACCGGCACCTCCATTGAACGGTAAGTAAACACGCCGCGTGACCGGAGACCGATACTACCAAATTTCCTCCCCGGTAAGGTAAACACAAAGTCCGTGCTCGTACACTCGGAGCCATAAGGTGATCACGATGTACACGATCGCGAGGTACTCTGCTGGACAGCATTCCGCATGCATTTTGTCAACTCATTCGGGGTCCGCGTTCGTTGTTCGTAGGTTGCTGCTCGCTTCGGCCGTTAGTTGTTTACCGTTGTTGCTCTACCACGCGCTCGTCGTCATAGTCGCCATTGTCACCGCTATTGTCATTGACATTTTCCCACCCTCCTCCGGTGGGGGTCAGCAAAAAAAAAAAAAAAACTGGTGCTAATTGGTCGCCACACGTTGAAGGCGAGCTGCTGCCCCCTGGGGATCACTGGTTCGCTGTCGCCTAACTAATCACACTCTGTGTGCCGCGCTCTTAGCGGTCTACACACACACGAAAGGTCAGCAACGGGCAGAACAGTACCTTCCAGAACCGGACCGAACCGGCACGAGACCGGTGTGTGAAGTTCGCCGCGTTCGTGGCGTGGTCCCCGGTACTCCAATTAATCGTTCGTTCTCTTCTGCACTCCACCCAACATTGTGGGGTGTGTGTGTGTAGTTGCCCTCCTAGGAAAGTTCACAACCGTCACCCTCGTGTGGCCAATTATTTGATCGTTGCACCCTTCGTGTACCAAGCCCCTGCATATATCTCTCGATTGTTCTCGAGCGCGTGGTCAGTTGGAACTGGATTGTTCTGTAACCGATTCGTTGTATCATGGTGCTGGATATCTGTTACCATCGCGACCGATTATGTCACGCTCTTACGGTCAGGATCCTGACGCTACGCACGCCACTGTCAACGAGTAGTCTTATTAACGCATTCCCAAAGCGCTAAGAAAGGCCTAAAGCGGCAGCATCCGTTCAGCCCGATTTTTGTCCCCGAAGGTGATCTGTGAAGGATGTGCGGATTTGAAGGTTGGCGTGTCGTCGAACCGGTTTGACTAGCAAACTAGGCAAGCCAAATTGTTTACTGGTTTTTGGTGGGTAGGTGAAGAGATAAAGCACATTCGCATTCGACGCAAATGCCCTAGGTCAATATCAAGTACAGCTCGTGGGCCAGACGAGGCTGAATGGTTCGGTGCCTCAGCGGGACGTTCTTCTTGTCGTTTGCTGGTATCTTCACCGCGCCACAGAATCGAGACGCGCTTTGTGCGTACGAGCCCCCGTAGACGGCAGGGCACGGTAGGCGGTATTTACTACAAGCAACCTTCTAAGGCCAAGAGCTGCATGCACATGTGGAAAGTGAGGTAAGCATCCGGTGCGCTGGCATTGGCTGGGAGCTTGTACTGGGGGTAGTAGGCTGTGAATTCCTTTGCGCAAAGGATATGTAAAAGGGGAGGCACACCGGTGCACTGCTTTAAACTACTGGACCATGCGCATGGACCGGCGGCTCAAGCAGTCGGTGGAGCTCGAGGCGTCTCGAGTCCGATTTCAATGTTGTTGACCTGCAACTGCAAGGCGGATTGCTACGTCGTTGGACGCCCCCATGACCTTCGAAGTCCTTTAGCCGAGCAACGATGTAGCTTTGTTGTTAAGGTCAGCCAGCTGTAGGCGGAGTAGGGAGGTGGAAGACACAGCAAACGGCTACCTTAACTCATGCAATCTCACTCACTCTCCCTCTTCACGTGCGTTCTCCTTTACTGCTCCTTCGCCTACCAACTCCGGTTTGCCTTGAAGAAGTAGATTTTTGTGATTTCGCGGAGCTAGGCGGTGGTGAGCGCGTTTTTTTTATCACATCTGCGATGCTGAATATTGAACCAGTCAGGTTCGCTATGTGTGTATGTGCGTCTACTTCGACTGCCAGTGACGCGAACTCCCGGTTATCGTTTAGCTACAGTACCAGAACATCTAAACAACTCGCCAAGGGGGTCAGGATCGTTGGGAAGATAAAATGAACGGCTGCTCATCCACCTACCCTGCATGCTGCTCCTGGCTTTTGGTGGTGTAAACATTGTTTTTGTCCGCTTCCACTTTTGAATGTGCTGAGTTTCATGTGTGAACTGTGATTTTTTTCCCTTTTGGACCCGTCTAATGGATCGGTTGGAACCCGCGGATGGCCAGGGAGCTGATGATGAGGGGGTTTCAAGATGGCGATGATAATTGCAATTCTTCCTTTTTCGTAAATCATGCCCCGGGTACTTCTCTTCCTCAATTCACTCTGTACTAGAGGAAGAAAAACGAATAATTGGAAGTTGTTGAAAGAAGGGCGAACATAGGCAGCAGAGGTTGAGGGGAGGTGGTAAGGTTGTCCGGATCGGTGCGTACCGGGCATTCTGAAAATAGTCTTCACGTGTACGCGAGAGTCTTGCGCGAACTTCTTGTCAGTTGCGGCATTTAACCTCTGCCTGGACATTTCTCCTCCCTGGCTCGGTCGGGAGGTTCCACTCTCGAACGGTCGTCCGGGCAGAGAACAGCAGATCCAGCCACCAAGTGGAGGCAACAGAAACAGCGACAGCAGCAACAACAACAACAACAACAAACCTGCGCATAACAGCACCCCCCAGGTGCCACCAGATTTGCGGATTGTGGCCATTTAAAACACAATCGTCGCGCCCGGACGAGCTTCAGTGTAGAACGAGCAGCGCTACGGTCCAGGCAGCAACGTGCGCGCACGCGCGGCAACTCCACGGTTTTTCGGTTTGTTTTTTTAACCCAAAGGCTCTCCTAGTCGGCTCTTACTCAGGCGCCGCTATCCTACTAAGGGTCCAGCAAAGATCTTGCCGCAGGTTGTTTTGTTTTCGGTGAGCTTGGAAAAACCCCCCAAACTGCCTTGATCAATATAAGGGCGTGGACACCAATCTTGTTTGACCGGGTTCTGGTCTTTTATCCCTGTTGCCCTGTTGCGCTGTTGGTAGAACGGGGTAAAAACGAAGAGGTGGAACCGCAGCTGGCGAGCGCACGAACGGCGTGTCGTAGCTGTCAAAAATATTTGAATTGTTTGGTTTGCTCTCGATCGCGAACAGCTTCCTGCTTCTTGGTATCGCACGTGTTTTTTGAAAGAAGCAGCTCGGTTCGTTGCACGTTCGACCTTTACACCGGGCTGGAAGTCGCAGTAGCGGTGATCAAGTGTCACGTCTACATGCCCGAGGGTTTCTAAACCCGCGTTTAAAGCAGGGTGCTCTACCATAAAACGGTAAACCGGTGCAACGCCACTTTTGATAACTGCGCGGATCTACCCGAAGACGTGCTGATAAGAAGACGCCGCGTGTGCCTCAAGTGTATACCGATACCCACCATCTAATCGAAAACGGCTGAGTCAACCAGTGTGTGGCGTGCGTTTGTGTGTTAGTGGTACGCGGGTACAGTGATAGGGTCGCACGATAATCGAAGAACCTAACCGACCATAGAAGGGACCTCTCCGTCAATAAACGCTGGCGTGCTAAGTTCGCTAAGGCTCAGTAGTGCTCTGTACCAGTTCCGATACGGTGGTTGTTCTGCGGAGTGTCCCGTCATCAATCCACAAGAGCGTTCACCATCAACCAGTTGCTGGACCACACCGGAGTAGTCTTAGCTTGGTTTCGCTGACAGGAAACTTCTCCCCATATACCCTAGAAATGCCTCAACAGGAGTAAGTTCTACCAGAATCACAGTGTAATGATCTGTCTGTCTATCTGTACGTGTTTGTTTGCCTGTCTATCTGTACATTTGTGCCCGTCTGTCTGTACTCTGTACTTGTTAGTGCGCGGTTTTCATCGGCTGTCAATCATCCATCTCTCCCCCACCCCTCACCCGTCCGCCGTGCTGTGTAATCCGAGTTAGAATTTGTCAATGTACAATAGTGGCTGGTCGTTCCTAATCTACGCCGATCGTACTCATCTGTCCGTGGAATGGTAGTGATTCATCCTGTATGTAAATGTTCCATTTTCCTGCTAGGTTCAAGCCGCATACATACACCGCCCTAATCTAGCGTGCTTTTCGACTCTCGAAACCATTAACGGTCGACCACGGTTAGTAACAACGGTTTATCACTTCCAAATCCCATTGCATGATGTGCCAGCCCATCCCCACCCCTATCCCCCCCTGGGGGTTCATTTCGTTGTTCAAAATTTAATAACACAGCATTTATGCGTGGTCATAATTAAACGACATTCTGTGCCTTCGAACCGATTGATCGGATTTATCTAACCGGTGCGCCGGCCCTAAGCCGAGTATACCTGTACCTTGGACCAAGTGGCAGGGGGGGGAGGGCTGTTGTTTTCAAATGTCATGATCTGCTATACCCGCTTCGAGATTACCCGTATCTCGTGTTGGTGGTTTGGGTTGCTTAAGCCCCACCTTGCCCTCTTCCACTCGACGCGTGTCCGTTGCGGCAAAGTTCAAGAGCACGGATGGGTGGGGAAGGGGAAATACCTTTTTTTTTGTTATCGATAATGTTGCGGACCTTGACTTGTGTTATCTTCTTGTTAGATATATATGCATTGGAAAGCGAGCAGAGGGGTATCTCTCCACCACGTCACGCTTTCGTACATTCAATTCCGTCGAAGTTACATTTGAATTGGAATTAACTTAGCAGCACTCGTTACGATGAGTGAGCTCTACTATTCACTTTAGACATTAGGATAATGTCCTTAACACAAAAAGACGACTTATTTAACACTTCTCGTTTAATCCAACATAGTTCTTTGCTTCAAACTTATGTTTTCGCGGTTAGAAAAGGCTTCAAGTAATTTCAATCCAATTCACTTTTTCCATTAAAAGGATACGGTTTTTTTTCTGTCCCTCATTTACAATACTGTGCATGAAAGCCACTGGTTCGATAGGTAACAAATCAATCGGAATTATGGCGGGATTGTGGTTAACCTAGCGTTCGAAGAGTGCCACGAATGTTTGCCGGGGAAATTGAGGAATCCCTGCTGACGAAAAGTACAAACAACAGCCTCTTGGCGCTATCTTTCTATTTGCATCCCAGGTGTGATGATGATTGTTTGCATCAATGGAAAAAAAAATTGTTCACCTCACCTGTTCAGCATGATCTAAAGCTAATACGCGATTTGTGAGTGTGTCTGAAGTGCTGTAGGCTCAGCGCTAACCGTGTGCTTGCGTACTTTTTCAAGTGTTGCCTCGTGGCGATTAGCGTCGGTTGTGCTCGATATGTTCGTTCTTGTCCGTGTTGTGTTGTCCATTTGTTTCGCTGGTGTCCCCCACGTACGGAGGAGAATGGCGGCCACGGAGTGTGGCGGGAAAGGAAGTATGTATGGGCGAGGAGAGGAAGTATGCAGATACCAATCGACACATTTGTACTACTACTACCACCACCACCATCCCATCACCGGCCTACCGTAGGGAATCGTCGAACAACCCGGCCGTGATGGCGTACAACGCGGTGCTGATCCTCTTCGACGTGCTCGTGTTCCTGGTGAAGTCCGTCTACATCACGGTGAAGGGCATCGTGGAGATGGTGATGCTGCCGCCGGCCCGAGACGTCAGCGGGGACATCGTGCTGATCACGGGTGCCGGCCACGGCATGGGCAAAAACCTGGCACTACAGTACGCCACACTCGGCACCACCGTCGTGGCGGTGGACGTCAACGAGAAGACCAACCAGGAAACGGTGACCGCCATCAAGGCGAAGGGTGGCAAAGCGTTCGGTTTCACGTAAGCGTCGCACAAAAACCATTCACACCAACTGTCCGTACCGCACGACACAATGCACTGAACTGAATGGGCGCTGGTTTCCCCTTTTACTTTGCAGCTGCGACGTGACCAACCGCCAGCAGGTGCTGGACACCTGCAAAAAGGTGAAAGAGCAGGTCGGCATCGTCACCATCCTGATCAATAATGCCGGCATCATGCCGACACACTCGCTCCTGCAGCAGACGGAGAACGAAATTCGCAAAACGTTCGACATCAACGTGCTGGCACACTTCTGGGTATGGGGAATACGCCTAGCCCTGCTTGGCCTGGCCTGCCATTGACGCTCGTCGGCAGCGCTTTGCCTACTACCGTGTGCTCACACCCCCGCATCGATTCCTTTCTTGTTCACAGTTCATTCAGGCGCTGCTCCCGGACATGCTGAAACAGAACCGCGGTCACATCGTCGTACTGTCGTCGATTGCCGGTATGATCGGCTTCAAGTACCTGGTGCCGTACTGCGGTACCAAGTTTGCCGTGCGTGGCATCATGGAGGCGCTGTCGGAGGAGCTGCGGGCGGACCCGGCAAAGCCGAACATCAAGTTTACCACTATCTACCCGTACATGGTCGATACGGGCCTGTGCAAGCGGCCGTACACGCGCTTCCCGAACCTGCTCAAGATGGTCAAGCCGGACGATGCTGCCGCCGCCATCATCGATGCGCAGCGGCGCGGTCTCACCGAGGCCTCGATTCCGAAGTATCTGCTCTACCTGAACACCTGGTTCCGCAATCTGCCGCTGCGCGTCGGTCAGGAGTTTGGCGACCTGCTCGACACTGGCCTGCAGTCGGATCTGTAGATTTCGCCGAAACGACGAAGCAAGCAGCCATTCGTTTTCGATACATTTACCTTACTTTTTCGTTATGTCTACCTTTTGTTGAACCAATAAAAGCGTGGTAGATGGGGCTACTTAAGCTATGTCGTGTGGGTTGTGTTTTCATTGCAAAAGGTCTTATCGTTTCGATTGGATTGGTTCGCCCGCGTGTGTCGATTGCATGTTTTTCGGCATTGTTGTGACATGTTCTTTTGCCCATTGCAGCCAGAGTGCACCGAACGCGGGTGTCAAGATGTACAACCTGGTGATTCTCATCATCGACATCGTCGCGATGTTGGTACGATGGATCTTCTACACGCTCGAGTCGCTCTACCGGCTCGTCGTCCCACCGGCTGCGGACACCGTCCACAACGACATTGTGCTCATTACCGGCGCTGGCCACGGTATGGGCAAGTGCATGGCGCTGCAGTACGCGCAGCTGGGTGCGACCGTCATCTGTCTCGATATCAACGAGAAGCAGAACGCCGAAACGGTCGCGACGATCAAGCAGCAGCGCGGTAACGCCTTCGGCTACGTGTAAGCAATGCACTCTCCTGGTGCACTCTGCCCCGACTAGCCCCGAGTCATGTGCATCACTGATTTGTTTATAAATTATTCCACAGGTGTGATGTCACCGACCGCCAGCAGATCATCGAGACGGCCAAGCGAATCCAGCAGGAGGTGGGCACGGTCACGATCCTGGTCAACAATGCCGGTATCATGCCGACGCATCCGCTGCTCCAGCAAACCGAAATGGAAATTCGCAAAACGTTTGAGATCAACGTTATGGCACACTTCTGGGTAGCCCATTCCCCATCCCCTTATCCCACTTTTGTCCGTATCTTTATGCCATCTTTTCTTCCTTAGCTCCTGCAAAGCTATCTGCCCGGAATGCTCGAGAAGAACCGTGGGTTCATCGTGGCGCTCTCCTCCGTCGCCGGCCTGTGCGGGCTGAACAATCTGGTACCGTACTGCGGCAGCAAATTTGCCGTGCGCGGTATCATGGAGGCCCTCGCCGAGGAGCTGCGCCAGGACGCGCGGAAGCCGAATATCAAGTTCACCACCGTCTATCCGTACATGGTCGACACAGGCCTGTGCAAGCGGCCGCACATGCGCTTCCCGAACATGATGCGCCTGGTCAAGCCGGAAGAAGCGGCCGCCGCCATCATCGACGGCCAGCGGCGCGGCCTGGTCGACGTCTCCATCCCGAAGTATCTGCTCTACCTGAACACCGTCATTCGCGTGTTTCCGCTCAAGGTGGGCACGCTGCTGCGCGACTTCCTCGACAGCGGTGTTGAGTCCGACCTCTGAGTTGGCGTCGCATCGGGATTACAAATAACTACAGCTATAGAGAAGTGTCCAAATCTCAGAATGTGTTAGACGTAAGCAGAACCACACGAGGCAGAGTAGGGTAGGGGCAACGCAATCTCTCGCGTACGTAAACAAATATTGTTAATAGTTACTTCATGCCGGTTAGATGGCAGGATAGATTAGATATGTTACTGTTTACTCGACGCAGACATGTGTACGATCGGGGTAAGGACGTGCTAGTAATAAACGCAAACAAATGGTGAACTTTGATCCCGTTTTGCTATTGACTCACTTGCCTTTCGGATGCATTACCCGGTGCAATCGATCATCAGTGATCCCGCGGGTAGGGTGGACCCACTTCTCACACGACCTCGTTGAGCTTATCAGCACCTAGAGTACTACTGCCTATCAGCGATCTACGATCTAAGTGCACCAGTAAGGCTCGTTCAGTCTCGGTGAAACATTCCGCGGGTGAATGCAAAAGTACACGTTCGACCATGTCCCGATTTTGGCTGTCCGTTGTTACTGCACCGATCTTCATCACATTAATTCTGTCGCTTGCCGCTCTTCCCAGCGCGCACGGTGTGTTTTTATCGAACCTAAACGCCACCTGCTTCCGTTGCATCTGTGAAGCGTCAACGGGCTGCAGTGCGCAGGCAGATTGTCGACAGTCGGTTCGTGGCTGTAGTTAATGAGACACAACCATTCCTGGCACCGACGACGTCTGTTGTTTTCGTTCTCTTCCTCAGTACTGTGGTCCGTTTTCGATTTCCCGCGCCTACTGGATGGACGCGGGAAGGGTGGTGCTGCCGAACGACGATCCGTCCCGGTGGGGCTCGTTCGAGGACTGTGCGAACGACTACGAGTGTGCAACGAACATCGTCAACCAGTACATGGAGAAGTACGGCACCGACTGCAACAGCGATGGGCTGGTGGACTGCGTCGACTACACGATGCTGCACGTTAATGGCGGCCCGAGGTGTCAAGGTGCACTTGGTGGTGCGTTTGCTAGCAAATTCTTCCAGTGTCTTAGAACGAAGTAGGTTTGGTTTGGTAGTGAGCTGCTCTTGCTGAATGTTTCCCTCAAGGTGTGGAAGGGACATTCGGATAGCGACCAGGTAATAAACACCACAGTGCGATGTACCACTATTGCTCGTAGTATTCGTAACATGGAACTTCATATATGACAATATACCGAAACAAAACGAAAAAATTGAAAACATACATACAAAAGCGACAATATGTTAAGTTTAGCTAAGTGGACGCAGCCCGGCATCCCTAGCAGCTGTTGACGAATGTGTCCGCGCGTCACATCGTTTATATATATATATATATATGTATATATAAATCGTATAAATGTTAAGCAAGTATAAAGCTTTAGTTTGGCCGAATCACGATAAGCTGCCTGCGTTCCGAGAGCGTCTACAGCTCTCCGTAAATATACCCGAGGGCTTCCGATGCACTTACTTTCACGGACATGCAGTCGTCCTTCAGCAGTAGCGATATTTTATGACCGATTTGCTCCATGTGCTGACACTTGACGGTGGCGTTCTGACAGTGTAGCAAACCTTTTTTGTAAATAGGGGGGTGGAGAAGAGACGGGATAAAAGAATGGCTAGAGCTGGTGAACCGGCTGGTGTGGCATGGTTCAACTCACCTATAAGTATTGCAGCGTTCCCACGAATCTCTGGCCATTGGCTACGGAGCAGTGGCAAACACGCGTCTATGAAATCGTTGACGCAGTCTTGCAATTCTTCTCCCTGCGTTTGAGGGGGGAAAAGAAAAAGAGCATACGGTAACCCAACATGCAGCAACATTGCAGGTAACGCTATACTTACGATTAACTTGACGAAACTTTTCAAAAAGTTGCTATATTGCAGCTGCCCATGCTCGATGAGACAGGTTTGAGCCAGTGCGTTCATTTTCGGCGTGCCCAACACCGCGCAGATGTTCTTCAGCGTGATCTTACAAGCGCGCGCTATCATACTGCTCTGCTCGCAAAGATGTAGCAGCAACGAGCAGAAGTTGGCCTTCAGTTGCTCCATCAGCGACTCGGAGACAAGCGTGTCGCCCGCCTCACCGTTCGCACTGCTGCTGCCACTGGACCCGAGTGCCATTTGCTTTACCTTGAGCCCGCAAACGTCACCGAAGAGCAGTATGGCGGACTCGCGCAGTTCCGTGGAGTTTTTCTCGAAGAACGGCCGAATGCGGATGGCGGACGACACCTGAAACGGCTCGAACTTGGCCGGCTCGATCGTCTGCAGTATCTTGGACAGGCCGCGCATGCTGTCCAGCGGGATGTTGATGAAGCAGTTCTTGTTGTAGTCCTCGATACCCTTGAGCAGCGACGTGAGGCACATCGTGGCGTACTTGTCGATGTCGTGCTGCGTCAGGCTACACACGTACGCCATCCCCCGGATGCTCAGGCCGCGCACAAGCGGGTTCGGATCGTTCAGCGACGACTCGAGGCTGAGCATGATCACCGAGGCCGTCTCGCCACACGGCTGCAGTGGTACCAGGTGCGCGTAGAAGCCGGTGGATGCGATCCGCTGCGTGTCGTACGGGCTGCTCACGTACCGGCTCATGGTGGTGACGAGCTGACGCATCAGCGCGGAATTGATACCCACCTCGCTGGCGGTCGCCACGCCCAGCGGCGTCAGGATCTCGATGAAGCTGTTCAAATCGGTACTAGCCGCCAGATCCGGGCAGACGGACAGCACGATCGATATCTGTTGCATATCGAGCGTGTCGAGAAACGTCTGGAATGCGTCTAGTATCGTCTGGCACGGGTTGAGCTTCGCTATCGTCTCCTTGCCCGGACCTTGCGCCAGCTGACCCTTGGCACGCCGAGCACTCTTCGGGATCGTAACGTTGCCAGCCACGTTCGGCTGCGCCAGCACGCTGTACGGCGGCAGCAGCGTAATGTACGAGGCGAGCGTCGACAGCAGCATGCAGAAAATCTCTGCAAATCGTGCCCGCATTTCCGCCTTCAGCTCATCGCACTTGAACATTTCCTTCAACACGCACACGATGGCGAACGGATGCATGGTGGCGGTGCGCGTCGTATCGTCGGTCGTATCCGGTGTGTCCTGCTGCTGCTGCTGAGGCTGCTCGTACAGACAGGACGACGTGACGGAGACTATAAAGTTGTCCAAAATTGTACCACTCAGATCCGGATCCATGGTGAGCGTCTTCCAGTACTCCACAACGTGCCTTGTGGTTCATAGGATAAGCATTAGAGGAAGAAAAAGATCAATCAAAAATTTTCGATCGCTCAATATTATGATTCAAAACAATTTGAGGTGCTGTTTCAGAATTGTTTATATACATGACGTTTGCATTAAAAAAAACTGGACAAATTTTAACGATTTTTCGTGTTGTTTGCACTTGTATTTGTATTTGTTCGCACTTCCAGCTATATCGCGGAGTAAATATATTTGATGTTGTGAGACACTTGCGTCATTTTTTTATCGTCGATGGAAATTTGTCCATTTTTTAATGCAAACGTTACGTAATCAATTTTGAACTTGTTTGTAAATCAATTTTGAACAGTGGAAATCAATGTGTCGAACAGAATGAATGAATTAATCGAAAAATTAAAAATATGTCTACAGTTCCGTCGAGTTACAGGACATATCATTGTTGGTATATAATGACTTACTCTTCAAGCGGTAGGCACTGGGAGAGAATTTCATTGCACACCAGCTTAGGATGATGCTTGGTCAGCGCGAGAATGGACTTCAGTATGGTTGTTTTCGCCCTGGGAACTTCACAAATTTTAACGGCCTAAAATATTGAGGAGAATTGTGAAGGTGGAGTATGATGCAGGATTTCTGATTCGATGCTTTCGATTTGATGAGCGCTATCGCGGATTACTCACATACAAACACTCCTTTACCAGTTCCGGGATGGCGTGGAACATCTCTGAGCCCTTGACGTGCATGAAAAACTTGAGCACGTAGGAGGCACCGATCACTGAGCTCGGTTCCGGATCGGCCACACCGTATAACAGACATTTGCTGAACTGCACGTACTGGTAGCTGGACAGGCGCTGGGCGATGATCTGCGCAAGCTCGCTGGCGATCCGGTAGATGTCTTTGGCGTCGTCTGTCACGATCTCCTCGTGGATGCGATCGAGCTCGGCCACCCACTGTACGCTGCTGTCGGCCACGGTCAGCGTCTCGTATACGCACGCTATCTCGAGGATCTTCTTGAGCACCTCGACCGCCGTCTGGCGTACGGTTGCGTTCGAGTCGATGCAGCGTGGTATGATCTTTCCGAGCATTGAGCCGGTCTGGTTGAACTTCGACGGTGCCTCGCAGCCAATCTTCATCGACTTCATGTACACTTCAAGTGTGCTGTTGTACACGTGACAGGCGCAAATGCGCACCTCACTGTTCCGATCCTTGAGCCATTTCTCCAGTATGGAGTGCACATCGTCCAGGCACGCGGGCGACGCGTTCTGCTGGACCAGCAGCGTCCGGATAAACCGATTCACCTCCGGCAGCGAGAGATTGAGAAAGCGCGCGAGGTAGCTGTTGCGCGTGTCGTCCTCGGCCGAGTCGAAGCGCGACTTCAGATTCTGGGCCGTGGTGAAGAAGTAGAAGCAGATTGAGTTGAGCAGCCCGTTCACATCCAGACCCGGCTGCTCCTCGGCGTTCAACTGCACCAGCACGGTCGCGAGCTGGATGATCGAGGGAAACAGGGGTAGGTACTCGTTCGACTGATGGTCGGTTGTGGTGGCCATGCAAATGCGATGCAGATCGTTCTTGTTGCGCAAGCTGGTCATTCGCTCGTCGCCGTCCGAAGGCGAGAAGACGTCGGTCAGCGCGAGGAGTGTGCTCACCACCAGCTGCTTGATGAACAGCTCCTTGCTATCGAACTGCACGATCAGATAGCGCACGACTTGGTCGGTGTAGTACTGGGCCACCTTTTCCCTCGGGGCGCGGGAGATGATCACATGCAGTGCCTGTAGAGCCAGCACCTTCAGCCGGTACGCTTCCTGCTCCCGGGCGCTGTCCTTGATGAAATTGAGATTCGAGAAAAAGCTGCTCGACTTCTTTACCGCACCTTCGTCGATCACGAGCGCTGTTAGCTTGGCCATCACCTTGTCCAGGTGCTCGACGGACGCGTAGCCTAGTGCATCGGCGTAGTCCTGCATCAGCCGCTCGAACTCCTCGGGCGGGGCGTTCTTTTCGCACCGTTCGCCCTTCGCCATCGTGACGATGAGATCGATCTTATTCGCTATCAGATGCTCGTCGAGCGAGTGGCACAGGCACACACCGAACACCTTCACCACCATGCGCTTCTCTTGCTCGAGCGACGGTACCCGGAACTCGTGAGTCTGCGCGCCTGAAGAGGAGCCACCGCTGCCGACCGCACCCGGCGCTTGATAGAGTGGCAGCTGGTGGAACATCTCCGCGATTATGCTCTCAACGAACTTGTACTCGTCCACGTCCTTGATGGTGGCCTGTAGGAATTGGAACAGCAGCTCGTAGTAACGCCGCTCATCGATGCCACTTGCCAACTCCGTCTGCAGTGCGGTCGTATGCTCGAGCCACAGTGGCACCAGCTGGCGGTAGAGACACCCGGCGTAGCTACGCAGAAACGTTAGAAGATGCTGAATGCGCCCTTGCTCGCCATAGTTCCCGAGCAGTGCGAGCGTGCGCACGAAAACTGCCACCGGCCGAGGCGGCGGAGGCACTTCCTCCGCTGCTTGCACGTTCTCGTCAAACGGATTGTGCCGCTCGCACAGCGCCACCGTTAGCTCAGGGTCCTTGGTGAATAGGTTCGCCAGACACTTGCCGATGGTGCCGCAGATGTCGGTGTACTCGTAGCGCAGATACGCCTGCAGCAACTCCAGCTTTAGCATCGCATCTACCGTACCGACGGTCGACGAGAGGATGTGCATTGTGTCGTTGCAGGCGCGCTGAAATTCCTGATGCTCGTCTAGTGTACCGTGGTCGAGGTTCAGCTTCGCCGGCCGACAGCTGCTGCGTATCAGAAACGTGACAAACTCCCGATCCTGCACGAAGTTCTTCTGCATGAACGCCACCACCGTCTTCAGCAGTACTATCTTCACCTTTATCGGTTTCTCCGTCGCCAGCATGCCCTTGAGAATGCCGATAATTTCCGGTAGCTTATCGTGGACTACCTGCTCCGAGGTATTGGTTAGGTGCGTCACCACCAACAGTGACTTGATGCGCTCGCGCTCGTTGTTGTTGCGCAGGTGAATGATCAGTATTTCGATGATTTTCTCACCGTACTCGGGCGCCAGCAGGTCGAAGCAGCGCAGCACCTCAAAGTGCCCCTTTACCGTCTGCGGTTTGTCGTAGTCCGGATTAACGCACACTAGGTCGAACAGACACACTATCAGATTGTCGGACGTTGGGGCAAGCAGTTTGGAGTTGAGCTGCAGTACCGTTTTGATGATGGATGCTAGATATTGCGTGATGGCGCTACGATCCAGGCTCTTCCGATACAGCGCCATTACAAGCGACAGCGTTTTTGGTAGCTGGTCGCTTACCTTCTCCACCGGCAGCAGGGGGTACATGAAGGAGAATGCATTCAGCACCTCGCCGGTCACCTTGGGTTCACGCGACGACAACCACTGGGCGTGAAAGTGATCGTAAATGATGGATATCTCGTCGTGAATTTCATACCGGACGACCGTCGTCATCGGTATTTCATCGGTGTTGGGGTTCTGACGCTGGTACTCTTGGTACTCGGAGAACGCCTCGCAAAAGCGCCCGATGGCGTACGCGTACGCTTGCCGAAGAAAGTCCTGCTTGATGATCGCCAGCGTCGGCAGTATTAGGCCAAGGATCGCTTTAACGTACGGCACGGTGTCCCTCACATTCGCCGTGGCCAGCGCACCAATCGATTGCATGATCATGAAGTTTCCCAGCTGGTTTTCCTCCAAGTGTTTTACGAAAATCTCCATTATCTCCTTGCAGTAGCGGCGGCCGACAGCAACCAGAATTTCCCGACACGGGTTCTGAATAGCCGCGTTCTGATCGGTGCTTTTCGTTATTTCGGTCGTGCTGTACTGGATGCATTTCGATGCTGTGTTGGGATCGATTACATCGATGAGGTTGGATCCGATGTACGATATAACCCTAGAAGCAAACCGGTCTCATATTATTAAAAAAAAACGAGAATGGAAATCTGAATCGTCATGTATTTGCTACAGATTAGTTACTTTTTAGTACTAACTAAATAACCTTATCATCAAACGTGATTGTATAGTTCAATCTTTATCGTTTACGAAATGAATTGTTTTAGGGAGGCATATTTACCAGAAGCAGGTGCAGAAGTAGTAACTTCGTGTACTATTTTTCTTACCTTAGTATTATTAAAGTGTGCGTATCGCCCAGCTTCGGATGTTTCCTCCTGTACTCACACAACACTTCTACGATTTCATCATGTCGGCGCTTAGCGATCCGGATCAGGGAAGCTTCCGTCGTACTGCGCAGCAGCTCCTCTTTGTCGTTGAGGCTATCCAGCAGGCTGTTAACGATGGCTGCCGATATATGCATAGTGTTACTTTCGAAAATCTTTGAAGTGTGAAATTTCCTAATGTCTCCCAAATGGAGCAGCCTCGGGCAATCACTTTGAAGAAGATTGAAGCGAAAACACTTTACTGTCCGTGGAGCCAATTCTATCGTTAGTGAAAATTCAACGAGTCGTTCGCCGACCAAAGTTAGCTGAATAATAAACTCATTATAACATTAAACCAAAAATCTGTGCCAGACGCAATCGAGAATAGGGCGATTTTGGTTTTTTTTTTGGCTGCTCTCTACCAAATTTGGTCTGATAAGAGACAAAACATGAATCAAGCGGAAACAACACAGAAAAACAGAACATTATCCCAGCACAATTACTCACCGATTAGATTCTGGTCCTGTTTGATAACAGCCGATGCTGGCTTCTTGCCCTCTTCAGGCCTCTCGTCATGGTTCTCCATAACTTTTTGTTAACTTAATTACGATTAAAGCATAACCCGATTAGAGCGAGATCTCAGTCAAGCAGTTTGAGTAGCGATGAAAGTAAAGACACTGCACTACTAGCAGTGACTTTTAATTCCGAACAAAATAATCAGCGAGATACACCGAGCGTAGAGACAGGTTTAAGTTTCTAATCTCCTTGTCGTCTGACTGAACCATCGTTTTGTTTGGGTTGCTTATTCGTTTTGATTCAACCGAATGCAGTGGCTAGCCGTCAAACCAGCTGATACGTGACAGAACAACGTAAAAGAGAAACACACACATTCACGCGCGCGCGTACTATAATATATGACAACAATGGACATACAAACATTGCGTTCGTTTGAAAATAGGCTCAAAAACAGTTAATATGGTAAATTGCCACTTATGTAGCTGTAAGCACTTTATTCAATTGAAAAACCTTTTTGAGGGATCAACTTTACTCAAAAATCCGTTATGAAAGTCTCGCCCGGTCAAAATCTTCTTTCCTCCTATGGATAGCTTAATTATTTCCAGTAAACGACCATCGCTACAATGCACAAATAGGCTTTTCAATACTTTAGAGTACTCGATAAAACCAGACCTCTTCATTGTCGACCGTGCTGCAGGGTTTTGGTCATGGTTAAATGACATTTCAAAAATTTTTACTACCTCTCCTGCGAACGAAGTGTTCAACGGCCGGAAACCGTACAGCGAACGATACAGGTTGTATATGCCGATTGCATCGGTACCATTCCAACGTATTTCTGCAAATTTGGCATCAATTTTTGGTGCTGTTTAATAAAAAAAAAGACCGGTTAGTAATGAAAAGTTAATTATCTCGCGATCTTAAACAACATTCACTTCACCCACCGTAAGTAGCCATCGAATCATTCTGTTTGACTAGTTTTTCATAGTAACTTTCTATGTCTTCGATACACTGGATCAAGCATGTCGCTCCAGTTTGTGCCAACTGATCGTGCAACTGTGGCATCAATATATCGCGCGGAATATCCACACTTGATTGTAGTAAAATTTCTCCTACATCAAAGTGCTTCGGCTTGATACGCATGATGGTTATTCCGGTGTGCTGCTCCCCGTTTGCGATGGCGTGTACAATTGGAGCTGCCCCTCGTAGTTTTGGCAACAAACTAGCATGTACATTAAGCATGCCCCTAAATAAAATAAAAAATATTTATCCTCTCCGTTGTAATAAATCGCAGATCGTTAACATACCGATCAAAAGTATTGATGATTGCCTCCGGAATAAGATGTCCGAAAGACACAACCACACCTAAATCAAAAGAAATGTCGGCACTCTGTTTAAAGTCAACCCAATCGTGCACCGGAATTTTGTTCACTAAGCTGTACTGCTTTACTGGGTTTTTGGATGCTTTAAATGATGTCACCACCTCCAAGCTCTGCACTCGTCCATTATCTATTCTGGAAAAAAGATGTGGTTTCTTGTATCGCAGTTGTGCAAGGCGAACCTAAAGTACTTACACGTTTTTATGAATAATCCTTAGACTAGGAAGTGAGAAACTATCCGTACCGAAGAACAGCACTTTCAGCCGGGAAACATTAGAAAAGTAACGTTGGACGTGATTGACGCTTCTGCAGCATAAGTTGCTAACGTAACTGTGATTTGATAGAATATTCATGCCAATGTATATTCTCTGCAAGCGGCTATTCCCAGTATTTTTCTGTTTTCCAATCGATTATGTTAACACATCGCGGTGTTTGGAAGAAATCCGGCACAATTCAAGGCAAAAAATCAAAACAAACCTTTTCTGTCAAAATTAATCTAGATGAGGTCCACATTTGTTTACATATTTTTCGAATACATAATCCTACACCCCAACTACAAACTGCAAGCTAAAATTACAAATAGCCGAATTCTGCGAAGTTGAAATTCATTCGTTTCTTATTTATAAATATGTGAGCATCCTAGATCTGCCTTATTTGTTGACATGTATTTTAAATTCGATTCCGGCAAATCTCATAGTGTTTCATCTTCATTCAAACAACGTAGCTAAGCAGGTTAGTATTTGATTTTTTTATAAAATGATTTCTTAACGTAATGGGGCAAATACATAACGTTCGACAATTCAACACAGGTTCAAAATAACCAGACCATCGACGACGTCGCGATGGCAAATCCCCGGCAGTCAACACTGCTCATTTATCGGCAACAAGATAAAAAGCAAAAAGTTCAGGATCTGTTGTTCGAGGTAGCGATCAAGTACGTCTGGAAGGGCCATGTCATTTTCTTTACGCTGGAACGATTTGAAAGATTCACGGAAAGTGCCCTGGCGCAGTTCAGCGATATGTTTAAGAACATCATCTTTTACTACGTTCAATCGATTGATAAGCTGATGGAGAAACTAGTTGACTTGCAGCGTTGGGAAAACTGTCTTCCGGCTATGATAATAGTTGACTCGCTCGACTCGATGACCACCACTGGTGATTGTCCGGCATCTGAGCATGCTTTAGTAATGGCTTTTCTAGCCGATACCGCTAAGATTCTTGCGACCAAGCTGAAATCAGTTTGCAAATGTATTACTACAATAAGTGATGTCGCTTATACTGATTTCCCAGTCGAGATGTACGTTAAAGAATGCTATGTTCTAAATGAAGAGAAGTTATCTGGATTGTCGGATATAATGTCTGTCTTAGCGGAAATGACATATCAACAGTAAATAAATGATCTTATCTATTGGGATTGGACCTCACTAAAAGATGGTTAATTTTTAAATATTGTGTTATATAAAGAGCATTTATTCTGCTAGCGTTTCGCCTACATTTGTCCACCGCACCGGTATGAAGTTTCTTCTTCCGCTTCTTGGCGCAACGACCGTGTTGGTCATGCCTGCTCTTGAAGGGCCTACTAGACGTTTTCCCTTAGTGTACGTGGTTCTCGGTTAGGCTGTCAAGGTGGTATGCCCTGGCGCTCATGGGCCGATTTTCTAACCGACGCTACCGTTCAGCAGTCGCGGACCCCCAAACCCCGCGGTATGGCTTTACGAAGCCCAGTCAAGATTAGCGACCAATGCAATATGATCGGAGGGAAAAACTGGCGATGGAATCGCTCGGTACATGGAAAGTTCATCCTCGCTGGGCATTGGGATAACGTCATTTACGCGCAGCGCATCCTTCTGGTAGAAAATGTAATCAATGCATTCGGTAAACCCAACCGTATAGTTTGTAAATTTAGGACA
Source organism: Anopheles coustani (assembly GCF_943734705.1). Lineage (NCBI taxonomy): Eukaryota > Metazoa > Arthropoda > Insecta > Diptera > Culicidae > Anopheles > Anopheles coustani. Next base: position 8,027,335 of record NC_071290.1, read on the forward strand.
CCCACAAGCGGAGTCCATAGTAAATGGTTGTGCTAATGACACGTTCTTTACCGCTTCCTCCTTGTTGCTCTCCCAATCGATAAAATCGGGACCGACAAAACCTTCCGTCATCAGTTTGTAGATGCCGCACTCGGGCACGGAATTGAAGTCCCCACAAAAGAGCAGGGCCAAATCTGTGGTCGCCAGTGCATATTCACGCCTTAGTCGATCGTACTGCTCTTGTACATACAACATTCCGAAGCCAAATTGAAGCAATCGCACATGATCAGCGTCCGGATGGAAGTACAGATGTGTGTTGGCTACCAGTAGATGCTTTTTTGGGTTGTGCCTCGAGCGAAGAACCGTTAACTGCAAAGCTGTGGATCGGTTTGCTATCCGTTCTACTAGCGGCTGGTTGTATCGGATCTTTTCCCACAGTTCAGGGTAACGCTCCAATATTTCGCTGATTATAACTCCGTCGTTCTCGAGCAGTCTAAAATGGAGAGGGGAACCGATTAGCAACTGATGGCGAAACGGCAATGCACCTACTTACTCGAATTTGTCCACATCGTAAAAGGTTGCTAGGCCTTCCGCAACTTTGCCCTTAGACCGATAGTGGCCGGCATAGTTTTTTTGTTGAAAAATCGGTACTAGGTCCAGATCAAAAATTTTACCATCTACTTCCTGCAAGCATATGATGTCTCCCTTGTAGCCCAAGATTTCTTTAATAAAAAGCTGCTTCCTGTAGTCGATTTCCAGCGCGTACGGCAGACAGTAGCCAAACAGGATATTTCGACTATATTCGCTATCCGAGTACAAATCCGCCAGCAGATTGTACGAAACCACACGTAACTGACTGCCGGTTAGTTTGTCTCGAGTAAACATATGTCGTACTTCGAAGGGGCATTGTCCTGGTCCAGCCTGGACGGGGTTTAAAGAAATGATTTCCGCTACCGCGCCGCTGCTTCCCGATCCGTCTTTAGGTATACATTTGAACTTCAAATGATGGCCAATATCGTTCTTTTTCACCATGTAGGTCAATTCATTTCCCACTTCCTCCCACGCAATCTGCTGTGCGTTTTTCGATTCAGGCATCATGCCTCGGTACCAGCCAAACTCACTGTATTCCTTCATTGCAAAGTGCAACTCAAGTTTCGAGGGGTACACGTAAAAGTCGGCAAGTATAGATGAAGGCAGTGCCACCGTATGCACTTCGGGGCTGTTGAGCGCTATTTGAAACTCATTTTCGAGCACGGTAAGATGCACGTTTGGATCTTCGCTGATTCTCACCAGCAGTTCAGCTATGGTAATTTGCGTTAGCTTTTCATTAGACGTCCCGATGGTCACGGCAACCGGTTTGGGCTCCGGCTCCGGTTGCGCCAGTTGATCTTCCGAGGGTTGGTTCGGTTCCGTGGGCTTTTTAGTTTTGTTTTTCCGTTTAGTTTTCTTGCCGCATTCCTTCTCCACATTGGCCCGAATTCGCTCGATACTGCTGTCGATTTGTTCGGTCAAGTTCCGATTGAAGTTAAACACTTTATCCACTCGCAGCTGCTCGTTGACCAGGTGGAACGATATCTGGCACTGCTCGTCGTCGGGTAAATGTTTGAAATACGCAGTCCGCATGTCGTAACGATACTTAGCCAAGAAATTAGAACCGTACCGTAGTGGATGCCTGGAGAGCCGACAAAATAGATGCGGCACAAATCGAAACAATTTATTCGTCGAAGACAAGCTACGAGCTAGAGCCAACATTGAAACCGGATCAGGTGGTTGTCAAAGTTGTTGACAACCACCCCAACCTATACCACCCTGCTACACGAACCGTAAACTGAAACAATTTGCGGCGCAAAGAGGGAAAAAGCCGAAAAGATTACGTCAAAGTGTTTGGCAGCTAACCGCAAACTTAAATGCGCCACTAGAAGAAGAAATAAATGTAAACATAACAAATCTCAAAAACATAATAAACGGACATATGGTAATAAATTTACGTGTTTATTTTGCAGCTACGGTAATATTTTGTCATTGGCTAGCGGGGATCATGATTTGCGACAGCATTGGTACCGCAAAACGCGGCTTCACGAACCGCAAAGATTTTGACGTAAACTTATACGGTTTTTGAGTTTGCGGTTCGTGTAGCGGGGTTTTTATAAGTTGGAAAAACTTCATCCGAAAAAGTAAAATGTGTAGACGAATTCTGTGATAATTCCTTATTTATACGGAATGCGCTAATAATTAAGCGTTTTGTTGAAAATTACATATTTTATTGAAGCATGCGCTTTACCCTTTTTACAATCGTCTCTTTAATTTGTTAATTTAATAATTAATTTAAGCTAACCTACTGAGCAAACATTTGTTTTGCTTTTATGTTATTTATTTAAATTGGCAGTGCCGAAAACGGTTGGTACGCCAAAGGATAATTATATTTGTTGCAGGAACTTAAGGCTTAAACGGTTCTATGACGGCAACATGCCACGGTTCCGTTTGTAGCTTGCTCCTTGTTTGCGATTATGATTGCCAACTGAGGATTTGTTTTCATTTTTATTCTTTCTGTTCTGCAGCACCTTTGCATCCTGACCTTGACCCTTCGGTTTGCCGCGAACATCACCACCCTTGCTCTCGGGTGCCTTGCCCTGCGCGACCGTTCCATGACGGCGCAAATACTTACTGTGCAGCTTTTCCTCGTACCGCTTTCTGGATACTTCAGGATTTTCGCAAAACGCTAGCGTAGGATTGCGGTTCGCTTCCAGTTCCACGGGTTCATCTTCGTTTTCGCTCTCGCTTTCATCGTCCAACCCATTGTCAGCGAGCACGTTGTTTGCACCCTTCGCCACCCTTACATGTCGGGACTCGCTTTCGGCCATCGCCTCGAAAGAATCATCATACTCGTCATCGTCCGGGTCGATGTCGGCGATCATATCAAATCGCTGGTAAAAGTGACGCATTTGCCGAACGTGGCTTTTATCGTCCAGCAGTTCGTTCAAGCTTTTTGCGTCACCCGGCATTCCTTTTCCCCTTTTCATAACACCCTTCACCTTATCGTTGACCATCACGTCGAACTCATCTCCATCGTAAATGTTGAGCCGATCGATTCCAGTTTTCACGTAGAACTCGTCAAGTGGATCGTTCGGAATAATCACTTGGTTTTCCGCGTTCGGGTCGGTATGTTGATTTTCCTCCGAATGATTCTGCTCCAGTAGTACAGCGATTGCCTCCTCGACGTTGTCGTAGCGATCCACAACATTTTTCACATGCTCAATTTCCAGATGAGGAAGAAGGTCCATAATTGTTGCAAGGTTCAGTTGCTTTTGTTGCTCCAAATTGTTGTCGTTTGTTTCATCGGTGTAATCAGTGCTTTGCGGATATTCGCTATAAACTTCTGTCTCGAAATCCACGGTTTGCTGCTGTTCCTTCATTGTCGCCTCATCGTCCTCTTTCAGTGTGTAGGCTTTTTGTATGAAATCAAACTTAACCTTATCAACAGATTTGAATCCCATTTGTACAATCTGTAAATCGTCATCGGTTTCATAGCGCCGTTTGTAGTCGTTCACAAACACATTATTTGCAAGACACTCCGTGAGGATGCTTATAAATTTGTCAGCCGCCAACAAGCTATCCCCAGAGCCGGATAATATTTTATCCAACTGAACGGTGACTATAGAACGGAAGGCTTCCAGCAGTTCCACGCGTGTGCCGTTGAGAAGAGGAAGGTAGCTGGAGTTTTCGTTGTTTTCCTGAATTTTCTGGTAAATCATCAGCACCGCATTGTCGTAAAAATTGCTGATAGCAAATTCACAGTTCAAATCGGCACATATTTGCCGTAGTGTTGGAGAGATTTCTAGCATAACACTGAGAGTGTAGGCACAATCCTGGGCGTAAAGTGCCAAATCCTTTAGGGCAGCTTCAGAAACACCGCGCAAAAGCTCCATTTCGCACCTGTTTTGAATTACAGCTAATACCTATAGAGGGAATACACATAAAGTTTTCGAAACGAACTAGACGTGCGCAGAATAAAATCTCATGTAATACGTACACTCGTCAAATATTGTAACCCTTGTCGGAAGTCTTGCTGGTATTTGGGTTGAATATGTAAGATGAATTCAATTATGCGCGACACCTCTTCTTGATTGTCGCGCCCGTAAACCGTAATAACATCCAACATGAAGGGCACCGTTACGATGAAGTGTTTGTAGAGCAAGTTTGCAAGAAAATCAGATTCGATCCATGAACTCTTTTCCTCCTTGGCAGCTGTGAAGCGGCAAATTACTTTTAACACGTAAGAGCGAGCGTCCAAGTACAACGCGTACGATTGCTGTTTCTCATTGGAGTTTAGTTCCAGTTCCAGATAGGTTGGTAGAGCATTTTGTACGAACGATAGGATGCTTTCCAAAGCGGATGGATTGTACACAATTGTTGACCAAAATCTAATAACAAACAAAGTCGAATCAATCCCTATAAAAAGTAGTATTGGTTATCAAAACAGTATAGAAACTTACTTATGATATTGTAAACCCAGCAAGCATTTAATGTCCTTGATAAACCATGTCGTTTCGTCCATCCACTGGTCGCATTTTTCTAGTATCAGACTACCATCCAAATCCACTTTCAAAGAGCTGTACTTCGTAAAACAGCGGGACTCTTTCCAATTGGTGTGCTGGAACGAAATAGAAAATTGTATGGTAAATATGATCAGCCGGTTTATAATTTAAATGACTTACCAGGGCCGCTATGGGAATTTTTACACCATTTTCGTCCACTGTTATTTTTTGCTTATTCAAGGGTTGGTTTTCTTTCATCTATTGCAAAGAGAAATAAGTTTAGCAGGTTCCCTGAATTAGACACCACTTACATTAACTCTTAGCTACCTTCGTGGGTGGCTTATTGGCCATGTAGCTGCTTGTTTGTTCCTTATAACGACGTTCAAACTGTTTGTAAGGATGTTTATTTTCCTGTAAAATCTACGAACTGAAATATCCACCTTATTGGATTTACCAAAGCATTGGAAAGTAAGAGAGGTACACGCATACAGTGTAAGAACCATGTGACAGCTGTCTAGTATGGCAGTGGAAGTATGGTTGACAGTATCCTCTGATTATGTTTAAATTTCAATGTTTAATGCTTCCACCATGTAATTTGTCGAGTATAAGCACATTACCAAATCAGATACTTTTCTTTTTAAGCATAAGTTTATTTGGTAAAACGTACAGAAGAACGAGACTTATAGTTGATTTAATTTTTATTGCAACATATGCCTACAATGGATGGATACTCTGGTTTCCAACAAATATAATTTTGTGTGTAGCACATTTCAAGTTTTTTTTACAACAGAAAATAAACAAACGAATTAAAATTGTTGGCTCACAACCGTGGAGTTTTCTTTTTGAAACGCTTATTCGGTTCATGTAGTTAAGCATCAGTGTTCAGTTGTACGACATATTAGTCTACTCATATCATAACATATTGCAAATATGTTCTGACCTGCTGCAAACAAGCGGTATGAAAATCGTTTTTTGCGTTTTTAAAGCTCATTAGAAAAAATATAGAAAAATAGAAGATTGTTTTCTCATGTTGGCCTAACGAACAACAGTTAATTAAAAATCAAAGTACTATACAATGGTAATTTTATGTGCCTCAATTGGCGCGCTGATGCAGCAGGGAAATTAATCTCGCATCGTAACAAGTTGTTGGTACGTAGGCTATAAGGACCAGGATTCTGGCTGATTGATGGTGGATTTTTATCTGTAGACTAGAGTGAATAAAAATGAAATGAAATTAGCAGGACGATCGAACTACGCAGAATTTTGAGTACGCACTAAACAATTAAATGCTGGACAATCGGACTACGCAAGCTTCCGGGGCTTGGTAAGCACAACATAAAAAAGCTTTTGTTCTAACTTGTAGAACGAGAACATACAACCGCTCAACATCACTTCCAAATAACAGTCACGTTGGAGTCCATATCGATCTCTTGCTCTATGCGGCTGGGCGACAGGCCGGTTTTGCAACAGATTTCATCAAAACTGTTCAACCCGGTATACAGTTTGTGCTTCGGTGTCGGTATAGAGCCGGTGAAGATCGGGTACTTATTGATGCATCGGATGAGATTATGTTGCAGGCCGAAGGAGACGAGCTTGCGTTCGTCTATATTGTTATCACGCGGACATAGCCGCTGGCACAGCGAACGTAACGTAACGCCATGCGTCATCTGTGAGTACAGTTGCAGGATGTTGAATAAACTGGGCGGGCGTGTCGTATCCACCTTATCAGCATGCTGCAGCTGCACATACTTTCGACATTCGTCGGCAAAGTTCCGGTTACGGGTCAGCTTCTGAAGGGCGCGCGTGCACATGTAGACGTTACTGTACTTGAGCAATGGTAACATCTGCACCACACCGTAGTACACAAGATTCTGAATGCACGATTTGACAAGTTGATTCTCGACATCCGCCTCGACCGCAATGCGCGCCACATGATTGATGCCATTGATAAAGGGCAGCACCTGTTGCGTCGTAAGATCCCAGGCGTCCAGATCCGTGTCCTCAAAGCCACGGCACAGCAGCGGAACCTGATGGTCCTGTACCATTGGTGGGTCTGGTTTGTGACGGCCAATCTTCAGATAGATGGTGGTGTCACCCTCCACAATCGTAGCCACTTGACGCTCGTTTAGGTCACGCAAAATGCACGAGAGCAGGTTGCAGATGGTGCCATTCTTTTCCGGGTTTGATAGAAAGGACGTTTCTTCCTCCATCATGAGCAGGTATTCGGACATTTTCTTAACGACCGCCTCGTACTGAACGGTGCGGGACCACGAGTAACACACAAAACACAGATTAAAATAGAAAGCATTACGCTGGTAGCGGACGTGATTGATCAGAACCGGATATCCGATAACCTTGTATCCCAGGGTGTTGCTGAAAGTGCGAAAGGTATGTTATTCCGTCGTCTGTAGAAGTAATAAGTAATATTGTCGTATTTGATAGAACTAGACCTTACATTGTCAGAGTGCATCGCTGCAGTTGCGGTTTTGGAATGATGAAGGTACGAATGGAATCGAACACCTCTTTCGAGATAAAATTCTCTGGCACCTGGTAGCTGATCTTCGAGCCTGCTACGGCGTGAAACTCACTAAGCAATATACACCTGATCGGGCCATCCTTCATTCCGTTGCTTTTGGTCTGTAAACACAGAGCAGTTTGAGAGCAGACTGGCCTAATCACCCACTGGCCATTCGTCGATGGCTGCCACACTTACCTCTCGGGCTATTTTATCGCTATCCATTGCTACCCATATCCTACCTACTTATGCTCCGAGCATATTCGTACCAGCGAGATGCCTTCTTCTTCGGGACAGCGTTCGGGCTCAGCTGTTTCACGATGTTTACATAACTGATGCCAAACATCCCGTGTATGTTGGACAAATGACAGTTTCAGCCACATGACAGTTATTTTCATGTTGGTTGAAATAATCCACTACCCAACCCAAGGGGATTTTTGAAATATTTCCGGCGCCTGGTCCGACCCGTTTTCGCGTCGAAAACGGGTCGGTCCAGGGCACGATGCGCAGTAAATTTCGACCCGATTTGACAGCGATGTTGACGGGCTGTCAGATTCAAATTTGATGGTGGGTTCAAATTCAAAATAGTGGGTTCGAAAAAAATTATCAATCTAGGTTCAAAAATAATATCCTCTCTAGGTCTGTTTTCCCTCCTCATTCCGCTATCTTTCCTCTTCCCTCTCCTAGCCTCTACCTGTAATGCACACTTGATTCGATATTCTTTCATTTTTTTACTGTCGCGATCGTGGTTAACACAGTGGTAGTGATTACATTGGTGGTAGCTGTTGAAGAGAAATTTTTATTGTTTAGTTAGTGAGGATTGAACACTTATCGTTATACATACCATACGATGCGCAGACCGGTTGATCTATCGGCGATGTTGGAAAGTGTCTTGTTGATTGTCTGTTTTATTTTACGTAACGATGGATACATTTTCTCAAAATTGCACTCGCGCGAAATAAGGTGCGTAGTATAAAATCATGAAACTAGAGGTTGGAGTTGAAAAATTCGACGAAGTTTGTGCAGTTTAATAATGTGTTTGGTTTTTCTATTGTGCTTTTTTTTTAGATTTTAACACTCAATTGACGGTGACTGCAGCATGTTTTGGTCAGAAAGCACACGCCAATAAAGTGTTAAGTGTGGAAGTATTCATGCTACGACATCCACTGGGACAATCAATGTGAAACCCACCGAAACAACTGAAAACCGGCTCAGGACATTCCATCGTCACTGTGTACCTTTTCAAATTCCACCAGCATTGACATATCACGGTAATTATTGAAATCATGTTACAAAGATATAACTTTATATTTGTGCCATTTATAAGACGAATACTGTGTATCATTTATTTTTAGAAGGAGCTTTCAAACGCAACCTTCACAACCATTAATATCATACCAGCATCTAAGCCATCGATTTCAGGCAAGTGAATCAGAGAACAACTCTTCTTTCATTAGTTGCATGAGTTTTGTCGTCTGCAAGGCTTGCGGTATTACTTTACATTGACTTTGGTCCCATTTTCTCTTTCCCAGTTTTTCGTTTCGCCAGCCCACCAGCAGTCGCTTCATGATGCTAAGATCGATAAGATGCAAACGATCCGCTACCACGACATCCTAGGCTATGTAAAAAAATAAATCTTAAAGAGGTGTAATCGTTCTTTGGTGTCCTGGATAGGCGCCTTGCCTGAATCCTCCATCAGTTCGTTGTGTCCCAGAAAATACAATGGTGCGAGCAACGCTGCCGTAGTGACCTACGACAGTACATTTCTGGCAACTGCTATAATCAACATGTCCTACTACACCTGTGAAAATTAAATGAAAGAACAATTAAATACATGTGAAATTGTCTGCTGATAAGTTTTGTAGTCAACCTGTTATGAATGCTCTTGCTGGAGCGTCTGCAATAATAGCCCTTAGATTCCCGTTGATGTTTACTCCACATTCCATTAATAAATAGCGTTGAAACCCCATTTCATCCACATAAGCTCCATCTCGATCTTCAACTAGAATTTCTGCTTCCACGGGTATATTGTCAGCTACAGCTTCAATATTTGCTGTAGATTGCTGCGTTTTGAACATTTTTTGGACATTGTCGGATCGACGATAGAAAACAGCATTCTTTCGCAAATGTTTTAATTCGGTTTTAAGCACATTTTCAAGGGATTTCTTGTACAAAATAGACACCAAGTTTTTACAACATACTGGACGAGCGGTTATTTTAAAATGTAAACAATTCCTCAACGGGCTGTTGCTCACACACACACAAGTCTATGCTGTTGGCAAAATAACGCGAGAGAAAAGGACGGAACGATAGAGCAGACAGCATTTGGATTGTCATTAGGAAGTGAGGGGTATGTCAAATGGTGGCGGAGTGGTTGCGGGGTAGCTCTCCCGTCGTGGAGGGGTTTTTTTGTATGGAACTTTCACGGGTTCGGGTCGAAACGTCAATTTGGCGCTCCTTGGGATGGCGAGCCTTCCACTAATCATTTCCTAACGGTTTTGCTTAAAACTCCTCACTGCGAACAAAAATAATTCTCATTTTTGTACGGGCCAAGACTGGCTGTAACAAAATGGCACTTATGGGCGTTAAACATCAATAAAAAGGGTAAAACAAAGCACTAGATATATTTAGTGTGATCAAACAATTTTGTTCTAACGACGCGTAAAAGCTGGTCTTTCGTATCGTTGGTATTTTTTTCGTATTCGTCGGATGCATTTTTTGTACTTTTAAAACAAAGCGGTCATTTGCATTTGCAAAAAGCATTTTGGCAAGATTCCAAAGCAATATATTCTAGCGTTAAGCGATGATGCTGTTACGGTGTTGGATCGATGACAGTAAAACTTACTCATGCGCAGTTTTTTTTTTCAATAACACCCCGATAAAATAGGTCAGATATGTTGATGGCTGCAACGATACCATTTGTGGTTTGAAAATCATGAACGCTTTGCTAGTTGCTCGGATTAGGTTTCCGATTATTGCTGAGTGTGGAGTGTTTGTGCTAAACTACCACAGTCCATTCTCTAGACAGAAGCTAGTTCGCTTAGCATATTTAGTAACCCAGAACGTTAGCATGCTAATGAAGGTATGATTATTGGTACACGTTATCTTCCCCGTTTGTGCTCATCGTGCGGTGTACGAGAATTAGGAAGTCATGACGTGCGGCGCTGATGACACTGGAAAATGGGTCATACGACGCGAGTTGTACGGTGCGCTATGATCACGAAGTCACATACGTTTTTTTTCTTGGCTGCGCTTAGAGACAAGAAATACAGTAGCCTCCCGATTATCCGCGGTCGTTACAGCTTTAATTTTTAATTCGTTGACTGTCGGACGTTGTGACAAAAGCAGAGATTGTTGCAATATGCCAAAAATACTATGAAAAGTACTCAGTCTACCAATAAAACTTATTCGTTTTGTCAACTATGAAACTCAGTGCTTTTAGTTATACTTTTCGACAAGTGCTAAAAAGCACTGATTTGAGAGCATTTGAACATGGTTGTCGCGTGACCGTTTGATCGTGGACAAGCGGGAGTCTACTGTAAGCGGACGCTTCCAAGCAGTCAATCAATTCGTTCAACAAGGTCCCCAAATAGGTCAGCTGTGTGAGGTGAGTTCCGCGTAGGGCCGAATGCACCGTGCGGGACAAAATGCAGATGCAAAAGTGCGTAACCATCCGGCGTTATCGAACGACCGGCTAAGTGGCACCGTCGCGGCTTCCTCGGCTCTCCGCTACCACCAGGATGTTGACAACTGTCCAGGCAAAATCCCGCTGGCTTCAACGGTGCACGTTGACACCGGCTTCGCTACGCCATACGCCGTAACGACTGGTTCCCTGCAACGCCAAGCAACAGTAGCGCGGGAGGAGCTCGCCGAGCTGCTGCTCGGCGCATTTTAAGCGCAGCTATGGCAACTGATAATCGGTCCGGATCGGCCTGGCACCGATGCGTAACATTCGCGCATAATATCCAACGTTTGCCAATTAGTTCCGGCCCCGCGCCAAACCGGGCAGGAACGACAGTGCGCTGAGTGAGCTATTTCGTATAATGCTTGTTTTATGGAAGTCGGTCAGCTGAAACCACCTTTGCCAGATTCATATGCTGTGCTTGCACCATTATGGTGGGCAAGATACGGCAGGATCGGTACGCCGGCTGCCCCAAAGCCAGGCGGAATAAAGCTGGTGTGCTGACTCAGACACCCGGATGTGTTGCGTCACAAATTACTAGGTTGCTGTTGCTTTCTTACAGGATCTCAGGATACGATGGAGGAAGCATTAGTTTGCCATTGCGGAAAGCCAATCGCTGCAAGATCTGACTTCCAAACTGTAAATTGTTGAATCTACACTCTCGAAACTCTTTTCCATCATGAGCTAGTGGTCTTGGGCGTATGGTGTCACAAAATATGGCCAGTTATATTTTAAATAACGAGATACCTCTTATTCGAATCGAAAATTGGGTGACAAATCGATACACTCGGACAATCCCGCTCCAGTTGATCCACCATACGGTGGTTCAACAACCTCCAACGTGCTCGACCTTACCATGCGCTAGCGACGGTACGACTTTCTCTCACCATAACCTACAAATTCCACCACCGCGAAACGTTGCCCCTGCGTCTTCTGTCGCCTATCCCGGGCAGGTTACCGTTTAACTATCTGCTCCTTATTACGTATGCGAAGCAGTTGTCGACTTTATCCATTGGAATGGTCACGCACCGCACGCCTTCGCCAAAACGGTGATGCAGGAAGGGGTCTCTCAACTTTTTTGGGGTTCAGTTCCTTCCAATGTCAGCCAACTGGGCCGCCCATAAAGCTTTATCGGTAAGCTTGTAGGTGATCAAAAAAGGGATGCGATTATTCACCTCAACCTCGAGTTAAAAAAACGCCCGAAAAGTTCGCTTCTTTTCCATTTCGGATTTGAGAAATGTCTGTCTAAGCGGTTTGAGGTTACCCGCATTCCTGGCAATCGTCAGAAGAGACGAATCTAATCTGATATAACACTCAACAGCGATGCACTCGAAGGCACATTTCTCTCACACGGGAAACTCAACTCCACCGGTTGCCCAGGATCCGGCCAGTACCGCTGTTGTGCATTCTTTGCAATCGAAAGAAAAACCCCCAAAGAGGTTGGGAAAACAGGGCCGAATGAGCCGTTACGAGCGAGTGTGAGTGTTTATTTTTCCTGCTCAGAGCGTTTATTTTTCCTCGCTTTGTTACTTGTGAGTGCATCGAATGGATAGTCGATGTTATGGGGTCGAAAAGTCGGTGGTTTAGATTTGTTAGCACGTTTATGAGAAAGAAAGTGCGTGGAGGTCCAGTTTCTATATGGCTAACTTGATTTTCGGGAGTATTGATGAGCATATTTGACATACAGTTCGGTCTCATTAGGTTGTTGGTTAAAAACTAATCAATTTTCTGGTGCAAATGGTGAAATTTGTACTTTTTCATTATCTGTCAAAAATTATAGTTTTGAAACTATAAAAGCAAATGCAATGTAATACTTATATAGTTGTTACTAAACGAGAGGTAAAGTTTCCATAATTAAGTACTTCTAATAATCTATATATGGATTTCTATTCAATCTATATTTGGACGGCCAGGCCGAATTGTACTTGAAGTACCGAAAACATTACATTTTTCTTAACCTAATGCTTAAACTAATTGTAGCGTGGCATTTCCTCCAGCTACCCGTAGCTGTAACCTTATCCCGGGTTAACTCGGTTACTTCTAATAATCTAATAATCTATTAATAATCGAATCTGATTTAAAGTATACCAAATTGAGCTTAATATAACGCAAATAAGGTGACTTTTTTTCTTTCTTTTATAAAACTCTAAAAAGTATTGACAAAATGCCCATAAAATCATATAGTATGTGGGCTTATAGAAACTGATAGAAAAAAAGTGTGATTACTATATGTCAACGATGTAGAAAGTACTAAATTACTCCAATACATATGATCCACTAAATAAAATTTTAATTTACCTCAAATATGACCCAGTTTTCTTAAAATACCTTGCTCGATGCAGAAGTTGGTTCTGCAAACTAGAGTATTTCTACCCTTTCTTCCATTAAGGAAAACAAATCTAAATCACTTATCAGTCAATGCTTCAACCGAGCGTTACCGAATTCACACGTGGTTATTTATCCGCGATTTTCCTTCCGGCTTCCGGGCAACGAGCGGGGAGGGGGTGCGTGACTGCAGGCTCGCAAGGGTGTTCACAGGTTTTTCCTGCCGGGGCCGTCGAGGCCGATCGTGTTGAAGCCGCATTTCCTGCCCCACCATCAATAAAAACAGTAAAGCGATGAAGCGGGGAAAGGCGGATGGGCCGCGCGTTCAGTCCGGTTGCAGTGTGTGTGTTTTTAACTTCGGCTCGATGTATTCCAACTGCTGCAGTCGCAACTAGACCCGGCTTATTTGGATTAACACCTTGGCTGGCAAACGTTTTTAGAACATTTATTTAGTACAATCATTTTTGATAAAATTTGTTTATAAAACAAATGCTAATACTTGTTTTTAAACCAATAACAAACAGAAAAAGCTTTCATAAGGCTAATTTATAACAACTACTACGCCCTACCACCTGTATTAGTGCAATACTGAATGAGTCTTGGCAAAGTGGTTGGGAGTCAAAGTGTTAAAACAATTTTACGGAGTTTGCCAGCGACCATTTGTACCAAAAGGGCAACCAGGCAAGGGAATAAATAAAAATAAAAGCAAGTACAATTACCCGTCATCCTAACTTTGGAAGCAATAAATGGGAACAAAACAGGTGGAGTTGACAAATCAGGTGGAATTTTCTTTGACGTTGAAACATTTGATTTAGAGAAAATCTTTGCGAGGTATGTTTTTTTCTTTATGTATCGCCAAAAGGTTGACAACCCCTGAACGAGGCAAACCGTACCATGATGGCCACCCGGGAAAAGGAGAGGGATAAAACATTCTGCAACTATGTGCGATGGATGTTTTACGTGGAGTCAATATTCACCACCGATTGCGATAGGAATGCGGCTTGCGGCGTGTTTTGTAATGTATTTTTCGCTTGTGTCGATTAAGGATGCACTTAAATCGTTACCCTTTCGCCGTACGCCATACGGTGTGTCTTTAGCTTTCCCAAGGAAGGTGAAAGGGGTTCACCAAAGAAAAAAAACACCACCATCGTCTTCTAGATCGTGTTTGCGAACTTTCAAAAACAAAGAAAATAATGAAAGGCCATTTAGTTAACAGAGCAAAAACCCGATAAACCATATTAAACACACAGCTATTAAAACATCACCAAGCCGAGCTTCGGGGGGATGTTGATGTAAAGTACAGTGGCTAGCAGAAGAAACCGTGGCAGGGCATAGTTCTACATATTAATGTCTTTCTTGTACATTGAAACATCTTGTGTTTTTTTTTCTTCCCTCCCTCCCACCGTTCCGGTAAGTAGGGGAAACTGAAAATATAAAAACCTACCTGCAAGTGTGTTGTTTTATTTATGTTGTTTCGTTTTGTTTGGTTTTTTAGTTCCGTTTTTCGGGACGTTCCAGCAACGAGCACACATAGTTTTCCGTTTCCTTCCAATTCGTGTGCCGATGGTTTCGTTTGGGGGTTTTTTTTTCTTCTACCTTGCCTTCCATCTTTCAATTTGTATTTCTGGTGGCTGCATTTGTAGGTTAGTAAGTCGGACGGGGCTGTCAATTAAAAAGAAACGGAACAGCTCCCCCCCCCCCCCCCCCCCCCCATGGGCAGGCAAGGCGAACACACATAATTTAATAAATAAATAAATGGACAAGCGGTTCCGAATCCGATGCTGGGGGAGCTTTTCGGTAAATTAGTGGCTTAAAATGCTGCCCCGGCCCGCCGAAGGGTTTGCTGATTTCAAATCAAATTAATAACAAACCATCAAGCGGTATCGGGAAAAAGGCGGGCGGCGGATCGATTAGAAAACAATCCGAAGGGATAAGATGTAACTGCAAACGCATCCAATCGGCGTAATGCCGTTCTTTACGCGATAATTGGCCCAACGACCGGGAAAGTGTTAGAAGCGGCGTACCTTCCAATTGAAATTCCTTTGCCCTTTTGCAGCCCGAACCTGGCCCAAATTGATCGATCGGATGTCGGAGCGGGGGGGGAAGGGGCAGGGAGGGAGGGGGCGGGAAAGGAAGATATAAATTAAACAAATATGAATTCAGCGCTCGGCCAGCGCGGGTTCGTGTTATGGCCCGCACGGCGTTCCCGTTACGTGATTACGTGATCGGCACGCATAATCAGCCTGCCACGTTTGGGGCACTCGCGCACGCGTGCACTCACGCCGTTGACCTGGATGCGCCCGCCCGGGGAAAGCGAGGAAAATCTCGCACCGAAAATGCCGTGCCGAACGAGCGTTTAACCGCGTGGATGGCAGCGTGATTTGATTTCCGACTTCCGCCTACTTGCAGGTCGAATGTTAGCAATGATCCTTTTTACAGCACGTTTCAGCTTACACACTGTTCTGCCAGTTCCGGGACATCCGCCATTTTGACACAATTTGCAAATGGTTATACAGTTTTTCTTCATTACAAACAAATAAAATTGTCTAGATCAGGGGTCGGCATACATTTCCTAATGAACCCGAAATCGCGGGCCTGATACCTTAAACGATGATTTAATAAATTTTAAGTAACATGAACCCTTTTGGATTGGAGTAACAAATTTCTATGTATGAAGTTACATACAATTGTGGTATAAGGCCAAATATTTGAAATGTCAACGTTACACTTTTTTAAACATGTCGATACTTATTTTCGTTAAATTTTACTGGTAATTTATTTCTTTGATTATGTTTGCAATTAATCTTCAGCTCAAATTGTTTCTCAATTTTTTGGTTTTACTGGCGTACTTTCAGTAGCTAACAAAAATGACAAGCCAATTTATTTAGTAATGAGAAAACTGTATTGCTTCAACGAGGCTATTTGAGATGCAAAATAAACGATCTATTTCCACCGGATTTTGGATGAGATTCACGAGACTAGGAAATTTTCGAACGATCTATAATAAAAACAAAAATACGATGGAAAAAGCTTAACATAAAGTATACGTGATCACGGGATTATGAAATTTTGAAGCGATCTATAATATATGGTAAATACGATGGAAAAAGAAATTATACAATTTCTCGCGAAATAAAAACAAAACAAGAGCATAAGAGCTGATGTAATGTTGCTGACCACTCCGCTGAGGAATAAATAGTTTAATAATTGTTGTATTTATATATGGCATACAAAGTTCTGTAAATTAGAACCAGAGCTTCAAACTACACATAGAAATCTTGGTAAGTATGCAGATTTGCTCGTATTTGAATTAAAAACATGTTCAACTATGAACGGGGGTGTAATGCAACGCAATAAGTCGAACAATCATTGCAGGGACTATGTTTTAACGTAATATTTTGGCAGCCTAAGATATATTTTAAATGTCTATTTTTGTACATATAGGCAAATTCCAATGTGTTTACAAATGGAAAAGTGATTGAAAGTGAGCTAGTTTTCCAATCTATTCAATCAAGTTTATCGTTTGTGTAATTGATTTTGTGCATCAAGGCGGAACTACAATGTTTGGATTGTTTAAAAAAAATTTACTAACTTATTAAGTAGCTTCTTAGAAGCAAAATGTAGTGTATGTTACTTGGAAGTACTATTGCCAACTGTTTTGCTATCGTATTACCATTTTTCTGTTCATCATAATCTTACCTAATTTACAGTCTGATTATTTATATTGTTTGCACTTTATTTAACGTTTGTTATGAAATGATCCTTACAGGTTGACGGCAATAACACTTCTAACCGTTATGCTGTTAGCAAGGTTGATTACCAACCTAGTATTTTTCATCGAACATTTCAAATAATATAGAGATACTCTTTGTGATGCTGAAAATAATGTCATTATGTCACAGTTTCGTTGGGTATTGTATTATTTTTCCTTAAAATATTACCTGCTCCATCTTTTCTCTTTTTTTCTCAAGAAAAGATGCTCTAAATTGTGTTCATGAAGTCTAATTTTATGATGTGCATTCAGTGTCATAACTCTCATGGGTTTTTCACTACAAACTATATGGTATTTTTTATCTGGTAGTAATTTAGGTTGGTTATCTTTTACAATTGATTGCTCTTTCTAATTCCAAGTATTTATTTTATAACCTACCGTCATTAAGAGGCATAGTTTTAAGCATTAAAAATTAAAGTGTCCACTTGATCAGTTGCAAGATTCGCTGGTGTATTCTGACTATGTTCGATGAGTTTCACGACTTCTGAATGTGGTGTTTTATTTTTTACAAATAATCCTAAGCGATACAGAAAAGTTTAATAATAAACTTTATATTTAAAATTTCATTATGAAATTTGTTTTTTTATTTTTTCTTGCCTATCTATTATAGTTGAAGAATCAATAGAATCCATTAATTGCTCTTTGTAGAGAATGGTCAAATTGTTAAGCTTTTCTTCTCGAATTGTGCTTCGCAAATAATTTTTCACTCTTTTTTAAACTGAAAATGAGCGTACACCTGATGCGTTGGACAAAGGTACTGTTTAACAATATCTTAATCAATATTTCTACGTTTGGAAAAGTATATGACATATTCCTAGCTATTTTATGTATGTATGTCCATTATATTTACATTTTTGTTATTTGTTATTTGTTATTTCATTTTTATACATATTTTTAAAGTATTCTAATGCCTTGCTCTTGTCTTCCAAAGAAATGTGACGATCAAAAACCAATTCTATAAGGTTCTAAAGCTTCCTTGTATCTTTGCGCACGCGTGGATAGTTCTTGTCTTCATCACGAAATGTCTGTAAAAAATGATCTAACGATTTCAGTAACATCGAACCTTTAAATAATTCACATTCTACAGCTTGTAGCGGTTTACTAGTAGCATTGAATCGCTGCTAGAGAATATTCATTGGGATTGTTTCATATTTTTCCATTTTTGATATTAATGATTTTGCTTTTGAATTTAATAACATTGTTTTCGTCTTCTGAATTTACGATTACTTACATAATATGTGATATTTAGGCACAATCGCTGCATCGAGGCCCCCGCGGCCGCTTACTTTGCGTACCGCTTGATCCGCCCCTGAATGGCTCTGAAGCAAGACAGAGTGGAGAACAAAATCCCCATGTTTGGCATGTTTTAAACCGCTCTTCAGTACGCTGAAGTAATTTTCCGTCCGATTATGAGAGTTGACCAAGAAAAAAAAAATGGGTGAACAGTAGAGATTGATGCTGTACCTGCACATTTGAGAGTAACTGTACGTACAATTCTCCGGTGCGCGCGGGTGGATCATTCAGAGAGGTGGGAGGGGGCTTAAGTGGACACACATCGGTTGCAACAGCGATCCAATTGCGCACGAGGCTTTGGGGGGATGGTGCAGGGTGGTTTCGCAAGCGACCGGCGGAAAACGCACCCTCCCATTAGCGGGCGGGAAATAGTTTCGAAATTCGGGCGAAAGCACGGCACGCCGTTTGTTGTCGACGTTTGCTGGAGAAGAGGCTGGCGCTGCCGTTGGGGACACGCGAGCCCAACGCTTCGGTGGGTGGCTTCATCTTCGCCAAGGTACGAACAGAAGAATGGAAGACGGTCGACGGTGGAGCCGGGGCGATTGCACCACCGCACGGCAAGCTGTTAATGATTGTTTTGCTTTGCTATTTATGCTGTCCTTACGACTCTCCTTCCCCACACCTACGCACCCACCCACACACACACACACACACACACACATCCAGCCAGCTAAAAAGGCGAGCCGGGCGAGACCAATCCTCCGCACGGCGTTCAAACATTCAAACCGTCGACAGATTGCGGCGCGAGCGTTTTTTCTTCTTATGGGAAAATGTTGCAATCGCACGGTTTCACTCGCTTCCGAAAATTCGGCAAATAAAGTGGTGTGCGCTCAGTGCTAAATACCCGCACGGTATTGGGGCAATATGACTCTTTCTCCAGGCATCATCAGCGTTTCGCAACGCCCGACGAATCGCTCGGAGCTCCGAAATGGCTTGGCAAGGACCACAGTATACCGCAATAAAAACAAACCGTTGCGTACTTGCGGCTTTGCCCGTTGTTTCGTACGGAAGGATTATTCGAACCTGGACAATAAAATACCGATTCGCATTTCCTTAACACGTTGACTGCCATGGCTATCATTTCTGATAACCAGCTGTCATTAGTTCTAAAAAGTTTTCGTCCCATAAATAAATGAAAGTGCAACATTAAAATTAGAGTAATATTTAATATCAACTCTTTGGGAAGCTAAGTTTTTGCTTTGCCTTTCAAATGGTTGTTGGTTTAATGAATGTTATAAAAGAATTTGATTAAAAAAGATTGTACTAAAAAGTGTACGCTACTAAAAACGCTCGGAAGTCAACGTGATAAATGAAAATGCAACATTTAAATTATAGTAATCTTAAAATCTAATACTTTCTACTCTAATAAATCTTTACTTAGCCTTCGAAACCCGTTGGGTTACATACAAATTTTATCAAAAAAGATTGTACAAAAAAAAGTGTACTAAAAACGCTTGGCAGTCAACGTGTTAAAGAAACTAAGCAAACTGAGGAGATAATAATTATGTTGCAAGCTTACAAAAACTAACATTAACATAAACATAAAAATAAAATAATAACATAACATAAAATAAAAACTGAGTGATAACCATTTTTTTTATATGGTGATACTATGTTACATGCAATAGGATAAAAATGCAATAAATATTATCATTCCTTTTGCGTACTTCATAGCGTATGCAAACTTCCTCCTTGAGGGGAAAATCAGATGGTCGCCTAAAACTAATTAGTTCATACATTTATCTATTTAACCGATTTTATTGAGTTACGCTGGAAAAGATGATGAATATTTACCTCAATTATGTTTTCGATTGCAAAGAGATGCTTCGAGCCCAAGTTTGTGTTTGTTTAATCCGTCTCTTACCTCATATACTTTTCCTTGCGTTTATAGATGTATTTTTAACGAGTTAGGGAAGTATTTCTGCATATACTAGTAAAAGGAAGTTTTGTAATACATATCGGGCTTTCTTCCCGAGTTTTTTTTTTAAATTAACAGTACTGAAGATAAACTAAACGGTGGTTGTGAGGAAAACCGAAACTAAGGAAATGATACCCTTAAATAATTAAAACTCAAACGTTTCATTCTAGGTAAAGAAATGGCGAATAATTTTTCTTGCATGCCTTATTGAAGCCAAATTAGGTTTGTTGGACTGATGAAGATTATCATACGTCACATTTGCTGCGCTTAATAGTTTCAGATTGTGATCCGGCGAGTTTTGTCCGCAAATTTGACAAATTTAATGTTGTTTTCCTGCCTTGGAAAGCTAGTAACCACTTATTTGCATCAAATACAATCGAAAACTGTGTGACAAATCTGGACTGAACAGACTGGTTCCCCGGCTCGAAGCCCCCGTGCCCCGAGGGGAGTGACAACTTGCTGGCTTTTCACCTAAAAAGACATCTTTCCTTCGTTTCGGCTGTTTTTGGTTTGGGACAATTCGAAACCCCAAAATCGTGAGGATGCTGCGTTGTCGAGTATTTTTTTTTTCTCCTGTCGTTGACAGTTTGTTTGCTCTTTCTCTTCGCTCGTGTTGAGAAAAATAGAAAGTACGGTAGCGCGTTGGAAAAAAACAGCGCGAATGAACACCGCCTCCGAAGCGCGCAGCGACAACAAAAGACTTCAATGCCACACGCGCGCGCGAGCGCACTCTCGCTAATTAAGCGACGAACCCGACCGGCCGTACGGTTTCCCACGCAATTCGCGCGGTGAAATTTGATCCCCTACCCTCTCTCTCTCTCTCTCTTTGTCAGCAGGGAGACGGGTGGATGCGTAAAGTGAATTGTCTCATCGGCCTGGGGTCGGCAAGAGACAATGTATTGACGGGAGAAAAAAGGCCGGGGTTAAAAGCTGTAAGTGCGCACCGTGATTAGACCCTCCGCACTTTCCGCCTGTCGTCGTCTTCGTCTGACAACCGGCGTGTCGCCCATCGAAAGTCCCCTGGGATGCTGGCCAGGCTCCAGGCGGGCGGGGAAATGAAAGTGGAAGTGAAGTTGAGCCGATTTTCGTAGGAAAAACATTATGAGCTACGCTTTTTAACAAGCGCCAAGCGGGGCCTTTTACCAGGGGTGAATCAAGTCGGTGAGTGTGTGTGTGTGTGTCTGTGTGTATGTGGGGTGTCTGTGGGTGATGAGTCATTCGGTCATCTACGAAATGGAAAGTAAAATAAAAAACCCGGACCGTGCCGTGGGTTTCGGCTGACATCCGGAGATCCGGGGTTTCGGGAGAAAACCAGGGAAACTCCTCCGTCCAGCAAGCCATGTGCATGATCTAACCGAAGCCGGCGGTGTCCGGGCGACGACTTTTGACCATGAGTCAGCGCCATTTTCAGCGGTAAGCGCGTATGGGAAGCGGTTTTTCCCATGCGGGTGCGCTTTCCGAAATTTCCTTGCCCTCGCCAAAAAGGGGCAAAAAACTCCAAACACTGCTGTTTGTTGCTTTTCCTTACCGCCCTCTCGTCACACATACACCCACGCACGTTGAATAATCGTGAAACCGTGCGTTACATCGCTTTTCGCCTGCAATTACATTCGGAAGCTCGGACTGATAAGTGGCGGCGATCGGGCGGAGCATTGGTTTTTCCGCAACCGAGGAAAACGGTATCGTTCGCGGCCATTAGCCGCACGGACGCGCTGTTTGTTTCTGATTATGTTTTTTTCGGTTTTGGTTCAGCGTTTTTTTTCTCTTGTCTTCTTATTTTTGCTTCGTTTACAAAACACACACGATGTAGGAAAAGAAAAGGCCCGGACCCGGTAGCAGCTGGCGGTAAGGAAAACTTTTCTCCTGCCCAGAGGAAACAACGATATGTAAAAGTAACATGAATCACGGAAAACCGGGATCGTACATGAAGGCTCCCTTACTACGAATGCAACGTAAAGAAATAAATAGAAAATATAAACGAGCGGGACAAAATAATAAAATCATATTTTATTTGTTATGAGGTATTCTGAAAATATTGAAAATAATAGCTTTTCATGGTGTAAAACTGTGTTTATAAAATTTTTGACCACCGTAAACCTTAGATAATCAAAACAGTTCACAAAAACCTCAAAGTATTATGTACAAAAGGAAAAAACTCAAAACCGAAGCGTTTAAACACTTTGTGTTTTAACTTACGTTGAGACTTGTTCGTTTTAGGGATAATTTGTTGATAGAAACGAGATGCTAATCAATCAAATATTTGATTTGTTTTATTAGGCCTTTCGTTTTGTTTCGATTCTGTAGTCCTGTGCTGGAAACTTTTTTCTAAAATGCAAACACTGAAGCGAAGATTAAACGACACTCAAGAGGACAATTGTAATGTGTGATTCCCACAAACCACAAAGTCGAAAAAACAAAGTGAAAAATTCTTTGCGAACAGGTTGTTGGCCGATGTGTAGAAAATTTCAGCATTATTAAGCAATTTGTTCTCAATTGTCTTCGATCGCTCCACTTTGCCGCTGCAAAATTGATCAGTTTTGTAACTAAAATATCGTAGAAAAACGACTAATCACTTGAATTGACGGTGGTTGTTGTAAATGCGTTTTTCACTTCTTTGTTTCACCATACTTTATTATTTCATGCAAAATCATCAATAACTTTCAACATCAATCATTTTCTATGAAGAAAATTTATTGTTGTTACTCTTTAATCAACTAACTTTTCAGTTCGTTTTAACACAATAAAGGATCTTTTTCGTGAAATGTTGAAAATGGAAAAGGAAAAGTGAATACAACTTTAACCATTATTTCTATGTTTTGAAATGTGCAGGACTATACTTTTGCTGTGCAGCACTATTCTCTACTTATATCCATTATGCTTAAACTGTTCGATATTTTTCCTCCTTTCTACAAACAAACCTTTAAATATGTATTATTATCTGATATATAAAAGTCACTATATTATAAACCTTTTAATATATCTTTAAATTGATCACTTTATTATACGTTTGTGCATCAATCTTGTTTTTTTGTACTCTAAAAACAAATGACAAACAACAAACTTTTGGTGACTTTTATTTATTTACCTTTCACATTTTGTTTTATTGTTTTATTCACTTTCATTCGGAAGTAAATCCACAAACTCGTCAAGCATTTTATAAGACATGCAAGTTTTTCAACTTTAAAATGTGAACACTCATCGGGAAAAAATCAGAGCTGCTGCTTAGCTTGATTACCCTACGATTCGCCTCTGGTTACTAGTTTTCGTATTTCTGCTTTCGCGCTTCATCTAAACCCCACTTTACACTTTACTTCAGCTCGGCCGGTGTTAGGTTACTCTGCGCTCTACTCGGCTGTTTCGGCACAGTTGACTCACTCGCCAGACATTCCCGGACGTTTACCCGATGACGGATCGGGTTTACGTGTTTCGCTCTTTGGCACGCGCCACGTGCGACGCGAAACTTTCTCCGCGCCTCAGCGCCAAAGTGTGTCATCCTCCGTCGGCCGGCGTTTGACCTTCGGTTTGTCGGTCCCCTCCCGGCTCCCAGCGCCTGGGGACACGAAACCGGAACCGGCATTAACCCCGGTAACGCTGCGTTAACGTATTCTCCGGAACTTCCCAACCACGTGTGCGACAATGTGTGAGTTTAGTATTCCGCACCGTGTCGCTTCTCAGCTCGTTGCCGAAAGGGTTCGTTTGCAAAACGCACGGCCTCAATTTGTGCACGAACGCATGAACTCAATAGAATCCAGCCTTATAAGAAGGACAACGGCCGGAATCCGGACCTTCGGTTCGCTTTCACTGGCCCGGCCGTTGTGCATTGTTGTGCGCGGGTTTTTGGTCCGCACCCCGGTTAGATTGTTTGCCCACCCACCCTTGAAAGGATGTCACATGAAGTCATCTGCTGTTTCTTTTTTTTTTGAGGCTTTGCTTGACTTCCATTCTTTCTCCCCTTTGCGACGCGGAATGAATTTCTTCCGCAGCGTCGCTTTCGTTCGTGGGTGAAAGCCGTTGAAGGTGAGGGAGAGACGTTTGTAAGTATGTCTTCCCTCGTACGGGAGTGTTTTCGAGCATTCAAAATTCCTCTAAGTGTGTATCCTTTTAAAGAATTTGAATTTGTCCCCCAAGCAGCTCAAAAAGGGCCTTCAACCTATAAACATACATTACATTTACCATCCGTTTTAAAATTTATCAAATTTCAATTAAGAGCAATCAAATTTGGGTTTAACTTGGATTTAACTCAAATCCAAAATATTTTTTATTTGGCTTATGTTATCCGAAACCATCAGTAGCTTTCCAAGAAAACCTATTCTATGACGATCATTGTGATATAAATATATTTTTCTTTATTAATCAAATAAGTTTTCAGTCATTCTAAAACGGATAAAGCTTTTTGTTTTGTGAAATGTTTGAAGAAGGAAAGTTCAAACATTTTTTATTTGAACAAAAAAAAAACAACAACAGAAGACAGCATTAGGCAATGAAGATGAAAAGTATGACATTTATCCAATAAAATTATTTAAAAGAGTAGTTTCAAATTGGTCCGAATTGGTTAAGGATTTCAAGGCTATAATGAATAGAAAGAAGGGAAGCTTGTAAGCTAAAGTATCACAAAATCCTACAAATAGTGAAAAACATTATGAATTTATAAAAATGATTAGAAATCGAATGGGAGTAAAACACAATCGGAAATACGATTGGAAATTATGGAAAAAATCAAATGACAGCATTATTTTATACATATATATTTTTTAATTTTTTAAATATATTTTTATATTATTTATTATTTTACATTCTTCTCCTGATATTTCTATATTTTTTAAGATAGAGTTATGTAGTTAGGAAAAATAACGAGTGCTTTATAGAATTCATTCCTATAGTTAAAAATGAAAATGTTATGTAAATGTAGCAAACATGTATGAAAGATTACAATCCCGTATAAAGAAAAAAAATCTAAGTTTGGCTTTTATTAAAGAAACATTTAGGGCTCAGTCCGCTTAACACGTTCCGTACCGCGTCACCCAAATACGGGTGACAGCAGTTTTAGTACAAATAAGTTTTTGACCCATAAATAAATGAAAATGCAACATAAAAATTATTGTAATATTTTATATAAATTTTTGGGAAGCTAAGTTTTTGCTTGGCCTTCGAAAACAATCGGTTTAACAAATATTATGAAAAAATTGTAATTTGAAAAATTGTACTAAAAATTGTGCTAAAACGCTTGGTACGGAACGTGTTAAAGGTAGATCCGCCTAGGCTTCGGTGAGATCATGTAAGAATACTTTTTCTAGGCGATGATACAGGTAATGAGGCGCTTCCAGCTTTAAATGATCTTCAAATAGATCATTTAGTAATTCATCGAAGTAGAGGACCTCTGGCTCTGGTCACTTACCAATTCCTGCATTCGGTAAACATATCGTTTGCGAACTCCCTTGCTAAATATGGCTGTTGCTTGTGTGACGACGGAGCTATATGTGATTCGGGTGAATGTGAACATCAGCTGTTTAGATGTTCACAGCTGAAACCGTTTCTCCAGTAGGCCCGTTACGTCGCTCTGATATGTAAGGTCGCATGTTAGAGCTGCTGGAATGGTCATTCTGCTTTGACGTACGTGGGTAGCCAATTCGCGGGTCAGGGACCCGCCGAGTGAGGCTCGTAGGACCACGTTCTAACGCGCCCTTATCAATCGGGTAGAAATCCTGGGCGAACTGATGAGCGTGGTTGTTTCGGTTGAGGAAAACTCTGGAGCCCCAACGCGAGACGGTTTCGTGCTGCTCGCTAATACAGCTAACCGCAGCGTTATAACAGTACGAGAGGAGCAAAGGCAACCGGTGACTCGTTATCACGATGAAGGATGGTGTGTTGTTTGTTTCGTTTCCTTTTTCGGACGAGCTTCGTTGAATCATTTGCGCTTACGGTGTTTGATTGATGATGCACGCCGCCACGATCGATACCGCTACCGGGAGAAGGTGCGCCGAACATCGCCAAACCAACCATGAACAACGTGAGTGCGGCCAGTCCGAGCCGTCGCTGCCCATTTTCCCCCCTGGAGTTACAGTTACCGGCAACGTCGTTCGCGTGGCGTAACAATTACACCTGCGCCGGAAGGCGGAAGGGAGTCTCGGTGCGTCCTGCGAGATGCCAGCAGCCTACGGGAGCCATTCGTACGGCCCGACACCCAGGTCGGCTTCCCGTCCCGGTTCCGCGAGGCCCTACTTAGCTCCCGCCTTATCATGACGGCTCGCGCGTCGCGTGCGCTCTTCGCTCCAGAGATCTCCAGCGGTAGTTTTTCGGTACGTTTTCGGGCTGCCAGTCTTCCTCATCTGCAGCGAGCGAACGCATCAAACTGGGACAGCAGATAGCGCCGGCGGTGTACGCAATTGGCTGGATATTAAAAACCTCTCGGAACATGGACGTTTTCCAGCGCTTCCGAGTGAATCAATCATTCTGTCGGAAAAGAGCTGGAAAATAGTAGAATTTCGAGAATTTTGACGATCTACATGTATCCGGGATAACAACAGAGGAGTTCGTAAATTTGATCACAAATAAAGTTACTTCATTGATGGTTGGAATGGTTCCACGATTTAGACCTCGTAGAAGACCGGAATGGCCATCAGCAGAACTACAACTAAACTAAACTATAACCATGAAAAAAGCAATGGGAAGACAATATCGAAAGAATCGGAGCACCAATAATACGAGAGAGAGGGAGAGAGAGCAAAAGGGCAACCAATTGATACCAGTACAAAAACGATATGAAGAGGAAAGGGTTAAGAAATGTAACGAATTAAGAAAAAACCTGTGTGAGAATCAGACATTTATTTGTTAAATGTATTTATGAGGGACAAGGACAATTAAAATAATAATAATAATAACAATAATATGATTGTTTGCTTTCTTGTTCGACTGAGTCCTACCCAAAGATGGATTTGAATTGGAAAGCATAGCTTCTAAATAGATATTGCAGAACTCAAGGAAGAAAAAATTGATTTACCTGCAAATGATTATATTTTTGAAAAGAATAGCAAAAACAATATAAAATCTAGTAGAAAAATAATGATTGAACCTCTCGACTAGTTTCTCAATCTTTGATTTATAATCTTTTTCGGGAACTAAGAGGTTTTTGTCTGGAAAGATTTTCCTATGAATACCACAAGTGTTGCTTCCCATTTGCTTAAGATCGTTTGCTTCTTTCTCGAGAAATGATTTAACATACTTCTGCCCACTGAGTAAATCGTTTACCAATGTTGAAGCTGTTTTTTTGCAATTTATACCAATTATTTTTATCTTTATCAGCTTAAAAGCATTACTGAGCCTTATTGCAGGGCTTTAAAGAAAAATATTGCTCCTTGTTCGATGCACTCTTTAATATACATAATGTATTTTCTTGTTTCACCAACACTTGGCAATGTGTTCCTGAAAAGTTAACTGTTTTGAGTGTACAGTTTTGAATTTGAGTGTACAATTTGAAAGGGCAAAAATGGTTACCGGCATCTCCACTGAACAAGAAAATGTAGCTTTGTTGACAAGAAAGTTAAATACCTTAACTCACTAGCTTACTTTATCTAGTTTCCCAAACCAACTTATGCAATAGAAAAATTGCTTTTGCTTGTTGAATATTTGTTTTATGTTTTCCCATGTTGTTGTTGCAAGGACAAAAGGTCAAGTTTAATTGACATACCAATCGTTTGGCTTTCTATTTCGATAACTATACAAGAACTGATTGCATTTCATTCGCGTCTTTTCTACAGAACAGGCATATTTGCAATTTAAATTGCGAAGGTTTTGCAATTGAAAGCCAAGATTTTAGCATTTGCGTTCCACAAACAATGATTTTCAAATCAACAAACAAATTTTTTTGTTCTATAACAAAAACCTCGTTTGTTTGTTGATAAAATATGGTGGGAAAATATAGGTGCAAAAAAACAGGATAATGCACCGCGGTTCGGGGCTCAACGGTAAATTGTTGGTACGCGGATAAAAATATCGGATGGGTTGATGGGACAACAAAAAAAAACCAAAAAAAAAGGGAGAGAAAGTACCGGATCGAGGGAGAAAGGGTGAAAAGGAACGAAGAAGCCGTCATCGGATCCGGCGGTGGCGGGGGTCCGAATTGCAGTCGGCAGCAGTGTGGTTCGTATGTACGCTGCTCGTGTGCGAAGCCGAGTGGAAGCCGACGTTCCACCTGTGCTGCCCATCTGCGGTTCTTCCACGCAGGCTCCGCTGGATCCGTACACTTTCTTTTCCCTCGTTCGCTCCGGAAAAGGCTTCTTCGCGGTCGACCGAAGAATGAGCGAAAGCCAGGGCGTGCGCGCGCGCGCGCCGTGGCGACAGAGAAAAAGCTAAGAAACAACAAAAAAAAAACCGGAATGCGCTGGGAAGGGAAGGAAATGAAGCGCGAGGAGATGAAAAGAAACCTAACGAAGGAGGAGCGCAAGAGAAAGAGGAGGAGAGAGAAAAAAGGAGAGAACGAGAAGGAGCAATGGAGGATGGAAAGAGAGAAGGGAAAACAGCGAACGAAGGGAGAGACATCAACGGCGAACGGCTGTTTGAGAAGAAGCGCGGACTGAGCTTGAGACTTGGTGAGTAACGGTCGGATCGCGTTACTGCTTGCCGGGAAAGAAAACCACATTGATGCGTCGGAAGGGGAAGTAGGCGATGGGGACGGGGATGGGGGAGGGTAAGGGGCCGAACGGGAAAGTCAACGGCGGGGAACGACAGGTACGTCGTGCGCCCGGCCAGCTGCCAGCCGTCAGTACGAGCACAACAGCGGCCCCAACAGGACGCCCTCGCATCGGATTGCTTGGATCCCAGTTTGCGAACGAAAATAAAAAAAACAATCAAAAGACTGCATCCACTGCCAGGCGACGAACCTTCGCTCGGTCTTTCCAAACGGTTCCTGGCCGAAGTCCTGGACTCGAAACCAGCCAGTTTGAAACAAGTTTTCTCGTGAGTCTCGATCGGAGTTCGGGGGATCCTGGGTGAAAGCGGTCGACGCCAGCTCGTCCGCGGGAGAAAGTCACGCGGGCGTCCCGTGTGCGCGCACGCGTGTTGGTGTGCCCTGCCCGTCAGGCAGTGTGTTGGTGGTTTTTTTGCCAGAGTGCACTCGTTTCGTGTGCGGAAAAGGGGCTCGAAGGGGGAAGTGCGATCAGTGAAGTGTTAAGGTGTGAAGAGTGGAGGGGTACGGCAGAGCGCATCGGAAAAGGACGATGCCCTACGACTGCATCCGCGCAACGTGACTGATCCAGCGCTTGTCGAAGGATCCTCTTGAGGGCACCGTTAGGAACCCAGGACGTGTGGTTTTTGTCGTTTCCAGTGAGATCCAGTGGTCCTTCACCATCACGGTGACACGGTTGGGGCGTTCTCCAATCAAACCCGCATATGCCCGCAGGCACATAGAACAGCGTCGCGCGTCCGTGGTCCGAACGAGAGGAAGGGAAAGTGATACGGAAAGGAACGGAAGTTGATTTCGGTGTGTTTATTTGTGCAAGCGACCGATTGAGTGTCAGTAGAGTGTCGGGACGAAGGACACCTGGTTTGGCGACTTTCTTCAAGCAACACACAGAACCGAACCACCCAGCAAGCAACTCTTTTACCAACCAAATCAAGCCGTCTGTCGCACGCGGAGCCGTCGTGTTCCTTTGGGCGCACCAAAGGACCATCGAGCTCTAAGGAGACCGCTGCTGGAGCGAAGACCGAATAACCAACAGCAAGCATCCGCCCACGACGGGAACGACCAATCGTCATGCGTTCACACAAAACATCCGGGGCTAGGAGCCAACGGCTTCTGCTGGTCCTGCTCAGCCTGTTCAGTCTAGCTCGCGCAACGACCAGTGAAGGTAAGTGCCGGCAGAAGTACTGCCCACAACTGGAAAGCTGACGTGTGGAATAGGAATTCTGGAACCAAGAATAGCTCCCTGTGACGTTAAAACCCTTCTGGACTGCGAATCGCGTGCAATTGATGACTGCGTATGCGTCTATGTTAAGAAGTTCGCCCTGGACCGACACTCACATCCCGATCAACCTTTTAAACAGCCACCGGAGTAGAGCCTACTTCCAGGCCCTTCTCAAAAAACACTCGGCATGTGCGTTTGGATGGCTTCCCTGTGGTTTCGCACAGGTGCGCGTCCCTGACTGCGTGTTTGCGTGTGGGTTTGTGCAACGCACACTTCGGCTGGCATCGGAGCTGGTTTGTTTTCAGCGTCCGCTTTCGACTCCTTTTCCGCCTCCGAGGAGGGTCGACGATAGAATCTAGCACAGCAGCATACTTGGACGACTGTTCCGGTTTTACCATTGCACGCTGGACGTGCAATTTCCCCTCCCCCCCCCCTATCTGCGTGGAGACTAAGGCCTTGACCTAAATACCGCAAGGGTGGTGCGTTCCGCGAACAGTGTCTCTGAGGCTCCGGACATCCCGCTGGGATTCGCCACTCGGGTAGTACGATCCTATGGGACGTAGGAGAGTCGTCGCGCCTCTGCACTCGTCACCTGGCTGGTCACCGTTAGCTTCGGAACGTTTTTCGAAAGGAATCAAACCGGGTCCGCTCCGTGGGCTTCCGCTAGGGGAGTTTGGTTTGTTTTTTTTTTCTATTTCTGTTCTACGTCGTTAAAACTGCTCGCTTCAGCATCCAAGCGCCAGGAATGTAGTCGTACGAACGAAAACAAATGAGGCCAGAGTCCGGGTGCGGTGATAAAGAGCTATAAAATGAATCGAAATCAAAACGAGAACCCGTTCTTTATGGCACAGCTCCGCCATCGGTTGTCTTTTTCGGTGACAACGCGGTGCGGCGTATGTGTCGTTATCCATTATCATTTCCCATCGAAACTTTCCCCTCGCGCGGTCGGCGCTCGTGTCGATGCCGATTTCACCCCAAGCCCGGGAAGGCTTTCCCCCAGGCGACCCTGCACACGAGCTCAAGCTACGATGCACATCGCTAGCCAACGCGTCGGCTGAAACGTGGATGGGATGGCGGAGATGATAATCGTCCATTTGTCAACTAACAACCGGGTAACCTACAGGGACGGGGAGGGAGGGGGACCATCTGTTCCACGTGGAATGAGCCAGAGAAACCGGTGCTCAGAATATAGGACTATGGATGGAAATGGAGCGGCGGAACTGAAGAAACCGCGGCGCGGAGATTAAGGTTTTAGATCCTTCCAGGGAACTCCAGAGTTGTTCCAGAATCACCTTCGCGACGTTTGAGAAAAAGCAATATCCCAATATCTTGCATGGGAGCATTGTAGACAACAAAGTCCTGCCCTAGTCCCACACACATACACGCACACACACACATTTCATTAATTGTGTGCACTCTCACGTAACCCAATTCCGGTTTCACCGAGCGCCGAGTCCGCGTTCAGAAACCGGTAAACTTCACGCCAGCGCCCAGACGCTCGCGCCGCCTCGGAAAACTAGGACACCACGGGCTCCCGATCCCGTCACGTACCGCTGACGCTTATGCACACACATACACACACACACACACACGTGCGCGCATGGTGCAAAATACAGCAATGGGGTTGCACGGCGTACTGTGCTCGATTGCTCGAATCGGGAGCAACGGGAATTACCGGGCCTAACGATAATGCTGTTTGCTCTAGCCAACCGCAATGCTGAACGCAACGCACTGCCTGGTGGCTTGGATGATGGCGATGATGATGATGATGATTAGCCGCAAAAGGGGTGTGCGGTTGCCACAGTTGTATGTAGTACTGCGATTCCGCGGGTGGGCCTGTGGCAGGTGAATGCGCAGGTGCGAAGGGGATCACCGCTGGATGATGGGACGTGGCACGTTCGCCGCATTGCCAAATCGAATGCAACGCCGAACAGTGCGAGGTCCTGGGTCCCAGGATATAGAGGTCAATCTCCGGAACTAACATCTGCCGTACTAAAGTCAACTCCAAACAAAATTCTATTGCTTAGGCTGGTGTCAGTGCTTGCCGTTAGGTCTCCAGGGTCCCCGAAATATAGAAGACAATCTCCGGAACCAACATTTACTATACTAAAGTCAACTCCAAACGAAAATCTCTTAGGCTGGTGTCAGTACTTGCAGTTGGGTATCCAGGGTCCCCCAGATTTAGAAGTTGATTTCCGGAACCAACATCTATGACTATAGTCAACTCCAAACAAAATTCTATCGGTTAGGCTGGTATCAGTGCGTGCACTTGGGTTTCCTGGGTCCCCGAGATATAGAGGTCAATCTCCAGAACCAACAACTGTCATACTAAAGTTAACTCCAAACAAAATTCCATCTCTTAGGCCGGTGTCAGTGCTTTGTAGCTCGGTATTTTATCGATTATCAGATTCGTCAGAATAGTTTTTGGTATTGATGAAATTCTGGGAAAGTTAAATTAATTTTACTACTTTTTTTTTTCTATTCTGGGTTTATAAAATCCGATTTTATTGACAACTAAAACAAATAAATCAAATGATTTTAATGTTATCGTACGACCAAAATCGCACGACCGATTCCAGCTGTCAAGTTCCATACACTATCGTTTGTCAAAATCTGACGCTGTTAAGAACTGACACCTTAGCCTTCTGGTTGGGTCCAGAGTTTTTAATTTCTCCAATCGGTATTTGGAGAGGCAGGAGAAAACGTTTGATGATTTGCAGGCAATGCCAGAGAACACTTGTTGCAAATATTTCCCCCAAATTGATTGGACGCCTTACACCCTTCCTCCACGCCTTACATCAAGGTCGCAAGGCTGCGTCTTCAGTTCCCGGTCGATCCTGCTCGCATCTCGCAACACAAATTCGTCCAGCCATTGCCCGAGTGGGATAATGAAATTACGCAATTAAGGAGTGGAACGAAGGAAAGACGGTTCCCTAAAGCGACGGCAGGTGTGCCAGCGCCGGTTCTGCTCTGTTTTCCACGTGGCTGAAGGCACCCCTTCCCTATCAGCGGTTAGCGGTTACGTCGGCTTCGCTAAGGTGCTTGCCGAAGACGGCGCCGAGTTCTGGACCGGGTTCGTTAATTAACAGTTCATTGCCTGTCTTTACCCCCGCCGCTTTGCATTGCTTCCAACGATGGACGCAAGGGGGAAGGTGGAGAGGGGGAGGAAGTGGAGTGCGAAAAGAGAAACTCCCGAAAGAACCGAGGAGAAACAAAGGAGGGCAGCACAGCATAAACTAATAAACCACGGGAACGGGTATAAAAACGCTGTTTTGCAACATTTGCGCCCGTCTTCCCACGGCGTCCACCCCTCGCCCTCCCCCCCTCTCGGCCTACCACCTCCTTGCCAGCATCCGCTAGAAAGGTTCCCCGCGAGAACGCGAACCCCAAGCCCCTAAAACCAGCGGTACATTTTCGATCGTTCACCTGCCGCATCGGCGCGTATTTTCTTTTGTTGTGTCTTCACATTTACTATCACCTCCCTCCTTCCTTCCTTCCCCCCGCCCTCCCTCGAACCCGGCTCCGTAATGCACAGTTATGTTGATGCGCGCGTGCTCGCGTAAGAGACGAACCGACGACGTCTTTGGCGCAGAAGGAACGATGCAGAGTAGAAAACTTTCACAGCGCGAATGACGAAGAGAGTTCCACTTTACGAATATTAATATACACACACACACACACACACACACACACGCGAGCGATACAGGTACACCGGAGGAATGTCTTTTGGACGATTTCTTTTCCGTTACTTTCACTCCGGCCGAGCGCGGCTTGGGGTTGTAGATTTCTTCATTGGTTGGTGTGGTTTTTATTTTTCTTTTCTTTTCGACATATAAGCCCTGTTGTCGACCCGCGCGAATTGTGCTGCCCCACCGCGAACTCACAAGGAATCCCACAGGATGTGTACACATTCCAAAGCGCGAGCTGTCAAGTGGAGAGACCGAAGGGAACGGGAAAGAGAACCAAAATTAGCAAACTTGAACACGGCAATTATTGGCATGAAAAGCAAAATATTAGACAGTATTGCGAATGGTATCGAACGCTTATTTGGGGAATAAATGTTTAAACGCTTTCGAAAGTCGTTTAAGGCGGTGGCTTAAGTCGTGGTTTTACGAACTGGTTGACCTATGAAGGAAAAACTCCCAGAAACAACGCCATACGCGATTAGTTCACTACAGTGATATTACTTTTTAAACCATATTTGTTGAAATCAGTACAATATTCGCATCGCACTGCACTTCTTGATGTCCTTGTTGTTTGTTCGACAACTTTCACGCATCGAATGGTTACTAACTATCTTAAAGAATGATACAAAAATAGCAAAAGTACGTTTACAGTACGTTTCAAACGCTCGCTCTGTAAATTTACTAAAAGCTACGCGAAAAAGCATGACCACTTTGCTCTAATTTTAACGTATCATAGTTTTATTGTATTCGATTGTCAAAAATCCACCCAGTTATCGTTTCATTTGTTTATAATTTTTCTTTTTTTTTTCAATTTTGTTGACTTGTTTTGCGAACTTCTTGTTTAAGTTTCCCTCTTCTAACCTCTAACCCGTTTTGAAAATGAAGTCACACTCAATAACACGTTTAAAAAAAGACGTACTCAAAATCGGTTACCGTCCTACTGGAAAATGAATAAATCAATCGTTCGTTGGGAAAAATGTAATACTCTTATAGTTTTGGATTTACTTGTTGATTGATATGTTCTGGTGCGTTACAAGGTGTTTGAAATTATGTTTGAAAATCGTTTGCGTTTGTTCTGTTTATTTTCTACTAGTCTGTTGTTTAGTATAATTTTTTTCCACTGGTTGATTTATTTTGTTTAAGTTCACTCAACAGATTGCTTGGTGGAAACGATTGAGAATTGCGTCAACCGTTGCAATTCCTTCTTCCTCCGTCTCTCTCTCTTTCTCTTATTCTCTTTTTGGCGAATCCCTAAGAACCAAACATTTTGCTCCGGTGCGGCCGGTTTTCTTTGCATCCGGTTCCATCCTTCGCCCCACGAACGGGAGACGTGCAGAAAGGGGCATGGTGGGGCAACCGGGAAGCGGGAAACGATCAACAATCTCAACCCCGGCCAAGTGCGCACTCCTTGCGGTGCTTTCCCTACTTTCTCGTGTGGTGTTTTATTCATGTTGCCGTTCCTCTCTTCTCGCTTCGTTGTTTCGCCAGTTTTGTTTTGTTTCGCGACCTCACCGCACGCAAGTTCTGTGCCCCATTCCCCAATGACCTATGGCAAAGGTAGGGGGAGGGAGGGGAGCCCACAAGGCCCCTCCCCATCCAATCTTCGAACTACCCTCGGTTTGCACTCTCGCTTTCGACCGTGTGACTTTTTGCCCTTTTGTTCCCCGCACGGTTGGAGGGTTCGGCGAGTGGGTGGTGGTTTCCTGGGGGCGTTTTAGTTTTCCTCCCTTCCCCCCCCCCACCGCCCACCAACAACAACATTCCATCTGCTGGCGACCGAAACGATACGAAACACTTTTCCTCCATTGTTCGCCGAGATCGTGGAAAGCAGAGGAAGAAGCAGAAATTGTGAAGACGAAGAAGTCGCAAGATTGTGTACTCTATGCCACCGTCACTCTCACTTCTGCTCACCGGCACTCCACATACACACTCCACCCTGCGCTTCTGGTGCTGTCTCGGAAGACCTTTCCTCTTCGACTCTCCGGGTCGTTTCGCCAACGGTTCGCGGTGTCTTCGTTTCTTCTTCCCTTTGTCGGGCGAGGAGGGGATGGGGGGGGGGCACAGGGGTTTGTTGGTAACTTTCACTCGCTTCACTCGCAATGACAAAACAACCACCGCGAGCCGGGGTTCGTCTGACGTTCAACAGTTGAAAAAAGGGGCGGACAAAACAGTGGGAAACGGAGAGGGAAACAACAAAAGCATTATTAGGGCGCGTTTGTGTGTGTGTGTGTGTGTGCATGAAGGAACATTCTTCTTGCATGAGACACGGAGGACAGCACGGCAAGATGGAGAGCGGCATGAGTCAGCACAAGTGTATGCTATTGTCGCAATATGTTGCGAGCTGCAGCGAACCACGAAGCTTGCACTCTTCGTTTCGCAAGCATTATGCTGCACCATAAGCATATGGGCCCGAACATATGCATCCGTTAGGTGGAGACACCCTTCTCTCGTCCAAACTATAAGTGGCATCGGATGTACACGACGCTTTTGTAAAACACCCTTTAACAACCTGACTTTTCCGGGACAACAACATCTAAAAGATGGGTGACAGTCTTCGACACACCGTATCCCAACCAACCGGGACCTTTCGGGCTTAAACTCGTCCCACAGCCGATCTCAAACTAGTCCGTGATAGTTGACACTTAAAGAAACCAAATGACGCTCGAATCCAAAACAATCTGACGCAATGAACGCTCTGACGTAATGAACTTTAACCCAACACTCATGAAATAAAAAACACGCTGTCAGATTGCACGAATGTCGATCAATAAGTACTGATCAATAAGAGGAGATTAGAGGTATCAAATCCTTCCGTTTAGCTGTAATCCGTGTTGCGATGTGATGATAGAGATTTGTCCAAGTAAGGAACGATGAATGTAAGTTGTTAAAACGTCAGTTTCAACAACATACAATCGGACACCAGAACCGGAAACCATCGAACGATCTAATTCAGTGCACTATCTGATCGGGCGGAGAAACTACTTTACGCTTCATGTTGTGCACGAGCTGTCAAACGCAATATTTTTTGCGGTGTTTACATGCGCGAGTTTTTTTGACAGCGGGCCGTAGAAATTTGTTTCGACAGCTTTGCCGCTGTAGAAATGGATGTTGGCACTTTACCTACCGATTATTGGGCATTGACCGGAGTCCAACCTTGTAGAGGAAAGGACGATATCCAGGAATTGACATCCACAAACACAATACAGTTTTGCTTGAAGGGTTACGCTCCACCATTTAAGGTCATTATCAAATAATTCCAATGAAATTGTAATTAATGAACACCCTTTATATGAGTGGATGCGCTTCAACGCCCCTTACACCATCTCTCCACCCCCCCCATCCCTTTTTTACCTCTCTGGAAGACGCGAAGGAATTAACCGTTGCCCACTTCTTTTTCAACTTTTGGAAGTGCGGTCTACTCACACGCACACATGCCGCTTAAATTGGGGTCAACAATACGCCGCTTCCTGATCCGCCGGTTTCTCCGTTACGCTCTCCTATTCTCTCCTCCTCTCCAATTCCTTCCGCCGTCCGTCCATGGACCGTTTACACAAACAGACGTTTATTATGTTTATTTACTCGTTATCGGGTTTAGATTTTCGGGGTGGAAACCCTTGCTGGTGGAAATTTCTTCGGCATGTCAAGTGCGCCGAGGGGGGGGGGGGGGGGGGGGGGGAGGGGAGGGGTCCATGAACCGATCGAGTGGTCATGAATCGCGTGTGATTAATTACCAAAGGACGCCCATTTGATGGCCATCATTCGATCGGAACGGAACGCTTGTGTAATGTGTGCTTTTTTATGTGTGTGTGTGTGTGTTAGTGGAAGGAAAAATTATTAAAACGACACCCGAAACCCCATAACCATCTGCTGCCTGGGTTCGGTCGCTTTCCCACGGCTCGGAGAAAAAGCTTTCCTCCTGTCCGTGTTTTTCCGCAAAACAAAACAAGAATGTTCTTCGATGCGATGTTCGGTGGGATGCGGTGGAGAAAGTGGGAGAAAAGTGGGGTAAAGTGTGCAACAGATGGTTAATGTTCAATCCTCCCTCCCACCACCTCTCCCTGAATGGGAGTTCCGTAAAAAATTCTGCACGAAGAGTGAGAAAAAGGCAATAAATACCAAACAACACGCTTCAGAATATAAAATGCAAAAAAAAGAAACACACACACGAACAAAACAGGCAGCTCCACTTCCAGCGCGATG
Source organism: Anopheles coustani (assembly GCF_943734705.1). Lineage (NCBI taxonomy): Eukaryota > Metazoa > Arthropoda > Insecta > Diptera > Culicidae > Anopheles > Anopheles coustani. The sequence continues at coordinate 8,065,139 of NC_071290.1, forward strand.
ATTATGGAGTAGTCCGCCATCGTTGGCTCGTCTTCGTCGGAACAGGTCTTCGGGGTTTATGTTTTCCACGTGTTTTTTTCCATCTCTTTTACCGAGCGTTCGATTGGAATTCCACCTGATTCGAAATATGGGAAAAAAAGTGTAAACAGGAGGATCGGAGAGGATGTATGTAGGTCATCGGTGAGCGCGCTCTCGATGTTCTTCCACCTCCACCCTTCCCCCACCCGGCAACGAAGGCGGTGGTGGTGACAACATACCAGCTTCCGGTAAAGCATTGCAGCTCAGTTTCTAAGTTCTTCCCCTTTTTTTTCCAAACAGATGAAAACCCGACCCCGGCCAGCCTGGTGGCGGCTCCCGGCACAACGTCGGTCGGCCGGCCATCCGCCGGCGGTTGCCAGTTCCCGGGCGCGCCGGCCCACGGCAGCGTCATCTTCAGCGACGACGCACTCTCCAACAACACCGTCTGCACGTACTACTGCGAGCGGGGCTTCGAGCTGCTCGGCCCCTCCCGGCGCGTCTGCATGGACGGCCAGTGGATCCCGGAGGGCATTCCTTTCTGCGGTGAGTACCCTCGACCTCTCAACCTTGAACACGTGACTTTTTAAACTCTTTTTGTCCTCCCCCGTACTCTTCAAAACATTCTTCGATTAATCAGACAGCCCTTTAAGAATTTATAAATAAGACAAATGCGAAGGATTTCTTCCAAGCACCTTCAATTAGGTTATAGTTACGCTAGCTAGCGTTGATATAAACAGAGAAAACAAAAAGAAATTTAAAATATATTTCTCTACGATACTTTTTCGAACTGCATTTTCGAAAAATGAAGTAAAAACTGAACACAAAAACACCCAGAATCACTGGTGTTTTTCATTTATGTTTTTATCGGTTTTTGATGTTTGCTTTATGAACCTCATGCTAACATTCAATTTTGCAACTCATAAAAGAAACTTTTATCGAATTCTCATTGATTTTGATTTGTTAAAAAAAACACGGCATAATACCGTACGGTAGTTCCTGTGTTAAATTAAAAAAAACTACTCTAGTGAAATAAAAATCCACGTTAAATTGGTAATTTCTACAGGAAACATGTTTATCAGAACAAAACAGAAACATTCTTGACATGAAGTTTGATGTTTATGGAATCGAGAGCATTGGAAATGTATTCGAATACGTGGGAGTGGTTAATTTGTCTGCTGCTGTTGACATATTTTGGCATTCTTTTGACTCTTTACTGTTTTGATACTTGGTTGTTTTACAAGTTGTAACATTTTTCAAACAAAAAACGAACATTTCTTTTTTCAAATAGAAAAGTTCTAGAAAGCAAATACGAACGTGCTCATAAGAAACACAAATCTAAGTTTACGTTTACCTGAGAACTGTGAATTAGATTTCCAGTGTTAGTTTTTTGTTGTTACAACGTATGTTTTTATTTTTGTCTTGTGTTTTTTTTCGAAACTCCTGCATTAGAAAATTTGGAAAACATTCTTTCTGAATTTTAATATTTTTTTCTCATTTCTTGTGTACTTGTTTCCTGATTAAGGTAATGTAGTTCCGTTTAACCATCTAGTAAGATGAAAATAAGTGCTCATTGGTAAAACTTATTGCTTTGACTCTGCCTCGAATCTAAAACGGACTTTTCGTTTCGCCAAAAAGTGTTTGCAAGTAGTTCACAAATGAATTAGAGTTGTTTTGAAAATTAATTTCATTATAATCATGTTGAAAGCTTCTCTTGGTGACCGAAAAAGGTAAACTTGTTTCTTCTAACGGACATTACAGCTACGTTAGTACAAATTGGGTGCTCAATATGCGCTCAATAGAATCGATAATGTAGCAAATGGGAGTTATCAGAGCAAGCAAAACACATTAACTCATCTTATTCGGCATCGTTTCGGCAAGTTGATGCGTCGGTAAAAGGTCGGTTGGTGAAAATTTGCTAGCTCACTATCAACGCGTAGGAAATGTCCAATCGTAAACGGGCGGGCACCGCTTCCACTTCGCAAGGGGAGCAAGCGACGAACCCGAGGGTGAATGGTAAAAAAGACGGCCACTTTCTCTATTCCGCTCTCGTTTCTCCCATTCGGTTCCCCTCGCGCACGCTGGGGTGTCTTGGGCTGATGAACTTCAACGCGATGCCAATAAGCTTTCAATCCCCCTCGGCGGCACCGGGGGGAAGCTGGCAACACGGACCGCGGGACCGGGCGAAGATGATGATCATCACGAATGGAATGTAGAGTCCGGAGAAAGCGTCAGGCAGAAATCGCTACGACGCACCGCACTCACACAGTAAGGTGCACGATAAGGTCCTGCCTTTTTTTCTTCTTTATCGTTCGTTTTTGTTTTGGTTTCTCGAAGGCGTCCAGGCTCGATGGAAAGTGTCACGCGGCTGAAAGGTGTGTGTGTGTGCGTTACAGCGCCACGCACAGATCGTGAACGTGCGATTAGCCGATTCATTCATACCCTTACCGTTTAGCGCAGAATTTCAATTGAGTGAAATCCGAGCGGCTTTATGATTCCTCCACCTTTGGCGACTCTAATTTATCTCTAACTCGCAATGTCTTTCGATGACAGTTATAGACATGCATCTTTCATCCACAATTGTTTCGAATGGATTTAAAAATCTTTGGCAGTGATGAATCTTAACATCTTTTAATGAATGATTATTGAATCAGAAAGCAGAACAAACGACTTTCGTTCAATCCTCTTCGTAAATGTTTCCATAGCATCCTCCTACAGGTGGGAGGCAAGCAATAAAAAAGGGCTGTACAAACACTTTCCATTTTTTCTCCACCAACTCTCCCAAAAAGTGACATCGGCGTTCACGTGTCAACAGCAAAAAAAAATCGGAATTGCTAAACTTTCCCCGAAAGACAACAAACCAACAAAAAAAAAAGAAGAAAAAAAGAACGCCAACCATAACCTATATCCCGTTACCCCCGGGTCGGTGCGTTTCGGCTGATGTGTGTGTGTGTGTTTGTGTGCATATCCCAAAAACCGGTCAAGTGCTTGAACCTCACTTCCAATTTGGGGTGAGCGATAAATATGCATCATCCCCCGTACGCACAGACGAGTGATGCAGGAGGGTTGTGGGGGAGGGGGGAGAAGAGGGAGGAGTGAAACAAATAACCACCGATCGGCGCGGGGGCCAACCTCAATTTTGGCGATGGTGTTAGACTGACTACAAGTGGATGGCGGGTGGCAGGGTAGGGAAGAAGAAAGCGGCACAGTGGCGGATTCACATTACAGTCTCGTTTTGCTTGTTTGCCACCAAAAAAAAACAAAAAAAAAATTGGCTCATATTTGTTCGCTGCGAAATGGGGAGGGTTCGTCGCTTTTTTTCTCGAAAGCGCCCAAGTCTTTCGTTTTGGCAACCGATCGGTATTGCACTGCCCGAAAGGCGCATTATTTCCGCGTATGTTTGTGTGGGTGTGTAGTGGGTGTGTAGCACGTATGGTGCAGTGGCGGCTTACGTCATTCGAGCAACGGGAAGGCGAATAAAACAATATACACTGCGAGCAATGCGGATGCATTAACAAACCTTCATTGTGTGTGCGCGCGCCCTCCCGGTGGCGGAAGCACTACGCAGGAACACGTGGAAGTGTTCGGTGCGGTGCGGGAAACCTGTAAACCTCGGCTAGGGAAGGAAAAATCGAACCACGGCCAGCAACGCAACGGCAATTAAATTAAAAATTAAATTTCATTTAGATCGAACTGTTTTTCCATCGCCTCGGCCGTGACGTAAAGCGTAATGTGCGAGAAAGAGACGGAGGGGGGAAAGGAAAAGCACTCTGGCTTCGATTCGATTTGCCCTGATTCGTGCACACACTTGCCCGGGTTCGTCGCTTAACGGGAATCATCGCGCTGCGCGGTGGAAAAACGGGAAGGCGCTCGCGCGGAACCGCACGCCCGACGTCATAAAGCGAGCGAAGCATAAAGTGCGCACCGTTCGCTAGATGCAACCCCCCCTCCTGTTCCCCCCTTCCCTCCCTCCTGGTGGTGGTGGTGGGTGAAAGTGCGCTGCGCTAATTAGTTCCTCCTAAACTGGAGCATTCGCGCGTCCGGCCGCGTAAGCCTGTGCGCGTCTCTCGGTGACGGTTGCCTTTTCCATTCCTTCCGCCTTCCGGTCGAGGGGGGGGGGGGGGGGAGAGGAGAGTGAGAGCTTTTCCTGCAGCCGGAATAATGATGACGAACCAGGAAAACTTGTCCGTGCGCATTTCAGACAGCCTAAGTTTCCTTCATTCCATATTCAATCGAACGTTTTCCATTTGAAGCATTCCAAAAAAAATAAAAACGAACTCAATCTCGATCGTCCGACAATTAACACGTTGACTGCCATGTCACCCAACAGTGGGTGACAGCAAAACTCAGTTCTAAAAAGTTTTTGACCCATTAATAAATGAAAATGCATTTAAAAAAAATTAGAGTAATATTTAAAATCAATTCTTTGGGAAGCTAAGCTTTTGCTTAGCCTTCAAAAATCGCTGGTTTAATAAATGTTATAAACAAATTATATTATAAAAGATTGTTCTAAAAAAGTGTGCTAAAAACGCTTGGCAGTCAACGTGTTAAAGGGGCTGGACAGATTTCGTACAAAATTTTGAAAATTGTAATATATTCGAGTTCTTATTTTAAAACGCTTACATTCGCCACCATTATTGCAGTTAGTTTGTCTGATAGTTTTCTAAAAAAGTTTTCACAGTAGAGCGCATCTGCATTAATAATTACGACAAAAAACTGCTCGCGTCCTACTAAACAAAATGGTAAATTGTAGATGTGATCCAATTAATCACCAAAAGCAATTTATAAAAAAGTATATTTATATCGAAGCCGTTGAAAACTATTGTTAAGCAAATGATATCCCATACACGCATGCAGTAGAAAGAAACTAGTAAGAAAAAAAAAAGACAACTGATTGCAAAGTCTCCCAATAACTACCACCGGCTTAAATTATGAAGCAGAACAAATTAATTAATCAATGTGTTGATTTATTTGAAATGTATACCAATAGTTAGCTCACAAGAATATTTATATATATATGTTTTAAAACAGTGTATTATTATATTGGAAAAATTAAGCAAAAAAAGTTTAGCTACATATTTCACGTAGCTTACGTAGTTCTGCATTACAACTCCCTTGGGATCTTTTTTTTTGTATGACAATAAATGTTTGCTTTCGAACCAAAGAAACTGCATGCATTACAAAATATTGCTGTGATATTGTCTAGCTCATTTAAAAGTTTGCAAAAGTGCAAGAACAGCAGAGAAGTTGGGAGGAGAACACTACTGGAGAACTAAGTACAATTGAGAGCTGATTAGTTGGAGATAATATTTTTTTGAAATGTTTATGGTTTTAACACGTTTAACATTTTTTGTTGGACTTCCACTAGAGAATTTCTTATAAATACGGTTTTTTCATCCAAAACAATATTGAGGAAGTGAAGAGAATCTAATCCGAATGTGATCAAGACGCCGGTCAACTAAAGCTTACCGTTGACTGCAAAACGTTTTTAGTACATTCTTTTAGTACAATTTTTTTAAATAAAATTTGTTTATAACATTTGTCAAACCTACGGTTTTCGAAGACCAAGCGAAGACTTAACTTCCTGAAGTATTTGTTTTTAATATTACTGTAGTTTTTATGTTGAATTTTCATTTATTTACGCGTCGAAAACTTTTTAGAACTTATTGCTGCTGTTACTCACTTTCGGGTGACATGGCAGTCAACTATTTTAGAGCAGGGATAGGAATACTAAGAGTGGGTTAGGTTTAGAGTACGTATTGTATTATGTAAAATTTACATAACTCCATCAACGTTGCACAACTCCACCTTGACGGATAGATTTATTTTCGTCGTACAGCGTTCGATATGGAGTTGTTTTGGTCGATTGAGCCAAGATTAGGCGTACCAGGGTTCGATTTCACGGACCCCATCGACCGGCCCGAAACACCGGAATGCCGTGACACTCGCCGGCCCCTCGGAGGGCCCTTTCCGAACGATGGCTCGGCCCGGGAACGCATCCGGCCGGGAAATACTCGACCGTTTTGGTTTCGGGCGTCATCGACTCTACGGTAATTTATCGCCAATTTCAAACCGGCGCGTCTGCCTTTCGGTACGTCGACAATGTGTCACTTGTGTTGCCGGGGAACTTACCTCCAAGCACCGTACATTTAATTAGCTTATCTCTGCCGGCCAGCATCGCTTCGATCCGGCCGCGGGAAACAATCAAACCGTCGAAAATAACTGAATTTTGCCCGCCTGATGCCCCGTTTAGAGGAGCGCCGTGGTGCCGGACTATATGGAGCGAATCCCCGTTAAAAAGATACGGACATCGAGGGAAACACACTTAGCCACACACACATACACACACATACACACACAGACCCACATGGGAGGCAAAGGCAGGAAAGTAAAGTACATGAAAACACAACAACAGAAAAACAGATATTGCCCGACCACGAACTGTTCATCATCCCGTTCATGTGCCGCGGGCTAGGTGTTGCCCGCTTCCGTTATGTTTCTCCCCCTCACCACACCACACCGGCCCCGCACGCTCCCGCCTTCCGGCATTCCACCGAAAGAAAGATTTATTCCGTTTGTGAGGTGTTTTTTAATAAATTATTATATTACTATCGTATGCTGATCACGGCCACGTCAGGGTGTTTTTTTTTCCTTCGTTCCGTTTTGTTTTTGTTTGTTGCATTTCCCGCACCGCAAAGGGTATGCCGCACGGTGGGATCAGTGGGTGGACATTTCATTCGGAAAATAGGAACTCAAAATAAATGTTCTTGTTGGTAGTTCAGTGGTCTTTTCGCAGAATCTAGCTTTCCGCTGGATTACGACTTGGAAAATACCCTTGATTTTCATTCTCAAAATGAATTGAGTATGAGTACTCAGATTTGTTTAGCTTTAAACATGTCCCAAGCCTCTTTTCGTGACTCTCTGCGTTTGCGTTTTTCCTAATTTTGTAATATACTTCATAAGTGTTCGTGTAGACAAACAATGTCCGATGGACCTAATAAACAATAAACAACGATTATAAAACAATTAACACGTTAACTGCCAAGCGTTTTTAGTACACTTTTTTAGTACAATCTTTTTTAATATAAGTTTTTTACAACATTTATTAAACCAACGATTTTTGACGGCTGAGCAAAAAGTTAGGTTCTCCAAGAATTGATATAAAATATTACTATAATTTATATGTTGCTTTTTCATTTATTTATGGATCAAAAACATCTTAGAACTGAATTTTGCTGTCACCCACTTTTGGGTGACATTTAGCTTCGTGTAAGTTAGAACAGAAAACTGAATGCCAATAGGAAACAGATTTTTCATATATAACTTTTAACACGTTGACTGCCAAGCGTTTTTTTTTAGCACACTTTTTAGAACAATCTTTTTTCATTTAATTTGCTCATAAAATTTTATTAAACCAACGATTTTTGACGGCTGAGCAAAAAGTTAGCTTCTCCAAGAAGTGATATAAAATATTACTATAATTTTTATGTTACATTTTCATTTATTTATGGATCAAACCCTTTTTAGAACTGAATTTTGCTGTCACCCACTTTTGGGTGACATTTTTGGGTGACATTTAGCTTCGTGTAAGTTAGAACAGAAAACGGAATGCCAATAGGAAACAGATTTTTCATATATCACTTTTAATGGCAAGTAGTTAAGCTGTAGACTAATACGTTGAATAAATAAACAGTTGTATTACTTTTATTAATTTACTTGTGCCTCAGTGAAGTGAATAAATACTTTTGCCGTTTGTTGTCCGCCCACTTCGTACCACTGTGCGCCACACTCTACTCAGCTCGCCCCTCGGGGCCAATTACGCCCGCGGGAGTGGCGGAAAGGGACGGGGTGGGTGGGGGAGGGGGGAATAACCACCGATATAAGTTAGAAATTAGCCAGCTCCAGCCAGAATCAGCCGGGATTGGAGAGAAATTGCCAAGTGGCACACGGTAATGACCGAAGCAGATGGTACGTGAGTGCAGATGCCGGCGCGGGGGGGGGGGGGGGGAAGGGATGGTGGCAGAGGGGAAAATTCTCGATAAAAGCCACACACAAAAACACAACATAACAGCTTACTCACCTTCTTCAACCCGCTTGTGGTCAATGAAGCAGAAAGAAAACGGGGGGGGGGGGGGGGGGGGGGAAGAAGCGCAAGGTAAAGAAAGCCGAAACAAGGTGTTCGGTTCGCTAATAGAGCATCGCACCTTCCGATCGCCGATCTTCGCAGGTTCGATTTTTCCCAAGTTTCCCCCCGGGCGTATCAACCACCGTTAGGTGGGAAAGGGAGGTGGGGGGAATGGATCTACCCCGTCGGTGGATCAAGTGGAAACATACCAAACACGGCACGAAACGAAATAAAAAACTAAAACCTCAAGAGTCCTCCTTTTGATAAGGTAACCACCCAGGGCTGGCTCTTATTTTGGGTAACGTTCATCACCGCGAGACATCGTGATAATGGGCGGGTTTCCGATGGAGGGATGATTAATGGAGCTCTGGCCACCGGACCTCTAGACACTCATCCGAGCAAAACCTTTCAACTTGTTGGAGGTTAGGTTTTCCGGAGAACCCCTTCAGCACTTCAGATGGACCACCACACCTGCACCAACCAAAAAAGGGGGAAACACCGCCATTAGTAGGCCACAACATACCACGGAGCCGTGGGATATAGACAGCGTGCGCGTAAACCGGTACCGACCCTCTCGAGGAGGCGGCGGCGGAATTGAATGGTCATCAAGCACCGTTCAATCAACGCGCGATTAGGAATTGACTTTGTTGTTGCTGCTGTGGATAGCAGCCATTATCCCCGCGGATCATATTTGTTATCCAGCGTAACGTATCTGTTACTCCGCGGGTCCGCTGCTGCTCGATGCTAGATGGCGTCCGCCTTATCCGACCTACTAACTATTGCGCTTCCGAGCGTGAGTTTCATGTTTGTTTTCGGGGCGAATGAAAGTGCGCCGAGAAGTGGATTAAGGAACGGATCTTTTTTTTGGAATGGCCGGGAAGCGGGTCAAAGGGAGTTTTTGGAGCAAAGGGCAAGAAAAAGAGAGAGGGAGGGCGTCCCGTTATCGTGGAGGGTTGCGGGCCCCAATCCTGTCCGGATGATAGTGGATAAGGGTTTGACCCCGATCGGTGGACAAAGTACTTAGCGATTGGTTACGGCCAGGAATGCCGTTATGGGTTGGCTACCAAGAGGATAATTGTGCCCTGAACACTCGCTAACGGACTTAACAGTACATACTGATTGCTCGGACGATTGAAGAGGTCACGGGTTTTCAGGGTGTCAATTCTGAAACATGCATGTCTCTGAATGTCTGAGGACTTTCGGGAATCAGAAGCTCTTGTCTCACGGACAGTAACAGTAAGAGTTCAGGGTTCGTCTGAGTCAATTCTGAAACATGCATGTCTCCGAATGTCTGAGGACTTTCGGGAATCAGAAGTTCTTGCCTCATGAACAGTAAGAGTTCAGGGGTCCTCCGCGTGTCAATTCTGAAACATGCAGTTGTAAATGTCGGAGAACTTGCTGGAATCACGAGTTCTTGCCTCATGGACAGTAACAGTAAGAGTTCAGGGGTCCTCCGCGTGTCAATTCTGACACATGCATGTCTCTGAATGTCTGAGGACTTGCTGGAATCACGAGTTCTTGCCTCACGGACAGTAACAGTAAGAGTTCAGGGCTCCTCCGCGTGTCAATTCTGAAACATGCAGTTGTAAATGTCTGAGGACTTCCTGGAATCACGAGTTCTTGCCTCACGGACAGTAACAGTAAGAGTTCCGGGCTCCTCCGCGTGTCAATTCTGAATCATGCATGTCGCTGAATGTCTGAGGACTTGCTGGAATCAGGAGTTCAACTAGTAATTTTCCAGTGACCTCTCTTCTAACGTTCGTGCTCTTTCTCCCGTTGCAGTGTTGAACGTTGCAGCCGGCAAGGCACCGATGCAGATCTCGACCGAAGGCTCGGGTATCCCGCAGAAGGCGATCGACGGCTCAACGTCGGCGTTCTTCTCCCCGGACACCTGCTCGCTGACCAAACCGGAGCGTGTGCCCTGGTGGTACGTGAACCTGCTCGAGCCCTACATGGTGCAGCTGGTGCGCCTGGACTTTGGCAAGTCCTGCTGTGGTAAGTGAACTCCTGGCAGTATCTCCGCACTCAGTGCCTGGGTAGACTTCAACATCTCGATCCGGTGTTCCCTGCAGGCAATGGAAAACCGGCGACCATAGTGGTGCGCGTGGGTAACAACAGGCCGGATCTGGGGACGAACCCGGTATGCAATCGGTTCACCGGCACACTCGAGGAGGGCCAGCCGCTCTTCCTGCCCTGCAACCCGCCGATGCCGGGTGCGTTCGTCTCGGTGCACCTGGAAACCAGCGCCCCGAGCCAGCTGTCCATCTGCGAGGCTTTCGTCTACACCGACCAGGCACTTCCGATTGAGCGATGCCCGGCCTTCCGCGACCAGCCGCCCGGTGCGTCCGCCTCATACAACGGCAAGTGCTACATCTTCTACAGCCGACAGCCGGCTACCCTGCCGAACGCACTCGCCTTCTGCCGAGCGCGCGGAGGCACCCTCATCAACGAGAGCAACCCGGCCCTGCAGGGCTTCATCAGCTGGGAGCTGTGGAGGCGCCACCGGAGCGACACCTCGTCGCAGTACTGGATGGGAGCGGTGCGGGACGCGCAGGACCGCAACACCTGGAAGTGGATCGGCGGCGAGGAGGTGTCGGTGTCGTTCTGGAACCTGCCCGGCGGCGACGAGGACTGCGCGCGCTACGACGGCTCCAAGGGATGGCTGTGGAGTGACACCAACTGCAACACGCCGCTCAACTTCATCTGCCAGCATCGTAAGTCGCCACTTGCCCATACTCACTGCTTCTGCACGATATACCATACCCTCTTCCGCGTCCGTCCTTCCATTTCCAGAGCCAAAGGCATGCGGACGACCGGAACAGCCACCCAACTCGACCATGGTGGCCCCGAAGGGCTTCGACGTGGGCGCTGTAGTCGTGTACAGCTGCGACGAGGGCCATCTGCTGGTGGGACCGCAGCAGCGCACCTGCCTAGAGACCGGCTTCTACAACGAGTTCCCACCGGTGTGCAAGTGTAAGTCCCATTTCTCCCATCTCAGTGCCGATATCAACAGGTTGGGTTAATCTCTCACGTTAAGGCTATTTTCAGCCTTTAAATAGTTTTCTAACAACGTTTTGTAGGTTTACTCCTAAAACTGTTTTATCACAGCATTTATTTTTACTTTTGAGGTGAGATTTAGCGATATAGCATTGAGATCATTGTTAGACCCACTTTATGTTACTTGGATGATTTCTCTGGACTACGAGACTACAATAGAGATCCTAAGGTGAAGTACTGGTATTTCAACAAAGTACTGAATTGCAAACTCACCTACTCAGACGACTTATGACATTTTATGTCTCAGATGACTCCGAATCTTTGGTGAAATGACTAAGCTACTGGATTTAGCAAGTCACATTAACGAACGTGTTTGGTGAGCCACTAACTTGTTGTAGGGAGGTGGTTCAGAACTCAACGAGATGAGCAGAAGGCAGGGACCGCTGCTATTGCGTATCAGCTCCCCGGACCGTTAGACCGTTGATGTCAACTCACTAGAGTTGAGTAATTCCGAATCAGGTTCATGAATCGCTTTGCTTCGTTTTTGAGATTCATGAATCTTTCAAAGAGAGATTCATGAGTACCAAAGATTAATACATACATGATTAATAGCCTCCTGGATTAGGGTTTCCAAAGATTCATCGACGCTTTTGAGATACGAATCCCTAAAGATTCATGAGATTCAATCAGAATAGATCGTCGATGAATGATTCTCGCCTGAAGATTCATACAGTACGACAGTACAACTAACTCTTGTGCACTTGTTCTCATTGACGCTGATAGACATCGAGTGTGGTTTGCCGGCATCGATCCCGCACGGGTACTACGATCTGATCAACGGAACCGTCGGCTATCTCAGCACGGTGATGTACCGGTGCGCCGAGGGCTACGAGATGGTGGGCCGCGCTGTGCTGACCTGCGACATCGACGAGCGCTGGAACGGTCCGCCGCCGCGCTGCGAGCTCATCGAGTGTGACCCACTGCCGACGCTGTTCGCCAACGGAGTCATCGTCGCGCCCAACCAGACGGTGTACGGCTCTCGGGCGGAGGTACTCTGCAACCGTGGCTTCGTGCCGGACGGCGAGCCGGAGCTACTGTGCACCGCGACCGGCCAGTGGAGCCACACGCTGCCCAAATGCATACCGGACCCGGCCGCGCCCGGCCCTGTCACCGTGCGTCCCACCCTCGCTCCCGCCAGCACGACGCTGGTCCCGCAGACCACGTCCGCCGCGTCACGACGACCCGCACCAACCGCTGGAGGGCGTCGTCCGGCGCCAGGTGTGACGGCAACGACCGCAACCACCGCCCGGCCCCCGACCACGGTGCGCCCTATCCTCAGCTTCAGCACGACCGGCAGCGGCCAGGCTCAGGTGCCCTCCGAGTCGCCCATCAGCAGCATCGAGATCGATGACGGTACGGACGGGGAGACGGGTTACTTCCGCCCGACGCGGATCGACGCCGACGACTTGTACTACCGCGAACATAACCTCTACGACGACGACGACGACGACGGGGACGAGAACGCCGCGACCGATCACCGCAACCCTAACCTCAACAACAACCACGACGACGACGATGACGCGAACGTTCCGACCTTTGACGAAGACTTTGACAGCCTCGAGGGCTACTTCATCGGCACTAACGAAGACTACTCTCTTCCACCTCCACCTCCAGAAGTGCGTCCCGGAAGTGTGCGCGAAGAGGCGGCCCGTCCGCCCTACCGCCCGCTGCAGCCCTCCGTCGTCGTCCTGCCGAACGGCGCCTCGGACGGCCAGCGGCCGAAGCTGCCGGCCTCCCCCAGCCCCACCACCACCAGCCCGGTGAGTGTCACGCCACCGTCCCCACTGCCCCCGCACACCTACCGTCCGACCGCAGGGCGCCGTCCCGCCGCCGGTACGCCGTCGACGACCACGACCACGACCTCCACCAGCAGCACCACTCTGCCGCCCGCGCCGTCGACGACGCGTGGCCGCACACCGCCCAAGCCGCACGACCCGCTGGACATCCACCCGCAGGACAACGAGATCGCCGGCAGCGTCAACATCCAGTACGATCAGGCGCCCAAGGTGAACGTACCGTTCGCCGTCGACCCGTCCGAAGGGGCGGCCGGAGTGACCGGCGCCGACGGGCTCGTGCCGGGTGGGGGCGGCGCCGCCGGTGCAGGCGGTGCCGGGGGAGCGGGGCTCGGGGGAGCCGCCGCCGGCGACCGAAAGGAGTCGAAGAACGCCAAGCTGAACCTCGGCGCCATTGTGGCGCTCGGTGCGTTCGGTGGGTTCGTGTTCCTGGCCGCCGTCATCACCACCATCGTGATCGTCGTCCGAAGGTGATTACCGACCTGCCTTGTCCTACATGCCTTGCCCCCCCTCTCTCTCTCTCTCTCTCTCTCTCTCTCTATGTTTGTTGTGCGTGGTTGTGTACTGGACACCCGTTGGGTCTCACCCGCTCTTCTTCACCAGACGTTGCATGCGCCCCATGGCTTGTCTATGTTGTTGCTCACACGTATACACCACACACACACACACACACACGCGCGCGCGCGCGATTTCTTTTCACGAACTCCAACAACTCCGGACTTAAAGTCCATCCTTTCTACCGACTCGCCGACATACAACTTCTTGCATGCTCCCCCTCACAATACCTACACATGCACAACCAGTCATACACGCACACACGCACACGCACACACACACACACGTACTCTAACAAAACGATTTGAGCCTTTTTCGTCACCTGTGTTAAACGAGAGAAAGGAACGGTTAGCTGGTGTTATTTCATGCCGCTTCATTAACCACACACACACACACATACACACACTCACTTGCCTGCTTCTACGCTCGTTGCTAGCTGGTTAAAAGCTGCTGAAGGAGATGGATTCGATAGAAGGACACAATATTGTGCATTACGGAATTTTAAGATAGGATTCTTCCCTAAAAAGCTTTAGTTAATTAGCTTTCCACCACGATATGCATGGATGAGTGATGAGTCCTCATTGTGACTAAGAAGTTCTTCTGGGATTCAAATCATTAGTAAGAGTTAGAGTTATAAATCATCAAGGAGTTCAAAAACTAATTGGAACATCATGATGCTTTTAAAATTGTTCAATCAGATTCAAAAATCCATTGAGAGGTTTAGTAATCAAAGTTTTGACAGATGGAATTCACGAGAGCTGGTTCTAATTCGGGGATATATGAGAGACGAAATTTTATATATGAGAGACTGTTTCATTCACTTTTTTAGTAGCGAATTGCGAGTTATGAACTCCTCATACAAAAACAAATAGCACTTCTGTTTTTTTTTACCAGTCGTTCCCAAGGAACGATGTGTTTCGCCAGTATCCTGAGTGTGACTAACGCTTCTACATCGTACCCCGAAAGGCGCTTTAAGGCAGCTTCTTGCTCTAGCATCCTCACAAATCACACTTCGCAGTGAGACGTCGTCAAACGACGCTGCAAATGTTGTACAAAACACTTACACACACACACACGCTCTCACACAAGCGCATAAAAACGCAGCTTGAGACTCCCATTCCTTCGCAGATATACTAAATGGCGACCGACACAGTAATAACCATCTTTTTTCCCAACGATTTTATTTCTCTTTCTCTTCTCGTCTTCAACGCAACACGACGCCGAACCGCTTCCCTGTCCGGAACGAAACATACATATTCACACGTACATACACAAACATACAAATACACACACAAACACACACACACATATCCACTCCTTTGGGGAATATATGCCCAACACGCAACTGAAAACAAACACTAAAACAATCCCAACAAAACGTACATCGATTAATTTGTCCAAACTCGGCGTAGGATGAATACCATCTACACTACGGCAAGAGCTCACAAGAAGAACACCTTTTCCTACTCGTAAGCCTTGCGTTAGGGTTCAGCGGAAAAAAACAGGCGAAAAGACTCAAAAACGAAAGAAAGAAAGAAAGGCAAAAGCAAACAGGCACGATTTTGTGTGTACTTAAGCTATTTATTTGAATTATTTAACTATTATTTAACTTTGCAAATGGGAGATGAAACCAGTATAGACATTAAGGCAACTCGCAGGAAGGAAATCCGGAACGTCCGCGAAATTGTCAACTGCTAGGACATGACGTATCATGCCGCACCCAATTAACAGCATTTTATAGAATACGTAGATAATGCATCAGACACGCCATCTAAATCCCCCTCTCGACGGTTACACAGCGACGGCAGAGAGATGGAGATGATCTGACAACCTTCCCCTTCTTCCGCACACAAGCTCTAACAGGACTTGAGCGGCGCAGGCTCAGAGATATCAGACTCCTGGCTTCTTCCTCTTTTACCTTGCCAAAACCCTTTGCAAATTCTCGATCGAGTGGAGGATCAAAGAGATAGAGGTTGTTGTTTTACTGCATATGCCAACCAGTGAAACGTCCCGCGAACAATGGCGAACAGTATGAAGCATTGGAGGAACGAGGAGTTCGTAGAGTTCACACTATATTGCCCCCCATATATCCCTCCCCTTCCTTTGACGAGTGACGAGGTTCTTTTCGAAGTCGGAGGGGGCGTCGCGGAGGAGGCGGAAGCGGAAAAGGAGGAAGCGAAAGGAGTAAAAGTGGCCGGTGATGGTGTGGTTGTGGTTGTGCTAGTGGTGCTCTTTCCCTTACAAAACCAAACAAAACAAAACACGAACGAAAAACATCCGACGAGCAAGATGTCAACCGTGTACTTAGCGAAGCGAACCACCACACAGACGCGGTGACGCGAAATGGAGGTAGTAGTAGTTGGACCAGGTGCCAGCACCAAAGCCACCTGATCTTCCACACACGCCTGCAAACGTAACGGGATCGGATGATCTGGAAGCTGTGAGCACCTCGGTTTGGTAGTGTGTTCGGTGACAACAGGGTGATGGAGTGAAGTAATATCGACGCATGACGACTACTACCAGTGGAAATGGCTCTAGCAACCGCTAGTACATCGGCTCGAGATGAAGGAAACATCAGCGTCAGCTATAACTACTGCTTCCACTCCTAATGCTTTACAACTACTACTCCTCCTCCTCTTACTACTACCACTACTACTACTACTACTACTATTACTACTACTTCTACCGTTGCTATCATTGCTATTACTCTTCCTACTACCACTATGATCGTACTACCAGCATCGCTCGTATTACCTTCATACTAGCTTCACTTGCTACTAAACCTCAACCAAGCTCAGCAAAAAGTGCCATAACCACAAGGCCAGTTGGTAACACACCTGCAGCGACAACAAAAGAGCATTAAAACAAACAGATCGAAACAAAACACCGCAAGCGATCGGCATTCCCGTGCCAAAGCGGCGCCTATACAACGATACGCGCATATTACAGTACATACATTACAATTACTAACGTACCATCCAACCATCCAACAAACCAACCAACCAAACAACCAACCAACCAACCAAAAACAAAAACGGCCCAACCAACAATACCATAACCGTTAAACAAGCAAACAAAAATGTAAGAGCCCATTTATTTGTCACCTGTTTGTGTTTCTTCTTTTTTTTTGTTCTTCTCTCGTTTCACTCGCTTCCCTCTATGGTGTACCACTTCTCTACCACTATTCCTTCCATCCTTTCTTTATGTTTGTTTTGTTTCCGTTTTGCCTCGCTTTCATTTCCTTTTGGTTTTGTTTTGTTTGTTTTCTTTTTTCCTTTACGTTTCCTTTCGAATACGTTTTGTTCTTTGGCCGCTTAAAGAAAACCCTATTCTACCAGCGTAGGTGGAAGGAAACCAAGGCTTAGAAAAGAAAACAAAAACTGGTTAGAAACACCAAACTGCATCTCGCTTCCATCCTGTTCCAGCGCACCACCATCATACCCACCGCTAGCAAGCAAACACAATAAAATAAAGTAAAAAAGCAAAAACCAAATCACTGCCGCCACCAACCACCAACCACCAACCAACCATCACCATTTCGCAAAACTTAAGAGCAACAAAGCTTTCCACTCTCCATACAGATTTCCATCCAGCTTCTCCTGCGAACTTTTTGTGATTTGCCTCCTGTCGCCTTGTGGATCGTTCGATCTAGTTCTTCTGTGGGTAGATTGTAGCTGTAAGACCTGATCTCACTTGCACCCGCGTTGGCTCTGCGCTTCTGGTTGCCTTTGTGTGCTTTGTCCTGTCTTGTTGGAGTCCTGAAAGGCTTTCTTCATATATATCTTCTAACCTCTCTCTCTCTCTGTCTTTCTCTCCCTCGCTTTGTCTACTGTCATCTGTTTGGATGGCCAGTTTTCCTAGACCTTCCCCCGAGTATGAAAAGAGCCGTCAAATTGTAGAGGATTTCTCCTAGAGCTTTGCTGTCCACTTATTTGGATTTCTCTCCTCTGCATCTGGAGGACCTCTAAAGACACTATTGCTGCGCTCGTAAAGCGGATAACCGGTCAATGACAGTGTGTGCGGGTGCTCTTCAGAGGCTATGCCACCTATTCTCTCCTCCTTGGGCTCCTTTTTGACAGTTCAATTCTCGCTTTCCCTGCTCTGGTGCAAGCTCATTCATGATCGCTATCTTGTCCACACTGTCAACGTGCTGCTGGGAGCACTCACTGTCGCACGATGTTCTGGGAGGGTTGGCGCGGGTGGTTAGTAGGCAGCTGGAACAGGATAGGAGACTGAGGCCGGTCTAAGGGACGGGGACTCAACCCCACACGCTCACGCCAGATAGTACACTACTCTCCTCTCGTGTTTGACTTTTGTAGAAAACAGAAAGCCACTCCCCACACTTTCCTCGCGAGCTCAACCGTACGTCTTTAACACCAGTCTTGATCGTCTTTTCTCTTCCGACTCGTGGCACGCGCAGGAATCGGAGCACAAACCAGCACTACCGTCACCGGGCGTCGCCGGACTGCAACACGGTCGCGTCCTTCTCCAGCTCGAGCTCGGAGTCGCGGAACGGGCTGAACCGCTACTACCGGCAGGCGTGGGAGAACCTGCACGAGTCGGCCTCCAAGAGCCACAGCCACAGCGGACACTCGGGCCTGAAGCGAAAGGAAACGATGGACGCGCCCTCGGTCAACCGGTCGCGGTCACGCGAGAACCTCGACCAAGCCGGCGGACGGCCACGCGACCTTGACAGGTAGGTTTGTTTTGGCGCTCCCACCCCGCTCGGCACTCGACGGCACTCAGCTGCTCAGGTTCTTTACCGACAGGTCACGCGAGAACCTGTCGTCGGCGCGCAGCCGGGACTACGGGCGGGACAGCATGGCCCTGCGGGACGGCTCCGAGATGGTCGTGTCGGACGTGTGCGTGAAGGGCGAGAAGAAGCGCCACCATCACCACCATCACAAGAGCAGCCACCGGAACGATTTCCGCGAGCCGAACATCCTCGGTAGCAACGGCAACGGACGGCGGGAGCATCGCCACTACTGACGCGCTCACCGTATGATCATCACCGTTCGCATCAACGAGGACAGGAGCTGGTAGTAGCTGGTAGAAGGCCCTGGACCGTCACTACCGTTACCTACCGTTACACACCGGAGGCGATCTTCAGCTGCCAAAAACCGCAAACACTCAGACAACGCCCTTCCTGCACCACCAAAACCCCACATGCAGCTAGAAACTTACCCTCTGCTGCATGTGTTCCTCTTGTTTCCCATGACACACACACACACACACACATACAAATATTTATTGCTCCATTTTTGCTTGCGCCACCGGAACGCAGTGTGCAGTCGAAATCATCTTGACCGCGTCTAAGGCGAACCTGGCGGCCCTCTCCTAGTTCTCCCTCTCAAGGATAGGACAGGAGCACCACCTGCTAGTGTTACACCCGCTAGAGCCGGTTGACATGCTTTCTACTACTTCGCACCGCTGGGACACTCACGGTGGCTGTGTGCTCTTCACTGTTATGACGCTGACGTTGACATTTTTTCTTTTTCCAAAAACAACCAAACCTTCTGTTTCCCTTAATCCTCACACTAACTCACATACACACACAATGCCCTCAAAGGGCATTTAAAACAACAAACGCAACAGGAGTCAACGGGTCTGACCTAACGTCACGTGATGTTGTCGTGTCGTGATCGACTTGAGGGTACGTCACGATCTGTCAACTAGACGAAATCTGACATGCACATAACGAACGCACACGGAGAAGCGGACGAGTTTGCTAACCAAAACCTCTTTAGGTGAGGAAGGGAAGGGGAGGAAGGGGGGGGGGGGGAGAAGGAAGATTAAACACGAGAGCAGGCAACGACGGCTTCGTCGTTCGTCGGCCGAAAACCGAAAGAGAAACAATTTAGTGGCAATATGATGTTCTAGTTTACCTATTATTTTTTTTTGTTTTAGTGTAAAGACAATCCCGGGCAAAGCGGAAATAGGGACGAAGGAAAAACTGAAAATCAGAAGAAAACAAAAAAAAAGAAAGACTAAAAAACCAGTGTGAGGTTCACAAATGTCTTGCGAATGGAAAAAGGGTATATACTACATGTTACTAGAGTTAGGCGCAAGAAGGCAACAGGGAAACGACAACTAAACAAAGCAAAACACCGGACACAACACGCAAGCAAGGAAAAGGGAAAAGCTACATACGTGCGATGGTTGTTGCGTTTCTGTTGTTTGTTACTTCGTTCCGTATGGCTGGACCTTTTTCTGCTGTTCTGCGCTCGAGAGTGTTGTAGGTTTTGTTAGGGATCAGCAGCGAAAGAATAATTAACTACTAATCCTACGATTACTACTATTATTAACATTATTTTTACTATAATTATTATTATTACTATTACTATAATAATTATTATTATTGCTATGTTTACACTTACGAACAACTCGTCATCGGGCTGATGATTATGGTTGGAATCGGAATTGGATCAGGGTGAATTTATGCATACACACCAGACACGCTACACTGATGGACGCAGGTCATTACTGTAAAAATAAAAACAAGTAAATTTACGGGATCAAGAATAACAACACACACACGCTCTAGTAGTAAACTGTAGCTGAGAAACGAAAGCAATAGAAGAACGTTTGAGATGTTGGGGAGCTTTGTACGGTGATGGCAACCCCTCAAACGATAGTAAAGAAACTATTTATACGTTAGAAAGGAGAAAGAGATAAAGAAAACAACAAGAGCAACACAGGGGGCTCGCAAAAACAAACAAACAAACAAAAAAAAAGACATTATAATCAGTTTGGGGGGGTGCGTGGGTGGGTGATAAGGAAAGGAAGGAAGAAAGGAAAAATAAAGTGAAGTAAAAGAATAATAAAATAAAACTATCATACCTCACACACTAGTCCACGCACGCACACCGCGGTGTGGAAGCAGTGAGGGAGAAAACCTTTACCAACGAAAGATCCGAGTTTTGATTTATGTAAAGATTTGAGAAACTCTCTTTGAGAAACTCTTTCCCCACTTTTTCCACATTTTTCACCACTTATGTCTGATAAAATACTTTCCACGTGTGAATCACATTCTTAAATCAATAAAAACTTTCAAAAATGAGACTAGCTCCGGATAAGTGCGAAAACATACAAAGTACTAGGCGTCTCCATTACACTGAAAATATACTAAGTACCAGGCGCCTCCATTACACTGAAAACATACGAAGTATCAGGCGTCTCCATCGTGTACTTGAGTCTTGTATTTTAATCTAGTGAGCAGGTTTCGGTTTCTGTATGTTGTTATTTCTTTAAAAATATTGTTGTACGAACAATTACAGATATTTTTACTGCGGATTCCACTTGGGTCGGTGCTTCATACGCCCTGTTCGCACGCCAGTTTGTTGCATAAGATACGCTTATGCTTTTACCCGCGCTTAGCGTTGTGTGCAATTCTAATTTATGCTTCATTGGCCTGCGTTTCGTTACATCGTAACGGTTCTTCCTTTATGCTCTATCGCCAGTTCTTACCGTCTTTCTGTCTTTATGTAAGTTCTGCAAGTTAGGTGTCCCTGTTTATGTTTATCTTCCGGTTTTCCAGACCTTTCGTTGTGTTATTTGTGATACGATGTTTGTTCATATAATGTGGACACTTCGTTTAAGCAAAAATGTTTCACGGTCCAGCTCTGATTAATCTGTTTAGCTCTATTATGTTGTTTTTTGCCTCCATTCGACTGGGCTGATCGGTTTCGCTGGTTCTGGACTGATGTCAGAGGTTCATCGTCTACTTGCTCTAGTGGAATATGTGTTAGAGGTCTACTGTGGATGATGAACTCCATCTCGCAAAATAACGTTTCATTCAAGGATAAGAGGTTTTTTACTTCTTTTACCAATCATTCCGATGCTCCTCCGAATCGTGCCATTCCGACCCGTTGGTGGTGCACTGCTCGACCAGCCTGTTTATGTGAATTGGATGTAAAAAAGAAAGGTAGGCGTAGGATTATAAAATCACCATAGGTGGTAGAAAGGTGTATAAAAGGAAATATCAGGGAAGTTGAGAGAGAGAGTTCGATTCAAAGAGTGATTGGACAAGGTTGGATAGTAAAGAATATAGCAAACTGTCCTAAACACTTTACATTTATTTGGTTGTAAGTGTTGCGGAGACACAGCTTCACATCCAGCGGAACAGAAGTAGAACGGCGAGGCGGAGGCTCTAAGGAGTGGTGATGACCGGGTGGAAGGGATGGCAGCAGGCTTCGCTACGGTATATAAGACCATTTAGATGTAAAATAAAGGCTTTTATTTTTACCTGGTTGTCCCGGAGTTAAGTTGCATCGATACGCATAGTGTTTTACTCGGAAGGTTTTATTAAACTGCATCCGAATGTTGACTACTTGAAAGAAAAATGTCATCAAACCGGATTTTTGTTGTCTATAGTTTACATAATTTTCGTTAGTTTAATCACACACACCGTCAACGGAGCGGATACCCTCGCGGTTTCCGGTGCGTTTAGATTTATTTGAACCTTTGAAATGAAAAACATCGCAAACTGCTGTTTGCTTGTAGTTATTTTGGATATAGGTTGTCCGCCTGTATGTGGGCCTGCTGTGTGTATGAGTGAGTGCTTTAACGTGATTAAATGTAGGACCGTTCGTTTGTCTAGGGCATGCCTCGCTGGCGTTAAGTGTTTCCCATTCCCAAAACCATCCTCAATTCAATTGGGGGGAGCGTAATTGCTTTGCGAGAAGCATGTCCGTTTCAAAATGCGGTTGAATGCGTGTTTCGAAAGGGTCCATCCCTAGGAGTACGTAAAGGTGTATGAGTATATTGAATTTTAATTGATCTGACTTGGAATTGGCAAATCCCTATCGTTGCTCCTCCTCGTTTCGCTAGCGATATCTGAAGGACAAAAATGGATACTGGATACAGGGGGGGGATATGTGAGACTACTGCAAATTGGAGCCATTAAATATATGTATATATAAACAGTACACATTACATTACTCTATCCAACTAGACCCGGTTTCATATCAGCGATCACTGATCCAGCAGTGCACAATGCAGGTTGTGCAGTCTCGTATGCATTCGCCTACCGTTTCAGTTCGCATTGTGTGTGGGTGTGTGTGCTTTTCGTTTTCGTGTGATTTTAAACCTACGAACTGGCCGACCCGGGCGAAGAGTGGGAGGGGGCTAAACATGGAAACTAAGGCGCCAATGTGCTTCGCTCGCCACATTGCCTGCAGCACAACACGAGTTGACAGTTCACCTTCACCGTGACTTTCACCGAGCCTCTCCTTGCCGCTCCGATCGTGCATCTTCGCCCCTAACCCGTCCCCCCCTAGTGTTGCATTGGTGAGTGGTGAGAGATAATTTGGCACAATTGGAATTTGGTTAGAAAACTAGGGACCGCTCCGGCCCCTTCTGCTGCGACTGCTATATAACGTTTGTTGGTTAATGTAAATTCGAATTCGTGTTTTCAACCTGTCGGCATAAAACATAACCTACTCGTCTACCCTACGATGCCATTCTACCGTTTGTTATTTATGTTTAAGTTTGATTTTGCACGAAACTCTGCGTCCACTCCACGTACTGCGATTGGAGGTGACGCAGTTTCGACAACAAAAAACAATCTGCCTTCCTCTATACCGATAGTTAAGATTCAGTTAAATTTGCTTGACATTTTACGTCCACCTATCTAGCAGCATGTGCACGGTTTCAAGTTAAAAAAGTAGAGTAACCTAATGTAATAATTTCCTCGGGCAAAAATGCAAACAGTGAGTACTGCTCTATTTGTTTGTTCCATTAGCAAATTGACGTAGGATAAAGATAGACTCCATCGGACTTTAGCCTTAGTATGCTATCGTAGAAGGGAAATAAATAATTGTAGACGCATTCGGTACGCGTGGGAGCGTGCGAAGGGTTAGAAAGCATTTACATTAAGGAAAATAAACACCCGAGGAGAAACTAACAAAACCCTACAGCCTTGCGTTAGTTCGTTCTAAAAATTTTCCGTTTCTCCGCGTAAAAACGTTGATAATGACACACGCTTAGTAAAAATGAGTTCAGAAGGAAGATAAACATTAACGAAACATCCGATAATAAAATTAACAAAAACAAAATAATAAAATAAACGAAACACAATAAAACTAAAGTAAGTAATGCACGCACAGCGTGCTACGCACGCATGTTGTTGCTGCCGGTAGGCCGGAAGGGGTGGTGGAATCTAGGATTGTGCCTTCCCGTAGGCTCCGGCCGGTGGGCGGTAGACGGAGGGCAGCGACAGGACTTGGGGCAGATTGAACGCGTACTTCCGCAGCCCGACGTTCTTCAGCGTGTTGTCCGAGCGGGTCCCTTCGCTAAAAGGAAAGCATAAACGTTTTGAATACAAGTTGGGTGTAAACACCGTCGCACACTACCTTCGCATCGTATCGAGCACGTTCTGTAGGTTGGCAGCGGACAGGTGGAACTCCTGCTGCAGCACGCGGCACTGCTCGAGCGTGACCGCCATCGACGTACGATCCTTGGCGCTCTTGCACGAGGTAAACCGGAGCCCCTGGAGGGCCCGCGTGATGTCCTCGCCCAACTGCAGCACGCGGTAGTTCTTGGTGGTGCTCGAGCGCAGCTCCGTCTCGAGGTCGGCCAGGAACTTGGCGACCGTCTGCTCCGGCACGAGCAGCTCCTTCTGCTGGGCCGTGTAGGCGCCCACCTTGGTCGGCGTGTCCTGGCTGGCGGAGCAGAGCGGATTGACGAAGTTGAACGGCACCTTGCGGTAGCGGCTGTGGTACTGCTTCAGCCGGTCGTAGTTGTCCCAGTTGGAGCGCTGCTGCTCGCGCGTGTAGCCGAGCGTCTCCGCCACCGTCGCCTTCTCGTTGATGCCGACGTTGAGAAAGACGGGTGTGACGCGGAAGCTGACCGCTTCCTTCGTCGGCAGATGGCAGAAGACGGACTCCGGGACGGGCAGGAGGACGCGGAGCGCCTGGCGGGAACCGGTGACGCGAGGCACCGGTACCGCCTTCGTGTCCCGGTGGAGGTTGCTGCGCACGAGCGTAAACCCGACCGTCGCCAGATCCTCGACGGCGACGCTCATGTCGCCCCACATGTCCGTCTCGTTGCCGTACAGCGACAGCAGGCCCTCGAAGCAGGCGAGCGGTCCGAGGTGCACCAGCAAGCTGATGAAGTTCTCCGTCACGTTCTGGCCCCACAGCTTTGCCATGAGGGCCGACACGAGCGCCGTCAACGCCTGCGAAAAGCATACGTCCCGCCGGTACATGATGGCCAGCGTGGCGCTCGTCTTGCGCATGTCCTGCTGCAGCCGCTGCACCGAGTGCATCAGCCGGGCCGTCTTCAGCAGGCCGTCCATCGCCTGACGCAGCTTCTTCATCGACGGGCGCAGCTCCAGCGCCCAGTCGGTAGTCGCGGACAGGTCCAGCCCATCGGTGAACTTGTTGCCCTTCTTCACCTTGCGCGTCACCTCACCGACGGCTTGCGTTAGCGCTAGGTTGAGCTCCTTGCTGCTGCACAACAACCCCTGCTGCTGCTGCGATTTAACGGTGGCCGTCGGTGGCAATGAGGGCTCCGCCGGTGCAACCGGTTCGTCGTGGGTGACAGCAACGGCGGTCTGATCCTCTACTTGTGCAAGTGAGCTACCAGCAGCGTATGGAAGCGACAGCGGTTGACTGGTAACCACGTCCGGTTGCTGCAGCTCGAAGGCACCGGCTGCCGCGGAACGCTGCGACGACCGCAAACCCATCGTGCCGGACGACGATTTCGGTTGGCGGAGGCGAACCGCGGGGCTGCCGCAGCGGCCGCAAAGAAATTTCACCTTCGACACGAGACACATGACGCTCGCCTCGATGTTCAGCTGCGTCAGGTCGAGCGGTTCCGGTTCCTCCGTCGGCCGGTAGTAGTTCGCCGACGGGCTCGAGCT
Organism: Anopheles coustani; assembly: GCF_943734705.1. Lineage (NCBI taxonomy): Eukaryota > Metazoa > Arthropoda > Insecta > Diptera > Culicidae > Anopheles > Anopheles coustani. The sequence goes on from NC_071290.1 coordinate 8,090,547, forward strand.
CATCACCTGCGTGTCCAGAAACGCCCCGTTGTGCCCGAGCACGATGGCCGTGTTCTCGATCAGGTAGCCCTGCTCGTCGTACACGTGCGACAGCAGCTCGTTCTTGTTCTCCAACAGTTGATTCGCCGTCAACGGACCACTGCTGCTACTGCTCGGACCGCTGCCCTTTGCTACGGCGCTTTTCTCGCCCACCACCGACGGCGGAGGTGGTGCAACTGAAGCCATCGTCCGAGTTACGTCACCATTCACATCGAAGTGCGTCTCGCTGAAGGAGAGCGCTTCTCCACCGGCTCCTCTACCACTTCCCTTCGACGTCGATGGCTGCTCCGTGGGTAGGTAGCTCGTAGCGGGAAGCGAGTAGGACATCGCGTAGCCCGTCGCATCGTCGAGCAGATACGCGTCCGACTTTTCCTGCAGGTGCAGCTGATTGAACGTGCTCTGGATGGTGGCGATGGTGCTGATGTCCAGCGAGGAGGGTGACTTTGTGCGTAGCATGTTGCTGCCGCCGGCACCACCACCTCCCCCGCCGAGCGTGCCCGACTTGCTCGTGCGTACCTGCGGCCAGAGGTCCGGGGCGGGGCCCATGGGGGTCGAGAAGTCCTCCAGCTCGGGCGACTTCAGATCGAGTGCACCGAGCTGCTGGGTAATTTTCTTGAACGGCGACATCGGCGATAGGCCACCCAACGGAGCGCCCGGTGCTCCCCGCGCTCCCCCAGTGCACTCTCCCCCCGCGCCATCTGCCGCCGTGTCCTCGATGATGCGGTGGCGCTCGATGAACGCGAACGCCTCCTCCACCAGGCTCGGCTCCCAGATGCCGAGCAGCGTGCGCGTCTTGGTCATCATTTCGTTGCACAGCGGCAGCATACCCTTGGGGTTCTTGGACTTGGCCAGAAACAGCAGCTGCGACATGATCTCGACGATCTCCTTGCGCAACTGCTTGATCGCCTGCACCGCGTCGTTGGCCGCCGCCACCTTGTGCTGGGCATCACCGCGCGCCGGCGAGTCCTTGATTTGCTGCAGCAGCTTGATCAGCCCGCCCGTCTTCGCCTTACCCGAGTGGCGCGTGAACGCCCCGACCGTCACGACGTCGAGGATGCCCGCCCGCTTCAGCGTATCGTTGTGCGCCCACATGCGCTGCAGGTGCAGGTTGACCGGCGCGAACTCGATCGTCTCGTCCGACTTCCGGCAGCTCGGCTTGAACGCTTTGCCGCGCTGCTGCTGCTGGTGGAGGTACTGCTTCGCCTGCGAGTAGTCCTTCAGCAGCTTCAGGTGCTTGTCGAGCAGCTCCATCTGCCGCTGACGCCACTCGCCCCCGAGCTCGCCCATGCCCGAAATCTCCTGCAGCAGCTCTTTTTCACGCGCGATCCAAATCGACAGCAGCTGCTGCGGGATGACGTAGCACAGCTGGCTCTCAAGCATCACCTCCAGCACGCTTATGTCGCCACCGAGACCGGAGTGCAGCCGGTAGGTGTGAATCTGCAAACGTATGAATAACCGATGTGCAAGAGATTAAAAAGCATAATCACAACAGGCAAACAAATCCACACAGTCGAACACAGGATGCATACGAGACACTAGAATAGATTGCTTTCAGTTCAGTTTGATATCCCAATAACAATTTGTTCAAATTCACTGCAAAAATTCGTCACACACCCTGTGAATTGTTTGTGATGAACCTGCACCTGATCTGAACAAAAATATCGTTATTAACAGCTCTAGCTAAGTTATAAGTCTTGTCTTGTGCATTAATCTATCTATCTTTTAAACCACAATTGACATTACGTATGAAATGTGTCGGAAAGACAATGCAAGGTTCGTGCACCCTACAGCATCCCGGATCGACTGTCGATAGGTTAGCATTCTTTTGGATACGCACACTCGGGTTGGTAAAGACGAGCGATATCTTCGATGGAGGAGGAATGAACAGCTTAATGCCGAGCTTTGGGGGCAACGATTGAGACCGCCGGTGGCCCAGGCCCGTCCCGTGCTGCGCTTGCTGTTGTTCCGAACCAGCGCCGACCGCACCCATGGCTGCCCCTCCACCGCTGAGACCACCTGTCTTTATCGGCGACCGGGGATTGTTCCGCCGCTCCATGTCCGGCGTGCAGGTGGCAATCGTAAGGAAGCCCGCGTTCTCGCCGCACACCTGCGTCCGCAGGGGAATACGCAGGCGAGACGTGTCCGCGATCACGCCGAGCGCTATCTCGGCCCATCCAATCGGGACGGCCGTCTGGGTGACCTTCTCCCGCACATCGTACGCCGTGAAGCGTATCTGCGACGACGCGTGCAGTCCATCGCACGCGCGGAACGCGATCGTGCAAATGAACTGCGGGTTTGAGCAGCGCTCGATTACCTCGGTGCGGCCGTACTTGATCCAGCCGGACGCACGATTGTTCGACGTCACCTGCACCACCACCGATGGGTTCGGGTGCTTCCCATTGCCATCGCACAGCAGGTTGTCGCACGAAATCACCGACTCGCAGATCGGTATTTCGTTTAAGTCTGCAAAACGAAACCGGTCAAACATCCACTAACACCACTGGCAACATATAGGGAGAGGCAAAAGCTACGCCATTTTACCTATTTCTTTGCCCGTCTGGAGCCGTAGCATATCGATGTCCACATCGTGCACTGTACCCCGCTTGCGGTCGATTTGCTCGCGCAGGTACTTGAGCTGAGCCCGCTTGATGTCGTACCCCGCCAGCCCGATAGCCTGCATCCACTCGAGTCGTTCCTGTTGCGAGTTTGCCGCAAACCGCTGCCTCAAGCCGTCATCAAACTCTGCAATAACAAAATGGTAATTCCCGAACCGTGTTAGAAATGCGTGTAAGTTTTCGAATCCCTGACATTTCTTACCAAGATAGAACACGTAGCCGTCGTACTCCTGCTGCTCGTCACCGTGCTTGATGCATTTGTACTTTTCCAGCACAATGCAACCCTGTGGCTCCGAAAATGGATCGCTTGTTTTGAAGTAGAAAAGCAGATTCCCCCGGAGCCGGCACCACCGCTCGAGACTGACTACGGATGGGAGAAGGTACGTGTCATTTAAGAGTGGCCAATTATGAGGTGGTAAAAGAAGGAAGAAGTGTGTATTGCGTCTATTTCACTGCAAAGAATGTGAGTATCGCCTTAGCACGATGTGTTTAATCAAGCACAGCGACTGCTACTCTACGTAGTTGGGTCGTACGTCACAAGACACTATTCTGCTGATACGATTCCGTTCTGCGTTCCAGAGCTGATAAGCGACTGTTAAGCTACGGGTAAACGGTTTAGTTAGTATACGTACTTTGTTGTTAGAAATACCGCTAGAAAACCCACGGGCAGTGCAACAAACCGAATCGCGACGATACGCCACCATACGTGCTACTTAGGAAACGAACCTGCAGCAAACCAAAGTCTCCTTGTTAGGTTTGTGTTAAGAGTACTGCGAGATTCACGGTTAAACAAATAATACAATCAACGCCACGCGGAAACAAACGCCTCACACGAACAGTGACCATTGAACTAATTCATGGATTGTTAGGTTTGTCAGGTTATGTTTTTTTTTTCTATTAGTTCTATAACAACAAGGATAGGATTAATCTTTCCCACAATCAAAAATAAACCATAAAGGTTGAACAGTTGCGATGCACGCCAAACAAAACAGATTTGCACTGTGTGTTAGTAGGAAGGATTATGCAAACTAACGACTCAACACCTCGTGTAGCCCAAAGCTGAGCAGAACCGAGACGATGGATAAGTTTAACTAACTGGATAAACTACCGTAAGATGAGCGCGAAAAAATTAAACAGGGGCCAGAGGGAATTAACGAACCTTTGGCTGATGCCCCACCGATGCAGCTGAGCGATTTTTGGCGCTTCAGCAAACCCTTTCGAAACGCAGGCTCGCCAGTGGATGGCTGTGTCTCATCTACCCGCAAAACGTGATCGAAACGGAGTGATTCAACGAACAACATTTGCAGCAAACACACGAAACAAGTGCGACCAAACGGGGACAAACGGAAACAAAGGTGTGCAGAAAAAGTATACCATTGTTTTTTTTTCGTTTTTGTCAGTCGTGAGAAATTGGGCATACAAGTTGGGCAAAACCAGGACCAGGTGGTTGGATCGGGGTGTTGGTGGTGGTCGTCCGCAGCATCCGTCAATGCCGGTTTGGTAGGTCGTCGATAACGTTGAGATGGAACGCACGGAAATCGCATGAAGGGCAAAAGGAAAGTGAAGAAAACGGAAGAATTATGATAAAATAAAAGTAAACGTGGAACGGAGCTAAAACACATAATAATTACACAGCTCCCAGCTCCACATGAAATATGGCCGTCCCGAAACCCGGAAATGAAACTGCACAAAGATGAAATGGTGCCACTTACAATATTCGCACAACGTGAAGGGGATGGATTGAAAGGAATAGAAATGTTAGATATCGAGTGTTCGATGAGGACGACTTTACAGAGATGCTAAAAGTAATCGTCAAACAGATGTAGACAACACCAACGTCTCCAACACGCAACCGTTTTGTTTTGAGACCCCTTTGGTCGAGCCAACCATTCGCTGTCTTGAGCAATGGTGGCCCACTTACCTTCAGTCTTGCGGAAGAAACCCTCCTGTTTCTCCGTCACGTACAATGGACCCTCCTTCTCGAACTTGTTGCTAGGCTGCGTGGCTAGCGTGATCAGCTCCTGCTTGTTGAAACGCATCTTAGAGTGTTTGTTTTGGTTTTCTTCAAGCTCACAAGAACTCGTGGGAAGGGTCGACGAATATCGCACGCTCCTTTCAAACCATACTAGATTTTTATTTCCTACCGTCCCCCTAAAATGGCAAAGGATATCTATTAGTTACCGGCATACGATTTTTCCGCTAGCTCCAGCTAGCTTTGCGCAATCGATCTTATAACGTGTTAAACGCTTACCTTTTGTTTCGTATGTTTCAATATTCGTTTGATATTTGACTATCGCATATTAGAACAGCCGCCTAAGAGCTCGCACCTTCTTTTTTCCCACACCCATTTTTACATATGGAACACCAGGGCTGATGCTGTCTGCACTGAGGTATGTTTACTCGACCGATTCGGCACTGGCATGCCACTCTCTACGTTTGTGTAGCATAAATAAAACACACCAAAATTACACCGGAGCCCAGCCGCTAAACATGACCATTGCCGGCGGCAAGGGCCCAACCATTTACTCGATAAACTGCGCTTCCCGAACGATGCTGCGGGCAAAATATACAATCGACCATTAACTCTCGTTACCAGCTGTCCGGGGGCAAAAAAAAACAGACGACGGCCTACATTTTCCCAGGCGCTTCGCTGCGTTGGGATGTGTTTGCTCGCAGCCAACTGACAGCTGACAGTTGACAAGCAAAACACAGGGTGGGTCAGCCGTTTGTTACTGTCTATATCATTGACGGTTCGGGTTTAGCCGCACGTTAGATGCTGGTCGAATAGTTCGATTTGAAAAAGTCATAACCAGTCAAGGGAAGTTCTACCGGCGAAACTCTCTTACCTCTTAAAGAACACACGGAAATTCAACGTATCGGCCATTTGTTTAATACCAGCCGTAGGCCAATCGCTTTTATATTATCATACGTTCCTTTATTTAACGTTCAAAGACGAAGCGGCTGTTGATGTAACGATGCACATTTACTATTTGGTCTCTTCATGATATGTGGGAATTTCTTCACTAGTTTCTACTCGATCTAAAGAATTTGAATATGATAACAAGAAAAAAGTATTTATAAATGTAACTGCCTGTCAGATAAGCTACCGGATCGATAAGACTTGCTGACGGAAAATACGTGACGGCGAATCCGGGAAATCCCTACACCTCTTACAGATGATGTCGGTTAATCCCTAATGAACGTAAGTGCGCCTTCAACATTAACAATAGTAGTGACTAGGTTAAACTTGCTCTCTCCTTACATCATTCCCTACGTGTTTATCGTTCGACGATGCTTCTACCAAGCGTTCCAATTAAAGCTTCACAATACAACGTTCGATGCTAGCAAGCAGCACAAACTAAACGTAACATGTAATGCTCACTAATTGAATGTATTGAATCTGTAAATTTAACAACGCGCAACAGGTAACAGGTTCGATGCGACCGATATGGGGCTTTGACCGACGTATGGGTCGCCTCTTGTATGAAAAAACGTACAGGCGGGCCATCGTTAACTCCATGTCTTCCGCTAGTTTCGACTCTAAGCTACTACGGTTTATCGACTGGCCGGGGTTTAACGTCGCTTCCATCTTCTCTCCATCCATTGATCTGTTGTACCTTGTATACAGATGAGATAGAGATAAAGATCATGAATAGAGTTCGTTTCGATAGTGTGTTGGGTTTGGTTTTCGTTGACATCGGTATTCGCGGACAGCGGACCAACTTTGCTTTCACTTGCGCTCATCCGACAAGTGAAGAAAATTGTTCGTTTAGCACAGTTGCCATCAAGTCGGTTGGTTCACGAAGGGCGAGGAACGCGTGGTCGAGGTGCTTGGGTTCAGGGTTACGGGTTTTCCCCCCTTTAGACTGGAGGAAATGACACGCGACCTGTATTTTGTTTAAGTCGTCCATTTTGTTTCGGTTTGGGAAGTCGCAAGATGGCCACCGATGTACGATCGATGGCGTTGGGCCAGATCTCCAAGTGGTCCAGGGGTGCTCCTTCATTCGTGGCGTTCGTGATGTGGCAAGGCGTCGTCAGTGTTTGTGTCTCTCTCTCTCCCTCTCTCCCTTTCCCTGTCTTTGTGTCTCTTCTCCAAAGGGTTCCAGCGGTACAGTTTCTGCTTTAGCGGCGCGATTTGTAAAGCAGATTGTCCAGGTTGTGCTTGTTCTTGCTGGGCAGGGGCGCCCCGTGGCCCGGCCGGCCCCAGAAACTGCTCCACGTCTCGAAGTGCTGCCGGCTGGTCTCGAACTCCATCGCCCGCACCGTCTCGACCTTGCGCTGCTTCTGGTTCATCTGACTGCAGAGATCGGTAAGGTAGCGGTCGTCGGCCCGGCGCGCCAAACTGCTGCACACCCGGTGCACAACATTCGGTACAACATCAGTTGGATGTGTCGTGGAAGGGAAGGTAGAGGAGGGAGCGGGAAGGTGTGAAGGCACAAGGAGGCAAGAGAGAAAGAGAGAAGAAGTACAATGTTTGGCGTGAGGAATGCAAGATGTAGATCGCTGAGAATCGCTAGGTTTGGCGGGGGAGGGTATTGGGATTGTCGGGGGATTTTCATGAGGAGTCCTAGCCTAGGGAGAGGAGGCGGGGGGGAGGAGTCGGCTGTCTGACTACTGAGTGCCACTATTACCCGTTCGAGGTGTACTTATCGATCTTGGTGACGTCGGTCGTGCCGAGGCTGATGGGACGCGGCTGGGAGCGGCGCTTGGCGAGCAGCGGCACCAGCTCGACGCCTCCCGTGATCATGCAGTTGCGTGTCGGTGGCACCCGGCCATTCCGGCGTGCCGGCTGGGTTTGGCTGCTGTTCGTTGCTGGTTGCTGAGATGGCTGCTGCTGCTGTTGGCTGCCTTGCTGTCCTGGTTGGTTGCAGAGTCTCGGAACGCGCCGCTGCGAGTCGTGCAGAGCTGCCGGAGGCTCGTGGGACGACGACTGCGGGCCTGGTGCCGTCGCTGGGGGCGTCGTGTGGTACTTGGCCCGCTGGCTGGCCCCCGACATGCCCGCGCCGGCACTTCCGCCAGCGCCCGTCTGCGGTTCCAGGCTGTTGCTGACGCACTGACAAACACAACGCGAGCAGCAGTTGGAGAAGCGCTTCAGGAAGCGGTTCTCTTCCTCCAGCTGGCGCTGCATTCGACTGACCAGCTCCAGATCGAGATCCTGCAGCGTCTCCTTGTTCGTCCAGCCCATCGACTTCATGAAGTTGTGGCCGACGTTGCGCGGCGGCCGCCACGGCTTCCCACCCGGACCCGCCTTACCCCAGGGGCCGCCGCCATTCGTGCGGCTTCCGGCGCCCACCGCGCCCGCCCCCGCCCCCGCCACGCTCGTCTCCGCCAGCTCGGAGCTGCGCGTCTTGCGCGTCCGGTTCTCCTTCTCCGCCACGATCCGGTCCAGTTCCGCCCGGTAGTGCTGCTGCTGGGCCGGCGACGTCCGATAGCGCAGCTCGTTGTCCACATGGTACCGGTTGGCGTCGTTGAAGCTGATGATGGGATCGTCCGTCAGGCCGGTCACGATCTGGCCGGAGGCGCTGCGGATCGGCGCGCCACCCCCGCCCGCCCCCACCCCCCGTGTCCTGCCCAGCGTGACGGGATTCCGCAGGTCCTGCCAAAGGGGAGAGACAAAAGACAAGAAGGGAAACGCAAACAGAACGGAGGCGTCGAGCGCGACGACGACCACTTGAGCCTCGGCGAACCCGCGGCGCGATACTAACGTTCTTCGTCTCCGGATAGAGGCCCTCGGCCTGGATGTTGCGCATGCGGATCGTGTCGTTCGGTGCGCCGCCGCCCTTCCGGCCCCACGGCGAGTAGCGCTCCATCACTTCCCGGTACTGGAAGAGGGGAAACTTTTCGATGAATGCTTTAGTTGCAAGCTGACTCCGTTTCGCTGTCTTTCGCTGGCTCAAGCGAGAGCGACAACCAGGAAGGAACCCAGGAGGTCAACACAGGTGTCCATTCCGTGTTCCGCGCTTACTCCGACATCGGCTGCAGTGCCGTTAGCCTTCGCTATCGAAAGGGCGAACCCTTGATTTGGCCGTTCCAAGGCTGAAGGCGAAACCCTGAAGGATACACTCTGTCGCACGTTACGAGAGCACGAACCCTGATGGCGCGGGCAGAGGGTACATAGCAACGAAGCTCACGGCACCTCCGGGGTTTTGGAAATCCTTGAAACTTTCCCTCACCATCAGCCTTTAGAGGCCATGAAGCGCACGAAAACTGTGGCTAGCTGAAACCCAGCAAACAAAACAGTTGCACGAATTAAAAGCTGCAGTATGCTCTGGCGCGGTGTAACTTTCCAGGAGTTCAGATATCGAATAGAGATTGGGCTGTATGTTTAGAATGGTTAGGCTCGCTGAAGATGTCCGGCGCGATGCTCGAGCGCAGCGGATTGAAAGCCTACTGCTTATGTCACACAGGAACACCCAGTGGGATAGGACATGGTTCTGCAGGTGGAACTCCAGGCACTAAGCCATAACCCCCTCCGTGCTCCATTTCTCCCTCCCTCCCTGTAACCAGTAACAAACCACTCGTTTGAGAAACCCATAAAACCAGCAAACAACCGCAGCCGATGACAAAATAATGCCTGTCACGGCAAACGAGATCCTCCCATACCCGCGCCATACGAACGCCAAATGCGGCTCCAGCACGGAATGTGTGTCATCCGGCATTTATATTACTCCCGCGGCCGCGCATTCCTGTGCGCCCGTTAAACTTCAACCCAGTTCCTGCCAAGAACGCAACGGTTCCGTGTCCCCGGTCTCTGACTATCCAATTCTGGCAAGTAATTTGTTTGTTTACCTGTGCCCTGCTTTTGGGAAGCAACCAACAAGCGAACCCCGTCCCTGATCCCTTCTGCCGCGCGGTGAACTTGAAGCAACCGGGTGACAGTGCTGTCAGGCACAAGGTTTGAGGTTAGGTTACTGCCATGAACGCACCATAGGAAGAAAATTATGACCCTTTCCCCTTTTGCACCTATCAGGGGCTTCGGGGTTTCGATGTGTGTTCGTCGAGCGAAAGACAAAAACACAACTAAATAACTCGATGGGAGGGAGGTCGAAAACATTCGCCACGAGCCTCTGGCATCATCAATAAATACAGGATGGGGAACGAGGAAAACGGTTTTGCATAATTGCGGTCACGACAAATGTCCTGATTTTGTGTTCTTCGTTTTTGTTTGTGGTTCCAGTCGCAAACTTGACTGTTTCGATCAAACAAGCGTCTTTCCGATATTTGTCTCAACCCACGGTCTCAACCCGTCCTGACCTGGATAATCCCCAGCGCAGCAAGGGTTACAAGCTTGGAGAACCGTCAAGGAGAACCCCAACCACAAATTTTGACTGTAGATTGATCGTGGAGCTCGAGGTTGATGGAGAAGCGCCCGGAACCGGAGGGTCGGACTACCCAGAAGATGTGCAACACCTCGAAGCTTGAAAAAGGGGAAGCTGGGCTGGACTTTGGGGTTTAGTTTGGTTGGATTTAGGTCTACACGCACCCGAGTTCTGATCAGATCCCCGCGCTCACCGCGGTTCTACTACTTTTGCTCCTACTCAGTCGCAGCTTCCTCTTGTCCACGCCCGCGAGGGTGCTGGTGGTGGCGGTGGCTCGCTACTGGGTGCTCCTTACATGGGCCTGGTCCTTGGCGCGCGCCCGTCGCTCGATCAGCTTCCGGTTTCGCCAGTCGCGCAGGCTCTCATCGGCGATGCGCTTCCGCTCGAGACGTTTCAGATTGTCGCACCAGAAGATCGGATGATCGGCCGGATTGCAGGAGCTCATCCGAACCGGTTTGCTATGCTGTGTGTGTGCGTGCAGGCTCTCACCACGGGTCGTCCAGCACTTCTACGACGGACGTGGCGGACATCACAGAAAGTTCTGACGAGTTCTAGGGGTTGTGCGCTAGCTCGGAACACCTCCAACACAACACCTCTGTCTTTCCGAAGGCTTTTCGGTTTTGTCTCCCCACACAAACAAACACCCACAGACACACTCGAACTGACCTACACACCAACACTTTCCACTTCGCTCGGAGGCAGTGACACCGATGCACCAGTTTTTGAGTTGAAATGTTGACACCTTACCTCCGCTCGGTAGGTGCACCGGGGGCGGACAGCACCAGCCCGAGGGAGGCTACGAGCGTAGCGGAGTACCCGGGGCAACTCCTCCAAGCTCCAGGCGGTGCGGGGAGGTCGGAAAGTTTGCTCCAGTTCCGCGCGGTTATAAACGGAAGCCTTTCAGGCCTTTCACGCTTCAGGACCTGCGGCAACGGACCTAGTCGTCTGCGGGCTCCGATCGCTTCCAGCGTCGGTGAAAAACTGGCCGCACCGCTGGATCACGCCGCGAGAACATGGGAGCACGTTCCCCTTACATACGCCCTCCTCCCTCCCCCGCACCATCCAGTCCCGGCATGATATCTCGGGCGCTGTTTCGGCAGCGGTGCTGTTTGTTCCTTCGCCATTTTGCCTTTGGACGGTTGCCGCCCCTTCTGGCAGGCCCAAAAGCTGCAGCAGGCCGAAACAAAACACGTAATAATAAATTATAAACAACTCCAGCGATAAGTATAAAAATAAATGTATAAACAAACCACCCTGAAGGGAGACGCAAAGGGAACGGTGGGGGTTAGGGATGGCACCGTTTTTTTGCAGAGGACAGAGGGTAATATTTTTGTTCTTGGTTTGCATTCTTTTCTTTGTTTTTTGCAAACAACCAGCAATCAGCATAAGGTAAGGCTAGTCGGGGCCATATGCACTCCTTAAGAAAGAAAAAATCTCAGTTCATTCGAGAAAAAAAAAACTGCAAATTTTCACAGTTTGATTGTCTAACATAGTTTTTGTCCAAAGGCTTCTCAAGCTTACAGTGCTGAGAAGTTCAGTGCTCTGACGCGGCCGATATGGGATTTGACCGAGGAAATCAATTGTGCGATAAATTCTAAATAGTTTAAATTTATTGGATGGCCGTATGAGATTTAAGCTGTCAACCAAACTGGATTTAATAAACCCACACTTGATGCTTTTTTCTAAAAAAAAATATTTAAATTAATTTTACTAAGAATTTCATAAACAACAGAAATATTTGCTTTCGAATCGGACGTCCGATAAAATTTAGATAATTAATTAAAATAAACAAATTTCCCCCTGGATGAGGTTTTTTTCAGTTTTCGTTTTTACCACAAAAACGCTAGGAATATCCTTAACAACTGTCATACTTCGAAATATTATTTACACATTCAATTTGAATATCATTCACGACCTTTGAAACATATGGAAATATTGAATTACCAGTTCTTAGTTTGCATAGTTCTGCTAATAAAATGCAGGTTTTTAGTGAGTCAACTAGCCCCACTTTCCCCTACAGTAACGTTGGCGCACAGTGCACGCCACGCGCCAAAAAGTTCGATCCAACATCCTCGGGGAAGTTGAGCTTTCGCGCTTTACCCTTCTTTCCGCTCCAACCTTGCCACCGTTGGACGGGGACGTTACAAAATCACCTCGAGCGCTTCAAGGAACGATGGAGAGACTTAAAATGAAGAAAAAATAAACAACGGCAATACCAGCAACACACAAAACCATACCTGTGCGTCTATTTCCGAGACAAAACTTTTCTAGGTTAACGCAGACCCTATAGGAGCTAGGACGACCGTTCCGCACCAAAGATAGTAAGGATAACACACACATGCTTGCACACATACACACACACACACACACACACACATAGCAACAACGTGTAGTGGTAGGGTTTGTTTTTCATTAAATTGCATGCTTTCGCGATGCCATTTGTTTGCAAGCTTTACATATCAGGATTGGGATGAACGGAGGGAGAAAACGCGAGCTGTCAGTCATGGAAATGCCACTGTTTATTATCCCCCTCCTATTTCGAGCTAGCTAGGCCATCTCTGTCCCTTCTCCGATCGGTGAGCCTTTCCACAATAGTTAATAAAGGTTTATTTTTTGTTGTAGAGTTTTTTACAATATCGTATGACAATTTAATGAGTATTAATTAAAGTGTGGGAAACGATTTGTATTTAATGTTTCTATTTCCTATTTCTTAGCTGAGGTAGCATTGATAAGGTTTAACCCACCACATGATCGTGAGCTAAAATAACTGGTTTCAGATTTTGTTCAGTCTCTATGGTAAGCTCTCTTCTTCTTTCATGTAATGACCGCCCCCGCGATGTTTACCCATTATGAAATGATTAAAAAAACGTATTCATTAATCTCTTAAGGATTTCGTCCTCCTGCTGTTGGCTTTGAGAGATATTACTGATCATTACACTTCAGCAAAAACACACGGCGTTTGTCGGAAGACTTGTGCAATCGAAAAAAAAGAGTGCAATATTGGTGATACAAGCTGTCACTTTCACGATGGAGACGCCTGGTACCTCTGGAGCTGGCCTGAAGGTTTGGTAAAGTAATCTTTTCATGGTGTGCTAGAATTAATAAAATTTAATACTTTAAAGTTTTACATCTTTAGATAATCAATCGATTGTAGGACAACATTAACATCGATAAAATATTAAAAAGAATAAGCGATAGGAATAATAAAAACTTCATGCGTGTAACACGTGTGCGGATGCAAGAAATATGCGCAAATGAGGAACAACTTAAATGTACATAAATAGATATAAAACTATTTTAACAAATTATTTATTGAACGATACATTTTATTAATTGAACAGTAATAAACTGTGATAGTTGTACTGATGAAAACCGTAGGAAGATCTATTCTTGGAGTTTGCTATTGGTAGAAAACCAGCAAGGGTCCATCGGGAGCTAAATAATAAAAAAGCCCAACGTTAACATCAACTAAAAAAACTTTAATTTGAACAAAAGTATAAATGAAATAAAGTGGGTAGTGTACAGCTTTCTAGACATGAACGCTAAACAACTTACTTTTTATCGGCACCGGGAATTCTACTAAACCTGTTTTTATGGAATAAACATAAATCGGTTAAAGAGATGTTTAGAACGAAAACTAACTGTCCAGTTCACCAGTTGCGCTTTCCAGTGCTAAGCAATTGCTTGTATTCTTTCATCTATTGGTCCACTTCCAAAAGACCGCATCGTCCAATATAATCCTGTGCGTTCGTTCATGACTGTAAACTTTGACTTTATTGATCCATTGTATCGCATACTCATGTTAGTGGTACATGTGTATATTTGTTGTATGTATTGTAGATATGCTCATTAAACGGAAAAGATGCTCATTGACAGGATAGAAGAGGTTCTTTTTTTCGCTTTCTTTTGCCACCGGACCACCACTTCACTTTCCCAGGCGAAAGGAGGTTTGCGTCTGTGTGTTTTAGTTTACGTAAATATACATGGTGACGATCCGATGACGGTCAATGTTCTAATTTCTTCTTTCTGTCGGCTTCAAACCGTCTCGTTACCGTTTGCAAACTGCTCATCATCTCTTCATACGCTCCCTAATGCCTTCCACTAAAGATTACGATATTCCACCAAATTTTTTTGCGACTCCATATAAGGCAATTAATGAATTGTATGTGTGTATGCCTGCGTGTCTATGTCTTCGAGTGTGTGCTTTGCCCTGTTGCTGCGATCTACTTCAAACATTATTAGTTGCTATTAGAAATTTCTCACCCATCCCTATAGAGCAAAACAGAACGGGAATCGCTATACATCAGATAGAATTTGCATCTTAAAAAAAATCACCCCGGTTTTTGAACACGAAGAAAACAACAACTAAATTTTTATCCTTATCGTGTTATCCTCTGCAGGGCTAGCTTTTTCATTATTTCTACAGGTGTGAATGTTTCGCGCAACAAGTGTGTGTGTGTGTGTCTGGAAAAAGGGTAAGATTTTTCTCTCTCTATCTCTTCCTTCATTTTCTCTAAATCTCTTTGTAACAACAGGGAAAAAGAAGGACTGAAAATATTGGGACATTGGGTTGTTAGAAGGGTTAACCGAAGATGAGTAGCTTTAACATTAAATACTATGTACAACAGTTTTTTTTTTCATTAGTTTGTTTGTTTGTTTGTTTGTTTTCGAGTTTAGCAGAAATCTCTCTCTCTCTCTCTCACTCTTCTTCCGCCCACCCAGCGTTACACACGTTGGCCTTGCTCCGGGGGATTGTATAGGATTGGGTTGACCGATTCCATCGTACAACATTTTGTGTGTTGCGGTGTTTATTTTCATGTGTGATTGTGTGTATTTCTGTGTTCTACCATCCTCTCTTTGGCCCAACGTTCGACCTCGTACGCAGACTAACTTTACAAAAAAAAAAAAAAAAAAAACGATACTACGATGGAAAAGAGAAGGAAAACGTTTGGGAGGAGGGGGAAGGTGGGGGGGGATGAGGGATAACTATAACGTAATTGAGCAAGCTTGTTCACCTTTGTCCTAATTCGTTAAAGGGGCAAAATTAAATAGAAACTAATCGCAATCATCCATCCACAAATTCGTCAGCAGCATCCGCTATCGTACAACCACATCCACATATCTTCGATTCCGCCTCCCTTTCCCCCTTGCCTCCGCGCGCCGGGGATCCACTGCCTGCCCGATTGTGTTTTGCCAGTTGTTTTTTTTTGTTGTTGTTGTTGTTTGTTTTTCATTTAACCTACTACCACCACCCAGTACAAAACGCTAAAACTAATACCTCGGATCGTTCCCTCCTTGTTTTCTTCCTTCTTGTGTGTCATTTTTTTCATCGTATCTTCCTATATGTATACGTCCGCATCGCATCCCACAAACCCGCTTTAAACTTAAAGGCTCTAGGTGTTGCATTCTCCTACATCCCCAGCCTTTCCGGACTGGTACTGGTCCTGGCTTCAATGGTTGTGTTGCATTGTGTGTGTGTGTGTGTGTTTTAGTTTATAAGTATGTATGTGTGCGTGTGTTGTCTGGTGTTATGATTTCCGTTTGGGAGGGGTTGTTCGATTTGTGCTAACATTTGACCGCACGTTCAATTGTCTACAAATCTCGCGTCTCGCGAGCCCGCGCAACGTAACGCTACGCGTTCCTGACCAACTACCAGCCCCTCCCCCTCCCAGGGAAGGAGCACAGGAACGGAGGGAGCGTCGTGAAAGGGAAGCAATCCCGGAAGAGTTTTGGCCGATGCATCGAACTAATTACATCCATCCATCGTGTGTGACACCCTCGTGTGTGGAGGGAGGGTGAAGTGCAGACGAAATCGAGCCCGGCCAGGGTTCGCCCAACCGAATCTTGCCGGCGACGTTAGCGTGCGAGTTGAGAAGTGGTATATGTGAATAAATAGAGCTGTAAAGAACGGTCAAAGCGTACTGTTTTTGGTAATGTAAAAATAGGTAGACTTAAAGGTACTTTTCGCTACAGACGGGGAAGGGTTCGGTGATAAACACCAGCGCAAAAGTACGCAGTCTGCGTGCCTGGCTTCACTAACGATTACGCTAGCGAACCTGCGACTCTATGGTGGTATGTTTCAAGCGGAGGAAATCATTGCACGGTCCTGCTGTATTCTTCAGCTGCTTGTCAAGTGCGGTCGGTTCAAATTCAAACTGAAACTGACCTCTGCACACTCGGTATCCCACGTGAAATGAAACAGAAACAAACGCCAGTAACTAGGATAAGTAAGAAAACAAAACTACTCTACGCAAAAACCCTTCCATTCGATATACACGGACATGCCTTTTCCAATCGCACACTTTCGCAATCGGTGTATTATTTCCTTAACCAAGTGCATCCGCTCCCCAAACACTCTCCCTACCCTAGACCCTTGTGGGGGGAGGGAGAGGGAGAGGGAGGGTGAGGGGTTCTAAAGAACCTCTAGCACAAATTAAAACAAAAAATCTAAATCAATTCTAAGCTAGAAAATAAACCGTTACTTTCTCACACATAAAAACTAAGTAGGAGATAGAAGAGGTGCTTGGTGGATTAAAAACAAAATCTGATGCAGGCGAATCGCAATCGCCCACTATCAGAGACAAGAGTAAGAGACAAAACCAAACAAAACAGAAAAAAAAACCCGCTAAGAAAAAGATAATAATAAGTCCGTTTTACCCTAACACCCGACTAATAACATGGAGAAAGCACTAGAAAACCTGTCACATACCACCTCTTCTTTAGTCGAGCATATGATATTCTGTCTGTATTTGTGTGAATGTGTGTGTGTGTGTGTGCGTAAGTGTACGTAGCCGTAAGAATAGTTGTTCGTGTAAGTCATTAATATTAACTAAATTATAACCTAACGTGTTAAAACGGAAAACGGGCTGGTGTACTTGCTGCACGCTGGCGTTGTTGGGGTTTTCTTCTACCCCCCCTCCCCCAGATTGTGAAACGCTGAAGAGTGCACACCTTGAGCGAAACACGTCACACCGTGGTTGGTCTTCCAGCTTTTCTGCTCCATTTTGTCATATTTTTCCTAAGCGGTATTGGGTTCTATTTGACGCCGTGTTTGTCTGCGTGAGTATGCATGTGTTTATATCCCATCATTCTCATTCGCATGTGAAAAACCCGTTTTCTTGCTTTGTCTACGAACATGTGCCTGGGTGTGTATGTGTGTGCTGTGCCGGTTGAGAAAGGTGGAGAAAACCGTGTCCATGGTTGGGTTGCATCTGCCTGATCTGCTTGAGCGCGGTTGATCACTTCATGCGGTTCAGGACGAAGTCGCCCACCACTATCAGGCCCTTCTGGTAGGGCGACTCGCTGATCTGGGACGCGAGCCGGAGCGCCTCGATGCAATGCTTGCGGGCCAGGAAGCGCGTCTGCTCGAGGCCTTGCGATTGGTGCACCAGCTCGTAGGCCCGTTCCACGTCTCCTGGCTCCCGGAAGCGGCGCAGAATCATTGGGTTCAGCTCGGGGAACTGTGTTGAGAGGAGGGAAACGAAAGAGATGGACATAGGGGGGACGAGATTAGTATCGCAAAACGGGCTCTGGGTTCTGCACCGATGGCTTACCTTCTCGCAGGCAAATAGAACGGGTGCCGTGGCGAGACCGAGCTTCAGGTCGGCGGCGGCCGGTTTGCCCATCGCCTCCGAGCTGGACACGAAGTCCAGCAGATCGTCCACGAACTGGAACGCGAGGCCCAGGTTGCGGCCGTACTGGAAGCTCAGCTCCGCCATCTGATCGTCGGCACCGGACAGTACGGCCACCTAAAAGCAAAAGGAATTGATGAGTGAACCCCGCACCGCACGTCCATTCTTGCCCGGATACTTACGGCCTTCAGGCTGTTGGCTATTAACGACGCCGTCTTCCGGTACGTCTTGGTGAAGTAGTGTGCGAAGCGCTCGTTCTCCGTCTCCTTCGAGCCGAGCTGCATGAACTCGCCCTGGACCAGATCAGTTAGAACCTGCCGGCGACAAGAAACCATCAGTGACCAACATCAGTACGCATCTTCAAACGGGCAGAACAAGCCCGACTCCGCACTCCACAGCTCGCGGGACGGATATCATAAATTAGCACCACCACACGGCTAGCTTCCCGAATCGGAGGTTCTCGGCATGTGCTAATTTCTGAGCCCCGGAGTGTATTTTTTTGGAATTACCGCGCATCTTTTGCGTATCGTTTCTGGAGGAAAACCCAACCCCATGACCACCGAAACAATCTCGGGGTCGCTACGTACGCCCGACGCTCAAAGTTATGTTAAAACCAGCGGTTCCCAAAGAGCAATGACCATCAATTCAGGCCTGGATGCGCTATCACTTTACTTTGAACTCAACGCACCAAAATCATGCGTAACTATGAGCAGTGAAACTTCGTTCGAGAGAACTCATAACAAAATCGATCAACGCTAATTGTAAACCATTTAAATCTTAGCATTTCATTGAAAATAAAAATGGCTTAATACGTATGTTATCACAACTATTGCCACTACAGTATTGTGGCACCATTTTCGAGACATAAAACGTGAATATTTCTGTCCAATTCTCCAGTTGTGCCTTCAAGGATAAACTTATGTTTTTTCTCAATATCAAAATCTGAATCGATTAATAATCGGAGCGAGTTTAGACTTATTAACTATATTTCAGAACATTTAAAAAACCACATTTTGAAGCAAATTGATAACTTTCTGTTCTGCCAAATTGAGTTTATTTTGGGGTGAAAAACAATTTGTGACTTGAGGAAGACTCTTTATCTATAGAAAGTATAAGTAAAAAAGAAATCACTTCGCCAGTTGTTTAAACATATGAACAGACAATAACAACAACTATCAGACTATGAGACGTACACAAGATTGAAGAATGTAAGCGATTTTCGATTTCGCGAACGTTTTGTTTGAATGTTTGAACCTATTTGGACAGTCAGTCAACTCTCCAGCATATACCTGTTTCTACATACAATTTTTAAATTTTCATAAATTTTTATGATTTGCAAAAAAAATGATTGAGAACCGCTGTTCTAAATAAAGCATCGATAAACCGTGACGAAAAACGCCTGAGTTTTGGAGACGCTGCTGCAAGGAAGTAACACAGATATTGTAAAGGCATGTTCTTCCATTAGTATCTTTCTGGTTTTTGTATATCACCTACCAATTTGACACTTCCTTCGGGGTGGATGTTTCGCCCCACCTTGGGATGCTTTGTTTTCCTTTCGTCACCTCCCTAAAAGCTATGCTCCCTAATAGGCCAAAACTTTAACTGGCGTGGCTAGTGTTAACTAATTTCATGTAAATTTTCATTACTTAACTAAACATACACAAAATAGAAAACGAGAAGTAATGGAAGACGTTCTGTTGCCATTAAAAAAAAAATAATAAAACTACCAACGAGAGGATCATTGTCGCGTGGTTGCACGAAGCAAACACGGCTAAACTCCAAATGGCTTCACCCAAATGAGACATCCAAGAGTCGCACATACACACACACACACACGCACTCAGTCGGTCTCCGTTTATTTAAAGCGAAATCATTGTTTATCTAGAACTGGTTTGGGGGTTTTCCTTACCCTTTCCCATTTTGTTTATTGCCTTAGAAGTGTCTTGGAGTGCTAATGGATCGGGAAAGGAAGACATCCGGATCCAAGAAGGTCCGGTGATGCAAACGATAGCCCCGAAATCTCATTCCCCTGTTCTGTGTTACTATTGTTTTTTGTTGCTGTGCGCTATGCACACACATTAGAAACCTAGTTGTGCATTGCAGCGTTTCGACGCGTCCGCCTTGCCAACTTCATTAGGTGGCGATTGATGGGCAGAGTTTGTGCAAACCCTCTACCTAACCCCATCATCTCTTCCGAGCCGAATCGGCTCCACTTTCACGGCCACGGTTTGCAGAATGGTTTTAATTTTGGCACGCTTCGTTGTTGATCGATTGTTTTGAGGGAAGGTCGAGGTGGATTCTATCGCGGGTTTTACGAAAAGCGGGACGAGCGAACGAGAAGAAACGAGCGAGAAAAAAAAACACCACACAGCCCAAGCGAGTCCGCCCCAAAGTCACATGATTTAAACGTTCTCGAACCCAACCGCCAACCGTGAGCTTTCTAAAAACTGTTGGAAGCAAAACCAAAACATAGAAAAGAAGGAAAAAAGAAAAGAAAACAAAAATCTGCGTTTAGCAGAAGCTGTGTGTTAAGTGGAAGCTGCAACCTTATGTGGAGGGCACCCTAATATGCCAACGGGGGATTGGGAGTGGGATGGGGTGGACACATCGATGAACAAGATGCTCGTAGTCATGAGGTACTAAACGAATTGTTACACCACACGCGGGCACGAGCACACACAAACACACAACAGTGAACCTTGTAGTAACACTCAACATACCGACGCGTCAATTTGACGCGATTTCTGACGTTACCTTCCCGAATCAGGTTTAAACAATAAAAAAAAACAATAAATAAAGACGTCTGAAAAATCTAACCGTCTTACATTGATTGTTTACTCCGTAGAAAACATTAACACGTTCCGTACCGAATATGGGTGACAGCAGTTTTAGTTCTAAAAAGTTTTTGATTCATAAATAAATGAAAATGCAACATAACATTTATTGTAATATTTTATATAATTTTTTTTGGGAAGCTAAGTGTTTGCTTGGTCTTCGAAAACAATCAGTTTAAGAAATATTGTAAACAAATTGTAATTAAAAAAATTGTACTAAAAATTGTGCTAAAACGCTTGGTACACAACGTGTTAATACCAGATTTGAAAAAAGTACAAGATACTAGTACTGATGCAAATAAAATTATTCTACTTAGACTAAAAGTTATCAGATACTCAGAATAAATAAGGAATGAGAGTTAGCTGACATTTCGAGCTAATAGATCCACCCAAGGCGCATGGTGTTGTGCTAGTGTTCGGCTCATCTCGTGACCTATCAGCAATCGAGCTTTAGAAACCCGGGCTCCGGGCCAACCATTCCCAGCCCGATCTGGGCGTGCATGGGGTTTCGACTCTCACGATTCGCACGCTCGCCGGATCGGATGTAGCGCAAACCTAATTCCCATACGCCGGTTGCCTCCATATCGACGGCGCCGGAGCGTAGCTGGCAAGGTCTTGGTCGGTTCGCTGAAGAGCGGCGCGCAGTGTGTTCAACACTATTGACGCTGCCCATTAGCGAACGCGATCTGCAAGAGCAGCCTCCGTTCCGTTACGAAATGTTCTCTAATCGCCAATAAGGGACAACCTTACCGCACAAGAGGAAGAGGAGATCGCAGGCACTTACAGGGATTTTCAGATGATACCATAACAGTAGCAGTATTTATTCTAACTGCAGCACATGATATTCCAACAGCATCAGTTGATTTTATAACGCGATCATGTTTATTATAGCTCTGTCAGTTGAAATCAGAATCATTATGCAATTGATATTATAAAGTTGGTATGGCAGGTGACCGATGTACGTAACTAGCAAGTATAAAAGTAGTATCAACCCACCTGATATGTTGAACTACCTGGGAGTCTCATTCGTGCGATATACGTTTATACTCGCTAGTTACGTACATCGCTCGACCTGCTATATCAACTTTATAATATCAACTGCTACGGTTATCATTTCTACTGATAACGCTATGATAAACATGATCGCGTTATAAAATCAGCTTGTACTGTTGGAATATAATGTGCTGCAGTTAGAATAAATACTGCTAGTGTTATGATATCATCTGAAAACCCCTGTAGATTGAGCAATCTATACAAGCACAATGCAAGAACGTTAGTGGTGGTCCTATATTCCGTTCTACATTAGATCTTTCGACAAATTCTGTCCAGAGTAGAGGAGCAGAAAAAGTGCTGCTTAAGATATAGCTTAGATCTTAGCCTCAAATCTAACCTTACTCGTTTAGAAGTGACTCACATGAAAGGTAAATTAAAAAGACAATCGAAAAGTACTCGAAACGAAGCTGCCCGTCATGCACCCACACCTCGTATTGCTTGTTTGCTACTTGTGCATAGGTTTAATCAGCCTGCAGTGTGAAGTGTTATTGAGCACACCGCCTGTTTTATTGAATACTTTGGGCATAGATTTGTTTTTTTTTTCTTCTATCGAATAACTTGCAAATATTTGAGAAATCTGTTTCCAAAGCGCTTTTTTTCTGTTTCTCAAAAGCGAAAATAAAACCGACAGTGTAAAAATACTCAACACAAAATTGTGTTTGTTATTTATAGATGCTTTGTCATGCTGAAGGGCAAGTGTTATTGAGCAAATGTCAATTTTTTTTTTTCTTGCCGAAAGGTTCGTTAACATTTTTCAGAGCTATTTTGTTCTTTTTAACCTGTCTTTTTCAATTTTCAATAAATCGAAAAACTGGAAAAGCCTAGATTTCTCCACATCTAATTTTCTCGTAGTGCAATCCGGTTAGTGGGCTTGAAAAGAAAATTTATTTAAGCAGCTTCACATTTCATCAATATTCGTTTTCTCTCGCTCGAGAAGGCCGTTTAGATGTTTTTTGTTCGCACTTTGGAATTTTCCCATGTTTGTGGAAGATGCAATCTCGCACAATCGCCTTGCAATCACCGTCAAAACCGCATCTTAGTGATTCACTGGCGCAAAACCGAACGGTGCATCGCGATGGAAAATCACCTCCACCTCTCGCAACACGATACACATTGTTGTTTTTTTTTATGCGTCCGGTTTTTCATCGCCGCCATCGGCCATCCCTTCCTCCAGCCGGCCCAACATGGACTCCCAACGTCGCCAAACTGTTCTGCATCGACTGCAACCCGCACCAAGGTCGCTGACGTTTAGCGGACCGGTCACTTTTACCTGGCACCGTTATTTACATCACCGAGCGGAAGAGCGAGAGCGGTGGACGGCGGAGCGGAAGGAGGGCCGGTATATGTGGGTCAACCGTTTTTCCCTTCGATCCGAATGCCGGTGCGGGAAACTTGAAAAACCCTCTGTGTGAATGCGGATAATTCAGGGTCGCCCACCGATCAGGCCGATCATTAGAGCCGTAAACTGTGCGTGAAGTGGCCCCAAGCAGCAGCAGCAGCAGCAGCAGCATCAAAAGCAGCGGAAGAACGGCACACACGTACACGAGCGCACACTCGAGCACATAATCGAGCTAATTTACCGCCGTCCGGGTCGGGAGGAAGAAAGCAACGACTCCGATTAAGACTCCAAATACCCCCCCCCGCGCGCGCGTTTGCCGTCACGGATGTCGATTCTTCAGGAAGCTCGGCCTCAGCGGGCTTCGAGTGCATTGTAAATATCAGCTGAGTGAAACGACAAAAAGATTAAAAAAAAAAGCAATCGAAAACCGTCGAACTATGTCATTCGTACCCGACGGATAAGATACGAATCACATTGCATGTAGGAATATGAAATTCGGACGAAAAACTGCACCAAACGGGATCGACAAGAGAGTCAAAGACAAAAACCAAAATAAAAAAGTATTAATTTCTTCCATAAAGCAAAGAAGTACAAGTGTAATATTAACTTGTAAATGGCGGAACAAATTGCCTTTTCACTGCCTGTGTTCTCACAAGAAGCACAAATGATTCTCCGATCCGTTCAAGTATCGTTTGGAATGCAAGTTAGTGTAATACTTAATGAATCGTTTGACGAGATTCATTCATATGCATCTTTCACCTAAGATTCATTCAGATGGATTCATGAATCATTGTGGATTCAAACCTTCAAATCTTAATTAATCTTTCGAAACCTTAATGAATCTTCATGAATCTTGCATGGATCTGTCACGAATCCCCAACATTCTATCATTGGCGTGGATTATGCGACCAAAACAAAAACTAGGGGGGTCCTCTACCCGATTTTGGGCCATCGCTTTTCGTCAGATTATGCATCTTTGGGACTCATGAATCTCTAAAACCCAAAGAATCATTCAGTTTCATGATTCTGAATCTGAATTACACAACTCTTGTGCAAGTGCAATGCTGACGTTGTGTATTACTTTTGATGTTGAATTTGACAGTCCACTAAGAAACATAAAACATTAAAATCAGAGCATCAATTCCTTCGTAATGAACCCTTGTTTGTTGGGGCTCAAACTTCAAAGTTAGCCATAAATTAGACAATGATTAATGTATGTTTCTATTATAACAAATGATGTTTTATGGACTGATTTAGAAAATCAATTCATTATTGGATTCTTTCAATAAGCTTTCCAGCTTTAACAATCCTTTATAAAAAATAGACGGATACGATTTCATCTCATCTATAAAATTCAATATAAAAATATTTGCACGAATATAAAAATTGACGCCCAGCTAAGAATTCTCATTTGTTTTTCTGTTATTGTTTCACTTCTTCTCTCCATCGAATGTTAGTATAGTGCCAGGAAATTTAAAAATCTATATATTATACTATTTTATGCGAACCAAACTTATTTTCTTTAGTTCACACATGTTTGAAACATATTTTAGGTGATGTGGATTTTGCTTCCCGGTGTATAATGCCCCACTTTCTCCTACCTTACAGTACATACAAAAAAACAGACTGACCGAAACCAACCAAATATTTGCCCCGAAGCGATTATGCTCGCTAATTATCATGCTGTTATTGGTATCGGTCTTTGGACTGAACGGATTTATGACTCCTCGTCGAAAGCTTGCGATTTTGAAGACGCCTTCCTCGTCAAGTCATAAATAAAATGCAATAAAAACTAAATAACATCATAACCCGTTAGTCGCGCTCTTCCGTACGATTCGTCAGACTGAGGGTTGATGCACCCTTTTCGATGTGCGCATCATCATCATCATCATACAGGGTCGTCATCCTCCGGGAAGCATTCGATCGTTCGGAGTTCTTTTCCTTCTGCTTCTAGAGGATTCGGATTCGGGAGGGCGGAGAATGGACGATGGATGCTGGGGAGCGTTCAGTCACGCGAGCGGCGCACGAGAACACAAATTACAACTCCGTACCGCGGTGTTGCCTACCCTCTACCCTTGGCATCGTTCCCTTCAGTAGGTCTAACGAAACGGAAAGTTCCAGAGTGAGCGAGACAGAGAGAGAGAGACAAGGAGAAGAAGAAAAAAAGCCCCGATTGGTGTACCACAAGTGCCGTTAAAGTAAGGAACCTCAGCAATTTCATTCACTTTTGCGCTCGATTCGTACCGCCGTACGTTCATGCGGCAGGTTTTTATCTTTTATTTTATTCTGCTACCTTCTTCGATTTGCTTTCTTGTGTTTGGGCTTCGAACAGGGCAAAGGCGGTGGGGCATTGCATGCAGGACGGGGGAAGAGCGGCTGCTCGAAAATGGGTCATGCACGTCATGCTGGAATGTCTTCTGCTGTCGAGCAAGCGTCCCGCACAGTGGAACAAGAGGAGATGATTTAGTGGAGCAATAAAAGCCCAAGTGTTTTTTGCTCGACAACAACTATTTCAACGCAAGGACCTTCCGCAGAAGCCTAATTTGTCTTCAGCTCGGTTCAGCACAAAACAAAACAAAGGTTAAGCCTTCGGTGGCGTGCACCCGGCACAACGCAAGGCAAATGGAAGTAAGCCTTCCCAGGGCGCATTAGTCACGCACCCAAATGTAATCTCGAGTAATTGACAGTCATCCATGTTCTGTGGCACCGCACAGTGGGCAAGCAAGCGGGTTGGTGTATATATTGAGATATAAACCATTTCGATCCCAGGTTCATTCACTGTGTTTGACTGTGTTTCGAAAAAACTAAAACTTCTTCTTACATGTAATACCGTTTATGCGAGCAATGAGTTTTGAAATAAATGTAACAAACTTTATTCATACAAGATATCGTTTTAGAAATATGGAGCCCCGTGTATACCAAACCACTGCAAGCATACACTTAGATAAATGCTTTAGAAAATGTAGGAGCTTGAAGTGAGCACCAGGAAAGTGACTCATTAAGTAGTATACTAATGTCATTAAAACAAATATTCATTTATACTCATCAAGTTGAATATGTTTATTCAAGTTTATTTTGGTGTGTCATCTGACACCCCCCACATCCAACTAGATGTAAACAAACATCAAAAGGAATGTAATAAACTTCGCAGAGCGTTTTGCTGTACGTATGTATATTCTACGAGGGTTGCCTTTTAAGTTTCGGGATTTGGAAAAACTGGTGATGCAATCTGTTAATTAACAATTTTATCGTAAAGTATGACGCTTTTGAGGTTATCCGTTCTCAGAACGTTTTAACATACGAACGCTATTTGTGTTGTTAAAAAAATGTTTAAAGTTTCAATCGACACGAGTCTTTTTTGAGAGATCTTCGCTTCTTCAGGCGTTGAAAAACGTTGACCTCTCAGTTTATTTTTTACGTACGGGAATTAAAAGAAGTCATTTGGTGCTAGATCCAGGACTATATGGCGGATGACTCATCAAATGTTTTGAGTACTCAAAAATGCAGTTGTTTGGCCTGATGGGTCGACGGCCGTTGAATTTCCTGATTTGTTGGAAGACAACTGGCAAAAAAATTGTTCTGTATCACTCAGAATAGACTGTTCTGCGTTGTTCTAGAGGTTTGGTTGCGATATATCCAGTTTTTCCGAAAAAACATGCGACCATTTGCTTGGAAGTGCTTTGTGCGTGAACAACTTTGGTTGGATTCGGCTTATCTTGAAACACCCATACAGTCGATTGCAGTTTAGTTTCGGGCTCATTCGCGTAAATCCACGACTCATCACCTGCCACGATATTAAAGACGAGTTTTGAAACACCGCAATCGTATTTTTCGAGCATTTCATCCGACCAATCGACACGAGTCTTTTTTTTTGAGAGATTGACAAATTGTGTGGAATCCAACACGAGCAAATTTTTTTGACAGTTAAATGTTCATGCAATATTAAGTATATGCTGGTCCCAATAATACCTACGGTTGTCTCTATCTCACGATAAGTCACATGACGATCTTGCAATATCCATTCACGCACAGCATCAATGGTTTTCAGAACAACAACTGATTTTGGACGACCTTCACGAAATTCATCTTGGAGTGAACTCCAACCACGATTTAATTCGCTAAACCATCTATAAATACTGATCATTGATGAAGCTTCATCGGAAAAAGTTGAATTAAGTTCATTCATGCACTACTGCTGTGTCAATTCACGTCGCAAGTTGTAAAAAATAATCGCACGAAAATGATCACGATCCAATTTCATAATTTGATAGAGTTGAAATTTTTAACATTTTTTTTAACAACACAAATAGCGCTCGTATGTCGAAAACGTTCTGACTGCGTTTAACCTCAAAAACGTCAAACTTTATGATAAAATTGTTAGTTGGTAAATTGCATCGCCAGTTTTTTTCAAATCCCGAAACTTAAAAGGCAACCTACGTAATATAAAAAAATAGAGAAGGCATAAACAGGGCGGCCAGATGCGGAGAAACTGGTGCCAACACTCCGGTCGTAAAGCGTTGTGGCATAATGAATTTTGCGGACGTCAAAGTGTTAATATTGTTAAAGGTAGGAAATTAAAACAAAAAAAATGCTTTTTTCTTTGTGTCGTTACTTTTGAAAATATATACCTTGACATATATAGTGACGAGGACTCAGATCCTGCGAACCTTAGAATATTGGAACGATAGTTTCCAGATTCCATTTATATGAAAAAAAAACGGGTTTCTCAACTGTGGAACTACACGAAAAGAATATCCATCGATGGGTCCCACTGTGCGCAGCGCCTCGGTTCGTGTCATTCGGTCATCGATACCAGATGGAAGAGATGCTGTGCGCGTTGCCCTGTGCGATCATGTGTGCATGTAAGTGTGTGTGTGTGTGTGTGTGTGTATTGAGTAGTAATAATACCTGACATTACGTGCGCGTGAAGGTCTACCAAAGCGGTCAGTGCCGATCAAATCGAATGATGGCGTGCCGAACAGTTTATGTACTGATAAAAACTAAAAAAAAAAAAACAACACACATACACCACACATCTATTTGATTGTTTTCTCAGCGAGATGAGGAGAAAAAACTACACTTGAATAAATAAACGGACAAGCGCGGCCAGCTGGGCTTGATGGCCATTCCAATTTTTCGCTTAATGTCATGGGTACTGAAGAAAACCGTGGCGGGGCCTAATGTATGCCGTTCTAGTGCATCATCCGAACGTTCACCCCTTCCTCTTTACTACTGTGTGTGTGTGTGTGTGTGTGAGTGTTTATGTTGTTGTGATGTGTTTTACAGGTCACCGGCAGCAGCAAGCCCTGAGGACGCTGCGGCTAATAGCCCATCTTTTTTTTCTGTTTTATAGATTTTACACGCTCACCCCGCCAACAATCATTAGCTGTCAAGTGGCGACATTTATTACCCGCCATCTGGACCACCACCATCTCCTCCCCACCCGTTCCCCCCGGGATCCATCATTGGAAACTCATCAGCGGCACGGAAGCGAGTACGATTTGATTGGACTTAAAGCTCCCATCAGAGAGGTGCCCTTTTTTTTTGTGCGCGAAGGTTAGCCCCGAACGTCTTCCCAAAAACCCTCCCGTGCCGCTCGGTGATTCCCTGGTTTTGACTTTTATTTTCCCAGTCACACGCAAACGCCCACACACCCCCCGCGCTGAGGGTTACCCATAACCAAGTGGTGACAATAGTTGTGATTTGTTTGCTGCACGAAATGGCATCAACCGTTGGGGGAAAATGGAAGCCGCCACAGCACCGCTTTTCACTGGTAAGGCGATGTAAAGTACTGTTTTTTCTTTACCTTACACTCCCCCACACACCCCGCAAAAGCTTGGTCTTCCGTGATCTGCAGATTGTGGTCGGTATGACATCAGGCCCGTCAGAGGGAAACACGACAAATCACAACAAACGTACGAAAAGACGAGTTCACGCGGTCGTGTCACGCGCATGGCGAACAATGCGTGAGAGTGTCAGAATGGCTCCTCCCCCCCCTCCGCAACCCATTCCAATTCGCACCTAATTATGTCACACCCGGAAAGAGTTAATCCTAGGGCCAAGGAAGGGGACGGCGCTTTGTGACACAATCGGTACACCGGAGGCGGGGAAAGATGGGGAGGGGAGGGGGGGGGGGGGGATCCGGTCCCATCAGATGAGGGACCCCCGTAGCGGGTCCCCGACAAATGGGTTTCCGGCTTCGCATTCATTGCCACCTCAAACAACACAGCAACAAAAAAAAAGAAAAGCAAAAGACGTCCAGACAAAAAGGTGATTTTTGCTAAATATATGCAAAGATGTGACTTATGCATTTTTTTTTCCACAAAAAAAAACACATACACACACACAGATACACAACAAGAGGAAGATATATCTCGTGCCGCAACGATGCTATTCAGGTCGACAAGATGGGGTGTGCGCTTTTTTCGGGGTGATTGTAATTCCCACGTGTTTCCTGAGGGGGGGGGGGGGGGGGGCAGGAAGGAATATAAGGGATAAGCAGAGGAAGGGGCAAAGGGAACGAAGAGCGGCCAGTTTGGGAAACGGACACAGAGCCGCGGGCTGGATTGCGGATACCATTAAGTGTGCGTCATCGAACAAACGGCGGGGTTCGTCGCTTGACGCAACGTTGACAGCTTTCGTCCAAAGTCACCGGGGGGGGGGGGGGGGGGGGGGGGAGGGAAACGGCAAATATACGCAGACTGCCGTTCGTCGGGGGTTGCAATCAAAAGAGAAATGCAATGAGTCTTTGCACTATTTTTCACAAATTATATCTCTGCATGTCGGTGATTAAAAAATATGTTCAATAAACTAGTAATTTTCAATTTCCCTGTCTATAAAACTACCGATTTTTATAGAATTCACCAAATTACTGGGATTTAAAAGCAAAAAACACTATTTGATTTGATTTGATACTAATTTCAATACATTAAACATTTTTGCATCCATTAAATTTTGAATTTAAAAAAATCTGCCTCAATTTCATGGAGCTTTTTCATCCCTTTTACAGGTTTGTTGTGGATTTATTTTATTTGTTATCCACTTGCTTCGTACCGCAGAAGTAACAATTGATTTCTGATACAAACGCTATGCTCATAAAAAATAGCACAAAAACATAAGCATCAACTGATAAATAATGTAGAAAACGGTAAAGTATAATACAGCAATTCTTAACACCAGCCATACTTTTCAAAGACATAATCTTTAAATACACGACACGTGGGAAAAAAACATAAAAAAATATGTATTTGAATGAAATACAATAAATTTATGATGCTGTGTCTTTAGGCGAAGAAAGCAGATAACAAACAAAAAACATTTTGTCATGCAAGTGTAGCTAAAAGAAGTAGACAGTCTTTTCTTGTTATCTACTCTTCCTTATAACTGCCCCCCTCACCATCCTCCCTCAGCCCTTGCCATTACTTTTGCTGTTTTGTTTTTCATCGCTGCCTTTGCAAAACAGTTATATGAATCCGGCAGTAATCATCATCCATCCGATAATGATAAGCAAACCTATAGTGTATTTTCTTTTTCGTTTCGTACCATATTGGAACTGAACATAAAGTTTTTCACTACTTTGGTTGGCTTTGCTGTGTTGGATGTAGCTTGAACTGAACTTTTTCGACCTCTCCTAGTCAGTTTTTAATACTAATTAATCATTTGTGACTCAATAGCTATATTTTTCTTTGCATCGTTCTAATTACAAGAAGAAAAAAAAAAATGGATAACGGTAGGACGTCATCCGCAGCAATCTCGGACAGATTCGGACAGCTTCTCTGTTCACTTTCTCCGTCAGTAACTGGAACCTCGCGCCGGGATAGGTCGTTGTCCGAGCCGAGAACGGGAAACGAACACGTTCTCCTTGGTTCTCAAAGAATTCGCAATCCGAAACCGCTGCCATTTCCATAATCTGCTAGTTTACGTACGACGCGCCGTGATGCAATGATGCTTTTTTTTGCGAGCGACCCCCCGTCGATCGCAACCGATGGCGAAAGGCGACATATCGAAATTGGCAACAGAAGAACCGCCGCAACAAAATACCGAACAGCAATCGACAGCATCTTGATGGAGATCTCAGGCGAACAACGACCTCCTTTGCGCGACACCCGGGGCTAAACAGTTCAGTGCGTGTGCGAAACGGTTCCTTGCGTAGTTTTCTGGTGTTTGATAGTAAAAACCACCTTTTCCGCACTCACCGCCCTCCACCTCAATTTTACTGGATCGGGGATGGTTGATTTTTGTTGTTTTTTTTTACGAGTATTATTTGTGTCATCTTTAGTTAGACAAAACGCAAGCATCCAAACGGGAACAGGTTTTCGGTTTATCGGGTTGACCGGTTTCTGCACACAATCGAAACGGTGTGGCCGTGTGCCTTTGTGTGTGCGTTTTTTTTTCGCAATTTTCTGATCGAGTGGCGTGGACGCTTCGCCGAGCGAGCGAAGAATGTTATCATCTGTGACCCCAATTTCCGGCATATGAAAGAGAAATTGCTGCAAGCTCCTGCTTCGTTAGTAGCACAACCCCCCACCTTATACCACAAACATTCTTGCACATTTCTTGCTCAGGAAAAATTTCTTCAATCATTACTTCGCAAACATTAGTAGCCCTTTAAGTTGTTATTATATAAATTAAATTGAGTTGAAAATGAAAACAAAAATCTGCAAGTATAATATGATACCACGTAGTAAATACTCGAATTAAAACTAGTATGGTTTGCGTTCCGTTCCATCAAGAATCTATCGAACGATTCAGCAAACAACAGCCAAAGCAAAATGCACAAATTTTACGGAATGTCAGCACTTATTTCTATAACACTCAGCAGCACCCAACGTTCGTTTTTTATTGCATTTAGATTTGTTCGCTCAGTGACAAACAACTCGTTCCACTCGTTATGGGAGCGGTTTGACGGTATTGCCAAAAAAATTAAGCAAAAAATAAGAAACATTAGTCTCAAACAAAGAACAAGTGACATTTGGGGGCTTTAATGCCAAAAGTTATCACTTGAAACGCAAGCTGACAGCAGACACACGTCAATGTCAATAAAGTTGCCTGGCGAGAACGATAGATGGAAGTTTTTATATATAAGCACAACATAGTTTTATTTTTATCGTCAATTAAAATTTGATAAAACTATTTTAACCTAGCGCTCATTTTACCCATTTCAATACCATTTCGCGTGTGAATGTTGTGGTATGGATTACGAAGACTGGAATATGCTTTCTCCACCAATAGTGCTCCCTGCTTTTGTGTCAAATGTTACATCCTCTAATTAGTTTGTTCGACACCGGATCGTTTCCAAAACCTTTTGGCACTCAAACTGTTTTTACAAATGAGAATGTGTCACAGGAATGTGGACGCATACGAGTTCTGTCATTGGCAACACAAACAAGCAGTCCGGTGTCAATGAGGAAATCAGGCAGGAGCAGCAGGAACTCAGCGGGAAAACGTTAAATAACAGTCAAGTGAAGGGCGAGCTTAAGAAACGGCTCAATCTGTAGCTCAAGCCAGGAAAGAGAAATGTCTCCCGTGTGGAGATGGACACACGCATACACAGATAGATTTTTTTTAAAATTCCTCAATTTAAGCGCAAGTGACGAATCTGGTAGACGGCGAAAGTGTCCCCGGAAACTCACACACGCACACACACACAAGGAGAGGCTTTTGGGATATGAAAATAATTGACCACAGAATCCCTTTTATCGGTTGAAGGTCACTTTGACAGGCGGAGTGCGGCTCCAAGTGGGGTTTTTAAAAGTAAACAAACCGCTGTCCGGAGTCAGCTCACTTCCGAGATCCGGTTTGGAGCAAAAATCGTCGGTAAAAGGGGATATATGCAGCAGGCAGGGCCGGGCAGAGCGACGAAAAGGAGCACCTGAGGGAAAGAAGGGTCGGAGTGCGAGGGGGGGGGAATGGAATTTTGTTTACACGTAACTGCGCTGCTGGCCCGTAGTAACGCAACTTTCACAAAATTCAAAGATGTCGCACCGCCGCACGCAACCTTCGCCACTTTCTCGCTCACTTTTGTGCCTCATAGTTTAGTACTTTCTCTCCCGCTTCCTCTGTTTTCCTCTCTTTTAACCTTAAGATTGGTTATCCTCTGCTTCTTGCGCGGTTTCAAAGTTCTTCCACGTTGCTTTGCTTCCTTATCGGAACACGTGCCAAACGAGTGCGCCCCGAAATCCCAGCTTGGTCCACACTTGGCGTTCCGCCTCGATCGCTCGCTTGCGCAATTTGCACCCATTTTGGCATACTTCGGCGAGCCCAATCGAGCGTTCCTCCTAATCATCATCAACATCATCATCATCATCATCACCATCGTCGCTCATCGAAAGTCGGAAAGCCCCGGTGGTTTCCCAAACCTCACCAACTCACCTGACTGAGAATGTGCGTAACGTCGTCGTGCTTCAGGCGGGCCAGCAGCATCGAGGCGACGGCAAGGATGTAGTCACCGGCCTGCGTCACCTGCGTGGAGAGGAGAAGAAAAACCGAAGCACAAGAAAGAAAAAAAAGGAAGTTAAGGATGCGAAATGAGCTCAGAGAAAACAAAAAAACCAAACGAAACGATGAAACCAGCAAACAACCGACATCGCCGTGTTAGATAACGATTGCTGACGCGATTATGAAATGTTCGATTGTGCTGCGAGTGATAACGTCAGGTGGGTGAGGGTTTTTGGACGAGGAGGAGGTTGTGTTTTTCTCGGTCTGCTCCCGACTATTCAGGGACTTTTTTTCCATTAACAAGGGGTTCAAGTTCGAGAACCTCATTAAGCGTAGATAAACCTATATTTTTTTCTATTTTTCTATATTTTTAACACATTTTTAACAAATAAAAAACTCTAAAGATATACTGAACATATTATTTTCAGGTATCTCGAATGATGCCGAGTAACATAAAAAAGAAGAAACAATTTCATGGACAACAAAAAGTGTGAGTAAAAATGACAACGGTCGAATAAACCGCTTGAGTAACTCGTGTAACAACGCAAGATACTAGATATAGAGATATAGATCCTTTTGATATTGCATTTTGCATATTTTTGAGGGCTTTTTTACTACAGTAGGTAACCCTCGGTATAGATTAAAAGCCAAAATGTAAGCAAACTGTCTTTATGACAGAAAAAAATCCGCTTGAAACAGGAATTGGAATGTTTCGTTTGATTTTTCAACAAATACGATTTGGCAGACGTAAAACTAACCCTGAAATGAGCCTAAGTTTGGCTAGGTAATTTTCAATCTACCATATTATGAAACACGAAAATACGAGGTATACAGTTTCGGTTCCTTAAATTAAAAATTACCGAAAGAATAGAACAAAGTAAATCCAATACTTCACATACAAACACCGCAAAGAAGTTATTGTGAATAAAGTGATTGGTTAGCATGAAATCACCTCGTGAGTTCGTGAGAAAATACATTTTGCCGACCTCTTAATTCGTGGGAATGGAGAATGCTCTCACTATCATTACTATTGTTGTTTTATGAAAACAACTACCCTAATTGAAACGGTTTAAGCAAGTCTTTGTTATCTTCGTTTTGCAATCTTTTGGTTTTTATTGTTATTTTAATTTCAATCAATTTTCTATTTCTTTAAATGTCTTTTGAATTTGTTTGAGCCAAGGCTTTTTTTCGAAACGGATTAGAATTATTTAATCTACCTCCTTTCAGATTGAAAATGATTACTTCAACTATATCAACGAAATGGCCGATCACTTTTTAAGCACAATTGAGCTTTTCTGTTCTACCATTTTAACTGTTCTTCTTCAAATACCGGGGTGTTGTGACGGTGTGGGTTTTTTTTTACAAAATTGCGCAAAAAATCACTTTGTTGGCAAAGTATGCAAATGTCGAGTGATTTGACAGGGTTTGTTTTTGTTTTGGAGCATTTGTTAATTACTCCTTGACGAGGGTGTTTTTATTTCGAGCTGACAATCGGTTTTGGGTTTCATTTGATTTTGCGGAGTTTGGTTCTTTATGAAGCGTGGATGAATTGCACCGATGTCAATTTTTGTAAAATATAACCCCTCTCCTCTAAATGATAACAATCTATACATATTCGAACGTCGTGACTTCCTGCCTTTCCCCTGCCGTGCGTAGCGGAGCAGAAGTACCGTCGAATTTACCGAAAAAACGAACAACCTATCGTTCAAACTGACCGTTGTTGTGTTGTGTTGCGTTCACAGGAGATTTCTCACCTGTTCCGCGATCGCGATTAGATTCCGCATTCTTACGGAACGGAAAAGATAAAAAAAACAACACAAAACACATACCACGCGGGCAGGACGTGTGGAATTTGTAAAACACGCCAAATCAAACGAAACATCCGCGTCTCGTCTCCCATCGGCGGGCATCTGTCATTCGTTCGTAAAACAGCCCCCGCCACGGCACCCACCGCACCGCGCAAATGCGATGCCAAAACCAAGGTCAGCACAGTTCCGGTGCGCCACGTCGCGCGGTTCGGGTTTCCTTTTTCTGTACGCGCAGAATACTTAACGAGCTTTGCTTAATTGCCAGCCGCCAGCGTCTGGACCGTGTCGTGCGCCCCCTAGTGCGGGTGCCTTCAGCTGCTATCCAGTACACATGTTTCGAAGCGGTTCCGTATTTCGGTCACGAATCGCCTGTTAATCGATCGTGTAGCAATGTTTTGCTGCAGAAACAACCGCTGAAGAGGGTCTCTGTTGTTTGGCGGCCTGGTTGGTGGTGGTGGTGGTTTACCCTCCTCGGTTCGTTTCGTATTTGACACAGCTGCGGAGGAGCAGTTCCCTGGAGTTGGCGGCGGACCGGTGCGAGTGCAGCCTGCGCATACGAAATCGGCAGCACGTAGAGATCGGGTCGGCAAATCCTTGCACCTAAATCATTCGCGATCGGATCTCGTTCCGCTGCGAAACGTGTCTTCCAGGTTAGAACTTCCAGGAATTGGCCAGCTGGCTCGGCGCGGAACGGATTGACGTCAAACCGATCCGAGCCCGTGGGCTGTAAACTGCCAAATATGTTGTTTAGCGCAGTATTCTCAGCGGGAATCGGCTTAAGCGTCAATTTAGTGTATTTTCCCAAAAACATGCCAGAACTAATTCCATGCGAAGTCCGAGAGAAGTTGGCGAATGTCCCACGCCAACCGGACTGAAAACCGGTCGAACGTTTGCCAAATTGACGTCAAAATCGAATTCGATTGCGAGTGGCGATAAAGTGGAGTCGCTTCCAAAATTAACAACCCCAAGCATATCAGCGAGAGGAGAGGATTCATTAGTTCCGACCGTGGAGTTCGCCCCGTTTGAAGACGGGTTCGCCAAGGTTGCTCTTTCCGCGCGGGAGGGAAGGTCCTCCATCGGGGATTGCGGTGGGTGGGGGGGGGGGGGGGGAGATTTTATTTGATTCTCCAACCGGCCGGCGCTACCCGACCTCAGATGTCCGCCGATGCGATGCAAATGAAAATTCAACACACAACTCCTTATCGGCGTTGAACCCATTCCGCGCAATGGCGGAAGTCTTCTGGCGCGCTTTGAACCGTCTGGCCTTGGGCGGCCGCCTCGACGCCTGGCAACCTTTGAATACATATTTGAGCTGGAGTTGGGGAATGGGAGGAAGGAGGGGGGACAAACATGGACCACTTTCCACCAGCGTGAGTTCATGAGGCTGGTACCTGAGTTTTCTGGACGCTAGGGGGAAGGAAACAATGAGAAGCAACACTTAGGACACTTACCTTTTTGTGGTTCCATAGGACGTTGACGCTCGGTTTGCCCCGTCTGGCGAATGACTGGTCGATAACGTCATCGTGCACTAGGCTGGCGGTGTGAATCATCTCCGAAATCATCGCTATCTGCCGCTGGGCGTTCACTATGTTGCTGTGTGCGGGTTGA
Organism: Anopheles coustani; assembly: GCF_943734705.1. Taxonomy (NCBI): domain Eukaryota; kingdom Metazoa; phylum Arthropoda; class Insecta; order Diptera; family Culicidae; genus Anopheles; species Anopheles coustani. Next base: position 8,127,230 of record NC_071290.1, read on the forward strand.
GGAAAGAAGGTCAGAACGATGGCGAATAGGAGAAGTTACTTGTGCGGACTCCTAACTCCCAGGCGCAAAACGGGCCCTCGTCGACGGGTTGGCGACAGTTTGCCTGCCGCCTCAAATCCGGCATCCGTGTTCCATTCATTCATTCATACAACCCCTCATATATCCCCGCCACCTTCACCGGCGAGATCGATCTCCTCCGTCGAACTCGAGAGGATAGATCGACCGTCATCAGCGACCGCCGGATTAGCAGGCATTGACATTCCGCACCTCTAATCGAAACGAGAAACAAAAAACAAAAATGAAACAACCACAACCCGTCACCTGGTTCCGAAACAATCAGAATGGTGGTGTAGGAGCGGCGCACCAGAAGAAAGAAGATGGGCCCCCAATCTCCGCTTCATCAGGTGCGCTGCCGCTAAAAGGAACCTGACGAGCGCAGGAAGAGACACAGACCGACCGTCGTTGTCGTTGAAAAACCTGTTCGCTTTCAGCGGGCCATCGGCGGCAAAACGGTTTATGCAAATAATACTCGATCTCACCCCCCCGCTCCCTTCCCCTGTCACAGTTCCCTCCCTCTCTCTCTCTCTTCTCGCTTTGGTTTGGCCGCCACAGCCATTAGGAGGAGCGGTGGCCGCAAAATCTGCCCCACCGAAAAGGGGTGAAGATATGAATACTAATGCCCGAATAGGTTCATTATATTTAACGAATCCTTCCCGCAAGCTTATTCCCTTGGTTTTTTTTTATGGCCACCCTGGGACCCGGAGGGGAGGTGTCTTGAGCGTCCACCTGGCGACTCAACCCAGCCGAACCTGTTCGATATCGAGCCATTCTTTTCTCCGTTGGGATTTATCACCCGCAGCTAGGGATGAGCACCAAGAACTTTGAGCCAACTTTTGCGAGGGTGAGCCCTGTACCGATTCGGGTGGGAGGGGGGGTTCGGTTTTATGAATAATCATGAAACATCGTACGTTGATGGGTGTTCGAAATAGCACCGACCAAACCGAACGATATTGCTTTGGAGTCCCAGGCCCGAAGGGTTCGAATGTCCTCCGCTAAAGAGCTCTCCAAGAGCGCGCGGGACATGGGAGAGGTGCTGAGGGGGTGAGTATAATTTATTTGTCGCCAAACGATGCAAAAACCAGCATCGCACAAGGGAAAAGGGAGGGAAAGTGGCTCGAAAGAGTGGCCGCCATCTTCGATTCCACACCAGAAGTCCAATAAATATGGCGACTTTACGGTAACGATGACGACAGCGGGGGGGAGAGTGGGAGAGGGGGGGGGGGCTGGGAAAGGCGTTGATCATCGAACTACATCTTGGACCGCTCTGACGTCAAACGAATGTCCTCGAACCCGGTCGGTGTCGTTACGGAGACCATGGGAAGCCCAAATTACACCAACAGGATCACCTGACTCCGATTACAAAAAAGAACTAAAAAAACCCACCCGATAATGCCTCACCGTCCACTCCGGACAGCTCCGGTTCCATCCGAGTCAGGATCGTGTCAAGGACAAAAAGAGAGCAACCAGAACTGCAAGCTCTCGAAGCCTCCTCCTCATTCGCTGGCGCAATGACGCAAATCTTCGACCATCCCCTGGGGTCTTAGAGATTATCAGACTTTCCGAATTCATTCTCGCTTCGAATGTTTCTAGCTTTTCCGAGCTCAGCAAACAGTTCTCACCAAATTCTGAGATGCCTCACCACATCCGCAATGCATCCAAGCCATCCGGCGTCGCTAACTACCAGTGTAATGGAGTCATTCCTAGTCATCCCAATGTCGCGCGGGGCCCTCTGCAGTCACGTCGACGCCCGATGAGTCGAAAGCGATGCGCTTGCACAAGGCCATCCCGCGCGAGGGGTGCGAATAATCGAACAGGTCGGGATGAGGGAAATCCCCTCCCCCCGGAACAGGTTATGGTAGCCCCTGGAAGCCGTTGACTTCTTGCACGCACACGCCGGTTCAAGGTGCGAGCGCAAACTGCAGCTGACCCGCGAGCGATCGCGCATCACCTCGCCGCCGTCCCCCGTCGCCCCCCCATTTTCGTTAGAAGTTTTGTGACCCGCACGTACCTGTTTTCGTTGTGCATGTGATAGTTGAGTGCCTTCGCCATCAGCATCGCCACCATCGGCCGGAATGCTTTGCCCTGCCCGTCGAAGTAGTAGACGGCGATTTTGTTCAGTTCCGGGTGGTTCGTCGCACGGCTGATTTCCTGCACGGAGATATAAAGAGAGAGAGAGAAAGAGAGAGAGAGAGAGGGGGAATGGGGGGAAAGAGAAAGACAGATAATGAGAAACGGAATCGGCGGAGGCGCATTTTATTGTCTACAAATTAAAGCATGAACTTTACTATAGTGCCCTTTTCACTGAGTGGAAGAGAGCCAAGGCTAGGAAGACGCAGGATAACCTGTTTAAAGCCCTGCGTACAGGCGCAGGATGGGTGAACGACCGATGGTTGTAGCTGGGAAAGTCCCGATGATAGTATGACCCTGAAAGGTGATCGCGCAAGTGATCGCGCAAGTGACGCGATATCCTCGTCGACATCTCCTCGGTATCGAGCTCAGAGGACAGTACTCAGCGGATGACCGTGACACGACGGTTGACTGTTGACAGCACGCCATAGGCCACACCTTTGACCTTGCGCCTAATGTGCGCTTCTCCGGGGGAGTCCACGGCCGTTGGCCGAATTCCTCCCAAGTTTTTTGGACAACGGCGGCATCACCTTTTGGGCATCAGATGTTGGCGAGGACTAAAAAGAGGCAGACTTGCGGCGCACTCGGAAGAGCACGCGGAAATGCCGCAAAAACATCCTTCGGCATGGATGAAGCAATGAGTGGCAGTGGTCTTGTGTGCTATAAGCACACTCCAGTCGCCACCGCGTGGCGTGGCTGACATTGAATCACCGCTGAGGCGTCGGGTCGACCGAGGCACCAACCGTTCGATACTGGTGTGTCAATGTTGCATAACAGAGGCACGGGTGAGAGCGCTCTAGCGCTTCTTAGTGCCCACGACAGAGAAGGAAAAACAAGCCGCCATGAATAATTTGATAAAGACGATAAGCTAAGGCGCGGGGCTGGGCCCATCGATGCCCACGGGGTGTTGTCATCCATTAATTTATGGATGTTGGATTTGATTGTGTTGCTGTTGTGTTCCATTCTACTGGGCCGCATTTTGCAAACGCACCGATGCAATCGATGCCTGCAGAGGGATCTAGTGGAAGTGGGCACCTGTCACACGCCCATCTGTTAGTACATCACCGAGGTCTGCGCACACCTGCTTGCTAGGTGATGCCCAGCGTTTCCAAATGCCGCCAGAGCAAATGCGAACACAAACCGTCTCTCGTCGTTGGTTCGGTGAGGAAAATTGATAAACGGCGTTGTGAAGACGCCACAAAGCCGCAAGAAACCGCGCCAGGGAAGGTGAATAGAAGTCAGGGTAGAAAGGCAGGTATCATCATCTACATCATCATCATGATGCGCGTTCAGTCCGACCGTCCTCGATCGATTGATTTCGAAACATTGGTCAACAGCGACGGTGCGACCACCATTCATCGATCCCATTAGGTCGGCTCGATCGAGTGGTCACCGTCCTCCAATAGGAGGAGGCGACCAATCATAAAACGCCGCAAATTGGTAAACTTCACCGCTGCAACCGCGTTAACGGGTGGTAAAATATGAAGATGTCGTAGCAACCGATTCCCTGCACGGTCACGAAATTTTCTGTTACTTTTTTTGGGGGGCGCCAAACGCGATCCGGGGCGAATAGTGGTGGAAAAGGTCTGAGGTCGTAACTCACCTGCCTGATGTCTTCGAAGATGTATTTTAGCTCGTCGTCCAGCAGAATGTATGGGTCGATGTTGTACTCCCGTATCGGGCCGGCCGGTTGCTGTGTGTGCACGGAGCTGTAGCCTCGCATGCAGGGGTGAAGGTTTGCGATGGAGCTGCATTTCTGGAAGAGCGGAGAAGAGACGGACGGTTAGAGACTGGGGCCAGAAGACGGGGGAGGGAGGCTGTGTGAATCCGGCAATTAGCACATCAAAGACCTAGGCGTAGGTCCTGCAAAGAAGCATCCTCCGGATGAGCGGCGGAGCTCATCAGTCATCGTAATACAGCGTTAGCTGCCCGACCCAACCACAAGGGATAGACATTCAGAAGACGAGGATGAAGAAGCAACGGATGAAGAAGAAGTCGCATCTCGAATGGCGATAAAGCCCACGCTCCTCATTTTGGGGGCCTTTGAACTCGGTCCTTTGATAGAAGTTGGGAAGGGGCTCTCTGCTGGAATCCGCCAAGAGATATCCGGTAGGTTCCATCGAGCATCTTCGCCGAGTTCTTAGGCCCTCGGGGCGGAGGACGCTGTCTCACGCTGTTTTTGGTTTTTTTCCTTCCTCCCGTTTTGGAAGGCAAGAAATCAGCTAGAAACAAGATGGTCCCCTCCGATAGCGCTGATTGGTTGTCGTTAGGGTATACAGTTTTATTTGACATTCTTACAACGGCCCACAACACATTACGACCAACTGCTGGGAGGGTCCGGTTTGGTGTGCTGAGCGCCCCAAACACACACCGGGCTCGAGTAGAATGGTAAAAGTCACCAACTGGCTTGGTGTCGCCCGGTGTCGATATATCCGCAAGCGAGCCCCGAAGGGCTGCGCGAACTTGCCATTTGCTAGAAGCATCTTAAATTATGCGATACCGGGAACACCTGAACCTACCGCCGAAAGCGCGGTGCGTTGGAAAGCATGAAGCGGCAACGCACATAAATTAAAGAGAAGAGAGGTTTGAAACAAAAAAAAAAACACAAAGACCCACAAGATACACGTGGCCCGTGTAGCCCGTCCGATCCAGTATCCAGTCCGGGCCGCTTCCACGCAGAACGTTCGCAATGGTGATAGGCGCTGGAATTTGGAGAACCAAAATCGGCACGCACACCAAACCTCAGCTGACCATTTTTTAACGTTTTTCTTCGTAATTTAACGTCGTTCATCCGGTTTACCATATCTTCCGCCGCAAGGAAAACGTATCTTTGGGGGGGAGAGTGAGGACCTGGCAGAATGTCACTCTACATGGGTCTAAAGGTCACCGCTACTTCCAGCCAGCAGTTGCCGATTGTGGCAAGAGCATCGGAGCGGTGCGTCAATTATACCAAGCAGGTATACAAATGAGACCACACATTCGAAAGCGAGGCCCATCAAACGCTATCTACCAAATCAAATCCTCCTCCAACACAGCTCGCGTCCTCGTCGCCCATCCCCGGGTCCAAAACAAAAAAAAAACTTCAAGGGAAAACCACGCCAGCTTCAGCTTCAGACAGACAGACAGCCGGACAGACAGGCAGGCAGGCACACCGGTTCGAGCCGGGGGAGCTGCGTGAACTAGTTTTTCCAGTTTTGGGCCACCGCTGAGGCGGCGAAAACGCTTTGCCCCACTGACGACGGAGGAGTGCGGAGTTTAAAGAGACGCGTACCAAACGCCGCGCGCTCTCGGCTTGGAATCCGAACGGAGGCACGCACGCGTGTTCTTGAACCTACTCCTATCTACCCGCCCCCCCCCGTTGGCCAGCTCCTTCGCTTCCTCCTTTGGGGCGGTCCACTGCAAAGCCAGTTTGAGCAGAAGACTTTGGTTTGTGTGTGGACACCGAGTAATCGATCGCGTTTGTTCGAGTGCCCTACTTGCCTCGTTACGTGCGCAACTTGCGTTAGACAAGGCTCCGGAGGCAACTCGGCATAGGCTTCCGAGGTACAAACGCAGGCGGGACGTAGCCTGCCAAGTGCGCAGTAGTTCTCGCTAGCCCACGACATCTCTCCCGGAGAAGGCACAGAACCTGGTTGCGCGTTAGGTTGGTACCAATACCATATACCAGCGGACGGTCGGTTCGGTTCCGGAACGTCCTTGAGCACAATGGCGATGCAGGTGTCGGAGCAGCGATTTGCATACACTGACCATTTGCACCGTTTTACCACGTACCTTTATTTGGAACGTGTGCGAACACCTCCGTGTTGGTCTCGGCAACTTTCTTCTTATGCCTCAATTTGCCGGAGCGGTGCGTGCCAGCGACCCCGGTCACGCACTCGCTGTAAGGTGCTTTGCTACCAGCTATGGTTGATGCTCTTCCTACTCTTCCTACTTCACCTGCTGCTGTTACTTCCCCACAGGAGGCGCGAATTACAACATGCATCCAACCACCCCCCGCCAGGAAGCGGAAAGGAACTTCCGCGGGGAAGCGTCTTCAGTTCCGCGGCATATCCAACCAGGCGTGACAAAACGGACCCAGCTCTGGACGCGTCATATAGGACCGAATGTTTAAAACCATCGGTCCACCGGAACACCGGAAAGAGTGACAAAACCAAAATGAATTTGTGTATGCGAAACAAGTCCTCCCCCGCTCCCACCCCCACACTCCCTCGCCACTCCTATGCGTATGTGTGTGAAGGAAAGGGGGTGAACGAAAGTGAGCACGTAATTGAACAGTGTGGCACAAGCGCGCGCACCGAAGGAAAGCAAATGGAAGCGGCAAAGGCAGCAATCTTTCGAATCAGACGGACGAAACCGAACATTAAATTGAAGATAATAAAAAAATCGAAAAAAAATTAAAACAAAAACCAACCCAACTTGAAAATAATAAAAAAAACAGGCGGGCGTGCGAGCGCGCGAACGCAGTTGAAAAGAGAAAGTCGTACGTTTTGTACGGCGCGAGCCAACATGGCATCGATATCCGCGCGTCCCAATGAACAACCTGATGTGGTGTGAATGTGTGTGTGTGTGCGTACATGCCATCGGGACACGATCCATCGATTTGCCGATGGGCTAAGTAGTCGATGTTAATGATGCTGACGCACTGTAAAGAAACACTTACGTATCCAAAACAAAAGAAGACATTAACACGAGACCATCTGTAGCTTTGCTTTGTTCCTATGAGTTCTTCACGACGACCTTCCCTACAAACTACCCCTAACCTAACCCCACCATTCCTTCCACTAACACACACACATTTTGCATGGCCTTCACCTTCCCTAGTGGCAATGCACTCATGAGAAGGGTTACATTCTGTTAATCTCGACACGGACCAGCAAGATGGGAACTTTCCTTCCATGCAGGATACCACCCAAGGTACGGTACCTATTCTGACAATCAGTCAACTTCCTTACGCTCAAACTGAACAACATGCTAAAGAAAAGCTTGATTTCATTTTTGTCACGACTTGTTGAGACAGCGTCTAATATCGCTTGATTTTTAAATTATTCTCATCGTCAACACTATCTGTTAATTTGTTTTGCATCAAAGTGATGCGATTGAGGTCATTCCGAGATATCGGCGACTTTCTCGACGCAGTTTGTCAAAATCCGATGCAAAATGTAAACAAGAACCCACACCGCGTCGTTTTGAGGCTGGTGTCAGTGCTCTGTCGAACGATAGTGTATAGGGACTTGACAGATGGAATCGGTCCTGTGATTTTTTGTCGTAACCGATTTTATCTGTCAACTAAACTGGATTTCATAAACGCGAAATTGAGGTTCTTACGACAAAGCACTGCCACCAGACTCTCACCGGGTCGCTAACGTCGTTATCACCCACGTCAAGTTCTCACCGCAGTTCAATACCTTGTTGTTCACTTTTCAGATGGGATTATGACAAGCCGTGTCGAAAATGCTCAAATATGCAAGGGACGTCGATCTAGAGAATCCAGCTGATCGTGTCTTCCCAACGAGCCTTTGACAGCTTATTCAGCTAGGTCCGGCTTTGAGTTTTTAACGACCGCTTGCATCAGTGCAGTGTTGCGTCTGCTGTTCATAAGTTTTACTGTTTTAAATGAGTTTGGAAGTTCTTGTTTTCATTAGTTCTCGGTAGTTTTCGTGCCTAGGAAGTGGAGTATGATCATCATCGGCAGCACCGGTGGTGTTCTGGATGTTCGAAATAGTGCTACCTCCGTCGATTGGCAAACTCAGTGGTCACCCTTTCAAGGTATATACAACACCCAGCTAATGTTGACAACATGGATGAATAGGTCTTTCAAATAGAAGATTGATGGAACCTTATTGGGTAGCTCATTGAGCCACTCATTCACTGGGTGTTTCACAGTTCCTTTGCTCGTTGGGTTTAACTTTTTTAGAATGGATTAGAACAGATCGCTTCTAAAGCTGATTTCGTGTCGTACTGAATAACCGCAAATTAAAGCTTTTCCTAGGAGCGAGGGCAACAAGCCTTTCCCTTGGCCGGCGATGTGCCTCGAAATGCGGGTCCTTTTGTAACACCTCGTTCGATTTACTTACGGGAACTGTAAAAACTAATTATTAACTGTACGTCCATAACTTTCTAACGGCACGCCATACAAAGAGCGATATCGGCGGCCAAGGGAAGGGGGGGGGGGGGGGGGGGAGGTGAAAGAAATGTGGGGCGAAATAACAGCAGCAACAAACGTAAAGTACAATTTTCATAGGTTTCTCTCCTACGGGGCGCCGTGAGTGTTTTCGCTAATGCAAAAGCCACCGTAAATTGGTTGCACGTGAACGATGCTTCCTCCGACTTGATTACGAACACTCGCATAATTAGAGCCATTTGTGGCTGCCTGATGATTGTTTCGCTTTTTCATGCATTTGTTTTCTTTTGCTTTTATTGTTTTTCTTTTCTTTTTATTGTAATGCAACCAGAGACAGTTTGGTTGTGTGTATGAGAGTTTGGAGTGGTAAAAACTTTTAATTTCGCACAATAATAGCTTTTCGTTTCCGCTTCACCATCTGGTGCAAGGATGGGTTGTTGTTTGTTTTTTTTTTTTGTTTACTTGTAGCCACAGATGGGATTGGCACAATTGACACAATCTAGGGTGAGAGAAGCGCGAGAGAACCACTGGTCTCAGATGAAGTGGTCACCGACCAAGCTGTCCACCATCGCCAGTTCGATCGGTGCACATCAAAATGTGATAAACTGAAGCACATCTTGAGCAACCAAGCACTCAAGCTCCGGTAGAGTAAACAATCGCCCCAACCTAAAAACTTCTCCGCGGATGGGAGCCTAATCGAACGGAGGAAACAGAAGCGAAGAAGCCGAGAGAGAGAGAGAGAGAGCAAGGGATGGAGATTGCCTGAAGGACGTTTTGGTGGCTTGACCGCTGAAGTTTCTCCACTCGCGATGGCGACAGGGTACGGCCCCTGCCACCGTGGCCATCTTCAATCTCATCGTGCCGATCCGTCGTTATCATATCGCACGATCCGGTGGAATTTGACGACGGCCGCTTACGCAACCGTATTAAAAAGTCGGTTTCCAAATCGCACGCCACACCGAGGACGAGGGGGTTTTTAATAACTTCGATCCGGCCGAACGAGTATTTGTTCGTTCCGTTCCGTTCCGTTCCGTTCCGTTCCGATCCGTGCCGTCTGCGGTAGTGGTGGTGGTTGGTTGTTTTTGTGTTGTGCCCTTCCCATCCAGTAGCCATCGGCAACAGTGAAGCGTTCGGTAAACTGCACCTGAACGACAAAATTACGGGGGAGATGGCGTCTGCGTTGTGCAGTAGACCCCCGAGGTTGGTACACGCTGGTGCTGATTGCATCAACATCGCGGTGCTTCCTGGCCGATTGGCGACGACTATCATTGCCGATGACGATGATGATGGTTGGTGATGATGGTGATCGACCCAGGGCCGTGACTGCGCCGCATTGGCGCGCTTGGATGCGCGCTCTTTGCGATCAATCGCGAATCGCGGTGGCCTAGAAACGAAATACGATACCGACGCCGATACCGACGGAACGGGGAGTTGCAAAATGGAATTTCAACTTCGCGAAACCCTGCGAGGATACCGTTAGGGGGCGCACGCGCTCGATCCCATCCATAACCGGCACAACCACACACACACACACACACACACACACCACGGGAGCAAAACGGCACCTGCCAAACGAGTCCAGTGCAGGCCAAAGTGGCACACAGCCAGAAACACACGCATGGAAACCCCCCGGTCCCGGGCCATCGGCCCGTCAAAAACCCAAAGGAAAAGAACGCCCGGGAGGTGAACCGGGAAGGAGAGAAATGGGGCGAATCGAATGTGGCGCACGGTGCGACACAAAAACGAAGTTGCTCAGCATACGCTGCTCCGCCGCATTCAGCTGAGGTAATCCAGCTGAGGCGAATGAGCTGCGGCAGCAGTGATTCTCAACCGCATGTGTCAAAACTAAACAAATACCTCACACTCCCGGCATCTAATAACCGAAACATCCACCCCTCAAACACGTTCGGTACAATTGCCATACATACATGCCATTTGTACGGTTCAACAGAAACCCTAGATAAAACTCCATATCTGTTTGCATTGCTCCAGAGAAGAAATACATACCTCCAGAAAATGCATGCAACATTCCATTATATGATTGCACAATTCAAGAGCTGGCTTATGTTATACCACAGCCGATTTGAAACATTCCACCAACTGATTCAAGTGTTCGATTAAATGATTCGAATCCCTTGAATCTTGAAGCTGCTATAACTACACTTAAACATATGGGTCGCTGTGGGTTGAAGGATTGTCTTTAACTATGTGTTGCGTCACCCACATTTTGGTGACACACTTGTTCTCTTTAAAGCATCCCAAATAAGATATATGCAATCCTTCTAGGATATTGATCAACAAACTAAATGTTCCCCTGAACCATACACTTTCAACATACGCAAGCGTCAAGAAGATTTAGAGTAGTTTTTGGTGATTTCAATCAAACCGATGACGAAGAGGTTGAGAATCTCTGACCCTGCAGTTTCGGGACAGCTTATCCCACGCGGCCCGATTTCTACAGCACTAGCTCAGGGTGTCAGTTTCGTTCGAGATCTGCAGCTACCCCGCGAGATGCTGCACCCATACGACAAAGTGGTCCTGAGAGGCTGACGCGACGCTGCGGTTGAGGCAAGTGGAAACTCACCCACCGTGAAGCCGAGAGAGTGTCGACCATGCCATACCCAATCGAATCTGCCTCCTAGGCCACCCTCTTCTCCCCCCCCCCCCCCCCCCCCCTTCCACTCCTCATTCCTGGTTTACGAGGGTAAACGAAAGCGAAACTGAACCACATACACACACGCAAATGGACAAACAGGTAGGACCAACCTGTTTTCCACCGGCATAGGCTGTGCAGGCGTTGCAGCACCCCAACGTGCGGACACACGACACCGTCAACATCGACCATTTCGATATAACGGTGGTTGGGGACGGCATTGCAGGCATTGCCATGCCACAAGTTGCTCGCGATTTAATTAGCCTCACTCCTCAGCCGTAGCGTACTCGTGGTCGTCGTACATAATCTCTCGAATTGTGGCAGTTTGGAGCTGTTGGAGCTGTGCGAATTCGTAGCCAAAGCCAAACAAAGCCTACCGCGACATGATTCAGTAGGACGACGGCTCGCTTTAACTTGTAAGGAAGCACTTTCAGCGTTACAATCGCTATATTGCGCGCTGCAGCTCTCCGATTGTGGAGGAAGTTCAAGGCTAGATGTCAGGGATCGCTAGCGCACTAGAGTTCACGGGTTTAAGTAACGCTGTTGCGCTCCCTCCGAACCCCGGACTCTACTGCAACATGCACCTGAACCAATTTTGATGATGCAGCTCACTGCATTGGCCAACTCCTCCAGCTGGATCGTCTACGTAGTGCTGACGGTGCAGATATAAATCTTCCACGTCGGTCCCAAATGGTCCGTCGATCGGAGGCGACGATAAATCACCCTCCACAAAGGCCACACATATGCGAGGTTGCGCTTTGATTGCGTTTTACATCACCGTTCTGTCTGTGCCTCTCTGTGTTGACCCCTCCAAACATATCGGATGAGTCCGTCAATAGTTCGTGACGTTCGGCAGCAGTCGACCCCTCGCTGGAGCGTGCGTTGAGCGAGCCCAGATGTAATTTCCTGATCGTTGAAGGTCCCGGAGGACGTGGAGTGTGCAGCGACAAGTGGAGGCAAATTGGCAATGAACTATTGGCGAGATGTAGTGGGATGTCCTCTACCATGCCATTGGCATGAACGTAGGCAGACATTGAGATTTTGGATGTTTTTTTTGGATTCGGATCGGAACCGGCAGGTAACGGATGCTGCATGTAGCGAGGTACAAGGACATTATACAAGGGATCATTAGCTCCATCAATCCATCCAAACTCGAACGGAACGTTTGCGGAAGCAAAACAATAGGTTCGGAAAAGCTCATTCCTGCGTGACGTTTCGCTGACCTAGCTAGATGGTCATCCAGCGCTCAGTACACACCGCGTCGAACACGGTGGCAGAGATTATTGAAAGCAGCACTAAACACACGACGCACACATCATTATGGAAGACGAATGCCGAGGAGCACTAGAGCGTCCAGGTCCGGCAGTGGTAGTCCGCCCATACGAGCGATAGTCGATCGCTGGAGAAAGCCTTCGACTAGAATTCCAACGAGGCCTCCGCCTCGTCGACCGCTTATGCCAAGCACGGTAGCCAGGACCGGGGTGTAGGGGATGGGTTTTCCCGCCAATCTAGGCGTAACGCCAGCACCGAACGTGCCCGGACTTTACGAGCGCTAGAGGGCGGTGTTGCACGCGCTATATCCTTCGTGCTGTGCAGCGTGGTTTGCATGCGCTAACAGGAGGACCTACGGGAGCGCGAACCGCACTGCCGAACCGAAAAAACCAAAAATCCCAACTCCACTTCGCCACTGAGAGCCACAGTGAGTGCCTGAGTGGAGGGGGAAAAAAAACAGAAAAGAAAAGCATTGTTTTTTCAGCCCAAACCGCGCGGTTGGTGCGAGGACGAGTCTGTGAGAAACGCAAACATTTCAGAAGAGCAACGTCAAGCGCTGAAGATCATCAATATTAATTTCGACAATCTTACACCTGTCCTCTCGCGCGCCTCGCGCATCGGTAGTTTCACAACCGACCCGAGCCGCGTTGCCCTGGAGCTGGCTGGACGGTTTGATTAGCATATACGGTGCATTAGATGCCGATTGGTTTTCGAGCCGTTAAGCCATCGAAAAAGCAAAACGAAGCCAATGTCAACGTGTTTTAGCGCTTGCTAGCCATGGGGGCACTCTCCTGGCACTCCGACACGCAGTCTGGTAGACCGAAGCTTTTGTTAGTAAAACAATTCCTCAATGCTATCCGAGCTTAGGAGCTCATATGGTAGACGCATAGGAATATCGAAGGGTGCGTGGTTCAAGTCCCACCAAAACTCCTGCCAAAACGAATCTACAACTCAAGTTCTGTTATAAGAACTAAGCTAGAAATTACCAGGAGTGGCTACGATGATAAAGAAGTCCGCTGGAGAGGAGGGGGATTCGTCGTTACCTTGCTCCACACTCGGTGATTACGTACCGCTTCGCAACAATGCAAACGGATCGCGATTCCCCCCCGTGTGTTGTGTGGAGTTGAGAGTTCGTGAAAAGAAAAAGGATGAGGTGAAGCGTGAACACGCCTCGCATCGCCACTACACTGGTTCCTTGGATATTCACCAAGCGCCGTAGTATCACAGGCCCCGACAAGAGCTTTATGCAATCGCGCTTTACGCGCTACTGGCATGATACATCCGTACACACAGGCACGGCGGGGGTAGGCCCAGGCCCACCAGGCCTCTGCGCAACAGCGCCTTCATCGGTTGACGCCGTGCGCACACTGCAACCACGGTCGGCAACCTCTTGCATCGATGGGATCTTCACGGAAGTAGTCGAGTGATACTCCGAAGCTCCTGAACACACCCAACATTGCTCGATTGCACTCGGGTGATGCATGGCCGCACCGCAATTTCCCCTTCCTCGATGCCATGCACAAACACACACGCACACATGCGTGCACACACCACCAGGCAAGCGGCATTGCTTCTGATACTTTCGTGCAAACGCACTACTGTCGGGTTCGTGCATAGTGTGACTGAGTGGGTTTGGGGCACATACCCCTGCACGGTGCGGTAAATGCGAAGAACAAACGTCAGTCACCGTGTAGTAACACACCGTGTTACCTCCAAAAGGAAGGAAGACGACACGCACGTGCAGCACTGTGACTACCTGTTTGCGTACCAGCACTCCGGTACACGGATGAGAGTGTGCCTTCCAATATATCCCCGCTCCGAGGCTGGCGCGACCTTCAAGAGAAGCCAAGCGCAAGGAAGCAGCAGGCGAAAGTGAGGAGTACTTTCCCGCACCACACACGGCACGCAAGCGATCGACGGCCAATGACCAACACGGGGTAGGAACCCGCGAACCAACGGCTAATAAATGCCTCTGTACATCATAAACACCTGAGGGTCTGCCGTATTTATCGGTGCTGGTAAAAGTACTAGCGTTTTCGCGGGCCCTACAACAATCGCTACCAGACTGCAACAAATCTTCAGAGGTACCTCGAGAGCCGGAGGGATTCGTTCCGGTGAGGTGTCGAGATTCGGGCACGGAGAGGCAGGAATCAGGAGGTGCCTGGGAAGGTTTCCGGCCAGGGACCCAAACAACAATGGGAACCAGTCAACAACGTGGCCCTTGCTGCACACCGGATTAACCTGCCCGCCCTCGAGGTCAGCGATAATTTGCCACCGCACCTTGCAACCATCAACAAGTTGATCATCACCACGATTCGCGGGATACTCGGTTCAACAAGGCACAACAAAGAACTTGGATGGTTAATTTCACCCGTTTCACGACAATGCGCTGTATTTTAGTACTTGATCGTTTTCCCCCTTTTTTTTTTTGCTGTGTTGCCCGCCTCTTCCCAGCGGTGGGTTTTTTAAGCCCTCCAGCCTGGCGATGACGCTGCAGCACGGTCTCGCACATAGGACAGAGCAAAAACAAATAAAAAAAAAGGTATGCGGAATGCATAAAGCTATGCCATCGTGGAAGCGAGGAAAATTGTCACCTGAATGGGGCAATTACTCGGCTCAACCCACCGCGAGCGGGGCAGAAGTTATGGCTAAGCATCAGCTATTTATGGCACAACGCCGCGCGGTAAACGGATATTGGTAGCCAAGTGTCTTTTTACGATGACATTTACAGCCGGTTACTTCAGTTGGATTGGCGTGGAGTAACAAGATATTCGTGGACAGCGGAGTCGGGAACTAACGGATGTACCGGCGGTACCGGCACCTCTGATGCGAAGCGGTCTGCTTTTCGCTTCCCTTATTTTGTTGATCTAGCTCCCGGAGTTAGGTATTTTGGGACCGCCATTCTGTGTGCGTGCGTCGAGTTCTCTCACTGCTTTCGACTAAACAACACCGAAAACCATCCACAAACTATGACTCCATTCCCGTCGTAGTACCCCGGCGGCGACGCACCCTCGTCGGTCCGGTGGCGAAGTACCCAAGATTAATGAGTGACTCGCCAGGAACTACCGGGGCCACCGGGTGGCCCTGCGACACAATCTCGCTGTTCTGCCGCAGATGGCCGGAGCGCGCGGTAAAAGTGAAAGGGATCGTCACCAGCCAAACGCCGGACAGCTTCCTCCAAACCCTCCTCCCTCGCGACCTCCCCCCAAAACGATGGGATCCGCGCGCATGACCTACCACGAGACCACGAGATGGGTGCGCTACTCCAACTTGACCAACCGATTTCGGCCTGTTTCGAGCGGTGTTCCCGGCGGGCATCATAATTCGTATGATTTGATTACGAAATCGGTCGGTGGCAGTGTTTGGCTTTTAGTTCGATCATTTCGGGTTGTTTTTTTTTTTTTGCTGTCGAAATCGCACCTTCCCCACACCTCTTGGCACCTGACCATTACCATTCCCGAGTAGTCCGGTGCGGTTTCCTTTGCTCCCGGCAGATGGCGCACGGTTTTGGAGTACCTGTTTTTTGTGGGGTTGGGCAGTCAGTTACTTTGTAGCTTTTGTAGTCGCTGTACGAGCTGCCAGATATAGCGACCGTACCTCACCGGATATCACCGACACTCACAGGTCGAGTCTTCGCCAAAAAGTTGACCATTTCGGACTCCTCCTCTTCGGTACACAAATCTTGCCTCCAACTCTAGACCCGAATCTCCAATCTCCCGGGAAGGGACCGATGGTGTTAAAAAACCCAAGTGCAAAGTGCCCGAGTGACGGCGGGCCACCCGTCGTCGCACGCAAGATACATGAATGAACGCCGTATGCTAATTCGCTAGCCAAACAAACGTCCACACACATCCGATGTTTTGGGCCGTGGCGGGCCCGTTTTTGGGGGATGTTAGCCAGCTGGCAAGCTGTACACCGGGCGATAAGGGACCCGGGGCCGAGGCATCACTTTCGCAACCTTCGCCGAAAATTGAAAAAGGGAGTGTCGTTGTGTTGTGTCGTTTCCATTTTCCGTGGTGAGCTTTGCCACTCCTCCTCGGCCTCGTTCCTCCCATAAAATGTACTCAAAACCTCCCTACAGCTTCAGCTTATCTCTTGCCCGATAGAGGCAACTCGAGTGGGCAGCGGTCAATGGACAGTTTTGGGACCTCCACATGTGAAAAAAAGCTTCGCTTCAGTCGCTCGGTCAACGCACACGCAAATTACCGCATATATACAAACTTACAAAAAAAAAATGAGGAATAGTAATGTGCCTAGTCGGTGTCTGCAGCTCGAAATCGCTACACAGAGGTGGGCAACCGATGGGGCTTACAATGCATGACCTCAACGCTAGTGCAAACAACAGTAAATCACCTGCGCCTAGGTGCTCCACCGAGCTCCACCGTCCGGCCTCGAGCGTTCTACCCGCTCCGATCGCTGTACGCTAGGCAACTCGGCATCACCAATACGGCACCAGACCTAACGGAGGAGCCGTAGCATCGGAGCAATCCGAGGAAGAACCCGAGCTACACCGGCTGGTAACTGGACTCCCACCACTTCGCGCGCATCCCTCGCACAAATATTATGCCACGATCAATATTGACACTTCACATGAAATCCTCAATGAACGCGTATCCGCAATGAGGGACGCGCGTGCGCTCGACACCCTACGCTATCGGCCACATCCAGATCCGATCGAACCGATGCTGATCGCCACACACTCAACACGGGCGAGATTCCCCGGGAGTGCCTCAAGTCCGGCATCAACTACAGCGGATTTCTGCTGATCTGAAGAGTCAGCTGCTCGGTGCAGAACTCTCACTAGCGGTACTAACGAAATATAGATCCTTTATAGCCGGGGTAACGCCGCAGGTAATGTCACAACTTGTCTCTTCAGTTGTGATAGCCGTGGACCGCTCTACAAAATTCAGATCGCTTGCAGCGCGTGGATTGCCGATTAAGAGCTGATCGTTTCCCAACCTGATTCGGACAACTTATCACGACTCGGATCGAGCAGGTAGTGGTACACAGTGCGTGTCTAACTCGCCCCTCCTCTACATCAAGCCAATCCTACCAGACCGAATCGCTCGTACCTCATATAGTTTAGTAGCAAGTAGTTTCCCGCTCAGCGGAGGGCCGAATTTGGCCCGGAGAAATTTCTCACAGCTTCCCAAAGGGGGCTTCCCACTAGAGCTAGAGTAGCCTGATCCGGTTATCAGTGCGCACGGCGACTCCGTTGCAAACCCGGCAAAAACGGGGAGAAAAAGGTCACACACAACAAGTTTTCGAGGTCATCGAGCGAGTCGGCAAACAGATGATGATAAACACATAGCCACCCAGATATACACACACACACACACACTTGCTACAGGATGAAAAAGGGTAGTAGCATAGCTAATCAACGCAAGTGCAGCTTCAGCAGGGTCGTCGCTTGGTGGTGGTATGTGCACATATTTATCCCACACCACGCCGAAAACCATCCGTTTCGTACGGGCGAAGGCTTCCCGCTTCCAAAGGCCCGTCTTACATCGGAGCCCCGTACCAGGCGCTATCTAGGTCAGCCGGAGTGAGTCGAGCTGAGCGAGTCGAGCGTGTGAGCGCGCGCCAACCACCATGCCCGAAATTTCTCCCCAACGTGCTCGCTACGGTCGAAAAACTTGATTTGGTTTGCATTGCCTAGAAAGCCGGCCAGGTCTTGAGCGAAATGTGCAGGTGTGGGGGGTGGGGATGGGGGGCGTGTCTTGAATCTGCAGGCAGGAAACTGAGCGCGTATCAATGTAGCTAAGGCCGCACAAACACGCGCGCGCGCGCGCTCGCCTGATGTCTATAACAGGCAGGATTCCAACGGTTCATCGCCGCTTTGAAGTTCAGCCTAACCGACTCTCGATCGCGTGAAGCTGTTTGGCAAATTGATCCACCAGCCAGTAAACGATGGTGGTTTCGGGACTGGAGGAATACCGTCACCCTAACCTAAGGCTCACGCAGTTGTGTCATCGGCTACAACTTTAGTTCCAGCGTTCGTGAGGCAGACCACCACCGTCCTCTGCTGCTCCAGGATATCAGCGCGTCAGAAAGCGCAAGAAAGTGCAAGCCCTGCGGCGATGAAAGACCAAAACGCCGCCACCTTCATCGTCGTCATCGTATTCGGGAAAAAACATCCAAGCACCACCACTCTCTTGACGCATGCAGAGGTATAAGCGTGTGTACACGTCTGACTGTCTCCCGCAATCCCGTACTCTTCAGCATCTCCTGCGTAGCCTTATTCTCCTTGTTTTTCGTCTTCCATGTCCGCCCCCTTTCCCCGTCGCATACCACGTGTCCCCCAGGAAACCCATACCGGGGCGGCGACGAAAATGAGGACAAACATTTGGGCCGACCGAAAAACCGGCGCGCACGAAGCATCAACAACGTAAAATGGGCTCTCTCGCTCGTGGCATGGTCAGCGTCGTCCCATCAGCGGGAAGATAGGTGGCCCAACGGGGTTCAGCAACGCCCGGTTTGCCGAACTCGTGATCGCACCACAAAAACACCGTTTTTCTTACCATCGCCGCCTTTCCCTAGCGGGGAGGAGAGGGGAGGAGCACCACGTAATGTCGGAGGCTGCTCTCTCAGGTGCCGCTTACCCCGATAGCGTTCGAGGTGGGTCAAAATCAACAACTAAAACGGGAAAGCACAGGTATGCGACTTCGCCTAGTTCGGTCCAGCACAATTTGTTGAGCACAAGTTTGACATCAGCAAAATCGCGGTCGAGAAATAGGAAGCACACGGCAAGACACGCAGGCGACACGACGACTTTGGGATTCACATCCAACCCAAGCTGCATCGCTTAGTCATTACTATTCAACATTGATCGCCTCTCTACTGGTGACATTGGCGATGTCTACCAGCTCACGCGTCGTTCGCCACCGGACATGGTGCATTACCAAGGTACAAGGGATCAGAAGATCCAACCGGACTTATCCGTACGCCCGGACTTGCCCAGAAGTCATGCCGAGTTATCGATTACAACTTCAACAATCTAGTAGTCTATAATTATCTAGTAGACTGTCATGAAGATACAGCAAGAAATATCGTTAGTCTGTTAGTTTCGTCTGTAGTCCGTTAGTCCCGTTAGTCTGTAGTCTGCGGTCTGTTTCTGAACGTGGAATAAACGAGGATTGAAATAAGCAATGTATATAACCAACAAAACACCAGAAGTTTAATGGCTGCAATTGCAACTAACATGCTATTACTTCCAACATTGACGACTTTCTTAACTGCCCAACCACACAGTGAGTGTGTGTGTGTGGAGGGTGCACAGACTCATCGTGAGACTCTAAGCGCTGTCGCCCACCCCGACGAGAGGACGACGACGATATTCAGTGGAGATGTTAACGATTGATCTTCTACTAGCGAATCGTGAATGTGGTAAACTTATAACCCAACACTATCGGCATTTGGATGAAGCAACAAAAGAAACGCATAATCTCCAGCCCGAGCTGCTGCTGGTTCGTTTGCTTCGGTTCGCTTTCAAATATCATTGTGGATTTCATTTTTTACAAGGCAATCCGTAACCCTAGCCACGCTCCCTCCGTCTCCCCCCGTTTGTCCACTCCATCTTGGCAGTGGTTTTGATATTTTATTTGTGTACGTGCGCGTATGGATTGGAATTTCGAGGTTCGATTTTGGCTGCGGTGATCGGGAAGTGGTCAACTTTGACGTGCGTCCGTAGGCACTCCCCGCACCGCCTCGCTTGACGCCGAATGCAGTGAACCGCAAAACCAAATGTTGGCACCAGCGTTCCGGCACCTCGGCACACTCGGCCTCTTTGCTGACAGGTGATGCTTTTGCTCTTGGACCGACCGACTACGCGTTCGAGAAAACATGATAGACAACTGCGAGACTACGGGCGGGCCCTGGACCATCTACCTACCACGGAACTGCGATGTATTAGGAGTATCTATAAACCGAGGCTGGGTATCGTTAAATCTGGGCTATCTGGGGATTAGGCGGCAGCATTTAGAACACGGCCACCCGGTCCACTTCGCGCCCTTCGTCAACGCGGGCTGAACTTTGCACTGAAGTACTATGCCATTCATGCCGAAATCACAGAACACACTGGCTGGTGAGGGTGGGACGACGAGGCTATTGGTCTCGGATTTTGTGACGCTCACGTCCGGAACCTGGAGGATTGCTGCACACCACACTTTTTTCCGCGCGGCGGGCCTTCCTGCCGGTTGGTCCGGGTCCAATTGGCGAATTTTTGAAAGTCTCGACAGGTTGATTGATGATTGAAGGTGTTGAGAAAGCGTAGGTACCTCGTGCGCGCGCACTCACGCGCTCTCCCTCTCACTCCTTCTCGCTGTATCTCTCTCTCTCTCTCTTCCACTCACTGTTGGCTCGAGGTGGTAGTACACCAGATAAGCGCATCGGGGTACACCGTCCAGCTGGCTAGAGACGGATGAGTGTTTGCTCGTGGAGGATAGATCGCCTTAAGAGGCGAGTGTGGCACACACCTGACACACCCGACACTGCAGGAAGCCACCGGCTCCGAGACTCCGAGTTTTCTACACCGTTTGCACTATTCACTAAGTTCCGGTTCCGGTTGCGCGTGCAACGCGGGGCTACAGCAGGATATACCCTGGTGCGCCTTCCGGAGGCAGCGTTTGTTGTTGAACGTTGTTGCACATTCTGTTGTAGCACTGTTTGGGGGTTTTCACTTGGTTCCTTGCCTTTTGAAGCTTCTCTGCTATCGCTGTACGGCTGGCTTATGGCGGACAGGATGCTGGGGGATGGACACCTAATGTCTCCAGCAACCCAGAACATCGATAGGACCCCTGTTTGTCGTCCTGAAACATCATCCAACCACCACCCTCTCTGATGTCGTCATGGCGTAAACAGTGGTCGGCCATTTTCAGCCAGCGTCAATCCTTTTCTAGACCCACCTTCCCTCCCCCTCCCCCTCTCTCTCTCGTCTTTCCAACACCCCTTTTTTCTGGTATTTCATCCAAATATGTTTTCACCAACACACACACACACACACACACGCATGTGCGCACGCTCACGCTTGTTTGCCATTGCTTTCTCCATTACGAATCACATTTCTCTTTCGAAGTGATACTTTCGACAGTTTCATCATTACATGTTTCGCAGCTTTTTCGCATGGTTCGCGCATGATCGTGTTCGGCAGAGGTTGGCTATCCTCGCCATTAATTTTCCTTTACCTGGTGCATACTACCGCCACTCCTCCTTCCTCGGGCCGGCGGAAAAAAAAGGAAACCCCCAAAACCACTGTTGGCAGAATCAGAATCCTGGCAATGGCAAAAAGGGCAGCACACCCACACCGAGGGGTTCCAAGAGCCGCAAGTTTCTTATCCTCAAATCACAAAATCATCTTACTACTATCTTATTATCGTCTACGCGATTGCTGCTGCTGTTTTCGTGTCGCTGTTTCGAGAGTCCTCGGCAGCTTTATGCTTTTTTTTTTGTTTTATCTTTACTTTTATTCACTCTCTCCCCCCAAAACAACAACCGATTTCCGACCGCCTTAAGGCCCTCACCTCCTTCCCATACCCCCTCGGCCCCTAGTGTGTTCAGCTGCTTCCCTTTCTCTTTCACCACTCTTTCCCTCCTCATGTGGTTTCACCTCATGCCCGCCCCGCCGTCTTTCAACCGCATCCCTCGTCCTCGACGGCGTCGTTGTTGTTGGTCTGATTCCCCCCCCCCCCCACCCCCTCCATCCCGCACACACCACCCCCCCCCCACCCTTTTTTACCCATCTTTCTTCCACTTTCTCTATTGTGTCCGCATCACCCTCCCCACTGCGAGGGGGCGGGGGGAGGGTGGGGGGTTGGTAGTGGGGCGCGGGGGATCTCTCTTCGTGGTCTTCGCACTCGTCTCTCGCGCTCAGCCGCGCAGCACACTCTCTTATCGGTCGGCAAACTACAAGCTCGCCCTAGTAAATAAAAACTTTATAGATCAGGTTCGTCGCCAGTGGCCGCGCTGGAGTTTTTCGTTTTGCTTGCTGTTGGCTTAATGTTCCGCGCACGCTTCGCTTTTCTTGCGCGCACGAAAGGAAAACCTCTCGCACAGGAGCATGGAAAAATCTACGCTACTAAAATTGGCAGACGGCGGAAAACGGCACCAACAAAACGGAAAAGTAAACAACAAAAAAAAACAAAACGGGGGCGAAAGGGAAATAAACGAGCCTCCGCTCCAAACTCGGCAAAACCGCAATTGATCCAAGCATGACAAATTACACATTTTACTATCATCCCTTGGCTGTGTGCGTTCGTGTGTGTGTGTGTTTTTTTTTTTTTTCAAATAAAATACAGGTCGCTTTTCTTTTTAACATCAAGTGTCGCACTCCGACGCACTGTCATTCGAAGAGCAGACATAAGAATTGAGTGTCGGATCGCATCAATCATTGAAAATTACCAAACGCCTTAAACTTATCACAGACACACACGCACCGCATCGATCGGTTCAAACATCAGCTTATCAGCGCATGCCAGCTTCAAACATGCCGTTTCGCCGCTTGCTGTGTTAATTGAAAAATGTTTAGAATATTACCGCACGAACCGACCCCTGCTGTTGGTGATCGGTGTTCGATTACGTAACGATCCAACACACACCGAAACTGGCGCATGGGAGCGCGCTTGCCACGTCCGAAGGCGCACGGCGCAACGGTTCGAAGAGGTTCATTGCGTTGTCCGAGCAGGCCCGCCTTTTTGGTGAAGGATCCGTGTAGGGAATCCGACGGAGCGCGTTTGAACCAATAACCACCGAAGTTGATCACGTCGGCTCCAGCAAGGATCACGCAATCGCACACGGGGATACCCTGATTATGCGCCATCCGCGACACCCCGAGCCCTTTGCTCGCTGCACGCACCAGGGATCGCTTACCCTGGAGGGTCACGCACCCGAAAGGGGAAAACTCAGCACTCACCTGATTCTGTTTGAACAGCGGTGCACCGGAGCGAGCTGGAACGCCGACAGGCTTGACGGGCCCGACGGCACCGACGACGGCGGAAGGTTGAATGAAGCAGCTGCCAGGGCCAGTGTAGAAACTGCGGATACCGATCGCACTACCGACACTACTGGCCACGACCCCTGCGCCGGCGGCCACCAGCGGGGCAGCGCCGTGCGCGGAACCGAACAGCGGGTACGTCCCGAGCAGCGACGATCCGCGCCTTTTTGGCACCGCGAGCAGCGGGCTGCGGCCATCGCCGCCACCGCCACCATCACTGACACCTCCACCAGCTTTCGTTGGATGCTGCTGCTGCAGTAGGTCCAGCTGGGCCGCCGCTGCCTGCTGCTGACCCTTGGATGCCGCCACCAGCTGGGACAGTTTCTCCTGCACAACGCGGGCACAGGCCCGACTGGACGAACTTGAACACGCCATAGTCAAAACAATTGTGATCCGATCGATGGCCAGCTCGGGTACTCGAAGCCCCCGAAAACGGCTTTCTGCGCTGGTCGGGCTTTTGCCCCACCAGTGCTGCACTGCGCGCCGTTGTCGTCACCACGAAACCACCTCCGCTACCACCATAGTCACCGCGGCCGCCTGCGTCGCTGCCAGCATCACCCCGCTGCTCGTCTCCGGCCCGGCCGAGACGGGGTATGCGCGATATCACACGATTACACCGTGTCGCTGTCACTTTCCTTCCTTCGGGCGGCACACACACACACGCTGTTGCTGCACCCTTCACACAAACTCCCTCTCTCTTTCTCTCTTTCTCTCTCTCTCTCTCTCTCTTTCTCTCTCTCTCTATGGGTTTCACTCTTTCTCTCACGTACTAGGCCAGTACGATCGCGTTCGGTACGTTCGCTCACCGCGAGAGCGTGAGCTGGTAAGATCGCCTAGGAGATGAGCTGCCGCGCTCTCGGATACCGTCGGGCTCACGATGCTGCGAAACGGGATCCCGGTGCCGATTGGGTCAGATGGGTGGAAGATTTGGTAGCCCGCTATTACAGCCCTGGCGGAAAAAGGGGGCGAGCGATGCTTTCCCGCGAGAAGATCCCGTCGATCAGGGTCGGCCACCGACCACTTCTATCGCTTTCCCTCCCCTTGGTGCGGAGCGATGGCGAGAGCAGGAGGGCGCGAGAAAGAGGGAGAGAGAGAGAGAGTGTGTGTGTGTGTGACAGAGAGATAAGGTAGGAACCGTTGATCGCGCTGGTACACCGCAGGCCAGGTCTGCAGGTGACGTCGCGGCACCTTCTGAACAGCCGGGAGGGGGGGGGCGGTACGCGGGGAGCAGAAAATCGCTATTGAAGGATGTGGAACCTGCTGCCCCACGTCTCGACCAAGCAGTGTGTGTGTGTGTGTGTGTATGTATGGGTGAGCTGCGTGAGAAGAAAGATAAAGGGCCGAATGAATTCAAAACGAGCGTGGCAAAAGGTAGAAAGCAATGCCGTAGCACATGATCGTGCGCTGGACAAGAAATGTAGACGACACACTGTCCTCCACGCCAATCCCCACCTCCATTCCCCCCCGCATGCGCTCCCCCCTCCCGTAGAAAGGTAAGAGTGCGCCTAGGATGAAAGAAAGCACGATGCGCGGGCCGCACGAGATGGAGCAGCAGCATAGAAAGCAAGAGCCCAGCGCATTTGATGGAAAACGGAAGCGGGCCAACGCGGTTTGGGCAAGCGTTCGCAGGATTCCGAGATCGGCTCTCCAAGATACCAAATCACATCGATGGACGGATGACCCGAATACTCCGGCCCACACGCAGCCCGGCAAGACCGCGGGCCGCAAGCTGTGTGCGAGAGAAAACTGGGTCTACCATCTCACATTCCAGACGACGACGACGACGACGACAACGTTCCTTAGATCGGGGTTGCCGGGCGATTGGGCATGTGCATTTTCCTACCATCGAGCGGGTTTTGGCTCTTACTCTTTCCATCGCTCTATCTTTGTCCTCCTACTATCTCCTTTTGCGTGTCTTTCTTCACTCTCTCCACACGCGCAGCATATGTATGCAGTCATGTCGGGCAACATGAATCTTCGGAGTTGGCTGATATGACGGCTCCCCCGGTCTTGACGTCATTCCCGATCTCGGTGGGAATTTTCCCGCCAGTCGTAAACAACATGCTGCGATTCTACGTTCTACCCTTAACCTTGACCGATGCGGTGCCCGACATGGGTGCTGCGGCGTGTGCTGTTCATTAGCAAACAATTAGGCCCAACAGGAACATTCTAAAATAATTAACCAAAACATAGCTCTTTTTCTAGCATTCCTTATTCCTAACGCGGCGCAAATCACCAAGCAAATGCTTCAGAGAAATTAATTAACTAATTATTGTGCTTAATTATCGGGAAGATATTAGCGTGGGTTTTTTATCTACAACACTTTGTTAGACGCTCCTAGTTTTTACAGATTATCCTAAAACTGCTCTTTCCAGAAATCGAAAATAACAAAGCAGAATAAAAAATAAAGAGCATATGAAAGTACCGTTACCAAACTGATAACTGACAGCTCTTGTTTACAAGCTATTGCATAACGCATGGCACTTTGCGTTTGCATTCTGTTGCAGCACCGCTCAATGCCGGATATGGCAGTGAAATGACACAGCTCTCTAGAAGATCCCTGCTGGCATGCAAACGATACCATATGTTGGACCAATATTGTTTCTGCACTGCCCAAAAGAGCTCCTGTTCGTCCCGGATAAGTAGGTCATGTTATGAATGGCAGCTCAAGGCACATTTTTTAGCCCCTACATTAAGATGTCGTTCTAATTGCGAGCATCTATCGCTAGCACCACGAGCCCTTTTTACCCATCGTTCTGCACCGGGAAAAAGGGTGGCGGAAAATCGGCAGTTTTCCTTTTGTCCTTTTGTATCACACAACGATATGACATGTACATCTCTTGCCGGTCACTTGTTTGCATCTCTTCAATAGAATTCGGTATTGCTGAACCTTGCGAAATATGCCCCGAGTCGGTAGAATATACCGTAACACAACCAGATTTACCCCTCCCGCCGGAACGTGCGTTAATTTTCGATTAAAGCACCCGAAATTAATGTACCGATAGTTTCCTGCACAAAACTGCACGTGCTGTAACACTGTCTCTCTTGCACTTACGTAAATGTATGCTCCACGGAGTTTTTTAACTCCACTTAAGACCAGTTTTCTCGTCAACTGACAACACGGACTGGGGATACAATAACAGAAAGCATATGATAGTGACGTTTCGTTGGCGCCGCAACACCTTGTGAAATTGTACAGGGTGGTTACAGTCGGATGGTGTAATCAGTGGTTGTTTTCTACGACCTTCATCACAGGTTGTTTGATTATAAATATTCAAAAGATTTTAAAGTTTTCAGTTTTCTCCCGAACGTCCTCGCGATTCCAGTTCCACAACGAAATTTATTTCAATCGCTACCATAGGTCAGCATCAATCGTGATGAAATCAGAAAAATATGTTATGTTCTACACACGGATCAATGTGAAATAAGCTCCCAAGGATAAAATGCTCACCCACTCTTGTCGCAGAATTTAACATAATAAAAAACAGAAACAAATAGTTGAGTATGTTTTTGGATATTAAATAAACACGACAAAAAAACCCTGCATTACTTTCTTTAATTCAGTTTTATATTTAATATCAGAAAAGGGAGTTGCACATTAGCCAACCTAACGTAGTACAATATTTGGTTTATCCAGACTGCATACCGTGTCCGCCTCAGTGCGTTCTGAAAGACAGTTCTTATAGCTTAAATAATCGAGCACTCTTCTAGGTAGTGGAAGAGCCTGTATAAGATCTTTTCGCTTGATTGTTTTATGTATAACAAATCTGGAACGAGAATTTCAATCAAACCATTAGCCACAGATGTCAGACAGTTGAACGAAAGAGAACCTTGACCTACCTGCATATATGCTGTAAGCTTTGAACGTGCTTGAAACGCGACACCGGTTTGGTTAATTGAACACGCATAGGACCATACTCTGGACGCCTATGTAGAAAGAATAAATATCTCCCACTTCTGGAATGCTCAACAGCATTTTCTATGAACTCCATTATTGTTCGCGACTTAAACTTAGCACAAGATCCGAATGAAAAAGATCCTGTGAAATAGGAAAAGAAAAGAAAAGAAATGTAACAGAATCCCGCGTGAACTTCGCTTCTACGCAATGTCTCACCTTGATCCTGATCTATTCGTACGTGACGCACCGTTCCATTTAGCTTAAACGTCAGAGAAAATATATAGTGGTCATCGGAGCTATCTCTGACTAGAAAACTACCATCCGGTTCATTAGAAAGTATCTTCTCTGCTCCTTCCGAAGTTATTGGACCCCAGTACCAACCAAACTGCAATAGACAAAGGAAACATAAGGTGTGTTGCTCCTAAAAAAGGTACATCACAACCATAATCCGTACCTCTTGCACTTTTTCTATGCTTGCTGTAAAGTCCATGGACGATTTTCCCTCATCTGACTTCTTGTTCTGTTCACTGGTGTCTCCCATTAGGTACTTGAGGTCAGTGTCTGGGCGAAAAAAATAATAATAAAAAAGACGATTAAATGAGTAGAATCCACACCGAAAGCACAGGCTAAAAAACCATACCATTGGAAGGAAGCGGTGGCAACTTCCGAGGTGTAGTTAATTTTTTGCCAACTGTACAATCATTTTTCTCCTTGTTGCACACTTCATTTTCTTTCCTGGTGGAAATAATCGATCGCTTATTGCTAAGAAACGGCTTATGATGCTGCTGGCGGCTCACTCGAAATATGTTACAAAACTTTTGCTTCAAATTTACGGAAAAGTTAGATTTCTTGCACTGCGTACTACGTATCTCATGAGGAATAGAATTACGTTTGCAATCTGTTTTATCACTTGAGTGTTTCTCTAGGACTTTGGATGACTTTCTGTCGATGATAATCTTCGATTTACTGCTTTTACGTCCATTGATGGCAGTCAACTGTTCTCTGCAGTTTAGTAAATTATTCCAGCTGTTCCTCTGCGATGCATCTGAAAGAAAGCATTACAGTATGTTAGTATGTTTATGAATACATTATTTAAGATCAGTTCGATGAATAGTAAACCAAACATAATAAAATTAAATAGATACAATTTCCACTACGTTACACTTTTAATGCTCCAAACTTAAGGAATAAGCCCGATTGAACACCGTCATTAAAGTAAACGCAAAACGAACGAAATCATACATTGATCGAACAGAATTTGATAATACTGAAATTTTGAAGACAATAAGATTAAATAATACAAAAAATGTTGTACAGCGTGTTGATGTGGAGAAGCGTACCAAACACCGCATTCTCCTACATGTGACCTAGCACGGGATTACCGAGCGAACTCGCACTTACCGTTCTGGTTTTTATATAAAGACGTTTCAGCATTGTAAGTGTTCCTGATCAAATCAATTGGCGTTGTATAGATGTCGGAATCAATAGGAACGTTGTAAAAGTCAAGAATTTTGTTGTCATCTAATGCATCGTGGGACATCGCTTGCGTTATAAATATAGAATCATCTGCTTTGTTTTTGATTGAATCAGTCAATGAGTTGTGAGAGCAAGATAAACGCTTTCGCAATGAATTTGAGTTTCGTTGAATTGTAGACATATTGCTTTTCGTGTGACGGTAAAGTGTGACGAAGCACTGTGACTTTTTCCCCGGACTCCACGTTTTTATCTTCAGCAGATACGTTTCAGAAGTATCGATTTGTGAAAAGTGACCATTGAAAGAGTCATCTTTCACCTTGTTCGAACTGTTCTTCGGCTTGTATTTTTTGTCGTTCATGATGTTTCGTTTGTTGCGAATAAATGAAGAAATTCAATGAACGAAACACGTTGTAGTTGATACGTGACGGGTTAGTTAATGATTCAAAGTGTTGAATAAGATATACAATGTCAAGCTAGTATATCTGAAATGAAATATAAAAATAAATATATCAATAGAAGTGACAAGAACTTTGTACAAGCATGCAAACAATAACGAATTTTTGAAAATGCACAGGAGTCCTATGGTCAACTCAAACACCGCAAATAATATTCTCTACAGAGTGTGTTATGCTTATGAAAGAAAATATATTCCTGTTTTTTGTATACAATCATGGAATGTTTTAGCATCTCGATACGAAAGGTCTGCTAAAAAAAATAAAAAACCAAAAAATTAAGGGCCCTTTTTGCAAATTGCACTTCATTGATTGCCGGCAAGCATCAAACATGCACTTCTATAGAAATATCAACCTAATTATGTTTGTTAAAAGTAGTCGTTCTCGGCGATCGGGAATGATTGATCCTTAATTTGGCCAATTGAGAAAAATCACTTTTTTATTCACCAGTTCTAACACAAAGCTTTGCTTTTGCGTTCCGACTGATCAATTGTAGAAATGATTTTACATGCAAAACTGAGACATGAGCAGTAATGTCACTAAAGAACGGCATATAACCGGAACAAGCATATCACGATGCACATGATTTTTTATCGGCTGAACATGGAACACAGTAACAAAGGATCGTAACAAACAAAGCATTCATTATGACACGGCTTTGAAGGCACATTTGGGCGTTTTGTTATGCAGTTACAAAGCTCGAGACGTCGCAGAATATGCATGATGTCATGAGGCGAACAGCAAAGCTCCCTTCACAATTTGGCATGGTTTAGAGAGCGGTTAATATAGGTAATTACCTCAATGATGTATCAATTATCAGGGATGTTAAACACTTAAAAAATAAACCGATTGAAAGAAAAAATGTATGCCTTGCCCATTTCTCCATTTTCCGACAGCAGTTACTTTTTGCTACACATTGCATTTTTGCATTGACCATTGCATAAATGATTACTAAACTAAAATGAAATGAAATGCCACTCTCTTCTTTATACTTTTGATCTCGAGAAAGCTACATATTGAAAAGCTGCTTCTGAGTAATAGGTGAAGAAAAAACGCAACTTCTACACGACTTTCGATCACACCCGTGGAAGTAAAACCATACTGCTGCTTGAATCAAATGAAATGGGTGTATATTTCATTTAGGTAAAACATTCTCGTAATACTAATATTAACTATTTTTGAATGTATGATGTATTCATATATGTATAATATCATATACATAAGTGTAGTATAAACATACATATATAGGCAATTTGCAAAGAGCAGCGCACTCAACATTAATCAAGTGTGTAGTATACCGATGTGTTCAGCTTACATTTTACGACTATTCCTTTCTTCACATATAGCTATTGCGCACCTTTCAACGACGCTGATAAGCGATGATGATGGCTTTTTCTTCCACAGTAAAAGCGTAATTCGACGCTTCAAACGGAACCTCCTTGAACAATTTCTCGCTTATATGCATATTTCACGTACACGCCTGCCCTGCACTTGCTTGTCACTGCACTACATATTCTATGCTGGGAAATTTGTGATTTGCATTTGCAACTGCCCAACTACAGAAATCGAGTTTTCTGCACATTGGGGGAGGGGAAATAGCATTGTTTCTTTCAACATTCCACCATTTGCGCACCTAACTACACGGCTATGCACTTTCAGTGTTTTTTTTTCATATACGTGATGTCAAATTTTACTGAACGCCAGGCCATTGACGAACCATTTTCGCTGAACGCTAGGGATGGTCCGAGACTAGTTTGCACAACGATCATGTGTTAAGTGGTCACTCTTACCTAGCATTCAAACCACACGAATGAATCACCGTTCCTTAGGAATGAAGATGCACCCACGAAAACACGCAACATAATCGCAGCAGAAACATGCAGGAATTCCTTAATGAGACTTCCTCGTAAGGAGTACACTAGCGTAAATTAGGCAGAAATCTGTCTCCTAGAAAACAAATCTATTTTCACCACTGTGGTTTCACCAGGGTGGACCATCTCTAAATGGTTGACAGCTGTCATTTGTATCAAGGTGGTTAGATTTTGTAAATCCGTTGCCAAGCTGTATAAATTACTGAGTGGTTCATTCGTGAAATCTTTAATTTTTCATATTTATTATTATTTGTTCCTTTTGTTATATTTTAACAATATTAAAAAAACACACACACCAATGAAAGCGAACATTGGATGAGAAAAGTTTGCAAGGCAAAAGTCATCAACATTTTTCTATACCAGCTTATCTCACCACGGTTAATACATCGCACTCAAAAGAGAAAACGACAGTGCAGGCGCTGGATTAATAATCTCACAAATTAAAATTAAGTATCACAGTGCGCCGACCATGATCGTTTAAAGAGAATTAAAAACAATCTTAATTTAATTACATGCATACGGTGCATCAACTGCGTATTTTACATTGTTTGTATACACGACCGAGGACAACTGTCAAAATCAAGTAAACAAAAAAGGCTGGAAACCGGGTGATTTACCTCGTAATATCAAACATTCCATGAATCTTATTTAAATCGCGACCGCCAAGTGCTTTTAAGTTATGATAAATTTTAGAGTTAACTAAACCAGTGTATAATAAAACGAATAGTTGAACAATCATCGAATAGTTTTGGTAATTATACACTGGCAGATAATGGAAATCTACTTCTATACATTGCTCCTGCCAAGTACGGTCATCCCCCGTTTTTGTTCCATTTTTTTTTATTGACAAAGACATTTGGGCAATTAAGCTAAGTTTGCAAACTCATCTTGAAGCGATGGGCAGAGTAGATTTGTTATCTCATGAATAAACTTAAGTTCTTATCTGTTTGCCGCATACTTAACGAACATATTTCATTTTCTGTTTTAGGCGAATATCTCTATTTTCAGTTTTACAGTTAACGTCTATTGAATTGACTTCACAGTTGAATGTAAAAGTTTGAACTGGTTTGAACTTGCAGTGCTCCTAAAATGGGATTGGGATCGATGACGGGATGGTTCCCACTTCGGAAACTAACTCAAGGATATATTGTTATTGCTGGCGGTCTAATATCGACTCTTGCAATAAAGCTGGTGCAGCAGTTTTATAGAAGACGAAGCGAAGCAAGTTCGAACATTGGCATGAACAATGTAGTAATCATTACTGGATGCGACTCGGGCTTAGGGTAGGTAGATGAATATCGGATGCTTTCAAAATGTTTAAATATTTTCTGAGAGGGGTTAACTCTTCACTTGGCTTTTTAAACATATAGCTACAACATGGCAAGTATGTGCCTGAAAGCAGGCATGCGGGTAATAGCAACGTGTTTGCACAGTGAATCTGAAGGAGCTATTCAATTAACCAGCCAAAGTGACACAACAGGACAGCTGTATTTGGTAAATCTGGATTTGACTGATCGCGGAAGTATTGAGAAGGCACATCATAGTATTCTTGAATATTTAGCAAGAGCCGGCCCTAACGTTCGTAAGTATTTTCCTATGCCTTCTCGAGTTTGCCTTTCCCATCCCTCTGTTTATATTTAAAAAATATTTAATTTTGCAGGTCTATATGGTGTTGTAAATAATGCAGCTGTAATGTGCTTTGGTGAAGCGGAGTGGTTGTCGCCGGAATTAATAGATATGCCGGTAAGAGTGAACCTTATAGGTACAATGCAATTTACCGTACCTCTCCTAAGCAAGATTAGAGAACACCGAGCACGCATCGTCATCGTAACAAGCCACTGCAGTCGCCAGGCATTACCCGGTTTGAGTGTATACTCCGCGACGAAGGCGGCTCTTCGAGCTTGGACGGATGCTTTGCGCATGGAGCTAGCGCCTCACGGTGTACCAGTCGTTGAATTTATACCCGGCTCATTTTTGTTCCATTCAAACATTTGCGGCCGTCAAATGTATTACTTTGATGAAATGTGGCACTATATGAGTGAAAAACAACGACTCTTCTACGACAACTACTTCAATCGATATCGCAACTATCTAGAACCATTGTGTAAACCACGTGGGGCACAACACATTGCCCAAAATGATCAGCTCTATAGTTGTGTAAAACGCGTTCTGTTTGATAAACATTCAAAACCGATATATAAATGCGAACCTTGGCGCTATTGGGTATACTATAACGCGTTTCGTGTCGCGCCTTTGTCACTGCGCGATAAACTTGTTCATAAATTTATAGCCATGCCTGAATTTTAGTAGCAAAAAAAACTAAGTTAAAGGATTTAGCCTTCTGAAAAGCTAGGGTTTTATAACGGTACATATTTTGTAATAAAACGTATGTTCGTTTTTAACGCGATAGACCAAAATCAATAACAGGAACAATAGCATACAGGTCCCAAATATAAATGCTGAAAATAGAAAATTGTGAACAACGATAGTAGGGGCTTCTTTCATCATGTTACAACCATACTGCATTCCCTTTCTGCTATTATATGACGCGTTGCGATTTAACATCATTCGTTCCGCTTTATTTTGCTCAAATTTATTCATTTATGTAAGCTACGTATTGTTGTATGTAATTCGTTAATTTCTCAAGGACAATATTGATATTTCATTGTATTTTTTTTTCCTACACCCAACCTTAACTGAACGTGAATATTGTTGTACTACAATGCGTAGTTTTGTTCTGAAGTACCGAGTATGCAGTATGATATTATTTGCAGCAGACTACCACCTACGATTTCTGCTACTAAACGGTCCTGGCAGTTTTACTCTAGGATGCTGAGATGCCACCTTTTTGTTTTGTACATTATGCAATATTCTATTGCACTTATACAGGGGAAGGGAGTGAAGGGGAGGAGTTGAGGGTCTACGTTCATCGATGTACTTGCCCTCTATTAAGATTAACTCAGATCGAATGGTTCACGCTGATAACTTCGAATTCGAATAAATATTACATTTCGTTAGTTTCAACCTGCAATCAACTACATGCATAATATACTCATTTGAGTTATGTTGATATAATATTGTCGTTATATCCACTTGTGTCGTATAAGTCTGCCAATAACTGATAACTTGAAAATCTAATTGGAACTTAGAGGAAACGATTGCTGTCTTTTGATTCGTTAATTTGTTAACAAGCTAATTTCCGTTTTTAACATTAACAATACAAATAGTTTAACATAAAATGTACAGCTTCGTTACTTTTTCCATATCGTGTGGCCCTTTATGCCATCATTCCTTGCCATTGCCTTCATAGCAAAACACTAAAAGCAAACCAACTGAAGTAAGTAGAACTAGTGCGCCATATTAGAAAGGAGCATGGTAGATTATGATAGACGTATAGGATTTCAAACAATTAACTATTGCTTGTAGTACGTTGATAGACAAGAGAGAGAGAGAGAGATGAGCTACAAGTCATATGCTGCAAGTGGGCTAGAATTGTCATTTGAATGTCTGTGTTTCACAAAGGAGTGAAACCAATTTTTAAAAATCGATAGAGTTGAACTTCCAACATCTGGCACAGGTTTTAATCATAATATAAGTTGCCATTCACACATTGGCGAGAAATGGTGAAACACGAGTTTTGTTTCCAGACATATTCGAGATCGTCTGGCAAAAGTAATCTAAGTATACCGACTATGAACATTGTAAAAACAAAGAATTCTCGCAGCGCAGTTGTTAAATATAGTTCACAAAGTCACGTGACAGTAATGGAATTATCATTTGAAGAATCTCCTACGCCGCGATTGGTCACCAACGATAGCAGATTGATAGTACTGCTGCACTTATGCCTATACATCCGGACGTCTTTTAGCTTATAACTGTCCCACATGGTAAACAAATTGCTTCTGACATGTAAGGCAAGGACCAATCATTGTGATATCCTTTGATGTACACGCGTCCCTAGCGTCTCGACGCGAGGGGATGTAAGTTTCCCTCATGCACGCCTCATCCATCATAGGCACATGCACCTCACAAGCGCTCCCCTTTCTTAAAATTTGTGTTATTTATTTGTGTATAATTTGCGTTTACGTGTTCGCTCCTCGTGTGGATCACTTGCCTGACTTGAAAATATATAAATATTGTATAAAAGCCTCTGCGAGTAAATGCTAACACAAAGCGCAAGTACAGTGACAAACATACAAACGTGGCTAACTAGCCATGAAAATTCTATTTGGCGGCTGAATGTGTGTAATTTATTTGTTGTTTTGTTATTTGTCTAAGTTGAACCTCGTCAAAAATTTGCACGAACAAAAATGAACCTATCGTGCAGAGGTAACGAACATTCGAGTTACAGCCACAGTAGGTAGGCTAGTCTCACTGCAGCGACGGTGACCGCTCTGTGGCACGAATGTTTATTCGTTCGGAAATAGGTTTGCAAATGCCAAAGCAGCCTTATTGTACGGTATGTCACTGTATAACATATACAAGAGAAAAATTTACTCATGAGCCTCCGACTCCTGCTGCACGAGCTTGAAGCGCCGCGGCGACTTGATGGACGAAGGTGTCGAGGCCAGCGACTTCAGGCGGCCCATTTGGGCGAGATGCTTCTTTATCAGCCGGGACACTAGAATCTGCGGGCGTTGCTGCCACTCGTTCATCACTTCCTTGGGCGCCATCACCTGGTCGCCCTTGAGGCGATCGAGCAGTGTGACGCACACGATCGCCGCCTTAATGCCGGCGTAGTGCGTCAGCGCGGCAAAGATCGTGCACTCCATCTCAATGTTGACCACGCCGAAGTCGCGCAGCTTCTCGAGGTACTCCATTTTGTCCGTCTCGGAGAACTCACAAAATGCTCCATCTAACCGGCCCTGACCTAATGGGGTAGACCAACAAGCGGTTACTTGTTTGCCGTGCAGCCAGGTACCAATAGTTACCTTCGTAGAAGTCATACGTGCACATCGTTTTCCCGCTGATCGTATCGTACGGATCGTCGTTCGAAGCGAGCGATTTCAGCTCTCGTACAAGCCGCTTATCTAGAATCGCCGGACGGTGCACAATCTTACCCAGGATGGCCTACAACAACAAGCAAAGCAATGTGTCATTTGCGGGAAATCGTCACACCGCACCGCACGCGCGGACCTTACCAACTCATAACTGTTTCGCAGCAATCCATCGTACGCATCCTCCGTGATGACAACGGTTCCCCCTTCGACGCCAATACCACCGCACGTGCCGATACGGATGAAAATGGGATCTTTCACCTTCGCGTGATACATCAGCTTGATAAGTTCGTGGAGGAGGATGCCGACCGACGGTACGCCCATGCCGTGACTAATGGAAAGCACTGGCCCAACCTGGAAAAACGTAAAGCAGAGCGCTGTTAATGCTCTTCGGTTTGCTTTCACAGTGGTCTGCCGCGCCTACCTTGTACATTGAATAACGGTATGAAAATGCACTGATATCTTGCAGCTGGGTGCCGGCCGGGAGCTTGTAGCCGATTTCATCCATGATGAAATGCGCAAACGTTTCCATTCGCTTCGGGGTTCCTCCCATGCAGACGAACTGTGGATGGTGACATCGAATCATTAAACGGCTACATATCATTTACAGGTGGGAAATTCGACCGCCCTTACCTTCACATCGCCGAACATTTCATGCAGATCATGGCTTCCACTTCCCAGCGCCAGGTGGTATAGGATATCCTGGTCCATCAGCTCGATATTGGGATTACGCAACTTGACGGAACCATCGTTGTACCTGCGAGTTAGAATCAAACGAACCAATAATGATCTAGTCGCTAAAACTCGATGTTATATGAAAGCAGAAATGTGTAACGTGTGTGTAGCGTAGTATACTGATGCATAGTTACCTGGTCGATTCGGTCAATTCCTGGCTGTCGCCTTCATCGACCCGTCCATTCTCTTCATTGTTTTGATCGCAGTTTGCATTCTGCAAATCGCTTGCAATCACTTGCTCACTGTTGTGCGCCATTATGGCAACGTTTTGCTTCTACTCCTATGCTACTAGCTATCGTTGTTCACTTTCTTAAAAAGCACACGCTTTCTATCCGTCTATAAGGCTGTGGTCACTGCGAGAACAAAAAAACTTGAAGGAATTCAGGCAGACCAAACCATGGCAAAAGCGGCAGTGGAAAAAATAACTCGCACGTGCTCTTCTAGTGGGCTTCGTGCTTAACGTGTTACACTTTTTGCTTGCATGAGCTGTTCTTTTTTTTTTTGTATTAAGACGTACTAAAATCACAAATATTTCGCTTACGAATCACAATGACCAATTTGCAACCCTGAAAACAATCGTCCGATTTTGAGCTAAGATGATTCACATAATAATTTCACCAGTTTCGTGTGCCACTCTTCCAAAAAGGTGGTTCCAAAAGGTATGTTTCTTTGCTCTGTCAACAGTGTGTTTTAAAAAGCTGTTATCACTCTTTCTGTTTAACGCGTGGCTGGGTTTTCCTTACAGAGCGCCGGCGACCGAAGGAAAAGGATTGCCTTTTTTTCTTCTTGTTGGTGCTCGATTTTGGAAACGCAATGCGCACAGCTCGATTCGATACGGTTGTCGGGAAGGAAAAAAGTAAGATGCTGATTGTGAAACGCTGGCAGTGTTCCAAAACCCCGGCATCAAAACATCCCGCTGGTTAGGT
The DNA here is from genome assembly GCF_943734705.1 of Anopheles coustani. Taxonomy (NCBI): domain Eukaryota; kingdom Metazoa; phylum Arthropoda; class Insecta; order Diptera; family Culicidae; genus Anopheles; species Anopheles coustani. The sequence goes on from NC_071290.1 coordinate 8,164,805, forward strand.
GGTGCCGGCAATGTTGTTAACACGTCATCTCTAGTCTCACGCTTTCTAGCAATTAGGTAAAAAGAGTCTCGATAGAACCGGTTTCATTCATCTACCCTTGATACAAAAAAATACTTTCTTCGTTGCGAGGGTATACAGCGACATGAAGTGGTTTGGCTTTCCGCATCATGTTATTCATGTTGTTCAGGGAACAACAGAACGTTACGCCGGCCTACGATGGCGATGTGAGTAGACAACCGTTCAGAAAAACACAATGCTGCTTTGGTGCTTCGCTCGTCGGCACAGAAGAGACACTTATCAGGACGCAATTGGCCGACCGACTGGACAGATACACCCCGCAGTCCGAGAAGACGCACGCTCGCCGAACGCCGCAGAACACGCGATACGCGATACACACAAGATATCGAACGAAAGTAGGCTAGGTGCGGAACCTGAACGTGTCGTATTTGCTCCGTCGAACAGCTAAAACTGTCTAGCTGTGACACAGGGTAGGATTGACCTTGAAACCGCGGATCGCAAGAGTCGGGTCGGCTGGTGCGACGTCAAAAAGAAGGCAAGCCGCCACATACCGCTTTCAAACTCAGCTGAAGCTCGCGGCGTTTGGCGCGCTTCGTGTGGCGTTGATGTTTGTTTGAGCGCACCCAGCACGGACTCACACTCACATGCCCGTGACTACACATAGCGCTACAGAGGACTACATGCCGTTTTTTTTTCGAACGTAATGTTTTATGATACATCCCGATATCGGAGATAAATCGGTCGTCTCCTGGCGACTGAACAGGATTATGATTTGATTAGGCTTATCGCGGCAATAAACCACCTGTGTGTGAGTTCGTGTGTGCGCGCATGATTCCATTCCCTATATCTAATCAGATTTGCACCCTTTTAAATCAAAAATAGTTCAAAACTTCCTTGACCAACCCTACAAAAGTTTCACCCGCAAAGCCTCGTAATCAATTCAAAGCATTTCCAAATTCCAGACAAGAACAAACAAAAAATTAAATACCGGTTCCGTGAGGCTCAGGTGAATTTCAAAAACCTAAGATCCCAACCGTGACTTCCTTCATCTCTCTCTTGTCCTGTCTGCTTGGAGCGTTCCTCCGAAAGGCAGGTATTTGCTTTCAGTCGATGGTTTCCGGTTGAGAGATAATTTGATTGTGACTCGGACCACCGGCAGTTATGTTTTCCCCTCTCCTAGGGGTGTCACTTGCAAAAATATTTCTATTCTGGCACGTGATGATATCGAACCTGTATCGAACCGCGAATAACTGGTGAACCGTCAACCGGGCAGGCAAGCTTTTAACGGACTGGCGGAAATTTGCCTAGATCGATGCTTTTATAGTTTCGCGCGAACTATTGGCACATCGACATGGCGAACTACTACTACTACATCGACATGGCGCGGTGGATGGGTGAGATGTATGTCTAAATGGAAAAATTCTGTGCCTCGAATGCGCCCCGATGCGCCAATAGAGTTATCAACGGGCTCCTACCGCTTCTATTGCTGGAACCGTGTCAGTAAACAATGAGATTGCCCGTGCATAGTGGGTAGGCTGGTGTTTTTGCCATCACCGTCGGCTGATGTTACGACAACCCTTAACTAACCATACTGCTACTAGTACTCACTCGTCTCGCTCTTCCTCCGTCGACACGGACGACCGGAAATTCCAAGCCATTGTGGGTCGCTGGTATGGAGCAACCGGTTACACTAGCAGCTGAAGGGATAGCGAACCGCGAACGCCCCACTAGCAGGATCCGGGCACGGGCTTGATACGGGAATTCAACAGGCGACTCTAGTCGGCACGTGCACCTACAAGAAATAGGACATATGAGTTGGCGGTAAATTGTGTTTGGCAACGCCTAGCGGAGTTGCGAGATTTTTAAGAATGTATTTTCAGAGCCTGTAGCTGTTTGATTTTATTTGAGCGGCCAGCTCATGTACTTGGAGCTAAATTGCGTTATCTGATTTGGGGCACGTCTCTCCAAATACCGTAGCTCGTTTAAGCAGTCTGTTGCTACACCATTCTTAACTGGAAAACCCCTTTGCATTCCCAGCTAAGGCAATGTGCAGGTCATTATAATTTCTTAGGAAGACCTACCGATCACTTTAACTATTGCAGATTACCAGAATCAGGACCGGTTGCTTCTCATGCAGTCGGAGCGAAATTGCCTAACCTAATTTGAAGCGTGTCTCTTCGAGCCCCTCTCTGCCTTAGCTCCGTTTGTAGTGTTTACAAAACCAAGAACTACTGGGAAGTCCAAAAACTCTGACCCAATCAGATAAGTCATAATAAAAAAAAAAGGAATGCCACTGCGATGCCCAGCGTCCTCATCGGCATGGTTGAACCATGTGATAATCGTGCAGAAACGCAACGAAGAGGTCATCGGTGAGGCTGTGCGGTACTGCGTTGTACACACCGGAAACAACGGTTGGCAAGGACAAAAAGCTGTTCGCACTGGATGTGCCTTTTGTGTCCCCAGCAATAGGAATGTGTGTGCGCGCGCACGCTGGAAAAAATCACAACATGGTGTTATAACTCCGACAAGTACTTGTTCGTCATAGCGAGAAAAAGCGGCTGCCTGATAAATTGAATAAAACTGAAAATTATTTTACAAGAACTTAGGCAAGGCTGTTCGGTACATTGCTTAAACGTAACCGCAGGCATCTCCACCGAAGGCGACGTACACGGAGATCGATGTAACTTTTCGACCACTAATAGGCAAAAGGAATAGACATTACATTATTGCATATATCTGCCTTGTTGTAGTTTGTGGTCCGGTAATGTTTGACTATCGGTTTGAAACCCTGCCTATCATTAAGCTACAAAACTTGGCAGCACGTCTAGCTCCCCAAATAGAAAGCAACAACTTTAAATTATGCTGATTATCGATCTCACTTAGCCCCAACACAAACTAAGCGTTCTGTCCGCAACAACCTAGACGTCGGGTATCGATTTTTATCGTTCACGCGGCTCTTTTGTGGCGTCTTGTTCTGCCGAATACGCCCAGCGTCCTGCACACAAGCGTTTCTCCAGGACATCAACCACACGTGAAGGATATCTCAATTGAAATGTTCACGGAAAACGATACATGGCAAGTAACCTTTGTGCGGATTTTTCGCTGTATTGGCAAACACACAAACAACGGAAGTACCTGATCGTGCTGGGGTGTTCCGCAGCTAACGGTGCATGGACTGCAATACGCAAGGTTCTCCCAAACGATGGAATACGGTGCAGAATTAGCAGGACGCAAGGCTCTGAATGACAGTAATTTCTTCTACGTGCTACTTCACCAACGATGAGATCCACCGAAGAGCACGCCGGCCTAGTTTCTAGTTCGCGCGGTAGTGAATGCGGTTGGCCCTTATTGGGGTTTTCCAAAGCAAAGGCGGGGAAGCGGAAAACGCACTGAAATCGAAATTCGAAATCGAAACCGAGCAGGCTCCAGAGGCTTATCACAGTCTACTCTAAGTAACGAAACCACCAAGACTGACGAAACGAGATCCGACTTCCTGGCAAAGGACCGAAGTATGTGGTGACTCTAGTACTCCGTGGTACGAACTAATTCAGGCGCAACCGCGGTTGGTGTTGATGCCTATTACTTGCACGAAAAGGTAGTACAAGCACGCGCCACGCAGTTGCAACCCGAAACGCTTCTACACTGCTGCTCCGGAAAAAACGAAGAAACCAAAACGCGAAACGTGGAACCGAACGTGGCCAATCGTCTTGGGGCCCGACGCCCGATTTATATTGGCACGTTCTGGACCAATTGGTGGCGATGTGTACTTTTTTCTTCTGCTTCTAAATTTTCAGTCCACGAGCCTGTGCGGCGAGCGGACGGTTGTTTTGAGATAAGAAAAGTTTACAACAAAGTCAAGTTTTGGCTACGCCGGGTATAGTCTCGGGCTCTTGATACGCCGAACAGGGCAAAGCAAAGGGCACACACAGGAATCCTAATCGATCAGGGGGGCAGGGGATTGGTTTTGTTTTTTGTCCTCCTTCCCTCCCTTCCTTCCTTCCGTTTCTGGCGAAAATAGGTGCGTGCATGAATCTTGGTGAAGTTTGAGCCAACGCCAAATCGTATGCAAATATGCAGTCCAGCGTTAGCAAACCGTTCCTTCGCCAATCGTCCAAATGGCGGCGATTCGAATGCGCCGACTCGTGCGTGCTCCCCACCCAGACGCCATGTGTGCGTACGGCTCGTGCGTATATGTGCACCGCACGGGAAACGGCTACGCTGCTGGTTACGAAACATTCCCATGCGAAAGGACGCCCGCAGTCGGTCGGGATGCATCAGGTTGGCCTTCCGCTGCCTGTCCCGGTCCGCGCTTGCGACGAATCGGATGATTTGTCTATGCGTGGCCGCCGCCTTATCGCGGGCACGGAGGGGGCTTGCTAAACAAACGAACGCATAGCGCTACCAATTACGACATCGGCTGCCCGTGACGAGCGATTAGGCTATGCAACGCGATTGGGTTCCCTGCCAGAGACAAAAAAACCTAGGAGGCCGGTTATCGGTTGAACCGCTTAGGATAGTTCGAGACGATAGGACGAGTGCGCGTCATCATGGGACCGGAGAACCGTGCCGGCTGTACCTTTTTCTTCGGTCAACCGTAGGCCCGGCTTGGCTGCAGTGACGGCAGGTCAACCAGAACAAAAGGGCGCTTCCGCCAGCTAAAGATACTGTTGATTTTTTTTTCTTTTTTAATCTTCGTGTCGCACTCCAAGGAAACTGGTGGTAAATCTAATGTGTTGTGACTTGCCACGTTGTTTATGAAAACTTAATGACGTACACGTTACATTGCTGGTAGAGATGTCTGCCTTTTTTTCTGATTTGTTACACAAACCCACCGCATGAACACGTTTCGATCGAGCCTCATTATCGCTTCCATCAGCATCGGAGGTCAACTCTAAAGTCAAGCATTGTGCGAAAAAAAAAAACAAACACATAGATCGAAGCATTTAGGACGAGATTCGACGACCTGAAATTAATTTAGATTGATTAACACCCGGGAGAAAGCCATTGTTCAGGAATAAAATCTTTTATTCCCGATTGCCGGAACTTTCTTTTACTACTGAAACGTCTGATGAGAATTTCTCAAAATACCAATTTCGTTTCAACACACGTGTCAGGCTTGTTACCCTCTAGTTTTCATGGTGTCGCAGTAAAGCAGCCAGAACCATGAAATAATTTGAAAGCATGCTTTTATTTAATGATACTGGTCTGATTTTATTCTAAACCGATTTAAATTACCATCTCCAACGTGACACGTGGGAAATTGTCTAATGTATAGATGTGCAACAAAGTGCGGGTTTTAACCCTAATGAGAGGTCCTTAGAGTAAAAAGGTAAAATAAGTCAGTCAATTGAAAATACTTGATGAAAGATTGAACAAACTGCCACTTTGTCTTAATTTGGGTATAGCTCGCATTTTTTAGAGAGGATGATAAAAAGCACTCCTAACGTACCTTCTCAATTGATTTGTTTCAAGCGATAAGAGCAGGTTAATTTTTAACTTTTATATCGAGTTTTTCCAAAAAAAAAGCTACTACCGCAACGACTTTTATGCTCCGTCCGCTTGATTGTGCTTGTGAACTGAAAAGGACGTGCGATTGCTGAGTTTTCACATTGGACGAAATTAGGATGGCAGAATGGAATTACATATCTTTGAAAGCATGAAGTGGCTTTGAGTTCTATTTAAATTTGCTTTTGCATCGCCAAGATGTGTAATTTACTGGACGTTCATTACTTCATTGCATTAGAGACGCTGACTGAGTCAGCACAAGTTAATCGCAAAGTGGAGCGTAACTTTATCGTGACTTCAACTCCCAAAAGTGAAGCGAATCGAAGAAACGAACGTACGACACGCTTTGTCTCACGCCGTGTGAATCATAGACACCATAGAGGTTCAATATAGTAGTTCGACTTCACCCATTTTATTTGTTCAGTGCTGATTGTTGAGGCAATAGAGTATCGTCGGCAAGCGCTCGGGAACCAGCAAACCATCCATCTAGGATCGTGGGGAGGGGATGGTTGATGGCAGACGATGTTGCAATTAAACAAGATGACGTTGACTGGAAATCAGCTGGCTTGGTTGGCGTATATTTTCGTTTTTATTAGCACAAACACTTGTGTATCTCGTCTCGTCTCCGGATGCATTATAAGTTAGATATAGTTTCCTCTTCTCCTTTGCCGAGTTTCATACGCTTTACAGAACAAAACTTCATGATTACTAAAAGATCGCATGCTGGGCTGCCATAAACCAGCACGAACCAAAAAAGGCAAAGTAGGGTCACAAACGTTGGTAGAAAAACAAATGTTTACTTGAAGATTTTTCCTTGATTAAATTTGCGACCATTCTTGTCGGTGCCAGTCCAGGAGAAGTACTGTGCGACTAGCTTCTTGGTTTCCTCTGAAGCCGGATCCAGCTTCTTCCAGTCGTACACTTCGTAGTCCACCTGCCAGTCAGGCGACAGCTGGAAGGCAAGGTCCTGACCGCGCCAAACCCAGATACCGGAAATTGTGCTGTTGTTATCCTCGCCGAATAGACAGACCGAGGCGAAGCTCTGCTTGCGCATTTTGTCCAGGCGCTGGAACATGCCGGTGATCAGGTTGCAACTCATGAACACTTTTGTGAGCTCTTCCGGGTATTTGTACTCGCCGTACCAGATCGAATAGTTGGCGGGATCGAACTTGGTCCAGAAGTAGGGAATCGATTTGGCCTCCTCCTCGTTCGAGTAGAACCGCTTGAAGTCGTCGAAATTGAATGTGCCCTTCGGCAGCGTCTCGAACGGATCATTCTGTTTCGGCTCGGCAGCGAGCAGCTCTTCGGCCGCATCTGGTTGTTCGGCTGGCTCCTCAGCTGCTGGTTTCTTCTCCTTCTTCTCCTTCTTCTTCTCCGGTTTGTCGGCGGCCGGCGCACTACCGCCACCAAGCTTGGCCTGGAACTCGGCGTACTTCTTCGGATCTACTTGTGCAATCTTGGCGCACAGAGTGAACGTTTTGACGACGGCTTTGACCTGCGGCTGGTTCTGGATGGTTGTGAACCACCGAGTGACAGCACTGAATGGTGCGCGGAACGACGGATCCAGCACATGTTCGTATGCATGCAGCAGAGTTGTGAACACTACGACGTCAGCAAGTGTGACTCGCTCACCGACCAGGAACGTCTGCTTCAGCAGCCGAGCGTTAAGCACGGCCAGTCCGCGGCGCAAATCCTCCTTTGCACGCTCGACGTTGTTCTTGTTGTACGGCACGATGCCGATCACTGGAAAGACCCACGATTGCACAGCAGGCAGCAGCTCGTTGTCGGCGAAGCTGACGAAAGACTGCACTTCCGCGCGATGGAAATCGTTGGCGCCTCGCAGCTGCTCGTTCGCGACGTAGTAGGCGATGGCGTTGCTCTCAGTCAAGTACTTGCCATCTTTAGTTTCGAAGGCCGGCACCTTGCCGAGCGGGAACTTCGCCAGGAAGGCATCGCTGCGGTTGGTTTCGCCGAACACGAAGTCCGATGCCTCCTTCACCGCTGCCCCGGAGTACTGGGCGGCGATTAGTACTTTGTAAGCACGAAAGTTTTCCGGGTAGGTGTAAAGTGTCTGCAGATGGCACGGAAAACAAAGCAAATAAAAGCATTTATTAGACAAAGTGTTGCAAACCAGATGATACCTAAAATTAGTCACCGAGCACCGAGGGTTAGAATTGTATGTTCCATTCTTTTTGTAAATGGTCGCAGACGGCGAACCTAACCATCCTTTCGCAAAAGCCGCAAGCGTGATGAGATTCTGACGGAATTTACAGGCTTCGACCATATAACAACCTTCGATATGCAAACGATACTTACACCAGCCATTGTTCTTTACTTGTAACACAAAACCGACACGAAATGAACAGATTTTCCGGTATTTTCGGCAAAACTCGCGTGCTTAGCAAGTACGTGTCTTCCCGTAGCGGAAATGAAAAGGAGGTCGCCACCGTCGCAATGTATGACGTTTAGCTGACGCAAGTGAGATGCAACACCATTAAGTTTATACCTTCAGGTTGAGCTTTTCGTTTCACACTGTAAATCCCAAAATGATTGCATTGAGAACTTTTACGGGGAAAAAGTATTAATAACTGCAAATTTCTACAAATGAATTGTAAATATTTTGATAAATAACTAGCTTTTGGCATCACATAGCGTCAGAAGTTGATTCCAATCCAAATCTTTCTTGATCAGCTGATCGATTTCAATCCAGCTTAAACCTGTAGCGATTGAGCGTAAATGAACGTTCATGAATCCAAGGTTATCTTTTGCTTTGTAGCGTGGAACCGGCAAGGTCGCGTGGATGACAGTTTATTCGTCAGAGTTTAATATGAAATAACATATTTTAAAAGAATAGACACGGAAAAACAGCAGTTATATAAAGAAATCTTATGTAAAATCATGTTTTTGTGATGTTTAGCCGAAATGAACACTAGAAACAAACACTTTCACCAGCAAAGCACGAGTATGTTAATACAAAGAAAGTACAGTGCAGTTAATAATAATAAGAGAAAAGCAATCTATTACAATAAAATTAGGAATAATTGATTACCAACCAATGGAATCAAGTCCAAATATTCTAACAAACATGTTAAAAACACCTTTGTGCAGCGCATATAAACATAAACTGATGTAGTGAGTGAGGCTTCGGTGAGATCTAGATCAATATGCGTGCTTCTCAGCAGTTCGCTGAAAACTGACCTGCTGTCAGTCAACCGCGTTTTAGGTGTCAAATTAACATCTACCAAATTTGCTTCATTCATTAAAACGAAAAATGAAAATAGCTACAAAGTCGTAAAGCAAAAAGTTCTGTGAAATACTAGTTTAGTCCATATAGGAATAAATTGACGTAGTTCTTGTTATGGTTGACATCACAATTACTGAAGCTCTGCTTAGCATTGCATTTTACTCCATAAGCGGTAATTAAACAACCAAAAAGATGATTCCAATAACACGGCAGCTCATCATATGAAAAGAAATTTGTGTGTCGTATTGTTAACAAAAGTGTGCACTCTTGATTCGTTGATCGAACAGTTGTTATCCTGCATAAACCATTGCGAACTGCTAGTGCTAGTGTCCTGCAGGATGTTACTAGTCTTTTTTTAACTCTTCGAATCTTCATCTTCTTGTATCAATTGAGTACGAACAGTTAAATCAATATACGACAGCACTCTAGATTCGTTCACCAAATGCAGCATGAGTTTAGAAAAATGTAAATCCAGCACCTCAATCGATGGTTCATATGCAGCCGATAAACATTTTTGTCAGTGACTTGCTCCTATCTTCTAATTGACAAGGTCTGCTTCTTCATAGCTTACGAAAATGTCGCGTTCATTCAACCCCGCTGAAAAGCATCCCCTGTTGAAGCAAGCTATTGATTGAGAGCTACATGCCCGATGTTGATCAAGTATAGAGATGCTCTTTCTGTAGAGATGCTCTATCGCGGTCGTCTAGCATTAAAAAAATTGAAATTTACTACTTGATCAAAACTCACCATCGTGTGTATCTGATTATAATCCGTAGATATTGCGAGCGAAGCGGTATAAAAAGTGTCATTTAGCGAGTGGTCAGGCGGCGACTTTGACTGCGTAGGAAGGAAGGATACGAGAATATGCTTGAGCAGCCGGCAATTCGCAATTGACCAGCATTTTTTTTTTCGTTAAAAGCCTGAATCGAAATATAACGCGTTGGATGCATAGAGTACGTGTTTGAGTAATCATCGGAGCTTGAAGTGAATGCACATCGTACATTTGTTATATCAATTTCCCTCTTTTCAGATGTAGGAATATGGGAAATTAATGAAATCTAACTTAAAGTCCGCTGAACACCATTGCCCATCGATATTGCATGCTGAGATAACGACCTCGTTTGAGAGGGATGTTTTATCATCATCAAACAGTAAGCCATGAATGTATTGAATGAGAAAAATCATTCGTATAAGATTCATAACCGTTTGGTATAGCAGCTTTTATCTAATAAATTTGTTACTGTGCATTTTTTTCCCCCATTTCCCAGACTACACCATTGATTTCCGGTGCACCACCATTTGCTTGGGCTACTGCAGGAAAACATAGTGATAGCGGTATTCTGCCTGCGCCGCCGGTTGTACAAATAATGTTACCAAAGCCATGAATGATATGGTAACACACAATATGAGCAACTCACTGGCGACCCTGTGCAACATTGGCAACTCGTGCTATATGAACTCAGTGCTGTACACATTAAGGTTTGCCCCCAACTTTACCCACAACCTACATCACCTGGTGGAGTTCCTGGAGCTGGTTTTGCAAAAAACGAACGGCGATCGGCAACAGGCGCTCCAGCAAAAGCACGGCCACAATCAGCCACACTCAATCCAGCACAAACCAAAATCGTCCTCGCTCGGACGCAACATACCGGGCGTTCATGGCTCGAGCGGTCGCAGCTGGAGCAGCAAGGACCTGGCCTCGCTGGGTAGTATTAATGGGAACGATACGGCAGCCACGGGTAACAACTTCCCGCAGCCGGCAGCGGGCGGGGCAGGTGTCAGCGGCATAAGCACCTTCGGTCCATACAACGGTATCGGCAACGAGTGCAGCCCGGCGGCCGCCGCGAGTGGCGGAAATTGTATTAATTCTAGCGCGACCGGAAGCGCAGCTGGCGGCAGTAGTACGTATCGTAATGTGCGCGATGTCGAGGGAGCTGGCAGTGGTGGCGGTGGGCTGAAGAGCAACCGGCACCTCGTCTGTGAAACTTTGCATGAGCTGTTCCTCAATCTCGCGCGCAACGAGACAGCGGACGTCATCGAGCCGTTCCATGCAGGCGGATTGCTTCATGCGGTGCAGTGTGTCAGTGCGACGTTCGAGGGAAATCAGCAGCAAGATGCGCACGAGTTTCTGATGTGCATCTTGGACAGTGTGCGCGAGTCATGTCAAACATTAAATAAGAATCTTCTGGAGCACCCGGATCTCTTGAGGAACAGGTAATGAGGAGAACTGTTGGCAGTGCTGTGGCCGATCCTAGCGACGTCGAATAAACTTTCCAACCTTTTGTTTTAGCTCTTTTTCGATGGTTGGGCCAGTAGCTGCCCCGCTAGACATCGTCGACGCGAACTGCGTCAGTCACACGGCTTCCGCTCCGGAAACGAAATCCAGCAGTGCCCCATTTATCGCACGCAACCTGTTCCGCCGGCGCAAGGAGTCACTCAAAAATGCCAAATCGGCCCTGGCCAAGGAGGGTAGATCCATCACTGTCGACGGCGCCGTTACTTCCTTGCATCCGACCACCCCGAACACCCCACTTGACGCGTCGCTCGGTGAGGTGGCTAGTCCCTTGAACGCGTCCGCTGCGCAAAAGTCCGGCGCCCACGACGAACGGCTACTGCAAGACCGCATTCGGGCGCTCGGCTTGAACTTTTTCTGTGAAGACTTCGAGGGCGTGACGGTGTCCCGGACACGCTGCCTGTCGTGCGAGACAGTCACCGAGCAGAAGGAAACGATGATAGACATTGCGATTCCGATCACTTCCGGCGAGGGAAACGAGGCTGCCAAGAACCCGCAACAATTTTATCAGGTATGCATGCTACGCGGATGGGCGTATAATTGATAATATGTTACGAAAACGCAGTAAGCTGCATGTTACAGCAAAGTCTATTGCACAGTGATACTCGGCTGTTGTCAAAAATATTGGTTTTTAGTTTGGTTAGCATAACATTGTACAGGTCATGTTTCAAATCGACCGGAAATATTGTTCAGTTTATTCTTACGTTCTACAATTTTGTACACAATCCTGTGGATTTAACTGTGCAAATACGAGAGCCTTTAAAGATCGGATACCCTCTGATCCGCTTCGATATATAGAATCACATTGAAGAAAAGGTTAACATTCTTTATTAAATTAATCCTCACTTGTAGTCAATGCTTTTCTTTGGAAACAAGATTTCCTCCGTCGTAAAATGACTTTCTTTCTTTTTTCTCTTTTCGCTTTAAATTTCTACAAAGGCATACATTGGTGTAGTAGCCTATAAATGCAATTTTGAAAAGTGTCATAAATAATAAAAGTCATGTAGAATTCAAATTTGACAGGAATTTTAAACTTGAACCGTTTGGATAAGGATGGAGTTTCCAATGTTGGTATTTTGATTGTGTTTATTTTTTCATTTCTACCAGGATGCGTGTATCACGCAGGAATACTTCCGAGGGGATAACAAGTATCGTTGTGAGGTCTGCTCGGGGTACACCGAGGCCTGCCGTACTATTTCGTTTGACATTCTTCCCCGGTTGCTGGTGCTGCAGCTAAAGCGCTTCAACGGCGACATGGAAAAGATTAACAGTTACATTCCCACGCCGTTCGTGCTGCAGTGCTTCTGCCGCGACTGTCTCGGCCGGCCGGAGGCCGAGAAGCGCCACGTCTATCGCCTGTACAGTGTGATAACGCACGTTGGGGCGCGGATGTCGGTCGGGCACTACATCGCGTACACCAGCTCGCTCGAGACGCCGGTGCAGTACTTCAACTGTGTCAAAGATCGCCAGCGGCGGGTGCTACTGACCGCCACCTCGCTCGAAGCGCACCAGTCGGCTAACGCGGACGGCGTGAGCAACGGTGGGAGTGGTAGTGGTGGTGGCAGTGGTGGTGCGTGCGGCAAGGGACACAACGGCAGCGAGAAAAGCACATCCGGGCAGCTTAAGAAGCTGTTCGGCGGCAAAAAAGCGTCGAGTGCAGGTGATATCAGCAAAAAGTTAAAGAATAATGTAATCAATCGATTTTCGCCAAGCAACGGCATCGAGGCGCTGCAGCTCAATGGGAACCTTAACACATCAACGGCAACACCTGCCGGCTCGGGCTCGGGACTCCCGCCGTTGCAGCTGGGCACCAACGAGCCCCTGGGCAGTATTAGTGGGGCCGCATTTAACACTCCCACTGCGAACAACTTTGGCAGCTTTCCCTTCAACAATAACACCAACAACAACAACGGTATGAATGGGGCAGCAGGAGCAGACAATTCGGGACCCGGCACGGCTAAACTACTGCACTCAGGTTGCCCCTGTCCAAGTATTGCCTGTTGCGGACTGCTAGCAAAAAACAGCGCCTCCCATAGTCAGTATCCACCGTTCCCGCATACGGCCACCGGCGTGGGTGGCAGCAGCGGGACGGCCAACTCCGGCAGTCTGAGCGACGGTGGTAACGTGGCTCGCCTGGGTAACTTTCACAACGCCTCGTCCCTTGCGACGGGCTCGATAGGCGCGCTGAATGCCAACTGCAGCAACCACCTCACTTTTCACCTGGGTGAAATGAATGGCGACGGTGCGACACCCAATCTCGGACCGTCAAGCGTCGCGATCAGCAACACGCACAACCGGCACGTCGTGAACGATTTAAACCACCACCAGCAGCAGCAGCAACAGCAGCTGATGTGGTACATGTGCGATGATGATAAGATCAAAGTCATGACACAGCACGAATTCGAAGAGATGCTTTCGCCAAACCGCCGTCATGTGATAACTCCTTACCTATTATTTTACGCTAGGTATGACGTGCAGCAGCAGCAGCAGCACCATCATCAGAAACTCCAACAATCTCAGCCGAAACCGTCTTCGAAGGCAACAGCGGCCTCTTCCTCCTCCGCTGGCGGTGGCGACGCACTGCTACCCGACTCAAACAGCTTCAACCAATTCAGCCCAGACGGTCCACTATCATCATTCATCACATAAAACTTAAAGCAAATCTCACGCAGACTATTTCGTTGGTACGCACCGCATACGGCGTGAGGTATAATTTGTAACAGTAATTTGAAAGTTCGTTTCATGTTTTTCGAATATTTTACAAAATTGTTCATAATGCGGACGCCCAGGACCGCTTGGAAGGATTTATATTTTCTACTTCGCGTTCTTCGTCTTCTTGGCGTAATGACCGTCTTGGTCACGTCTGTCCGTTAAAGGGCTTACTAGACCTTTGTGTACGTGGATATTTAGTCCTCTCATACAGAGGAGCGTCCGGTTTTGGTTGGAATTCGAACCCACGCCGTCAAGTACATTAATTCCTTTAAATTCTCTCGAACAAGTGAGGCGGCGTATTGATCGCTAGTTAAAAATGACGTGAGCTAACTAGAACCATCATGTTTAATTTTGTTTAACTCCGTTTATAGAAACATAGATGGAACAGGATGCATTAATTTGCAAATACTATGTATGAATAAAACGTATAATTTTGACAGATAAAAAAAGAAAGGAGCCCTTGCTTGGAGGAATATTGTTTTGTTTCAGTAGTAAAGCGCGTAACACAACCATCCCCATACGCATTTTGAAGCTACAATTTAGCAGTATTCATTTTCAACTAACTAACGGAGTAAAAGCTGGCAGATAGGTTTAAGCCAACCGAGCAAAGAAAGAGAGCGAGTGAAGGAGCAACAGATAGATAGAAAGGAAGAGAGAGAGAATGAGAGAAAGAAAAAAAGAAAGAGATTACAGATTATCAAATATTAACAAAGCAGACAAGATTGCAAGAATGCGCAAAACGGAAGCTGGTCGGGCATTACATGTTTAGGCGCTCCGCGACACGTCAAAGGCAATCTTTTTTCTAGCTTTAGGTGACGAATGTTGATGTTAATGCTTATGTTGAAATAAAACCATAATTATTTTGATCTAGATTCTTCCAAAGTGCAAGCGGAGGAATTAAAATACAGGACAGTTCAAATATCGCTGTGTTTGAAGTTATTGTTCCTTGTTATGTTTTGTTTTAGGCATCGGAAGCCATTTCTGATTTTAGCGTTTTTAGCTTTCCTGGATGATACAGTCGTAGCTCATTGCTAACCTGAACATTCCGAGGGAAGCGTAGATAGAGAATTTTCAAAATTCGGTATTGAAACCACATATCAAGCTTGCTTCTATTTTATCTGATTTGGCACAACACTCCCTAGTGAAATCTCTCCGAAAAGAGTTATTGAGACCGAAAGACGGTATTTTGTAGATCGGTGGTCAGCTGTTCGTATTACCAGATTCGAATTCACAACCTTTGGCGTGGTGTTTTCTCTGGTAGTTAGAGCATTTTTTAAACCTTAAAATGTACCATTACGTTAATTTGAGTTGATTTTATTTTCTGTCTAGAAATGATATATTTTTCAACAAGTTGTAGGAAGCATTACTACGATGTTGTACGATGCTACTGCATTGTACTATTTCTTTTATTTTCGGTGCGAAATAGTATTTTAAGGCAAACGTGAATGTTCTTATCGAGCAACGGTTAGCTTGAACGTTTACAAATAAAATTGCGGCGCCATCTATGGGCAATTTAAGCAAACCACCAAACTGGCAACACTGGAATTGTGTACGTCATTCGAGTCGAAGTCGAGGCCCCCCAGAACACAAAGATAGGTTAGTAATCAGAAAGAGCTCCATCAAAGTGTACTCCTGTGTCATCCGATCTATAAAATAAGGAAAAGATCCGGAGGATCCAACCAATCGTTACTAGTGCTATCCAAGGAAGGTACAAGTGGCAGTGCAAGTGATTTCAAAGGTGCGCTACGAGCATCCCTTTGCTACGATCAACACAAGTGCTAAGCGGAAACTTTATCAAACAAACATCTAGTCAACATGCCACGACGAGGACGAACTGCTTCGCCACCGCCGGCGGCCCGTAGGTAGGTAATTTTCGGAACAAATCGTCCCATCGAATCGAACCCGGTGCAGTTGAGGTTAGGTGCGTGCGGGCTGCTAAGGTTTCAGCTAAGGTGGTCAGCTGCAATGGCCATCCTTCCGTCGTGTAGGTTCTGGAAGAAAATCGTTACGCAACAGATGTGTTACTGCGTTGAAAATCCGTCAAGCCACACGAGGATGATGAAATTCATAACGTGATGTTTAGCAGCAAGTGCTCTATCAGGTTGAAAAAAAAAAGAAAGAAAACCAGCATGCCCCCCGACAGTATTTTTGATTCATAATCAATCTAGGTCCACAGCTGTCCTTTTGTTTTTCCTTTTTCCAGAATCTGAAGGATATTGTAGATCTGAAAGGATGGCTGGTGTATCAGCCCACGTATACGCACACACACGCAGAGATGGGTGGTTGGTTTTCAACCATCAACCATTAGATTACGAATTTCTGAGTAAATTAATACATTTTTACTGCATATTTCTATTTTTGGCACACAAATAATCCTGTGCCTACTGATAATGATCGACGGGTTTGTTGTAAATAAATAAATTTTGTCCTGTCATGACATATCGGATGATCATGATCGGTGTCAGATTGAGATCGAACTACCAATCGGACACTCGCTACCCAATTGCGGTCTAACCCGGAAGAATAACCTTTTTCGGTGACGAATTGTTGTTGCCCTATTTCATAAGCTGGCGCAATGCTTTGCCATCGTTTTTCCAACATGCGCGAAACGGAAGGAAAAATCGTGACCATCGAGAATGTTCGATCCCGGGAAGCGAAATATACGTGACCGACACATTTTGCGCAAATATGTTTTGGTGTCTCGTGCTCGGGCGGGCGTGTGACCTTTGAACGAGACGTCACTGTTTACCTTCTCCGACGATAGGAATTCATCATCCTCAGGTGCTGTTGCATGTTGTTTATCATTTGTGCCAAGTTCTTGGGAGTGCATCGTCATTTCTCCGTGAATCATCCCCGTTCCCGATCCCGATCCCGATGTCAATTACATATTGGAAAGTGAACTAATCTTTTTAATTTTTTTCTTTTTATTTTTGTTTTAGAGCCCCGCCTGCTGCTGCCCCGGCACCAGCGCCAGCGCCAAAGCAACCCATGGTTCAACATGCGGCACCGGCGGCCGTCGCCCCGCCAATGGCTGCCCCCTCGCAGGGACCCGGTCTGATGGCTCAGATGGCCGCTACGGCCGGTGGTGTTGCCATCGGTTCGGCTGTGGTAAGCACGCTGACCCCTTTTTTCCTCGTGAACCACCTCAGCTTGCAGTATGTGCGTACTCATTTTGGTTTCCGTTTTTAGGGCCACACCGTCGGTCACGCACTTACGGGAATGTTCAGCGGTTCCGATTCGAAGGAAGCGGCCCCGGTCGCAGCCGCCCCCGCTCCACAACAGTACGCCCAGGCACCGGCCGCGACCGGGGAGACGGGTCCGTGCGCTTGGGAAATGAAACAGTTCCTGTCCTGCGCCCAGAACCAGCATGACCTGACGCTCTGCGAAGGCTTCAACGAGGCGCTGCGTCAGTGCAAGGTGCAGCATCATCAGATGTAGAGCGGAACACACCGCAAAGCCGTTGGCTCGTTGTGCTGTAGCAAAGACACGTCGAAAACATAAAAATTATCTTAAACAATAACATAAAAAGAAAAAAAAATTTAAACCTCACACGACGGTCGGCTCTTTTCTGTTTTACGTAACACTTAGCAAGTGAAACGAAAATTAGTTCGTGATAAAAATACGCGCAACAAAACAAATATCCGAAGAGCGTGTAGCCGGAGTTGAGCGTAAATCGGGTCTAGGTTACAGTTAGCTTCGCTGCTTCTGCCATCCTGCGATACCATCGTCACGATGGTGACGTGCAGTCTCCCAGCCAGAAGAACAAAATGTATAGGGCTAAGTTAGTCGAAATAAAGCATAAGTTTAGTAGTTCCTTAGCATGACCTAGGTGTTCTTCCGGATTCATGTTGCATTGTTGGGGTATTGAAACTTGTTTGGTTCTTGTTGTGCAATGCCGGGATGAGTACCAAATCAAGATTAGGAAACTTTCCTCCCTCTTTAAAAAAGACTCATTTTTACTAAGTGTATGTGTTGATCACAACACAGATTTTTATTCTATTTATAAAAAGGTGGTAGAAAATGTTTTGATATCACAATCGATACATGGTGGCAGGCATATTTTGTTTACGGCGGGTATGGAACTAAGAAAAAATGAGCATCCTTCACGGGGACTGGGGGCGGTCAATTAACCCAGGGCTTTCACTCCGGCAATGACTGGAAGCGCCTTCTCTGTCGCCTTGAACACACGCTTGCCGGCTCCTTCCTGCGGATGCGAAATGGGAAACATAAATATTAGTACACCATTCACGTTTTCTTCTAGCTTGCTGAGTGACTTACAATTTTCTTGCCCAGCTTCTTCAGCCAGCCGGCTTCGGTTTGACCGACCAGCACCAGCGCTGCCAGCAGGACGAAGACAAAAATCTTGTTGAAGTTCATGTTGAATGCGGTTTGGGTTGAGTGTTGCGTTGAGAGTACGATCGGTTATCGATTGGAAGCTGTTCGCTGAACTGATGCCTTGATGCACCACGTTGTGCCCTTTTATTTGCCCGCCAGACGACGGCTTTCTCTGTCTTTCTCTCTATCTCGAGCGGCAAAGGTAAACACTGCACGCGTCCCAACTGGCGTCCCCGGGAGTTTACCGAGCGAGAAAACCGGGGATTCCCCACTGTTAGCAATCGACATAAAAATCACACGCGGTCCTGCGCTGGGTTCGCCAAATTGTTGCCGTTCATCCCCGTGTGATTGTTTTTTTTCTGTTTAATTCTGCTTCCTACGCAACAGACGGTTCCCCAAGGGTTCTTAGCGCATCCTATGCAAACTGGACGTACAATGTCAGGCATTCACGATCGAAATTCGAAATTTAATTATCTTTGCATCGGCAGATGGAAGCGGCAGGAAACTGAAGTGAGATTTTTTTTGTTTTGCCTTGTTTATTTACATGCATGTAAACAAATGAAACGAAACTATGAATGAAAGAAACCAAAAAGATTTACTTGTGGAACGAATCGAGCGAAGAATCTCTGATATTATGACTAGCATTCAAATTTAGGATCCTTTAGGATGATCCCAAATCATTATGTATCCACCCTTCTTGATTCGCAGTCTTTATGGTGAACTTTTCATCGTAAGATTCACCAGCTTTCCTCCTTATATATTGACGATCATCTGATGCATAAAGATTGATTTTTGTTTCGTTTTTAAACAAAACCTGTCTAAATAATCAAATCTAGCTACAACATGGTTGTTTTAGAAGTTTTGAGTAAAATAAAAGTGATACCTTGGATCAAAATTCTACTTCTTTATCCATGCATGTCTAATAATGTTCCGTCCGTCTTGATCGCTAATTTTATGTATTTTTTCTCTATTATTAGTTTTATTTTGAACTCTACAGCTAGCTTTATATATCTTAATAATATCAGGCACTCTTGGCCGACTTATATTCGTTAATTCATTAATTTCTTGGACGCTTTTGCCCTGAGTCATGTTGCGTATGAAGATTTTTCTAAAACCTATCGGAGACATTTTCAGTGACTAAAATTTCCACTACACTCGATGGTCACCTACTACCTACCAACTTAGTTTACTTGTGCCATATTGATACATGACTATTTTTTCCATATCACCGAGAAATTCATGATAAAATGAGGTGTCCGACTTTTAGTGCCTGGCTCAAAACAAGACTTTCTTCATTCGTGTCGCATTATTTCCGCAATTGAAGTTTTTTGATTCTTTTTTTTGCATATTCACAAAGAACAAAGGTTGGAGAAGTCCCCTGTGAAGTTTCGTGTCGCTAGCTCCTTCGAAGAAGAAAATAACTTAACTCAAAGTGAAAAGATTGTTTGATTTTCAAGCGTCCGACTTTGAATGCCTGGTACTGTATGGTTTGAGCAGGAACAACTGTCTGCTTCGGTAGCAAATGTTAGCTTTTGAGGTGAGGTGTAAAAAGGTAAAGGAGTTACAAAAGACAAACGACAACGAACGGAACGTGAAGAGACGAAAAATAAGATAAACCTGTGGTCGACAAGCTTTCGCGAGGAAAGCTGTAAACATACATGTACTATAAGGATGAAGTATGTCTTCCCTAACGAGTCCTTTTATTATGACGATACTTAAGTATATCCTCATGTACCCTGTACAGGGAATCTTGATGATTTGAAAAAAAGTGCAGACATATCATATCAGTTCTTATCGTTTACGTTTCGTGTACTTTACGAAATCGTATTCTATGTCATTTTATGAACCATATCGGGCAAATCACGTCCCTCATAAAAACACAACTTTCTTTACGTTTTTTACTGAACCCTTCCGACTGTATCTACGACAATGCAATGTTAGCAAAGTTGGGGTTGTTTTGGTGTTCTGCTTTCCCAGGGTCTGAATTTTGTCTTTTAAGATAGATTCAAGATAATCCCATAGAGAAGTCACAGGATGCTTCCACATCGGTGGAGTGCGCTTTCCAGGAAACATTACCCCTTAACGAAAAAATGCACTCAAGTATGTCAAGGACTAAACAGCATGTGGTTTGTGTGATAACAACATTTCTCTACCCCACCCTATATAAACCGAATTAGAATAAGGCCCTATAGTATGTGCATGTCATGCACATGTGATTAGTAAAATTACATTAAATTTTAGATACTTAACCGTCCTTTGGTAGACTAACGAAATTGTAGCACTTAATGAAAGAACCGGGAACGCGAGTGAATGTGCAGGAAATAATCATCAGCTCTACATTGAATTATTATCGGCTTTTCATATCTGCGTTGACCTACTCAATTTATGTTCAACTTCTTATCTCATAAGTGTTGGATTAACATGCAAATCATTTTTTTAAAATTTTGTTAAATTTAAATAAATTGTTAATAGCGTCGGTGAAAGGTAACATTCAAAGAGCCAGAGAGTTATACTTTGCCGACCCCTGGTTTATCCTGCGCCAGGCAGTATATAAACCTTGTGATCTGAGAATTGTTGATACTTAGTCTGCGTTTGCATCTGATATCGTCCTGTTGTGTTTGGTGTAAGCACTTCATCTTCAAGTAGGCACATAAAACCGCATCATGAACTTGAACAAGGTCTTTATCTGCGTCACCCTGGTGACGATTCTGCTACTGCACGGACACACTGAGGCCGGTACGTTGCGGAACATTGGCAAGAGATTGGTAAGTAGCCGGCGGTGGTGATGCAGACTTCGGTTAAGGTTGGTTGGACTCACTAACATTTCGTCCACAGGAAAAGTTCGGCAAGAAAGTGGTTAACGTGGCCAAAAAGGTGGGCGAGATATCCGAAAGGGTGCTGCCGTTGATCGGCGGCATTGGAGCGCTCGGTCGATAGTCCTCTCGGTGGCTTCGAATTTCATATTCAACCTGCTGTGTTTTTCAACTTCTGTTGCTTAAACTTACAATACTCTGGAAAATCAAACTGCCTGCAACCAGCTACGCTCGAATAAAAAACAATGCCATCCTTGATTTCGATCCTGGGTCCCATTTCGTTTTTCACACCACTCATCTAGAACCATACAAAGGTTCTTCAATCTCCGGGAACCGTTAAATAAAAACGTTAACTTACTGGAACGATATCGTGCTAATATTAAATTTACTTGAAAGAAACGAAAACCTAAATGACTCGGAGTCTTGTTCTTCGTACATTCACATTGCGCCGACAAGATAAACTTCAATAAGATCTTTATCTTCATCGTACACGGCTGCTTTTACTACACGGACAAAGGGAGGCCAGGTTGTAAGTATTCGCCAGTTGCAGTTCTGACTTCGACTACGACGAATCTTTGTCTTCATCCACAGAAGCAAGGGGCAACCCATGATTACCCTGTTGTGTTGGCTTTCAGTTAGTTTTGATGTGAGCTACAATAGCCTAAGAACTAAGAATGGGCAGGAGAAATCGTTGAAAAGTGTAGCACCACTATAAACTTGTTTCTACTGGTCAAGGTTCAACTGTCTAGCCACAAGAGAGTTTTATTTTACCTGATGTGTCATACCTTGCACTATTTCAGACTCGCGAATTCACTTATCTTATTATGGCAACTTATTAAAAACCACCTTAAATAAACTCGCTCTTATTTTTCTTATCACCCAACAGTGGCCTGCGAAATACCTCCGGAAACTTGTGCACTGAATTCTTTACGTTTTGTGGCACCGTGGCTTACTGGCCACAAACCGCATCCAAAGGCAACGATTTCAGTCGGAATGCATTTATCAAATTGGCTCCGAACAGTTGCAGTTGAGCTTCTGCAACGCGAATTGTAGCCTTTTTGGTATTTTTCGCCAATTCTAACCATTGCTTCGATTTTGCCTATTAGTCTTAAGTTCGACCCGGATGCTGTTTTAGCCTTTACGCTGGCTTTTGTTAGTAACGGGCTACCTACGCGTTTCCAGAGGCTATGGCCAATAAGCGTTATATCTGAACCCGTGTCTAGCTGTAGCTTTAAGTTGGTTCCGTTTATAATAATATTAACGTACTTACGGTATAAGGCCACGGTACATACGCTGACCGTTACGGCTTTCGTCGTCGGCCGGTTTACTCGATATTTTGTTCGCCGGGTGCCGCTGCTTTTGCGCGAACAGAATCCTTCCCGAACGCTGATGCTGGAAGTCTTCGATTTTTTATTATAGTTTGTTTCATGCAACACTTATACTTACCGTTCATTGTCCTGAATGAGGACACTGTCTCCTTTGAGGCTGGTCCAAGCTTACGTCTATGCGCGCGTGTAGCCTCGTCCGGATCTCAGCTTCTCTCTCGTCCTTTCCACACACGAGGATGAAGCACTCGAATTGCTCTTCGCTCACTGCAGTCAACTCAAAGTCCACGAATGCTCCATTGACCCGGCAGGTGTAAGCCACTAGATCCTCCGCTCGCCTGTTTTTTCGCCGAAAAGTGCGTTTTTGGGACTCGTAAAAGATGGTATAACCGAAATAACTTAAACTTTGATCCTCGTCGTCACTGTTATGTTTTGTACTTTGCTTAAAACATACTTTATTCTACTTTAAACCACTAGACAAAGTATATTACACTTTAAAAAGGGTCTACGCGTATCTGACGGACGAAACAACACACGTCCTCTCGCCGGGACGGTCGGGAAGCGAAGAGGCCATCCTTTTGTCCACATCATCCGTTATCGGGTATCGATACCAGCGAGTGGAAGGATGGCTGCGTGCGTAGCGGCTATCACTGGATGTGAAGTATTCATTTCCCCTCTGCACCATTTTCTCCTATGGTCAAGTCCCATGCAGTTCAAACAACGCATCAGCCTTGGCACATATTACTCGACTTTGAGGGGGTACCTCTCGAAATCCCCTTTTTCTCTGTTGAAAATTTTCAACCGTCCGTAAGGTACGTTGATTCCATTTGCCACTTTTTCTCGCGAAGGGTTGTCGACCACTGAGTTATCCTGTTTTTCGTCCCTTTACCTTCCGTTCGATCTCGTTTGTCTTTAATAACTCTTTTATCTTTTTTTACACTTTAAAAGTTAACATTTGTTACCGAAGTAGACAGTTGTTACTGCTCAAACCATACATGTAATCGTTTGTTTCATACTGTTAAAAACCAATAGGATCTTCAGGGTCATTCATTCATTCATTGTTTCGTTTCATTTGTTTACATGCATGTAAACAAACAAGGCAAACAAAAAAACTCACTTCAGTTTCCTGCCGCTTCCATTTGCCGAAACAAAGATAATTAGACTTCTAAAGTTGATCGTGAACGTCTGACACTGAACGTCCAGTTTGCATAGGATGCGCCAAGAACCATCGGGGTATCCCCCGGTGCATACGGAGTGGAAGTAAACAGAGGAAAAACAGTCACACGGGGATGAACGGCAGCATTTTGGCAAAGCCCGTGCAGGACCGCGTGTGATTTTTATGTCGATTGCTAACAGCGGGGGATTCCCGGTTTTCCCGCTCGGTAAAGTCCCGGGATGCCACTTGGGACGCGTGCCGTGTATAACTTGGCCGCACGAGATAGAGAGAGACAGAGAAAGATGTCGTTCGTGGGGCAAATAAAAAGGCACAGCGTGGAGCATCAAGGCATCAGTTCAGCGAACAGCTTCCAATCGAGAACCAATCGTACTCTCAACGCAACTCTCAACCCAAGCCGCATTCAACATGAACTTCAACAAGATTTTCGTCTTCGTCCTGCTGGCGGCGCTGGTGCTGCTCGGTCAAACCGAAGCCGGCCGGCTGAAGAAGCTGGGCAAAAAAATTGTAAGTCACTCAGTAAGCTAGAAGATAGCGTGACTAGAAAATAATACTAACGGTGTACTAATACTTGCATTTCCCATTTCGCATCCGCAGGAAGGAGCCGGCAAGCGTGTGTTCAAGGCGGCTGAGAAGGCACTTCCAGTAGTTGCAGGAGCGAAAGCCCTCGGCTAATTGACCACCCCCAGTCCCCATCAAGGATGTACCTTTTTTTTATCTTAGTTCCATACCCACCGCAAACAAAATATCCCTGCCACCATGTGTCCATTGTGATATAAAAACATTTCCTACAACCATTTTATAAATAAAATAAAAATCTGTGTTGTGATCAACACATACACGCAGTAGAAATGAGTCTTTTTTAACAAGGGAGGAAGCTTTTAAAATCCCGCTTTTTTTTCTTAGCGATTGAACTAAAGGGAGTTGTATTCCAGCAATATCTCTCTGTCACCACTCCGGCACTTTCAGCTTAAGTGTCCTACTTTATTGCAGTAAAACATTGCACGTGTAAACACTTACACGAAGTTAGTTATCCCTAACGAGTCCTTTTATTATCACAAACACTTCGTTCGAGTTCAGAAGGAAATCGTATAGGTTCATCTTTTCAGTAGATATTTTCATTCACACTTTTTGGGCTGTGTTTCTTATATAAAATTATTGAAAAGTCGTTTTGACAAGATGTGAAAACATATCATGTCACATATTATTTTTTTCGTTTGGTGTATTCTACCAAATTTTATATCATTTTAAGAAGGATATCGATATGATATACAATATTAAGGTTTATTTTAGTTTTTTGAGGTTTTAGTAAAAAACCCAATCGCGATATGTATTCTTTTCTAATGAAGCGGGCTTTGATCGCGCTGAGTTGAACGAGTAACGGAGCCACTTCTGCAGCTTCTCTGACCAGGAGCTAGCTCCTTGCCGTAGTATTTCTGAGGACCCCGAGGACCCAATCGCGGACTGTATTCTTTTTTTATGAAGCGGACTTTGCCTATCCTCTGATCGCGCTGAGTTGGACGAGTAACGGAGCCACTTCTGCAGCTCCTCTGACCAACTTCTTGGCGTAGTATTTCTGAGGACGAAAGAATTGGGTGTGGGTCGCGGACTTCGCAATCGAATCCTGCCGCAGAACTGGCGAATACTTACAAGCTTATCCCTCTTCCTGACGCGTTGCTCTTCCTGGACTTGTCCGTGAACTAGCAGCAGGGTCACCATAATGACGAAAACGAAGATCTTCTTGAAGTTCATGCCAGGGTTGATATGGAGATGACGGGCTTATAACAAACACAGCTGTTTAACGTCGAATGCACACGCACAGTTTGAATCGATAGCGCGCGAGTCGCTCAGTTTTTATACTGTTCCGATCATGTTATTTTTTTGACAAAGAGGAATCGTCCTGTCCCCGCCTGTCATGGGTTCACGGATAGTGCCGAGTTTTTACCGGCTAAAACCCCAC
Organism: Anopheles coustani; assembly: GCF_943734705.1. Lineage (NCBI taxonomy): Eukaryota > Metazoa > Arthropoda > Insecta > Diptera > Culicidae > Anopheles > Anopheles coustani. The sequence continues at coordinate 8,190,184 of NC_071290.1, forward strand.
GACGTCTTTTGGCCCCTGAATCCTCGTTCCGATTTGCTCCAGATGGATATTACTATAAACGGGGGGATCATGTTATCGCGTCCGTTTTAAGCCGATTCGTTTTCTGATTTGCATAGAATGTGGTCGAACAAGGTATAATATTTCACATATTGTCCCTGCGTTCTAAGAAGTAACAAAATGAAAACGTTCTAGACCGCAAAGAAAGGCAGCGTCAATGATGGACCGCCTGTGATGATACTTGTTTTAGTGGGGGATCGTAATATTGGAGTTAAAATTAACTCCTCTCTTAGGTCAAAGCTCCAAATTGATAAATGCGACGAGATCAGGATAACAGGAGAGGCGTTACACAAACAGACGCGGGACAGTATCTGCGTGTAGTTGTTCGCTATTCGGGGACGGGATCGCCTGGTAGGTGAACATTTGCCAGTCTCAGTCCTAGCGTAGTCCGCCCGAGTCCTCTTCTAGGGAGCTGCTAGAATTTTCGCGTGCAGTCGCAGCTGGTTCCTCCGAGATACGCCACTCGTGGAGGCAACCGGCAGAGTCAGTCGGGCCATTGGCAGAAGTGACAGCGGGGCAACGTAGGGGCCTCAATTGGGGACGGAGTAACGGGTTCGACATGCGTGAAAAGACACGCGGATAGCGAGCCCGATCCTAGTACAACAGGTAAGTCACTCGATAAAGTCGAAGCGGGTGCCGTGATAGTGTCTTCGAGCGAGACCGTGTGGCCACGGGAGGACTACGTTCCCAGAAGATGAATTCCCTAAAAAGGCTAGGGCGACAAAGGCCATGATTACAGGAGACAAGGCAGCCGAAGAGAGTTTCGGTGGTGACCGACAGACAGACAGTAATATCATATAGATCGGTGGATAGCGGTTCGTAATACCGGAAAGGGTTGCCAGACTCGAGATTCGATCCCACACCTGTGGTGTGCTGTTTCCTCGCGCAACCGCTGCGCCATGCGCACCCCGAACTACGCTACACTAAAGATAGATTTTAAAACAGAAGCTACTGGTTACGCCTGTTAGAAAATTGTCCAACAACTTTAAAACAGCAGAACCGCGGTTGTAGCAGTTAACTAATGGCTGGAAAATAAATAAAAAGTATTGATTGTCTAAAAACTAAAATAAATGATGTGAACTCTGCAAAATATATAATAGATTTGGACTAATTTTATTACCTCTATGTTGTGTTCTTTTTTTAAAATACAAACATTTCATTTACAATATTGTATTGCTTCCTGCATCCTTTGCTCAGTAGCCTTCCTGCTCATCCTTCTCCATCTGCTTCTTTCTACTTAGCTCTTCTAGCTCAATGTGATTTTTTTTATCTTTCCCTATCGCTTTCATACACAAACACTGATAGATGTATCTACATTCGCATGATTACAAGCAATCGATCACGAAGCGCACGCTTTCGTCGCTTGCTTCCTGCTTTTTCGGCAGCGACAATTAGTCTTATCAATAAAAAGCAAATAACACACACACAAACACGCACTCACGCACACACATACACACACAAACACACGCACGCACGCACACACACACACACAGACACACAGAGGACAAACAAATAAAACAGACTGCTACAAATGACAGACTAAATAATTCATGTCCCGTGTGTGACACCGACTGGTGAAATCAGGTGGCGAGGGCTAATGCGAACGCTGGAGGGTTAAAAAATCGATGACATTTACTTTCTAGCGAAAAAGATGCTGTGCGGTGCAGAGGTAAATCGTTCGATTCTAAGCAGAAGCTGAGGGCGCGTGATAAAAAAAAGTTGAAAGTATCTTTGAATGTAGAAAAGAGTTGGCAGCTTCAAGGGTTAAAATAGGCAAAAACACTAAGGGAAAATGGAGACATATTCCGTTGCCCTATTGTTTCGTTCGTCACAGCATAATCGTCTCGACATCGTCTCTCGCGTACCCATACCATAGATTTAATTAATATTTACAAACTATATTATGACCACCTACAAATTGCTCCCTCCCCCCTCCTCTTCCTTCCAAAATTGTATTCCCTGCTCCTACATTCGATTTTATTCCACTGTTGTTGCCTAACGATGCGTTATTATATGCCATCTGCATCGCGATCGTTATTAACTCTTTCATTTACATTCCGGAACCAACCCAACGCTTTCCCTCACCTCCAGTCGCTTATGACTTATTCGATCCCCTGTGTGTGTATGTGTGTTTTCACAAAGTTTTACAATAATTTACAATCTTGCATGACTCAGTTTAAGTGTAACAGGGGGGAAAAGAAAAGAAAAAAATACAAAAAAGTCAGTATCAACACCAACCCAGAGAGAGAGAGAGAGAAGCGTGGAAGGGAAAACTCGCGATTCCCCTTTAGTTTGTTTCGTTTCCATTCAATGTTCAATATTAGTATTCTCGTACTGCTGCGCTTTCCTATCTAGTATCTTTGACATTAATTATAGTAAATTTCCTGATCCTTTTATCTCTTTTGTTTTTGTCAGGATGAACACACACACTAGCGCACACACACACATACATATGCAGCGAAGAACGGTAGCATTTTTTATTGTGTGTGTATGTGTTTTTTAAATCCTTATCTGACACAAGCGCACATTATTACCTTATCAATATATATATGGGGGGAGTGAACTTTAGAACACATTGAGTTTTCATCGACATTGCATTTGCAGCGCTATAGTGATAAGGGTTAACTACTAATGCGTGGTCGCGATGACTGCAGCTGGTACTGACAAATATGATAAGGATGATGACGATCGCGTGATCACTGCGGTTTTTCATTTATGATTTACGAAAAATGGAACGGTGACTCTCTATTACCCAGGTATGCGGGTGGCTATTGTTTCAACCATGCAGATACACAAACACACACACGCGCATACTCAACAGATAGTACTGTAGACGTAAAATATGTCTTAACATAATGCGTAGTGAAGGAAATGAGATGGGAACAAATGCAGCACTTTCGTTTATCGAGTTATTTGTTTTCCAAAAATAAAAACTAAACAAAATCGAAAAAAAAATCGAAAAAAATTTCTCCTTGGGAGATGCTACAAAACCGCGAGGAGGTTTTGCACAGTTATAAACACGCACAACAAACACTTTCTAATGTATACACACGCACAACCTAATGAAACAATAAATCAAACTTGCTGCTGTATATTTAGGTGCTATTTGTGCATATTTTTCTCTTCTATTTCGTTGACTAGGACGTTTAATTTTAGAGAGTTTTGCCTCAAAAGAAAAGAAAAAAACAAAAAAAAAGGACAAACAGGGAAGATGTTAGTGTTAGTAACAAATAATCTATAGCATAAATTTAGTTTATACAAAGGAAGTCCACTTTCACTGCCCATGCTCGGTAGCTTTGGGAAAAATATCTTTAAAAACAAAAAAAAAAACAATTATTCTTTTCATTATGATGACGGATCTGAACAACCATACGAGCGAGTTGTACGCATTTTTAGTAGTGTCATGCTTAATGAATCTTTTGGCGAGATTCATGCATATGATTCTTTCACCTAAGATTCATTCAGATGGATTTATGAATATTTAGGGATTCGAATCTTATTCAAACCTTAATGAATCTTTCGAAACCCTAATGAATCTCCACGATTCTTTCATTGGCGTGGATCATGCGACCAAAAACAAGGGGGTCCCTCTACCCACTTCACTTTTCAACGGTTGATGTATCTTTGGGATTGATGAATCTCTCAAACAAAGATTCACGAATCTCTAAAACACAAAGAATCATGAAGCTGAATCTGAATTGCACAAAGCAAAATTTTAGTGATTTATACCCACATGAATCGCAGTCGTTTCCACTAGCTTTGGCATCGTGTCGAAAATGCGCCAGATTTGATTTATGGCGCTAACGATGCAACTCCGTCATTTTTGCACGATTTTGCTCATCGTGACATTGGATATAAGAAAGATAACGATAACATAGTCGCGAATTTCTTATCTAAACTGATGGAGGACAACTTGGAAGCCACTAATGCCAAGACCAATTACTTGCCAGCAACCAAAGCTGCGCCAACAATGAGCTGATTCTGCTAAGGTTGCTACCTAGGCGGCTTGTGGTTATATCATAGCCTTTTCAAATGTTTAGCTAATGGTAATCACTAGTCTTAACCTGGAGCTAATGGAGGTTAGAGATTTAGTTGAGCAAAGGGAAACGATCCGCTTACACTGACATTGTTTTGAACAGTTAACAAAGAGGTCAGGATAAAATTTTTCTATAAAAATAAAAGCAAATCAAATCTGGATAAATTTGTTTTTCGCAAAAACAACAACTGAACGTTCTTGGCGCTCTTAGAACGTTATGTAATTGGAAGGCATAGTCCGATAACTTCGACAAAGTTAGGCGTAATGAAGAGCGTAGAATTACAATAGAACACCACATCTTCTCATTAGCTGGAATGTTTTTCTTCATATATACTACAGCAACTCATGTAGATGAGTTTCTGTCATAGAGAATACAGTAGCAATCCATAGTTGCAGTGAAAATACCAAAACTAGGGACCACCAGTTCGATAAACACAACAATAAACCAAATGACAGCTTTTTGATTCAGTAATAGGATAAAAAAAATAAATAACGTGTTGCATGTGCACAACGAAACTTCTATCAATATATGATAAGCCACATACCAGACAAACACCGCCCTGGATGTACGAGCAATCGTCCTAGAGGAATGAGCCAGCTTCTTCCGTCCAGGGACATTCTCGACATGAAAATGCATGGTAACAGCTAGCAAATGTTTTATACGCGACGTTTTGACTCAGTTTCCTCACGAATGTTTCCAATACATGTGGAAATCTCGGAAAGCCGTGTACCACCCTTTTTCAGTTACCGATCCGTCGTCTAACAAAAAATAAATGTAAACGTTACGTCGTGATGCGTGATGCAAATAAATGGGACTGCGAGCAATAGAAAAAAAAACATCAAATACAGTTATTCATGTAAACTTAGCCTAAAGAAATTTTACACGGCACCCAAAACAAGCGGTGTGGAAGCACAAGTGCTCAACAAATAGCAACATCCGGGGAAGAAAGGTGTGCCAGAGAGGCCAGTATATGTACAGGACAAAAACATTTAAAAAACATAAAAAAGTCTATCAAGAGATAGAGAATATTGCACAGGTAGGGTAGGGGGGTCGGTTTGGTCGAATCGTCCGGCCTGTCGTGTGTGTGTGTGTGTTTGTGTTTGAGGGTGTGTTTGTTATTGCTGGTACTGGGATCAGCTCGAGAATGGACGGAGGTCCACGCTCACATGGTGTTGTAGGCGTTAGCTGCGGCCGTGGTAGCGCTGGATGCGCCGCCGGAAACGGCCGCCGCTTGTGCCGGCGCCACCAGGCTAGTCGCGAGTCGATGCTGCTGTAGCTGGCTACCAAGGGTACTATACTGGTGATGATGGTGATGGTGATGATGATGGTGGTGATGGAGAAAGTGCTGCTGCTGCTGCTGTTGCTGTTGCTGCTGCTGCTGTTGTTGCTGCTGTTGCTGCTGTTGCTGCTGCTGTTGGTGCTGCTGCTGCTGCTGTTGCTTGCCAGCATTGCTGCTCGGACTGATCTTGGCCAGTGGATGGGTCCGGCCGTGCTGTTGCGCCCGCTTCCGGTTGGATCCTTCCCCGGCAACAAGGCCCAAGCCCGCTATCTCGTTCGCTCCCAGCACGGGCAGATTGTTGTTTCGGGTGTTGCTACTGCCAATGCCGGTCGTCGCGCCGGGCCTCGTGTACAGACTGTACGCTGCACTGTTGTTGTTGTTGGCAAGCTGGGCCGCTGCCACCGGATCGCCCGGCAGCACCAGCAGACCGCGCACGAAAGGCACCGCTGGTGGCACGGGCGGCCGGGAGAATTCCTCCACGCGAAGCGGAGCGGTTGCGTGCGAGATGAGATGCGGTGTCGTTTTACCCGCGTTGAATAGCAACCCAGAGGTGATCGTCGATGGTTGGCTTTGTGCGGTAGTGTGACCACTTTTCTGTGGCTCGAAGACGGAGCGGGGTCGCTGGCGGTTCACCGACGGCGACGCACCACCGTTCGAGCTGGTTCGCGTCCGTGGTCCGTGGATCTCGTACCGATCAACCAGATCGCGCACGGTCACGTCCTCCAGCGGTGATCCGGCTGGATGGGAGGAGGATATCAGTGTGTTTGTCGATGGAGTGGCGCCGGTGGTAGCAGCGGCGGAGGGCTTCGGTTGCGATTGGTGCTGCTGTTCCCCAGCAGCATCCCCTTGTGGTTTCGGCCGCGGTTGTGTCGTCAGCTGCGCGTGCACGGCCACCGGCGAGGAGGGCAACGAGCGTACCTTCTTCTGCTCCCGTCGCCGATCGTGCGATTTCGCCTCGAAGCTCATTTTCAGATTGCGTACCTTGCCGGGCTGATTTACTGGCGGCGGTTCGGCTTCTCCGACGGCGGGCTGCTGTTTCGACCGTTGCGGTGGCTGTCCCTTCGGCCAACTGAAGCAAGAACCTCCCGTGGAAATGCTCGCCCGCCCGTGAATGCTTGTCCGGAAGCGCACAAGCTGTAGCGAGGAATCCGCAGTGGTCGTCGTCGTCAGAGGAGGAGGAGAACAGGAAGCGGTTTGACTAGTTGCCGGCGAGTCGGCAGCTGGCGTGGAAGTCACGCGACCAGAGGTACCGGCATACATATTGTACGAGTCCGGTGCGGATGCCGAGAGGCGCGCGTAGTTCGTCGAAACCATTCCATGGCGGCCCCGATGGAGGGAGGTTGTTGTGTGCTGCTCCAGCGGCCCTTCCAGCACGGAAGTATGCGTTCCCATCGACGTCTTGGCGGTGTCCACATGCTCGCCGGAACAGGAAGAACCGGTGCGCTTGATCCTTGCGCTACTCGCTGCTTGCGAAGAGGAACGCTCTTCGATCTTCTCTTTGGTTCGCTTTACAGTTCCCGGATGCCAGGGAATGTCTTCCCTGTCGGCCGGGACGTCGGGGCGAGCCTTTGTTGTGTCCCCTTCGCCTGGTACGGCCGTTATCCGCCCCAGCTTAACGCTACCTCCGGTTGCATGCTGAGATGGTTCATCGTTCGCCTGATCAGCTTGAGGTAGCTCGAGGTGATTACTTTGGACCGATTGATGATGATTTGTCTGACCGGATTCTTCCTCAACAACCTCGACCTCATGCCGCCTCAGCTCATCCGATTCACTTTCGCCTCCTTCCGACACCACCGTTCCTAATCGTACCTCTGCGACGCGTTCGCCAGCTTCATTGGCCGTTTGTCGAAGAGTGCCTGGTTCTTCCTTCTGCTGCTCCTCCTTTTCACCCTCTTTCACTTCCTTTTCTTCGATGTCTACCTGGGCCTTACCATCTTGCAGCCTTTCAGGAAAGGTGAAACCTCCCGACTGAATAATCTGCGCCGATGACGTCCAGCAAATGGTGCTGCTATCGGAGAATGAGGCGGGGTTGGTGGTGCTGCTGGTTGTTGTGTTTTGCTCCTTGCGAGACGCAACGGCAACGGCGGCAGCTTCCGCGGCAATCGAGGCAATCGGTATGGCGGCACTGACCACAGCGCTATCGTTGGTCGAGGGAGGTGGTGCGACCGGAATATGGCTGATACTGGTACGGTTGCTACTGCTACTGCTCGATTCCAGCTCGCAGACTATCGTTTTCACCGAGGAAGCTGAGGCGGAGGATGATGGCACGGTTGTTGTGGTAGTGGTGTTTGCCGTTGAAGACGGCACAACGGAACACGCGGACGTAGAGGATGATGATGAGGTTATGGAGCAGTCACCAGCAGCACCTTGCGTCGAGCTCGTTTCGTCAGCGGTATTGTTCGCCGTCGTTGTGTTGTAGTGAGAGGGAAATATTTGCCTCAGAAAGCTACCGTTTCGCACCCCGTCCCGGACCTTCGGCAGCCTATCCTGCAGGTGCACTATCTGGTTCGGCGAGACGCTGTAGTTCTGCCCGTTGCCGCATGGCATGCGGATGGTTTTCGTTTCGGCGCACGGTGAGCGCATCTCGAGCAGGCCGTGCAGGTGTTCGAGCGAGTAGCTCTGCTGTTTGCGCCGGCTTGCCCGCGGCTCCGATGCGCCACGTCCTGGGAAAATCGGTTCGGTAGGTTCCTGCAGCCCCAGCGAGGCCGTCAGAGTGGCCGTTTCGTGCGAGCTAACCCACCGCGGATGCAAGGTGCCCGGCGAGAGGCTTTTGTGGCGCTTCGTGGCGCGCGACGACGCCACGGACGCGCAACCCGCTTGCGTCGACTGCCGGGCGCGATGGTTACCCTCGCCCCAGTGACCGGCCGGATGCGAGAAAACACCCCTCCAGGAGCCTCCCTCGCAAAACGACGGTCGCTGACGGGCACCATCTTGCGATTGTTGCTCTTCCTGGGGCTGCTGGTGCTGTTCGAATTGCGATATCGATGGTCGTTGTTGCGGTTGCTGAGGGTTCTGGTGCTGCCGCGTACGAGTTCGCCCTCGAATACTCTGGCTAGCTGCTTCTACCTCGTCAAACGAGCACGATTCATCTGGCCCGTGCAGCTGAGTATGTCTATCCGGTTCGTCAAGACCATCGCTCAGTTTGGACGAGTCGTCAATGCTCATCTTACCGTGCATCAGCTCCGCTACGGGACCGCTAGCGACGGTATGCCTTTTGCCACCCACCGCACTCTGACTCCCTCCGCCGGCGCCACTGAGCGCCTGTATAAGCGGAGTCGGTTCGCTACCGGGCAGTGAGCGACCCTCCTTCGCGCCGGCCAGCTTCAGATTCGTCTCGCTTTTGCTGCGCTGCAGCTTCTCCTTGTTCTTCATCGCGTCCAGCATGCCCTGGTACGTCTCGAGCTGCATCAGGAAGTTCTTGTTCGGCTTGATGCAGTTGCGCTTCTCCTTCACGTGCCGAAGCGCCTGCTCGAAGTCCCAGTTGTTCGCCTTCATCGCATACGCTATCACCACCGACGCCGATCGACTGATGCCCATCTTGCAGTGCACCAGCACCTTCGATCCCTCCATCTTTGCGCGCGAAATGTACTTGAATGTGTTGTCCCAGTGGCGCAGCAGGTCCGTCTTCTCGTCGTCGTAAACGCGCACATTGAAGTAGTTGAATAGCCCGGGAAAGAAGTTGTCGATCTCGCGCGTCACGTTCAGTATGTGCCGCACGCTGAAAACAGATCGAATGATAAACCCTTAGGTTAGCGCTTCATAATATTTTCTCATCTCTCGGATTCTTTAATCTATCGTTTGACTGTAAAAAACCACCTTATCTTACAGCAGTTTACACCGTTTAATACTTTAATTCCATCAAGCAACGAACATGTACCAAGTTTCGGCTAACAATCAAAGAGAAAACTGATCCAACGTATGCTATAAAAAGCATATCATGGATGAAGAAATAACATGTGCTTTTCCTCATTAATGAATTCGTATAATGGAACACGGATGAACTCGAAACGAATTTGAAGGACTAATATCACTTATGCACAAGAGTGATAAATCCCTACTTATATCCGTCGTTTGAGATAAGTTTATTCTAAACAGTCAGAAGTACGTCAAAGCAGGTAAAATATATCCATTATTATCTCAAAGGAAGATGCCAGTTCACTCGATACTAATCAGAGTATCAGAGACTCTCATTACATACAAAAAAAATAACCTAAATAAAAAGCTAATATGAATTGAAATGGTGCTAAATCGAATACGGTAATAAGATCACGCAATAAATATCAGGTTCAATAAATATCAGAAGGGAAATAACAATCGTAGCTATCTTACACAGATCACGATGTTCGTTATTCACTTACTAAAATTCAATTACAATTCAATAAAATATCTATATTCCAGTTATGACATTAAATGCTCAAATTTTCGGCTAAAGTGTAAGACCTAAAACACATTCAAAAATCTCATTTCTTTGTTTTTTTTTTACGAAACAACCACCAGGTTGCTGTAGACTTGCATGTTACCAAATATCGGTCGTTCTAGTGTTAAAATTATTCTACACACTATTACCATAATAAGAGGTAAAAGAAGCCGAACGGCTTAAAGTCTCCGTAAATCCTCATAACACTACTACTAAGTTGTTATACGATGTAATGGAAACAAAACATAAAAAGGAAATAAATGATCGCACGTACCCATTGCGCTGCAGCTCCTCTAGGTTGCTGGCGTTCCATTCGGATCCGAGGTACACGTGATCGAAGATTTCTGTCGGCGCATCCATCTGCCCGAGTATGACGAGCATTTCGCCGTCGATGAATGGTTTGTACTCGCCCAGGTCCATATCGAGCAGCTCTTCGAGCCGGCCACGGATGAATTTCGACGTGACGTCGTCTAGATCGACCGACATCATCACCTCTTTCAGCTTGGACCGTATTACACTCTCCGTTTCCTCGCGCTTCGTCGGTCTGCAGGGAAAAAAATATGTGTTTAAAAATGTTAGCTAAAGAGTGGCGGCACTGGAAAACAGCGCCGACCCACTTACTTGCTGCGTATCGAGCCGGGCGATGGCGGGCGACGACTCTCGAGCGAGTCCATGGCATTCCACTCATTCAGGCAGGAGCGATCGGAGTCGATGTGCGCTTCGTAGTAGCTGACCCAGTCGTGCGACGGTCCACCGGCGAAGAAGTTGTGCTCACGCGCCTTCGACGACACTTTATGCAGCGTCTGCAGGGCAGACCACATCGCTTGCACTGAGACCGGCTTAAAGATGTGCTGCTTTCCACAGGAGCTCACGCTAAATCCGCTGCACGTGTGTAGTGCATGGGAAAAGGGAACGTAGAAAGAATATAAATAAGTTGATCAAATACCATCGCCATCGGCCGTATTTTCTTTTCTTTTGCCGGACAAATTGGTTAAGGAGGTATTGATAAAATATGTATGTCCCCTGGATACATACCCGTCACCATCTAACCGTATGGAGGTGTCTGCAAGCACTTTTAGCACCAACCCCACCGTAGTTCGCTCGTTGCAGTCGATGCCGAGCAGACAGGATTCTTCGATCTCCTTGCCAGCGTCGACGGGCCCACCTCCATCGGTGCAGTTGCTCGCGCTGGTCGCGGATGGACTGCTCTGCTGGAAGTGTTGCGGTTGTATGAGAGAGCTGGTGCCGCTAACACAATGCGTCATATCGGTGCTGCCAGTTTTGCCGGAAGCGTCCTCGTGGCTAGCGTTGCCCGTTTCGGCGACAGCAGTGTCGCTACTTAATCTAGTATTAGCTTTACTATCACATTCATCATTTTTACACGAAGTATATGCACCCTGCCTGCTACCACCGCTGGTGTGCTGGCTGGGCTGCTGAGCGTTGCTGAGGAGACAGTTCTCCAAGCTGGACACGAACGTGTCCACCCCGAGGGCCCCTGCATAGCCGCGGGCATCGCTGGTCTCGTGCTCGCCGCCGCCGGCCGGAACCGAACCGAGGCGAGCCGTCGATCCGGACAGCACCGAGCTGGGCCGGCTCGACTGCAGCGAGCCGGACGCCGATCCGGTCGACGATGGCCACGACGAGGAGTTGATATTGCCGCTGCTACCGGCCGGGAGCAGCGAGTAGGTGCTGTGCCGTTTGCTCGAGACCGAGCGTGATACCACGACTAGATATCTCGTGCGACCTGGTCGCAAGGACTCCAGCTTCACAGCCTAAAAACCGCATTAAACAAAGAGAAAGCGTTAGCCGAGAACATACGAACCCGCCGCATGACAACCCTCATACCATCTTGAGTGTTTCCTCTGGACGCAGCAGAGAGAACATCGACTGTAGGTGCTGCTGGATTTCGGAGGATGACGAGCAGCTGCCACTGCTGCAGGACGACGCGGGTCGGCTCGCCTGCACCCCATCCGCTCGGGCCGCCAGCTTCTCCGCCGCGCTTCCGTCGCCCGCATCGCCGCCCGCTTCGCACTCCTCCGCCTCGAAGCTATCGCACGAGCCGCGCACACCGACGCTGCTCGACGACGTCGGCCCATCGCCGCTGCTGGCCGCCGCCTGCTGCTGGGTGCGAATGCTGAAGCTGGCGCTGGCTGCCCCCGGGCTGTTGAGGTGCTGTTCCTCGCACGAGGCACGTAGGCGCTTGTTTGACCCTAGCATCAAGGTGGCGGTCCCCTTCAGTCGACTGGTTCGTGGGAAGGTAGAGAGTAAACACACCGTCATCTCCTGCTGTCTGTCTGCCACAACGATCGCCACCGCAATCGCTCGCCCGGCCTTACCTTTGATTCACTTTAGTCGCTTCTTCATCGTCTGTATTACCGTCATCCTGATGGCGTTGTTGGTCAAGGTAAAGAGAAAACAGAAAAGTTACATTACTAAACCGTGAGCACAAGCAGTTTGAAACTTGATGACCTCTTACCCGGACCCCGTGCCCGGTGACCGAAAGCCATTTAAGGAGATTGTACGATCCCCATCCACCCCTCCTCCCTCGGTTCAATTTCCCCCCAGAACCACTGCGCGCTCCCGGGATACCCAAAACGCCATTGCTGGTGGGATCCATTTTGCGCAAAAAAAAAAAAACACGTACGGCGATACACTTTAACATCTTTTCCGCCCAATCTTCGGCCGTCATTGGTTTGTCTTTTTTCCTTTGCGCTTCGTATCCACATTGCCGAAACCGGTGCAAATATGGTATGAAACCCGGCCTCGAGGCCGCTGCAACGCAAGAGAGGAAGCCCGAAGGACATCATGGTTGCAGACCGCGCGCACCGGTTGACACAAATCCGTCCGGACGCGCGCCCGCGTGTGTGTGTGTGTGTGTATGTCGGGTGTGCCAACTGATTGCGGTGAAAGCCGTACGTCGTCCATCGCTAGGGTCATTTTCGGACCGTGAAGGACGTGGTCGCCTCTCCCGCGCGCGTGTGTGTGTATGTAATGTAATGCGAATGGCTGGGAGAAACAAAAGTAAACCACAACACTTCATCTCTACATTTGGAATAGAAACAAAAGGTAAGCGTCATTGTAACAGCGTATCTCCTGAAAAATCGTGGAGCCAAAATGCTTCGAATGTAGCAAGACAGCGATAAATATAGCGTTTAAGGATGGATGTTTTGTTAATGTCGTTAAGTTTACCGAAATTTGTCCAAGAAGCATATATTTAAGCGTACCAACATAGAAAGATTACTGAAACCCATAATACAGAAGATAAAGGTTTTTGGGAACCAACCCTCATCACTGGTCGTTTTGAAACATCTTCAGACAACCTGATAAATTCATACTGAATTGCATCATCTGCTTGCAACGAACGAGTTCTTGCATGCTTATACCAACACCATCGTTTGATGAAGTCTAGATAAAACAAATCAACGCACCATCATCACGCTGCAATGCTGGATAAACATACATATTGCGCATGAAGTGATCCACAACACCAGCCAACATGTGTGTAGGAAAAACAAACCCATGTCGCGCCTGCCCAGTGCAAGCAGCTACATCGCGCAAAAACCCCCGGCGCAAAAATAGATTAACCCCACCAACGCTGGCAGACGATCCAGATGTTTGTCCACGCTGCACATGCGTCTCGGTTTTAGACCAGGATCATCCGGGAAAACCCGGGGAATAGCAAAATTTGAAAAAACAAAAACAAAACAAAATAGGCAGATGTTGCACGCAAATCTGTGGCCCTTTATTTTCATATCGACTGCATCTAGATGTGTTATTGCACTGCTGTTGTTTCGTCTTATGAAACGGAGGTAACGAAGTCAACACATGGCTGTGGTTTCACTACTTCCGGTGCGTTTATTTGCTAAAATTAGCGCAACCCAAACGCTCTCCAACACTGGAAGCGTATATTGCGTTTTGCAGCCCAGGGTTTGTTCTTGTAAACTGGGGGATTTTCAACAATAGCGACGCGTCTTCGAGGCTCCAGCTAACCCATAAAGTCTTTAAATAGGATGAACAAAGGAAAGGATGTCATTGCACTGTTCTGTAACATTTATTATACTATTACCATTTGAACAATGCACAACATACGACAGTCTATCTGTCTATCGATTTTGCCCGAGGAAAACTTATGCTACCTAATGAGCGTGTGAGGTTTTCAAATCGACAGTGTGAGTTGATTTTGAAATTGTTATTTTTACGTTTGAATCATAATGAATTTACTGCAATATAATGTTCGGACTCGGCATAAACCAGTTGTTCATGAAACAGTTTAATTGTCCAAAAACAATAATTGGAATATACTTGCACTGCAACAACGCATAGAATCAACATTTTTTTGTGATGACCTCAATTGGTAGATTTTGCACTGCCACACATGTTTTGTTTGTATTCTTAGGTGCCGTTGTTTTTGCAATGGTGCTTATAAAAATCCTGGTTCGGTGCACAAGACAGCCTCGCTATGTAAACCGTATGTGTTCTACCGATAAAACAATCGACGGACGAATCGTATCAAATTGAATATAATTTCCATCTTCACGGAAAAGGAGGAACGGTAGTAGGCTGATGACTAATAGTTTCTTTTGCACGCTAGAAGAAAGCACATAATAAGAGGAGGTCATTAATTTAATGATTCCCTTCATTTCCAACGCACTAACCAACGCGTTGATGCATGTTTTGAAAATGTTGCAGTGGAACCTGCAAATGCGTTATAGAGTTTATCATAAATTGTCCCGTTGAGAGGAGGACCAAAAGCTAACGAAATGTGTCGCAGCCTCTGGATGTGAGAAGGAAGGACTTAAGCATATTATATATACTTATAACTTACCGAGTAAGAGCTGGGTGGAGTACTGGCCGCGTACGGGTTTGTCACCAGAGCCATTCGGGTGTCGCGGCCGTCGGAGTGATGCGCGATTCTGTGACCGGTGGCGCAACGGGATCGGGGCTACACGGGTGCACCGGCGCCCCTTGCTGGCAACGGTGTTCTAGTGGCTGGACCGGGCGGCGTTTTGCGCTTCGAGGATACACGCACACAAACGGACATGGTAGGCCGCCATGCACCGACCTCTGGCGGGTCCCCTTTCGTTCGCTTGATTGCTGATCGGTTGATGCTGCCCAGTTGATCGTTTGATAGTGGCCGCTTTTCGTGGATGATATCGGAAAGTGTGTGTGTCTTAAATGTCAGATGTAAGCGCACTATTGGTACCATAAATGATACCTTCTTTCCTCCTCAATAGATACTGCCGTATGCCGGGAGCATTTTATCCTCGCGCATTCACTTTTTTTATCTATCACAGTGTGGTCGCCGATTGTTTTGTTGACTTCAACGTATTGCTAATAAATACACTAACACGCACATGCACACACACCAAAGTGCTCATCATCTTGCTGGGACACGGACATGCTCCATTTGCGTCCGGCACTTGGGCACATGTTTCGCTCGCTAATTTCAGGAGATGAAGAACCAAACAAACTTTACCAAACGGAGCTCGTTACAAATTCGAGCGCATCTATGTATAGTCCTCTAGGCAACCGGATAAGCCTAGCAGACACCCCAGAAAAAGGCTTATGAGGGATGTGCAAAACTTCCGGAAGTCCACGCACGGATGGAGTTCTTAAGCAAAGACAAAACAATTGAATGAAAGATACGTCAGCAGTCCTGGAGCTCCCTCCCTCTCCCCCACGTGAATCAGAACGCCATGGAGCAAGATCGAACACGTATGCACAATCTTCTGAGGTTTATCTGTTTAGCTTTTTTAGGTTTTGCTCTGCCACCACAACACGACTCAAAGGGTTTGTTTTGGGATGGGCGAGGTTTACCACCCGCGTTGCTTGTTTTGCTCCCCCGCGACACCACTACCCGGGGGCCAGTATCTGTATGTGTGTCGTAAGGCACTGTCATTTTGTTTTACAAGCAAATCGGAGGCTCATCGACACGATTCCGTACGTGTCCGCCATGGCGAGACGGTGAGGCGCACTGTGTGCAGCCTAGCGGACCAACAAGTCCGCCATGCCAACCATCGAAAAACACAACAACAATCGAACGAATCAAACCGGTAGAGTGGGATTGATTGCCGAAGAGGAAGGGGTACAAATTGTACGTTCGCGACAATTATTGAGCCTGCGCGCTCCGCTTGGAGCGGAGAAAAGTGTTGATGACCGCCGGTGGCAGAACATTTTTGAGCGCGGTGGGGTTTGGAGGGGGAGAGGGAAGGTAGTCACGGTCGTCCCTGGAGAACTTCAATGACGGGCCGTTGCTCCCTGCTGCATGTCATTGGCCGATGACAGGAACAGCGATGGTTCCTGTTCGATCCTACCTATGAATGATAATGGCAGGCGTTTGTTTTCCGATTTCGGTAAAATGCGGCTCACACGCAGCTATTGCTACTAGGCAATGAATGTAGAATACATAAAGAAACAACGATGGGATCTATTCCGGCCAGCTTCACTCGCGATGGTCCGCTTTCGCGTACGATCGCCAAAAAATTCACTCCAAATGTTGCCTCATGCTTGAGTCCATCGTGGTTTGCACACACACGGGGATACGGCGGCGGACGTTGACTGGTGGAGAGCGAGGCATGTTTTGTATGTCTCACGCAGGTCGCCTTGAGATTCGGTTGACTGTTGGCGTCGGGCTGACGGACGGATACGTTTACGAATTCACCCCCAACCCCCACCACCACCACCTCCACCGTCCCTTGGTTCACTGGTCTAACCATTTGACCATAGTGCAGCCCACAAGAATAACGAAATCGGTCCAAGAAAACCGTATCACACACACGCACCAGAACACACTTCACTGCCTGCCTCTCCTTCCCGATCACACTGCGAAGGAAGAGGGTAGGGGCGGGGTGCACGGATTTTGGTACACTTTTGAAGAATGTACGTTTCCTCCCTGGGGAGAATTATCTACCCTGCGGCAGATACGACACGATGCTGTTGCCTTTACTCCTGGGATTTTGGGTTCATCACTTCTTTTGAGACGTATGGTTTAATTTCGAACTCCTTGGTCTCCGCCGTCTTTCCCCCTCCTCCCTACTCACTGCTTCACCCGTCGTGACGCATCATGTGTTGAACTAGGTCCGTTTTATTATCGCTTACCAAGATTTCCGACAAGAAAATTGCACGAGCCGACCGATTGTGATTTTTTGCCTTTTTAGGTGCTGCTGCTGCTGCTGCTGCTGCTGCTGCTGCTGCTGCTGCTGCTGTTGCTGCGGCTGCTGCTGATGCTGCTGTTTTTGCTCTCCTCGCTACACTTTTCCACTCCAACCTTCACTGCCGCTGTTGGTGCTGCTGTTGTTGTTGCTGCTGGTGTTGCTGGTGTTGCTGCTGCTGCTGCTGCTGTTGCTGCTGCTGCTGCTGCTGGTCACTACGTCGGTGGATACACCATTTTGACTATACTTTTTCTTAGTTTCTGTTATTTCGCTTCTTCGCTTAAAGGCTGGATAGGTAAAAAACAACACCCTAAAAAAACTGTTGACCCTTCGAGAGCTCTCACTCTCCGCGCAGTGTGTGCGCTATATTTGACAGTCACCACACGCTCTACGCAACCATTCCCAGCAGTACCGCGTGCAGAAGCAGCAGCGCACTATAGCATGCACTTGTCCCGGCAGCGGGAAAAGGTTCGCTCCAGAGGCGGCCATCTTACTACTTCCATCTCGCTCTACTGTGCGTTTACGGTGAGCAAATGTTGTCCTGCCATCGTACGCCCGTTCCTGCGCAGGGCATGTTTTTATTCGCCGTTACGAATGCATGCATGTTCGGTTGAACGTTTCCGGTAGCATGTTGGAACATTTGTACTAATGTGAAAAAGGGGGCAACAAATGAAATATTGTAGCAATAATAACAAAATAAAAACACATACATTTCTTTCCACGGTCATATTGCTCTTGAATACAGTGGCGCCCTCTAGAGGCAAACTTTCAATAAATACGTTGATAATTCGTTCGTATCCCTTGGATGTAAAAACGGCAATAGGAAGAATTTGATCGAATACAAGGAACACAACGACAGAGCATGGTGGAAAGAGATAATTGAAATTTTAATTAGGTGTGGAAAATTGTTTTTTTGGCTAGTTGTTCATTTTTTTCTACAAAATAATTTGTCAAACAACGAGATTACTCCTGGAACTGCAGTTTCCAACTCGACGGTATCAACGGTTCAAAGGGCATTGGCTCGACATGACATGAGATTCTCCGACTTTCGGTTTCTCTCAGTTGGAGTTGTGTTGGTGCGTTAGTGCGTTGTAAAGTGAGATAGATCCTGTGCGAGTACGCTCCGCAAATCAGCACTTTACCGTCAGACGAAGCGAGATAAACATCTAGTTTGGTGAGTGAGAGAGGGAGAGGCGTTCGTGCAACGGGCGTTTGATGTTGCGAGTATTCGAACGCACAAGTAGACAGTAGAGTAGAGAAAGTTGAGTTGTGCAGTTGAGGCAGGCCGTGTTCGGTTATAATTGTGGTAGCAGCCATTGCCTAACGGTGCTGTTTCAGAATTGGGTAAGCAAACGTGCCGTGGTTTCCATCGTCGTAGTTCGGTTTTAGAGTTTTCGTCAGCCGGTTGCCGCAAAAGCGTTCTCGGCCGGTTTTCCTGGCCATTACTTTACCATTTCCATAGCTCTCTATAGCACGCCTATCGTTTACAGGCCGACGACGACAGCGACAACGCCAGCCAATCGCAGCAACCATCGATAGCGGTAAGTAAGTGTTTGCCGATTTCCAGAATAGTTGAATCCTTCCGAAAAAATAACAACGCAGTGCAACCGAAATACGTTCCGAAAACGGTAAATCCATTCTCGGCTAACCGAAATCATCAATCAAACGACCAACCAATTGTGCTTTCCAGCGAGTGGGCTCGGAAGCGAAAAAATACACTCACACTACATCATATCAAATGTCAGCGCCAACTCCGGTCGCATCCCACAGCAGCAAGCAGGAGGCTCATAAGCAGCGCAGTGTAGAAATTTTATGAGCAGGCCTACTTGGTATGGTGCATTGCCATTCGCAGAAAAGCAGAAGCACGCCTTATCGGCTGTGTCGTCGGTGGTGCGATGCAATGGTCTTTTGCCCCCCTGCCGTTGTGCGTGCACACAGCGCTGCACTAATTTATCCGCGTTGGCACAGGAGCAATCTGCCCATACTGACCCTGCCTTTTGCTCGTTTCTTTGCAGGGGTGAATTCAACAATCGATGTCAGAGCGGCCATTTCGGCGAGTATGGCGGTTACAGTGACGGCGGTGCTCTTCCGGAGCAAAGAGGTGACAAACTACGGTTTTATTCTGAGGCAACTAGACTCCGGCGAGCATGTGGTGTACAAAATCGCCAAAAACACACCGGCGGATATGTGCTTCGAGGTAGGTGCGAGGGATGGTTACGTGGCAAGCAAACTTTAGGGCTCCTGTCCCTCAGGCATGTGATTTTTATCATCAAACACCGGTCTGTTTGTTTCGCACGATCATCTCTTTGGCGTATTTTGCCAACGGTTTTATTTGAAAGCGACTGCGCTGGGCCGGGCACAGCTTGTCCACTACATATGTACAAGTGCTTCAATCGCGATATTACAAACGGTCTAAAACCATGCCTTTTGACTTCTACTTCATTTTAGATCGAAGTAGGCGACCTCCTATTGGAAATCAATTCCGTGGATGTGCGCGGTTTAACGATGAAAGATGGTACGTAATAGATTAAAGCTATGATTCATCCTTTTGTTTTTCATTACGTTACTACGCCTTTCCCAAGCTAATATTAATCACGTTCCTTTTTTCCAGTTTTGAAACGCATCCGAATGGCCTCCGATACCATCACGATGATCCTTAAAAAAGGTACGCATTGTCTAAGCGCTCGTCGGTCCAACTGTCGAACCATTCAATATAACTGGTTTTCCTTGTTTTTAGATGACAACATTAAACAACATGTGTATAGTATGATCCGGGAGAACTCCCCCGATCGCGAGCTACCGACACAAAAGAGGCAGCCGCCGGAAGAGGTTGAAGTGGAGCTGTTCAACAAGGACGATAAAAGGGAAACGTGGGGCTTTGCGGTACAGTGGACTAGTCTATTGGAGCACGTCGTAACATCAGTGTCGACACCGGCCAGAGGAAAGGTAAGATGCGCTCTATACAAGCAAACGCTAATTTTTTTTAATGTGTACGTCATGTTGTAATGGAGTGTCATTTGTTTGGTAAAACGTTCTTCCATTTCTATCATTCTGTTGTGTACACGGTTGAAATGATTGCTTAAGGTTCTCCCCAATAAAATGCCTAACTATTGGGGAGAACCTTAAGCACTCTTTTAGGATGTTCTGTTTGTTTTCTTTTCTTTTTTGTTTGATGGTTGATGGTGATAGGGATGGCACACATTTTAGAAAACATTCTTCATTAAAGGAAATACACAATTACTCTTTCTTTGTTAGATGGTTTACCAATGTTATAGTTATTGTTATTTTGCGATTACAAACCACTTTCTTATACTTGAAGCAGGATAATGAATGAACACTTATGACAACTGTGCCAATTTGAGATAACGTCCATTAAGTAAAGTTTAAAGCACATGATAATTTTTTTCGTTACATAGATGTAAAATCATTTCGAAAAAACTTTTAAACCATAATTAAAATAAGATCAAAAATTACAATTAAAATAAGAAACAAGATTTTTTTTTGAAGAAAAGAATGCCGAGAACTAGATTAACATTTAACCAATGCTTCGAGTAACATTTGTTTTCTGTTTTGATACTATTTTAGGTGGAAGTTGGTGACGTCTTAGTAACCGTTAACGGCGTTGATGTCCAGAAGATGTCCTTCCATAATGGTAGGTGTCGGCGTGTAGATAAATGTGGTGATATTCATTTGCTAGGTAAATGTACTAATATTTTTGTAATGGCATGTTTGTGCCTTTTCCTACCTCACTTTATGTTTTAGTTGTTAAGCTCCTAGCACGTGTTCCTTTTCCGATCCAGCTGAAATTAAAACGAGGTAAGTTTCGGCCAGCAACTAGATGTGAAGGAATGAAGCTCTCGTTTTCAATCTTCTTAAATCGTTTTATCGTACTCACTTCCAGACCCGTGGATTAAGAACTATGTGCGGGAACAGTTCGCATACCTTTACAACAATCACGACGATCAGAATGAGTCGGGCAAGGTCAAGCAGTTGAAAACGGGCGCTCTTGGATCGCCCGGTCACCAGCAGAAAACTGTTTCCACCTCGCAGCTAGCACAGCCAAAAAACTCGAACCAGCCTCCGTTCAGTCCACCCAGTCCCAAAGGATACACGAATCGCGAATGTCAATCGGAATCAGGTGTTCGAAAGTCGCGCATTCCGGTGCAAATCAACCAGAGCAACTCGTGGAGTGCCCCCCAGTCACCGTCGCGGGCCCGCAAGGCGCCGCGCACCTCACAGATACCGATGGCAAAGACTGATGTGAAAATATCGCGCTACGTAATCACCGGGAAGTCACAGTTTCTGCAGACACGTGAGGAGCAGCGCTTGGTTAAGGAGGTACGTATCGGTTCATCCCAAGCATCTAACCGTATCTATGGTGCATAGGCTTATTTATTATTCGTTTTTCTTTCGTTTCTCATACAGCCTGCCAGCGAAGACAGTCTGCGGAAACCTTCGCTGGTCCAATACAACACGCTCTCTTCCTCTACCAGCAACTCGCAAGACATCAGCAGCAGTTACCTGCCCGATGACAATGCCAACGCGAGCGCCCAGTCGCCGGATGTCGCACCGCGCGTGCCAAAGCTCAACAACGAGCAAAATTCGACCTACGATAAGGCAAGTGGGTGCGGATTTCCCGACAAATCGAACGCCGTGCCATTCCATGCAGTGCCGGAGGAGCAGCGGGAGGCCCAAAGCACGGCCGGTGCCAATAATGACGCAGCAAGCGCGAAAAACCAAATTAAAGACAACTGTGATAGCGCGCAGCAGGAGCCGATATTGGCCGGCTCCCGCAAGGAAGATCCAACTGACCAGAGCTACTCAGTGCCAACCTCACCGACCGCTTACACGGCTGCTGCCGGCGACGGTGGTGGGTTGAATGATGAACGATCCGGCATCATCTCGCTGCCGACGAGCCCGGATGGCGTCGAGGGAGGCGATCATCACCCGCACTCCGGCCAATTCCACTACGGCAACACCGGCCGAGGGGCGCCATCCAGCGGCACTACGCTGGAAGATTCGTCGGCCAACGCGGGCATGGGCAGCAATGCCAGCAGCGGTGAACTAACGGCCAACACTAACATGAGCTCTGGGTCGCTGGGCGGTGGTCCGCCCGTGCGGAAGTGCGACGCGGCCGGCTTTCGTACCAGCCGCTCGGAGGATCATCTGCAGCAGAGCCACCGTGACGGTAGTAATAGTGCGAGCGTGGCGATTGACATCGATGAAGATGTGTATAGCTCGTTGAATACGCTGCTTGATACTCGTAACGACTCACAGGAGCAACCGGTAAGTGGCAACTACACTATACCAACATTTCTTTGAATTTTACATGTACTGTACTTGGAAGCAGTTCTGTATTGTTTTTTTTCAATTCCTTGCCAGTTTGACCACATTAATTGGAGAGTTTCACAAGTATTGGTACGGTGATAATTTTTTAATGAAATAAGTCCTGTTGTTACGCAATGCCTATAAACACAACAAAATGTATTTCAATTAAACGTGATAATTACTTTAAAAATGTACAGCAAGTGCTTTGCTTGTTTGATATTAGATTTGACGGAGCGGTTGGCACGAAATCTTAACCTAAATACCATAGAGAATCTTTAGGAAATCCTATCGAACCTTATTATTATTTGGTAAGGCGAATGATTATAGGTCTTAGGTTCGGAATGATCTTTGAGGAATCCTGACGAGACGTTTTTACACCGGAGATGCAGTTTGAAACAGCTCGAGGCCTACAAGCAATTCGATGTTAATGTGATTTTTATGGCGAACTGATGTAGTATTATGATACGTTAATAGCATTTTTTTAAATAACAGTAATCATATCATTAAATTTGTAACCGTACCAATACTAGTGAAAATCTCAATTTATGTGGTCAATCGACAAGACGCACTTTCCAAACTAATACTAAACTGCTTTCATAAACTTTCATAAATTTTTAGAGTGAAATAATATGATGGCGCGTTTACAGTAATTTCTCGCTTTTTATACGATAAAATGCACTTTTTTCTTTTTTTGTTATGAACCAACATATTTTCTCAATTGAAATGGTAGATCGTTCACAAAATCACACGAACGTCAGATAAAAATAGGAATTGTTGTTTGACGCTGTTGCTTGAACGTTGTTGTGTTCTTCCGAAAAGGTCTATATGACGACAATCTATCAAATTTCTATTTTTCAAGTGTCCCATCGTAACTCATTCAAACTACAAGCTTTAATATAATATAAAAAATATATATATATAAGCAAAAAAGTCTTTAAAATTAAACCTTGGTAATCTAGTTTGCTACAAATCCAAAAAAAGATTACAGTGCATATCAAGTGTGGTTTTACTTTTATTTCCATTTCCATTTACGTTTGAAATTTCTATTGATTATCAGTTTAACAAAGGGTTTATAAACTTTTTACCTCGAGCTTCCATTGTACGCAGTGCCTCGTTTGAAAGTAAGTTCCTTTAGGTTCTACAGTTTTTGTGCACTTCGATAATACTATTTCACTTTCAAACTTGGGTTTCACGTAAATTGAGCTTTTGCAAAATCAAAGTTTTATTGACCGTACGATCCTTTTGTTATTGCAGATGTCCGAGCGAGAACGATTTCTGTGGACTTACAACATGCCGCCGGCGCAAAAGACGCACGCCACTGCCGGGCATGCATCGGGCGGTGGGGTCGGACCCAACCAGTTGTCCCTGTCGAGCTCGGTCAGCTCGTCGCCGCAGCGCTCCGCTAGCGAAAGTCCCGCCTCTCCAACATCCGTGTCCAGCTCGGTGATGTCCTCGTCGGGCGGATCGCGCGAACATTCCCATGTAGGGCACATCGGCGGGAGCAAGGTTGGAAGCAGCGCGACGGTTACCAACGGAAGCAACAATGCGGACGCCGGGGCCGTTGCGAACGTAAACCATCAACAGCATTGTCACCATCAGCTGCAGCAGCAGCAGCATAATCCGGGCCATGGTGGGACTCCACACCCGTATTCGGTTGGAGCCGGTGGCGGTGGTGCGCTGCAGAGTGCGTCCGGCGGGGACCACAGCGTATCGGAGGCAGTGTCGAACCTGTCCAGCCCGGACTACCAGGACGAGCACGATTTGTTCAGCTCGAAGGATCTGATGGCGATGGCAATAAGTGACCACAGCGACTCCGACTCGACGATTCTCGTATCCGAGTCGACACACCGCTTCGACCTGCCCCTCGCGGGGGCTGGGGAGCCTGAGTCAGAGCACAAGCTTGTCATCGAAGTGAAGGCGGACGAGTCGCGGACGGACGGCCAGCAGGAGATGGACGACGTGGCAGCAGAGCTGCAACAACAGCAGCAGCAGCAATCGCAGCACCCGCAGCAGCAGCAACACCCTCCGCAAAACCAGGTGTCGCGCGATTCCTCCCCGCCCATTTCGGACGATGGCAGCGATGTCGAATCACTGCACTCATTTCACTATTCGCCGAAAGCAATTGACCGTCCGTCGGTCGAACGCCTCGCTAGGCGTTTGTTCTACCTGGAAGGTTTCAGTAAAAAAGACATCTGCCGTCACCTTAGCAAAAAGTAAACCAAAAACAAACACTGCAACTTCATGCGGGGCCGTTTTAATGAGATGTTTGTTTTGTGTCTATTCTCCTTTTTTATTTTTAGCAACGAGTTCAGCCGAGTACTGGGTGATGAGTACTTGAAGTACTACAACTTCACCAATACGACGCTGGACGTTGCACTGCGGGCTTTTGTGAAGGAGGTTCCACTGTTCGGAGAAACTCAAGAGCGCGAGCGGGTTATGTACCATTTTTCCAAGCGTTACCTGGATAACAACCCGGGTGTCTTCAAATCTGTAGGTAAGTGCTACGCCATGTATTTGAGAAGTTCCTGTGTAACTAAGAACATAAAAAAAAGGGAACTTGGTGGTCACGGAAGGGTCTCACGGTTGCTAATGCAATTGTTTATCATGAATTTTTTTTTTCCTCAAGGGGCGACACATTACCTAGTCAGCGCCTTGCTTATTTTGAATAGTGACACTCACGGCGAGGTCCAATTTCATCGCACGTTCTCCGCGTTCAGCGAGCGTCTGAAGGAAGGTAATGATGGGGAAAATTTTCCGAAAGACTTGTTGAAGCATCTCTACAGCTCGATCAAAGATCACCGCCTAGAACCGGCTATGTATGTATCTCCCCGTTTGAAGGGCTCGCTCAATATAATCCGCCTGCAATTACTCATGTTTTTCCCTCATTCCTCTGCAGTGATGACGATAGTAAGCGTTCGTCCGACAATAGCGGCGAGTGTTACGATGGAAGCAACGCTGGCGAACATGGTGGTAGCCTGCAGGGGCCACCCGTGGGCCCCAATCCGTTCCTTGAAGCGCCTCGGACTATCGCGGCCGTCGAGTTCAAGAAGGGTTACGTAGTGCGCAAGAGCTGCTACGAAACAAACCACAAGAGAAGTAAGTGCTGACCGCTCCGTCGATGCGAACCTTCATTTTGTAACACTGCATTTTTTGCTTTTTTTTTGTAACAACGCGCAACCTTCTTTAGCTCCCTTCGGACGACGCTCGTGGAAGATGTTTTACTGCACGTTGCGCGATCTCGTTCTGTACCTGCACAACGACGAGCATGGGTACAAGCGGAACCAGATATCCGACAACGTTTACAACGGCATACGCATCCATCATGCGCTCGCCACCCGCGCCACTGACTACAGCAAGCGGAACCATGTCTTCCGGCTGCAGACCGCCGACCAGAGCGAGTTCCTGTTCCAAACGAGCGACTCGAAGGAGCTGCAGTCCTGGATCGATACAATCAACTTCGTCTGCGCAGCGTTCTCCTCTCCGCCACTCGAAGGTGCCGTCGGCAGCCAGAAACGCTTCCAGCGCCCGCTGCTGCCTTGCAGCTCGACCAAACTCTCGATGGTAAGTATTCTTGTGCAAGGTGATGTATCCTTTTTTTGCGTTTTTGGTTTTTTTTTTATGAACCAATCCATCAGCCAGCCGGGGTGTAAAGCGAAAAAGATCCCGTTCTAATTCCCCTCAACTTTTACATTTTCATAAGGTGAAATATAAATCAATTAAAAAATGTGCTCTAGAAAAATGTAACCAAATACATTAAGCCATCTCTAAACCATAATTTAATACTTTTACGATTACAAATGATGAATTTATAGCATTATTCGTAAAAACCTTTTCCATGCAATTGACTCAATGTAATTTTGTTTGCAGCGCGAGCAACTGGCATCCCATGAGTTGCAGTATGACAAACTGTGTCGTATGCTTGAGGAGCACAAGGAGAGTGGACCACCGTCGAAAGGTCTAGCGTTGCAAAATTACAGGGAAAAAGACTACTACTTGCAGTACGAGGTAAGGTTTTGGAGAAGAAGCGTCGTTGCGGCTCGATTCTAACGTTCGTTCGTTTTGGGTACCGGGTTTCAGCTGAAGCGCTACAAAACGTACTGCCAGCTGTTGCTTTCGCGGCTCACTTTGGAACCGCTGGAGTTTGGCAACCAGCATACGGTCAGCGCGGCCGCTCTCAATGAGACCAGTCAGGACGACGAAAACGGCGAAGACGACGGCCATGACGACGAGCACGACGACGAGCTGCTGAGCGAACCGATCCGCAACGCGGGCGGCCTGCTGGCGCACCACCGCTTCCAGGCGACGCAGTCGATGGGTGCGATGAAGCGGTCCACCATGAAATAAAAGTGGTGCTGGTGGTGCTGGTGGTGCGGATAGAGTTGGCAACCTTCCGGCAATACTCCCTCCAATGGCACCCCCACCCCACCTCTGTTCCTTCGATGTGTGCCGTGCGAAACTTGACTCGTGGACGTACGGTGAACGTAGTATTTTCATTGTAGTATTGGGGTTTTTCTTTCGTGTACGCACGATGTTTCTTTCCCCCAAATTGTTTTTGTTTTTTCCCTTCTTGGTATTTATAATCCTCCGCCTGCACCATGGGTCGTTTCTGTTTTGAGGTAGGCGGTAACATTTGACACACTAGTATGAAGCTGCTGAACTTAGCTTGTCAATTGCACATTTTATATCTTTACTTCAGATTCTAAACCACGACGCGCTAACGTCGCATCAATAGGATAGATCATTAGAATAACAAGCGGTCAGAGAAGTTCGCTTGATTGCTTCCTTTTGTCTTTAATCCGCGATAATTTAACCAAGTGTTACAGGGAAGCAAGATATATGGAATTGTATCTTACATTACTTTACTCCTCTTATGATTCATTATATATAAATTGTTGTTCGCACCCAATACACACACTACCGTTAGTTTGCTTATTCCTTCGTCTGCGTTCAAGTAAATCATCTTCATTTCCGTTACGCATATCCCATGGCCAATCTAGTAGGATTTATTCCTTATAAACATAAAAACGAAAAAGCAACTCGCAGCATGATGTGTAGCTGCGAAAGAGTCAAAAGATGATGAGAGATTGCGTGAGTGAATTGTACATACCATATGATGCCGGCAAAACATGAAAACCCCTGCGGATCGTATCAGCTGCACGATAAGGGCTCGCGGATTGCGAGGAGTTATAAAAGCCGACTGGTGGGATTGAGCACCGGATCGACAGGTGTTTAGACATAGGCAAACGCGCAACTGGCTACCGATAACGATGTGCTGCAGGAAGTCAGAATTTCTGGGGCATTTGAATCTTGTTTTAGATCTCCGACAGACACATTTCTTTAAGGAAAGTTCAATTTAAAATATGTTTGAATGGTGCAGCTGATGGAATCGAAGCATTCACATATTCGAAACAATAATTCCCCTTCAATGAAACGGGCCATTCACCAAAACCTGAAATGTGCTGAAAGATAAATAGTCTAGCATTAAACTCGTTTGATGCTATATAACCCTTTTGTAATAGAGTGTAAGCAAATTGCATTGAACAGCCTAGCAGCACACGTGCGAAGTCCTACAGTAGAGACATTTGAAAACAATTTTGGGCCAAGACAGTTGGAGGAACGAGAGCACCCTCTAAACGAACCATTCAGTTAAGAACTGGTGCAGTGTTCCTTTGAGACGGAAAAGTGCGTTTATTATTATTATTACACTGCGCGTAACATAGACCGACGATAGTGAGCAACTTGTTCGTGCGCTACTATTATTAAAGCAAGGCTTATCATCACATACCGTATGAACTGATCAGCTCGGTATGCTCTTCGCCTTCGCGCTGGAGCTTTCATCGAGTGCATATTAGAATTTATTATCATCATTATAATTATTATTAATCAAACCCTTCCTCACCATTCAAAAACACACACACACAAACACCCTATTAGTGTAACCGACTCTAGGATGATGATGGAAGGGTTTCGCTCATTGCATTTCAATGTTCGTGCGTATTAGCAAACCCTGGAACCTAGTTCTAGCGCATATAAGTATGCAATATTAAGCTGTAGCAACGAAAGGCTGATTCGGGAGACACTCGAAACGTTTGTAGGTGGAAAAGAGAAAGAGAGAGAGAGTGACTAAGAGAGAGCAAGAGATAGATTCGTGATTGGTTTAAACTTATAGACAATTTATCTTACATCCTTTGTCACTTACGGTAGGATGCGATAATTTCCTTTTACTTGACAGTCAGCTGGCGTTTTTAGTTTGTTAATTTGTCTCGATTTCATTGCGTGGTTTTAGTTTGGTATGAAAACGAAGGATTAAACCTGCTGCCGTTCCCCATCCAAAGGGCAGAGAGAATGACGATCGGATTAAAATAGGGACATGAAGCATAAGAAAGGGAAGCGAGTGGATAAGTTTGATCCTCAATGGCAAGCCAAGGAACGGTTGCGAATTATTTTGTGCGCGAGCAATCAAACAATCGATTTCGTGCTGTATTCTTATACATTAAAGAAAACTATGCACGTCTACATATTTATCCTTCTAACCATAGGCATATATATATAGCACGGTTCAAACATGCGTAAAAGAAAGTGGAAAGGACCATCACATTTCCAACGTGTTTGCTCAGAATGTTTTGCTTTCCGTTTACCGTTTCTGGGCGACAGTACCTGGCAAATCCTTGGATACGGAGGAGCGAGCAAGTGCTAGTTCCCCGCGATTTTCTTTTACGGTATTCTCTGTTACGTTGGAAGTATAATTACGTGTGGTGCTGAAAGTTGGCCACGGCATAGTTTACAATAACTCTAGAGCGAACCTAAACTATACGGTTATTGATATTTGTAAGCTTAAAATTCCTACTTTTTAACTAAGAATATAATTTATCATACAAAAACCGTACCCCTTACGTCACAGCGAGCTGCCGAGTTTGTTCATGATTTCCTTTCTCAACAAAACACATTAAGCGTCAGCGCGCACACCAAAGCATCACATGCGATTGATATGCTTATTGTAATTTTCTGCTTCTTTTCGTTAGCGTTAAATTGAAAAACGGTATAAAATAAGCCAAACGACTTCATATTCGCCTCACTTATCCGAACTCATTTGGAAGCTCGGCAACTAGGAGGTTTGGACGCTGACATACATTTTGCTCGTTTGCTGAGGTTATGTTTTTGTTCATTTCATAGATTTTCCGAATCTTTTCTTTGGAATCGCTGGTCGGAAGCTACAAAAATCACTTTTCCTTTCCCGTAGATAGTAAGCGAAATTAAGTAATATTAATTATAGGATGGTGTTTGAAACGAAACAACGACAATTCATTAGAAGCATTCCATGCATGTGACGGAGAAGCTAAAACTATTTACTCCAAATAACACGCTCCATCCCAACCAGCCAGCGTGATGTGGCTTTTATGCGCATGTTGATTAGCGATTGTTTTTCTACAAGCTTGTTTTTAGGACTAGTTCTACCTTTAACTGCAACATACAGAAGAATGCCTTGCCAGGATCGAATCCTTGTTTTTTTTTTGGTGCGGAAGCATGGCGGGATTTAACATGGTGGAAAAAGGAAGACAGCCGTTCACACGAAAGAGAATTTTGGCACTGTAAATACTTAGACGTAAAAACATATAGCAACAGTTTTGTTTGTTTGTGCTCAACCTAAACACTGTGAAGCGTTACATCACACCCTTTCGCTTCGTTGGGAGCGGTGGTTTTCCTCGTGGTCTATGAATATAAAAGCGGCGGCTCCCCAGAGGGAATAAAGCTGGTGATCTGCTCAATCATTTTCATGCCAAAACAGAGTAGTACCAAGAGCGGAGCGGAGATTGAAAAAGAAAACAAACGAACACGGACTGCGGGAAGGGGTGGGCCGCAACAACATATTGCTAAACTGCTTTAGAATGTAACGAAATAAGTAGATCGTAGTCATGTAATCCGCGATGCCTATAGTTCACCCCGACATAAGGGAGAAACCATTTTTAAGGACAACAATAGTTTAAGTACAACAGCGCTCAATAACCAGCCCAAACTCTTCATCTCGTGCGTACGCAATATAATGCTGAACCCGGTAGAAACAATGTTGTCAAATGTGTCCCTTGTAAATAGATAAATGAGCGGACAGCAAAGCAAACAAAAACCATAACGAGTTAAGGAAGCCATTCCCTGATGGTGTTTTATGAAGAAATAGTCAAACCGAAACCACGGTGGTCGATAGCACGCGGTCTCAAGCAGCAACGAAAACCGCTCTTTTGCATCCCCCTGTACGATCGCAATGTAATCCCACACCCATAAAGAATCACTCACACCAACTCTTAGCGCTAAGAAAACGTCCTTGTTGGCAGCGCGAAAAAATGAAGGTTGCAACCCAATTGGGGACCCTTCGCAGTCGATCCCATTCTTAGCGAATAAGAAAAAAAAAAGTATTAATAAAGTTTCCACGTGGCCGAAAAAGGCTGCGCTATGTACGTATGTAAACGGTTAATAAGTGGAGATACAGAACAGAACAGAACGATTAGAGAAAACAAAAACGCATGAAACAAACAAATGTAACACTTAGAATAATATACTATATATTTCTATTTATAGGCAGAGATATCTATTTATATACATGTAAACATTACGTTTTTAAGTTAACTTTCGGGAAATGAACGAACTGCATTGCTTTAGCTTCTGTTCTTTCTTCTTAGTATAGTGTATTTTGTGCAATATACTTTTGTGGTATAACACCTTACTGTCTCTTCTTTCTAACATGTTGTTTCCTATTTACTTTCCTTAATTATACATTGTCTTCCCAAATAACATGCTTGGTATACGCTTCAGTGTAATTCAGTTGAGCAGACTCCTAACAATACTAATACGCATTAACGGACAAGATGTCAATTCCCGTTCAGGTGCATGGACAGGAGGATCGCGCCTGTGATTGTTACTTTCTCCGTGGTAAAGACTTTGTATACCGCTCATAAAACTGTTTAGACATCCTTTTGATCGATATATTTGTAGATGCGGACAAGCGAGTGATAGACCATCGTTCTTGTCCACCTTCTTCCGAGAAGAAACCCACTGGTGAAGGAGACTGTTTGATTGCGTTGCGGCGTTATCTACACTAAATCCTTTTTTCTTCAGTTTCCTTCTGTTTTCCTGGATTTCACAAACTACGTTGAATGCCTATGTCCCTGATTTGGTTGTTTATTGATAGTTTGTGGGATAAATAAATTCGATACAAGAGATAAGAGGTTATGTTGATACTGGGAAGCTCTTTTGAAAAGTATAAAAATAGAGTAAAATATAATAAAATTATATAATTATATAGAAATATATCGAAAATCAAATGGAAACAATCTCTCCCTACCCAGAGCACTCACACAGAAAGTAAAACGCTCCTGAGAGCCGACCGACCCCGTCGCCTGGTTGGTCTTTTGATGGCAGATTAATTCGTACGATAGCGTATGAGAACCTAATGATTGTTACAAACTATTACGACAATTGCTAACGACAGTGTAATACTAATGGAACCTATCGCTAATGTCATGCAAATGTGAATGCGCTCTCCTCATAGTATCAAATATGATTGTATTGCATTGATTAACTGTGATGTTCCAATTGTCCCGTCGTTGTGTGCGGACTTGAATCGCATCGCTCGATCAAAGTGTGAGAGAAATTAAGGATAATTCCACGGGAAAACTACTAACAGAGAAATGAACCCATTAAGAAGAAAAACATAAGACACTTAATCGTAAGGCGACCGGAAGGAGATGGTAGTTGGAACAAAGGGTCGAGAAAAAGAAACTATATATTGGAGAGGAAGAGAACGAATGTAGGCGAGTAATGATTGCAATATATCGAACTGAATATTGAATGGTAAGCGGACTTCCTAAACAATAAAGTAAAAACTACACGAAAACTTCACATCCCTGCTAAAAGCGAATCAATTGTGATCGATTAATTAAAAGCCGTGCCCAGCGCTAATCCTAACATTTGTGCTCGTAAAGACTCGCGCGGTTGCTTCTTGCTGTTCGGTGTACATGTTCCGTATGTAAGATTAGTTTTATTGCATGCGAAAAACAAGGCAACCATAGTCTCAAATCCCTCGTTCATCGCAACCGAGCCCTCATACAGCAATCGTTTAGGTGAAGTTTTGTTCATTCCCCTTCCGCCTTCGCTTGGATTGTGATGGCTCATTTACTTAACAGTGTTTTTCCCAGTTTTTCCACCCCTGCATTTGTTTTTTGATGCCTGCCAGATGCTAATCCGATCATTCCGCGGAATAAGAGTAATCGGCATGATGACGGAGGAGGGATTGAATAGAATAATGATAAAAATAATCCTAACGTAAACAAAAGTAATCCTACTAAAAATCCAGGTAAATGGCATGGCTATAGCAATAATTACTGTAGTGAAGGTACTGTGCTGATGCTTCTTTACTGTAGTATTTACTACGGCTGTTATCTGTGAAACTTTAGTGCATTGGCGTGTTGTTTCTTGCATGTAGCACTTTGTTGAACCTGGAAGGAACATTCAGTATTATTTTAAGATTTCGTTGTTGTTGAACTTTGGACATGTCCAGGTGAGTTTTAGCTCTTCTATTCCAAATGGAGGCTGAGTACGTAAAACGAGCGTAGTCCAAAGGAGTCTTGTTTTTCAAGTTCACTTTTGGTTTCGTAATGGATAGAACTAATTCAGTTTTTTTTCTGATTGGACGATTTTCGAATATTCTTTGAATGTCAGGTGTATTTTTTTACCAATTGTGGTAATGGAAGATTTTGATTTTTGGGAGCTTTGAGTGTTTCTACTTACTTTTGCTTATTTCTTCTTGCTTAACCTAGGCGTTTCATTATGAATAAGTAAAACTACAGTGCTTTAAGGAAAGTCGATCAAACATATTTATTACATTACAAAATACATAAGTTACTGTTGCATGCCACAAGTAAGTCGCTGCAGTCGAGTATCATTCATACATACATAGGCATACTTTCATAAATTCGTTATCGATCGATTGCAGTGACTTACTTGTGGCATTCGTTTTTTGAAGTATGCTATTAAAATCAATTAAAAAATAAATATCAATCTAAGACATTTTTTTCGAAGCGATTTTCTACTCCTAGTCAAGTTTTTTCATTTGGGTTTGTGCAAATTATTTGTTTTTGCCTCGAAAATTTATACTACAAATATAGTTTCTATTTAAAACCACTGCGACTGCAAAGGTCGGAAGAAAACTGAAACGTGCGGTTCATACTTAAAATCTCACCCTAACTTTATTAACCGTGGTCAAACCGTGCGTGGTCCACCGCGTCAGCCTGTCTGCTCCGGTGTCCACACAACGGACAGCTGTTGATGGTTACGA
The DNA here is from genome assembly GCF_943734705.1 of Anopheles coustani. Classification (NCBI taxonomy): domain Eukaryota; kingdom Metazoa; phylum Arthropoda; class Insecta; order Diptera; family Culicidae; genus Anopheles; species Anopheles coustani. The sequence continues at coordinate 8,223,779 of NC_071290.1, forward strand.
TGGTGTGCCGCTTGTCCCCGTACCTCTGCGCTGTAACTCCTTCCCCTAGGATTTGTTCTTCTGCTTCTCTGGCCACCTCATAGTTGAGTACATCGTGCTGACATGGCCTGGTCACCAATCCGACTACTCCTCCATACGCTACCAAAGATGACGTGGTTCGTTCTTCTTCTCCATACACCCTCCACATACACGCCGCCAAAGATAGGCTGGAGTACACGCAGCTAGAAGACTGCGTGCGCTTTGATATCCTCCGTGCAGAGTGCAAGGATTCATGCCCATAGATAACGACCGCTCTAATCTGCGTGCGGTATATGGCACACTTAATGCGTGGGAGAAGCCATCTGTACCTCAGGAGTTTGTGGAGCTACTAAGGACGCGATTTCCCTGGGGCTCCAGATTCCGCCTTACGTTGTCCGAAGTAATGACAATACAAAACTCCTCAACTACCTCAAACTCATCGCCATCCACTGATACACTGCTGGTTCCGTCACTGTCAGAGCCCCCGATTAATCCAATGCTTGTGGCCTCGCGTTTGAGTCAGGTGTACGCCACGCACACCGTTCTAGTGTTCCGCCCGAAGATGTCGATGTCATCCGCGAAGTCGTGGAATTGCAGTGAGCGGGTGAAATCGTGCCACGCATCTCATGACACCTTCCAGAGCGATATTAAACAGAAGGCAGGAGAGTCCATCACCTTGCCCCATTCGAACGGATCCGATAGCATGTTCGAAATCCTCACCTCCATTGTGGTCTTTAGTAGCCGTACCAGCTTCTCGGGAATGCTGTGCTGCCCCGCATGCTCTTCCCTAGCTCCTTCACCGGCCTAGTCTATGGTATCGTAGGTCGTCTTGAAGTCGATGAAGAGATGGTACATCGGGATCTGGTGTTCTCGGCACTTCTGGAGGATCTACCGTGAAGCTCTGGTCGATGGTGGATGTGCCTCCAGCAAATCCAGCTTGGTAACTTCGGACGAAGTCTGTAGCGAGGGGCGCGAGTCTGCAGAAGAGTGTTTGAAATAGGATTTTGTAGGACCATTAGATGGTTAATGCAGAACTATGATGGTAATAAGGATTAAAACGTTGATTACAAGTACTCACTTGTGTTTTCCGTAAACAGGTTTGGACTTTGTGTTGCAGTATTCGGTTTTGCATCGGTTATTGTGTGTTCGAGAATGTTTGGTTTTGTATGGTCATGCTCCAGTTTGCAATTTCTGCTATTGAAGGGCCGTTTAAGGTTGAAGGGCCTTTTTCCGCATGAGCCCATTATGAGGCGACCATTTTTGATCTTCTTTACGGTCATTGTGGGTTTGCTGCTGGTGGCGTGGCTTTTCGGAGACGTATGGGTGAGTCGTTTACCAGGGTGGAGTTTTCGCAGATATCACAATTGGCAGGCTGTGCGTAGACTTTGCCGTGAGATTTCACGACCAACTGGAACACTGAGTGTATGGAGGGGAACCGTTGATGTTGGTTGCTTCTAGGTTGATCGTAGGGGTCGCTTGTTACCGAAAGAAACGCTGCTACTTGTTTGGATCTCGTGTACAGACCTGATGTCTGCGCCTTAATTTTTTAGTTGGTTGAAGATATCAGTCTTTTGATGCGTTGATACAATGTTTTTGTTTCTTAAATCTAATTTAGTGAACGTTGTTTGCTCCTGTAAATCTTCGATAATATCTATGAAATTGTCTCAATTAAGAAAAAAAATTGTTTCTTCTAAACCTGCTAAATTTCTCGTAAAATATCGTATCTATCTAAAATATCTTTTGTTCTATTTTGTAAGACGCTGTTGATATTAAAGGCTCTTTCCTCTGATCTTATCAATTATTCGGTTTGATTTGTTTTCCAAGATTGTTGCGTGGGCAACGCTCGGCTGAAACTGGGTCAACAAAGCTAAAGAGGTTGAGCCAGCGTAGAATGTTCAATGTTATAAGCGATGCGCCAAATACATGTGAAGTATTGTAGCATGCCTATGCTATACAGCTTTAAAATGATGACAATGTCACAAGAAGAATCGGAACGATTCAAACCGAACATACTTTGTATCACAATGTCAATTCAACCATACTCGAACCAACTTGACCTATATTTTCAGATTTTGGAATTTTTAGATTTTGGACGCAAGCAGATTTTGGCCAATGCATGAAACCGAAACAGCGGAACTCCCAAGCGCATCGCGATGCGTAAAGGTACAGCCACGCTCAAACAATAACAAACAGCGTGACCACTGCGAACGCTTCAAGCGAAAGAACTTTCAATAACATAAACACAAAACGGAAGAACCGCCAGGTGAAATCGAGCGCATAACGATGCAACAAGAACTATGCATTTTGCAAACAGGATAGGAAAACCATTGAATAAACATTCAGAGAGCAGGAACACAAAGTAGGAAGTTAAACTTTCGCCAACGGAACGTAAATAAGGAACAACAGAACTAACCAATCAGAAGACGAAATGATGTCAACTAACCCCATTGTACCAACGTAGTAATAATGAATATAAGATAAAGAGATACGACAAATGACAGTGCAGTCGAAAAGTAGAGCACTGAAGAGTCAGAGTCGGAGTCAGACTCAGAGGACGTTTGTCGAGTAAAAGCGAACAGACGAGTCTAAACTTATTTTCCTGACTGATCCAGCAGTAGCAGCTCACTCCTCACTCTCGGCGGCCTTCTCCCATCGTTTTCCACGTCAACTACATGGCGACCGTGACTTTAATCAGCAGTTTTCGGAATAAAAGAGACCGAATTATAATATAAAATCATGTGAAAAAGAAAACGCATTCTAGTTATTTAACAAAACGAAAGAAAAATCGAAACAGACATTGAACAGGTGGGAAACAGTTACCCGAAAGATTTGAAACAGTGAAAGTGGAAATGAAAATCAGTAGTGATATCCAACAATTTGCACGAAAACAGTGACTGGAAAACGGATGTTTGCGTGAATAAATGAAACACACGTAAAAACACAAAAACAATTCTACTAGTTTACTGAGTACATCCGAAAGCTTTGTAGCATGCTTATGCTATACAGCTTTAAAATGATGACAATGTCACAAGAGGAATCGGAACGATTCAAACCGAACATACTTAGTATAACAGCGGAAGAAACAAGGGCAAGCAAACATATGCCATCCTCGCGGATGTGCAATACAAGTTAATAAATATGAATTTACAGTGAAAAAGAGAAAAAAAACCCGCAAAATTGATTTATCATAAATCCGAAAGAAATGAAAAGACAATCCGAAAGAAAGAACAATTGAAAGAAACATTGAAAGAAAAGGTAAAGTGAACATCCGAAAATTCAAACGAAAACTTTTCAGAAAGTGAACATATACCAAGGAAAGAAAAGCAAGTGATATCCGAAAAACTTAAGTGAAAATGATAAAAACAGTTATCCGAAAGTTTGAAAAAGTGGAAATGAAATAAGAAGTGATGTTCATCCAGAAATGTTAGCAACACGTGTACATCGGATAGTTCGGTGAAATAAAAAAACTGACTTATAAAACAAAAAAAAACTCTTAAAACAGTTCTTCAAAATATCCGAAAGTGATTTACTTTTAATTAAAGTAACAAACTCATATAGACTCGAGAAAATTGTTTGCGTGAAAGAAATCTAGATGGGTCTATGGGGGTCTAAGCCAGAGGCCAAAGTGAGTGGCGATAAAGATTTCACAAAACCAAGAGATCCATACGGAGCATCATATGGTGCAAGATTCATCATCAAGGGTGCAACAGAGGAAACAGAGTCTTCTTTCACACCGTCGACGTTCTTCAGCTCCCATAACAGACAATAGACGCATCGAGGTTCACACGAACCTATAATATACTGTAACAATTCGGTGTCCGGTATGAACGTTGATCCAAATAAAGAAAACTTTCCGAAAAGGACACGACGTACCGGAAACGAGATGCCAAAATTAATAGATAACGATACGCAAAGATATAGTTATGTGAACCACAAGAGGCCACAGCACCACGCGCGGTCAGGCTCTTAGGGAATCAACCCGCACTTAGGCTCTTAGGGAATAAAATAAGTTTTTTTTAAAAACCCAAAACCCGGTAGCAGTGCGTTAACTGATTCAAACCGGACACACTTTGTATCACAATGTCAATTCAACCATACTCGAACTGGCAGTATTAGCGGAAAACTACATGGCGACCGTGACATCCGAACCACAGGGCGTCTATATCCGAGGTAACGGATATATCCCGTCAGAGGAAGACATCGAGGAAACTACGCAGAACAGCGAAAAACTTGCCGCAGAGCTAGGTGAACGAGCAAGGAAAACTTTGGAGGCGATGAGGGGAAACTTATTCCCAGTATAAAGCAGGATATGTGGTGGACACTCTGGTATTCTGCCACTCATTCCGAAAGCTCGAAACGATCAACTCTCCCCATCTGTTGCATAGGCCTTCGTGATAAGCTTGAGGCAATTAGCTTGATGGTAACAGAGAGTCAGAGACCTCGACCATTTTGTCCCGCAGATATCAGTACTGTCGCTGACGACGCGAAACAACTTAATAGGTCATCGTAGCCAACCGCCGATCGTACGATCGGAACGGTTTGGCTGCGTTGCACCCTCTATGATAATAAAAACGCCGCCGTGTCGGCATGCTGACTAGGTCGAAAATGTTAAGCATAGTCGTAAGAATTTAGGTATATAAGCGCATCGTAGAGTTCAATAAAGCAGTATTCTACTAAACGACAACTCGCATCATAGTGCTTACGTCGGTGGAAGTGCCATCCGTCGAAAGAAACGCGTCAAGCGTAACAAGTACCCTTCGCTTATTCTAATTTATAAACGATTTGTTGGACTCATTCGAAGAAAGTTAATACTTCACCACGTTGGATTTAAAATCAGGGTTTTATCAAGTCCCACTAAATCCCAGGGACTTATCTAAAACGGCTTTCTCAACTCCGACGGAGCATTACGAATACATCCATATGCCAATGGGACTGAGGAACGGTCCTTGATGAATAACGAGCTGTACGATATAGCAGAATTGCACAAGACGTCAATGGATGTATTTTCCACCCAAGGAAGTTATTCTGACTACTATGGTAAACGAGACCAACACCCAGGAAACAATTCAAGGAAGCGAGGTAATACTAGTATCGATATTAACTTTAAAGAAGTTTAGTGGGAGTCAAAGTAGAGGATTTGAAAGTAACACACATTTCGGCCGAAAAATACTCCTTTGCTGACCAGCGGCAATTGTTCCAACTCGGTGTTGCAATTCGCAATAAAGAACACTAAGGAACAACATTGCAAAATCTAGTAGTTGAGTGTAACTTTAATTTCAGTGAAAATGGCAACAATGACCTTCAAAACGATGATGGAGTTGAGCCAAGAGATAAACGAAATCAACAAGTTTATCGACCAACCAAATAACTGAGATTGATTACCAGGGCCTCAATATTCAAGTGATTGCGAATACTATCTATTCCAAAGGCTTGACTGCAGGGTTGGACAAGAACGCCATAAAACAGGATATTTCTTCCATGATTTTACTGTTTTTATGCAGAGGAAACAATGTCGACAAGATGCTTACCCGCCAGGCAGCCCGAGCTAGAGAGCGATCCCAGTGTGGGAATGCTCAACAAACGAGGTCCAATACGGGCTAGATTGGTAAAACCAAGGCTCGATAGTTGGACGCCCGCCTACACGTAGCACTACCGTGTAGGTGTATGCTGTGTGGGGACACCGAAGAGCAAGAGCAGAGACTAGGGCGTTTATTTTGATAAAAACTGTGACACCCCATCTAGTATTGTAAGCGAAATAAACAACCAACCCTGTAAAGAAATCCAGCAAAAGTGTTGTAGGATTTTCCCACAATGAGTTACATTGCATACAGACGATAGAGGAAGTAAAAGGTAAGCAACTCTTTGAGGCTTTAAATACGGTTAGCGAGAAAACGGCTCATTTATCCCAGCAATTAGGACATAGGACAACGCCATTACATGCGGAGCTAGATAGTGCAAATAGCGAAATCAAACGTGCGCTTGTTAGGGTACAATTAATGGAACATGCGCTTCTGGCCCACCAGGTTATCGAAAGCATCACCAACAAATATCGAATGTTGCGAACGATATCAGTAAAGTTTACTCGGGGATGAATGCCCGGCTACCATAAGATGCAGTTATCTTTGAACAAGGTACTGACATAAAGGCACAGCAGGAAGATAACAAAGTCGTTATTTCTGTAACCTGCGTGGTGGTCCAAGAGGCTTATGAAGTTTTTCGAGCCTATCCGGTGTAGACACCGGGTGTACATTACGAAGGGACCAGCAGGAGGTCAAGCCTACAATAACATCCGCTTAGAACAAGTTCACGTCACGGAAACCGAATTAGCTTATGTTATTCTTACCACTCTGATCATGACAATCGGCGCTATCACCGTCACAATCGTTTACCTAAAAAATATTAAAATTGACGTTTTCGAAGAAAAATCGGAGGTAGAATTAAGCGTAGTTAGCGTTCCGGAGCCTTCCCCGATGGTCCCACCAAGAAGAAAGATAAAACCACCGTTTCGGCCGAGAACTTACGCGTACTGGAGGAATGCTTAGGTGTTAAGTAACGATCTCGGGTAGAAAGTTGTAAACCAGAGAAACGTCCCTGGTGAAATGTTGACGATAGTTCGTAAGTTCCGCGTTTAAGCTAGTATATGAGAGCGTTAAGAAGCAACAATAAATCAGTACACATTTGGAACTCAAGAAAGAACGGTGCTCTCACTAACTGCTTGTTTTCAGGTCGTACTCACGGGTCAATCTGCCCCCCAATCCGAAACGCGACTACTCTCTTTGTTCCCCCTTCTGCGGCATAGGCTCTCGAGAGCGCAAGAGCACTAGCGGGAAGGTAATAGGAGCAAAGACGTACAAGCACTTTTGGGGCAGACACCCAATCTGCGTTAACCCTGTTGGGTGACGAATTCACGGGTCCCAGAAGTATATAAGACCAATCAAATGTTTAATAACGGTTCGCAATATTGACCTGGAGGTGCCAGGGTAAGGTTAATCCGTGTGTCGAGTTTAACTTTAGGTCTTTTAAGTCCGCTAGTTGCAGTCGTTTAAGTCATCGCGAAGTTTAAGGTGAAAGTCGTTAGGAGCCATTCTGCCTGGCCGCTCGACTTTCTGTTCACGGCCTTGTATGATCTGGTAGCAAATGCGACTAAAATCATTAATGGGAAAATGAACCAAAACTCTTAAGTAGAGAAGAATATCCTACTTAAGAGAGACGAGGACCCGCTAGGGTATATACTCACGGAAGACGCGTTATACCAGTGCTAGATGTTAGATAACCTAAGACTGTGTGACGTAGGCCCAGCCAAACATAACTTAGAAAATAGTTTGGACTGTTTCCCGGCAATGATGAATAATGGGAGCCTCCACAATTGCCAACGTAGGGAGGTACGGATCACACAGGACTTATGGGTGGAAACTTGGGAGACAAACGAGTGGATGTATTTTGCACCCCAAGAAATTGAAGAATGTGGTGCACAAAAGTATAAAAGACGAGGTTTAGAATCATTTCGAGTCAGTCAAAAGGTAAAATGGATACAATTAAAGAAGCGATCAGAATCTTGGAGGAGGAAGCCAAAATTCGGGGAGAACACCAATCGGCGCCCGAAGTAGACGATGATGAGGGGGCGGAGAGCTGAAGGGACAGCAACAAGGTTGATAATAGTATATGAGATCAACTAATTGTAAAATAAAGGTTCGCAATTTTGATCTGGAAGTGCCAGGGGTAACATCAATCCGTGCGCGTTGCGTTTCACTATGTTTCTCTAGAAGAGTTTTAAAGTTGAAGTCGTTAGAGAGCCACTCTGCCTGGCCACACGCTCAAAACCTTCGTCAGGTTATGTTGCTGCACCTGCAGTGTTGCTGCAAAATTTGTAGAATAAATCAGTGTTAACTCATACTCCGACTTGTTGGTTTATCCGTTTGCACTCATAAATCTGCCAAATCCGAAAGCTAGAAGCACCCAGTCTCCCCTTTCGTAGCATAGGCCTTCACTATACGCAGAGGCAACTAGCTTGAAAGGTAATAGAGATCCAGGACTTCGGTCATTAGCCGGCAGTAGCTAAACTCAGTTTTCTTTCCGTTGCTCACCCTAACCAAACTAGGAGGTCTTCCTTCGCGGGACCTGTTTGGTTAAAAGTGACGTAACAGGTTAGTTTTTCATCAGAATTCATAAAAAAAACCATTATGTAGCATGCTTATGCTATACAAAAAATCCTTAAAATGATGACAATGATCACAAGAAGAATACATACTTTGTATCACAATGTCAATTCAACCATACTCGAACCAACTTGACCTATATTTTCAGAGACGAAACGCAAGCAGATTTTGGCCAGGATAGAAAAACCCATACGGAAGTTTATAAACAATTCAGGAACCAAGAACCAGGAACCACCAGGCAGTAAACATAAACCGACGCACCCGAAGTGCAAGTAGGGCAATTCAGAACTAACCAATCAGGAACCCGAATGATGTCAACTAACCCAATTGTAAGAACCGAATAATGATTATCAAATAAAGTACATGGCAAGCGGAAGACGCCCAGTCTGACCGCGACGCTCAACTCGAAAAAGACGCGTCCCAGTTAAACATTTCTGACGAGACCGCAGCACTCCCCGTTTGACGAACCCCCGCGCTACACAGACATCCGAAAGAACCAGCCCAATCGAGCTTACATGGCGACCGTGACCAAGGAGCAAGGAGTATATATCCGTGGCTACGGATACATCCCCGTCCACGAGGAAGTCGTCGAACTGGCACAGGAGTGCACCAGCCTGGCGCAACAAATTGGAGCTGAGGCCACATCCCTCAGAAAAGAAGCGGAAAACGCGAAGATTCAAGGGGAAGCAGACGTACGCCATCCTCGCGGATGTGCAGTATTACCTAATAAACATGACCCTGAAGTGAGGAAAAGAAAAAACACCATACTTATCCATTAAAGTGATCCGAAAGAAAAATTAAAACAAACATTGAAAGAAACATTGAAAGGTAAAGTGAACATCCGAAAAATTCAAACGAAAGAAAACTTTTCAGAAAGTGAACATATACCAAGGAAAGAAAAGCAAGTGAGATCCGAAAAACTTAAGTGAAAATGATAAAAACAGTTATCCGAAAGTTTGAAAAAGTGGAAATGAAATAAGAAGTGATGTTCATCAGAAATTAGCAACACGTGAGCAACGTTCGGTGAAATAAAAGAAACATACTTATAAAACAAAAAAAACTGTTACAACAGTTCCTCAAAATATCCGAAAGCGAAAAGTAAATATCGCGATACACTGGAACAATAGCGTTGGAAAGAAATCAAAATGGGTCTATGGGGATCAAAGCCAGAGGCCAAAGTGAGTGGCGATAAAGATCTCACTATTATTCAAAACCAGGAGATCCATACGGAGCATCATATGGTGCAAGATTTTAAGATAACATTACTTATCATATTGGTAGCAATTTTGCTTCTGTAAAACCGCCGCCGGAAAAGTAACCGCGAGTTCTTCATTAAGCGTTGATACCACCCCGTCTCTCCGGACCGACAACGCCCTCCGAGTCCGCCGACAACCCTTCGAACAACAAGATCCAGCCCTCCGACCACATGGCGACCGTGACAAAGGAGCGGAGCTATGGCTTGCTAGTGCCCAACTACGAGTATATCCCGTCAAACCGAGAAGTACTGGCACTGATTAAGCGTTGCAAAAAGTACGCTTAGGAAGCACCGGCACGTTTCTTCCATATATTATGTAACCAACCCAACTCTGTTATTCTCGACAATTCATCAATAACCAAACCAAACCCGCCACAGCGTTATTCTTAACTCGCGCAGGGTACATGAAGGCCAAGCAGGCCTACGCGATACTAGCAGATGCTCAATATGAACTCATAAAATAAAATGTTTGAAAAGCATAAATAACAATTAGGGGGACCCGAAGGAAACATCGAAATCCAAAGCTGAGGTGAACGGCGATAAAGACCTCACCATCATCCAAAATCAGGAGTTCCACACGGAGCACCACATGGAACAGGATTTTAAGCTAACAGTGCTAATTATATTGTTAGCAATTTTGCTTTAATTTAAAGTGTGCTACGCCAAGTAAAGTTAGGCGACAAATCGAATGGTAGCTGAAAGGGTTTTCGCACCGCACAGCGACAACGACACCGGCTCTGACGACGCCCCTCCAAGAGTGACACTTAGAGAACCCAAAAAGAAGGAAGATCACATAGCACGTATACACTCTGCTCGGCCGAATGGCAGAAGATGTCAGCCTAGTAGACCGCTTGTGCGAGATACCTTCGAGGTCCTTAGTAACACGCCGAATATATACCATAAGCTGCTGGCACAGGAAGCAGCATAAGGATTGGAGCAGATAATGGCGGAAATAGAGACAGCGGCAGAATGTTACCAGAAAGAAACGATGAAGCTTACTCAAATGTTTTCTATACTGACAGATTACCAGTATTACGCGATAATAAAGGAGATAGAGGTAGAAACCTCACGCAAGTAAGACACGCTTAGTTCTTATTTTTATATAATGGGAAAACTTTAGAAAGAACGCTGCTCGGAGCTTCTCGAAACCCATCCCGGGTTCGAATCTTCAGGGGCGATGGTGGCGACAGTAGAAGTCTGTCAACTGTGAGGCACTTATTCGAGAGCAACAATAAACCCACTTAGCAAAGTCTGATATTCTTCCAGCGTAACTTCAGTAAAAATAGCACGCTATTGAAGAATGTCATTTGGGGAGTGATTCCATTTTTCTTAACAGGTGAAGATTGCATTTAAAGATACATGTATGCTCTCTTTTAGCTACACAGCTACACTAAAGAAATGACACGATACGCATTGTCTAAGAAAACTGAAAAAATCTTTGCAGAACTTTGCGCCTTTGATTTCTGTTACGAACTATCCATTTGAAACCGCTCTCTTGGCGAGCTTGATTGACGATCAGCATATAGCATAAGCCAGATGACCCAATCTGCTCGACCGTTCATCTTAATCCCATTTTTGAGAGTGTACGAGAACATGTTCGAAAATGTGCAGCTACATTTAAGGAGGCTCAGCGTTGGAGCAGTTCAATTGCGGAAAAAATGAAGGAAAACAGGCGTACGCCATCCTAGCCGATGTACAGTACGACCTAATAAAGATACAAATGGTGTTAAAGAAGAAATCTGAACAATATACGAAAGTGATGAAAGAAAAACAGAGAGAAACTTAAAGAAAAAGGTGGAAAAATCTCAGAAATGGTAAAGAAAAATACTCTCCAGAGAAAAAGTATATGGTAAATAAAAACTTCAGTGAAAATTTCTACGAAAAAGCGCAGTGCGACTTAATAGTGAATCAGTGCAAATTGACTAGTGAATGAGTGGAAAAGTTTTTGACAGGTGTAATGTTAAACCCAGAAAACATAAAGACCATAATTGAGCGCCTTAGAAGACTCTATGGCAACCCTGATAGCATTTACAAATCGCTGCTACGCGATTTATTGGCGGTTAGAAACATATCCTTTGAAAATCCACAGTCTATTGTAGACTTCTCAAACGCATCTAATAGATAACATGCCAATGTTAGATAGGCAGGAATATCTGAACGATCAAAGACTGCTAAAAGGTCTTGTGGGAAAATTGCCAACAGATTTGAGGAACACGTGGATAATGGACACACTAGAACAACAGAAAAAAACATCAAGTCCAAACCGTAGAAGACTTCGCAAAATGGCTTACGCCGGTAGAAAAATGTTTGATCCAAGGAACCGATGGACCTGGGAGCGCATCGCCAAATAAGTTAGTTTAGCATAGTGAATAAAGGAAGATCTATCTAAAGACGCCCTCCACACGACTACACGGCTCCCTCCGAAACCCGGCCCGCTACAGATGCATTCTTCAGACAAGATAGGAAACCCATACGAAAGTTTATAAACAATTCAAGAACACGGAACCTTGATGCAGAAGTCAGTTAACATAAACCAGTACGCAAGCAAATTCCAAAAAACTGAAAGAGAAAAAACTACCTGTTAAAAATTGCCTCATCAAACATCCGAAAATAAGAAAGAAAACTCAAACAACAGGGAGAATCTTAAGGAAAAGGTAAATTAAATGGTGAATTATCCGAAAAAAACATAGTGAACGAAAATAGAAATAGACACTGAAAGAAAGTGAAAAGTTTTGCAGTGTACTTATTCGAATATTTTTGGAGTCCTCACCAGTGAGGGAATCACATGACCGGATATATAAAAATCCGACAAGCGTACGCCATAGTAGCAGACGAGGGATACACTCTCATCTGCAAATCCATGGAGAAGAATTGAGTGGAAAGGATAAGTATCTGCTGATACATTTATCACATGCTTGAAAAATATGCAATATCTCATTTATACAGCGACAATGGAACGAATTTCGTAGGAGCCGACAATATATCGGAGGATGGAAATCATGGATGGTGGATGGTGAGATGGAAAGAATAGAAAGGAAAGATAGAAGTCGAATAAAACATAATAACAACATACGATGTCGTAATCATATGGGCAAAGAAAAAACAAAAAATAAAAAAAGAATATAAATATATAAATAATTATAACAAAAACAATTTAAAAATGATGAAATTAATCTCTATCTCGTTTATGGAAAAAATAGATAGAGAAAAAATATAGGCATATACAGAAAAAAGAGCAATCAAACATTATGTAATAAAACGGGCGCGAACAAATATAGCGAAGGAGCCAAGATACTCAAATAAAGTTAGTTGGGGACAGTTAGGACGCGGATTGAAAACGCGAAGCAGCCTGCCGCTGATGAAAACCCCAGCATTAACAAGCAACTTAATAGGTCACCGTAGCCAACCGCCGATTGTACGATCGGAACAGTTTGGCTGCGTTGTACCTTTCATATTACAATATTACATGTAAGTTGAGTTGATCAAAGAGTTCTCTTGATCTTCCAATTGCTCCGGAGTCTACTCCGTGTGTGACAGAGCCAAATATGCTCAAGTAGAGACCATTAAGATGCTTCAAACCTAGGGAATCGAATTCGTTTCCCATTCTGCGGCTTAAGCTCTCGAAAGCGCAAAAGTACTAGTGGGAAGGTAAAAGGAGCAAAGAGAAACGAGCTCTCTTGGGGCAGATATCCAAACATGGGTGACGGTTCTTTGGGTCTCAGACTGCCAAATCCTTCGCTTGGTTCGGGCGCGTATCGCGCTCTACAGTTACAATGTCCACCAACTACTTACAAAGGATACAATGTTGCGTAACATACAAACCGAAGATCCAAAGTCAAAGTCAGCCAACGTGTCAGTTAATGAGTCATAAATTTGAACCGAACACAGCACCGACCTCCAAGCCGTGGACAAGCGCATGACGAAGCGACCCAAAGTGGAACTCGGAGAAAGGTCTTTCGCTGGACAAGCTAGGATAACACAGGAAATAATATTAAACACATACCAATTTTGTAACAAAGGAAAAACTTACGGTAAAATAATGATCACGCCAAACGAAAAAGGTGTTAAGACGTCAGCCGGGCATCAACGAAAAAATAACTGTCCCATTAACTCCATGTTCTTCAAGTAACCTCAGCAGTTTCAACGACCGAAGCGTGGATAGTGACCATTGAGCCGTGTTGTTTACGTCATGTGATCCGCAAATTGCCTGAAAGACAAAAAAAACTGTTGAAAAGCGATCAGAAGTATTTTTAAACATGAATAAACAACCATTTTCCTACGAAAACGTGTCAACATTTGATTTAAAACACTGAACTCTTGTTGATTCTCCATAAAAAAAAAACAAAACAAATGTAAGTTTCGGGCACTCATCAGGAGCAAGAACGTTTTAGACACAATTACCACTTCAGATTAAACACTACCCATAGCGGTAGCGGTCCAATAAGCAGCGTGGAAGCAAATCCGCACGTCAGCAAAACACCCAAAGTCAATAACCACCAAGACATCGCCTAAGAATTCAGCAAAAAGTAGCAACTGCTTCGAAAACTGGGAATCGAAGCGAACTTTTAGCTCATCGTGAAAATGCTGCGTTAGCTGAATTTATTTCGAAACAAGGGAAGCGCTTTGGTGGCTGGTTTCCCATATCGGCCACGTCGGCGAAGCTGAGCAGGGTTGGCTGGTTGGATGAAGGTTTGAAATTTGTTGCGAGTTTGTCTCAAAATGGTCGGAAAAGAAACATCTTTGCTGAAATGACCGAATATCACCGGATTCCAAGGAGATGAAGGAAAATACTTGAACAGAATAGAACATTTCGCCATGATTCGGGTTCCCTTAAGTTGGGCTCAGTATCTTCAACAGTCTTGTCATGCTCCGCATTCGGCTCAAGATGGCTGTTAAATGACAAATTCTTGATAACTTTTCGCGACGGCTCACTGAACTGATTAACAAGGTCTCAATTTAATGTTATAAATCTCAACATATTCACCAAAACCAGAAGCAAAAGCGAAATACAATACAAAGCATTAATGAAACATTGTACAGTGTATTCACTTTTTCTCGGCGTAGTTAGTTGGTACTAAAAGTTACGTCTTTTATTTGGAGGTTCGCCAGTTGGACACACATCTTCAGCGTTGTATTTGTATCACATATTCGCGAGTTTTACTACATTTGTTTACAGAACTGGGATTATTACCTCACATAGTGCTTAAGGCTCTTCACACTGTTCACCACTTAGCCACACGCGTCCGCCATTTGCGACCACTAACTCCAACGATCAGAACAGAACTGAATCGTCCGACTTATTATGAAAACCTTACCGCAGCTTTAGGAACCGCAGTTCAACCTCGCGTGAACCTCCGCGTCAGCATGTTTGGCTTCATCGTCGTCTTTCGCTGGTCCGCACTTAATCTGGGTTGCCAACAGTTCCAACAACGGACGACCGCTGACGGGCTGCAGTCCTGGAGTGGTCACTTTGCACGGTGGGATTAAGTAGAACAATTGGGCGTACACTTCAATGTTTACGAATTTCTCCACGATTTTTATTGGTTTTCACCAAAACTTAATTTAAATTCAAATTCATTCAATTCATGCTTATGTGGTAATGCTTGCAGCTCTTCAAATGAGATAGTTATATTTAAATTCTTAAAACAATTTTTTTATGCTGAAAGTTAACGACAAATTAGAATTATTTTTACTGCTTAAGCTTGTGATCTGTGACACATAAACACTTGGTTTTTTTCTTTCTTCTTTTTCTCTTATGCCACCGTACGTTGGTGAGCCGTGTAACTAACACTCCCATTCTCTGCGCTTTAGATTGCATATTTCATTTAAAGCCTTTTTTATGCATTTATATCCTGTTTCAGACCATCTACTTTCCATCGTATGTTTACAAAATGTAGACCTTCGGCAGATAAGAGATTTTTCTTTGTGTGGTAAAATATTTTAACATTATGTGGAAATCGAAGGGAATAATTTCGGATAAAAATATTCAATAACGATCAGCATTTCTTTGCTACAAAATTACCTACAAAATTCGGATATATAACATGAACTCCCTCAACCAGCATGAGTTTATGAAAATTGGGCTACGCAATCAACTTACGGGAGCGATATCAGAGGGGTCGACGGGCCCATCGGTTTCAAATATTCAAACTGAATTGATGTGCCACCTGTTGCATAACTTTCAGGCGCAAACGTGGCCTCATTTGGGATTTTACCGAAATTGCTATTTAAAAAAATGTATAATTTACGTTTTTAAGTAAATCATCAGAAAATGAACAAACGGTATTGCTTTAGTTTCTGATAAACCTTTTCAGTATAATTTATTTTGTGCAATATAACTTTGTATTATCATACATTACTGTCTCTTATCTTCTCTAACATGTCGTTTCCCATTTACTTTTTTTTTATTAAACATAAATTGTTACCTTCCCAAATAACATGCTCAGTGTAATTCAGCTGAGCGGACTCTTAACGATACTAATACGAATAAATCAGATAAGATGTCAATTCCCGTTCAACTTTATCGACAAGGTGGATCGAGCGCCTGCGATTAAAGCTTTCTTCGTCGTAAAGATGATATAAACCACACATTAACTGATTCGATACCCCTTATACCGATATTGGCCCTGCAGTCTCCAAATTTCAACAGTTGTTTATCGATGGTACCAATTCGATACAAGAGATATAAGGTTACATGTTGATACTGGGAAGCTCTTTTGAAAAGTATAAAAATAGAATAAAATACAATAAAATAATATGATTATATGAAATATTCCGAAACATCAATGGCAAAAATCTCCTCTCTGAAAAAAACTCAGAGCACAACACAGAAAGCAAGACGCTCCTAAACCAGCCTCGTTGGCAAATTGGGCTCTTGATGGCAAATCCGTTTCTACATGAGAAACTAATGATTGTTACAAACTATTATGACCACTGCAAACGACAGTGTAATACAAAATAAACCTATCGCTAATATCATGCAAATGTGAATGCGCTCTCCTCATAGTCTTAAATATGATTGTATTGAATTGATTACTTGTGATGCTCCAATTGATTGTTGTAAGTGTGAGAAAAATTAAGGATAATTCAACGGAAAAAGCACTAACAAACGAAAGACGGCCTAAAGAAGCAAAACATAAGAAACTTAATCGTACGGCGAGCAGAAGGAAATTGTAGTTGGAACAAAGGACAGGGAAAAAAATGTTTGCGACCAAGAGATTGAACATAGATGAGGGAGCAGCTAAAAGGGAATCGATCCTGATCGATTAATTAAAAGCCATGCCCAGCGCTAATCCAAACGTTTGAGCTCGTAAAGGCGGTTGCTTCTTACTCTTCGGTGTACATTTTCCGTATGTGAGATGAATGTTATTGCTTACCAAAAAAAAACTAACATAACCTAATCCCTCGCTTATTCATAACCGAACCCTTGTAGTAATCGTTAAGGAGAAAGTTTGGTTTCCCCCTTCCGCCTTCACTTGGCTTTTCCCAGCTTTCCATCCTTGTCCCCTTTTCCGGCATACGTTTCGTTGATTGGAACAGTTTTCGTTCGGCACCAAATGCTAATCCGAATATAGCGCGGAATCAGAATAATCAGAGTAATCGGCATGGCTATGGAGACCCGATGCGGAAGGCAGCGGAGGTCACATATTGTTCATGTGATGGGCAATTTTATCCGATTCAACTATTTACTGGCACCAGATCGTTCCATTGTTTGAGAAACAGGTGAGCACCTGTTTGATAAACTCTGGCTATCGAAAGCTTTTCTCCTACCGTTTGCTGTCCGTTTGATTAGTTACCGTTGAGGTGTTGATCTCGCCTGACCTGTCGAAAAAAGGTGATACCGGGAATGCTGAAAACCGCGCACTCAAGTGCACTGCGGTGGTACGAACTCACCGGCGGTGGCAGCGGTGTTCGGTGACAGCTGTGTGTGTCCCTGGGCACCGGGATTGGACGGCGTAACCGATGGTACCGAGGAGAGGACACCGGAGAAACCGGGCGCGGTCGCGGACTCTACGATAACGCTCGTGTAGTGTGGCACCGAGCCGTACGCTTCAGCGTACTGCTGTGCATGGTGATGAGCTCGAACTGTCGGTTCCAGTGTGGCACCGTTCGAGGTTTTGCTGCCGCCATCCACGCCGTTAAATCGCTTGAGGACATTGCTATTGGTTGCGTTGTGATTAGTGTGGTTGTTGTTGTTATTGTTGATGTTATCCATGTTGTTGTTGTTGTTAGTGGCGGTGTTGTTGTTGTTGTTGGTGCTGCTGCTGTTGCTGCTGCTGCTGCTGCTGCTGCTGCTACTACTGCTGTTATTATTGCTACTGGCTTTCCCAAACTCAACCCGATGGCTCTGTGAATCGGCGGAACCGACTACCACTCCTCCATTGTTAATGGCGTCAGTGGTGTGGGTGCTGCCATTGCCTGTTGAATTGCCGCCGGCAGCCGGACTGCTGCATTGCAAGGATGAGGTCGGACCATCAACCCCGTTGGTGGTGCGTGCCCCGTTTTGCAGCGGGCTGTCGTTTACCCGTGGTTCCGTTTGTGCAAGGATGCTGCGGTTGCGCAGGTGTGCATGGGTTGCTTCTGTTGGCGCCGGTTGCTCTTGTACCTGGAGTTCGTGCTGGAGGCGGAACGATTGATGCGCTAGCAGTCCCTGCTGATGCTGGTCGAACCCGAGCTGCTGAGATGGGATGGTATCGAACGGCGAGGCAGAACTGGTGCTACCATCCAGTGTTGCTGGCGATGCTTCGTACAAGAAGGCTCCGTTTGGTGTACCACCGTTGGTGGGCTGCTGCTGCTGTTGATGATGATGTTGATGAGTGTGATGGTGATGATGATTATGGTGATGCTGCTGTTGTTCCATCATCTGGTGCTCCAGATTCGGATGGTGTTGATGGTGTTGCTGCTGCGACTGCTGCTGCTGACGTCCATTCACTTGAATCGGGTAATGATGAGTTTGAGTACCTTCCACCATCTGTTGTTGGTGATGGTGATGTTGGTGATGCTCCCGGTAGTCCATATGCTCTTCGTTGGTGCCACCGTGCTGACGAAGCACTCCTGCATCACCCAGCAGAGTAAGTGACTGCACGATCCTATCACTACTCATGCTACCATAGCTTGGCGGTTGTTGCTGCTGCTGTTGCTGCTGCTGTTGTAACTGATGATGCTGATGGTGATGCTGATGATGATGATGCTGCTGTAGATGGTGCTGCATATGGTGCTGCTGATGCGGCCCGTGATGTGCTGCAAGCGCTCCTTCACCCTCCGAGCTACTGCAGCTGTTTGAGCTAGCAGAGAATGGACGCAGAGCGATGGAATCCTGGCGGGAGTCGAAACCACCGTAGAACTGGTCGTAGTACGGCATATCCAGGAACGCGTCAGCCGGCGACGTCTCGGAGCCACCCGGTGCACCATTTCCACCAGCGTCTACTAGCATGCTTCCGGCGGTGCCCGTGGTGGAGCCTACCAGGCAGTATCCACCACCTGTACTAGCGTCACCAATACCACCCGAGGTGGAACCATCGAGCTGGCCCGACGCCCCACCGTAGTGCTGCATCTGCAGCTCGTAATCATCGTGTGTGGAGGACGACGTCGCACCACCATGGCTTACCAGGCAGGCCGTTGGTGCACCAGGTATAGGACCCATACTGGCATCGTCGTCTAGCGCTGCCAGCTGGTGAAAGCCCGAATGCTGCTGCTCCGATTGCTGCTGATGCTGCTGTTGCAGATCCTTTGCCAACAGCAGCGGGTTGTAGGCCATGCTGGCCTGCTGCGGTTGCGGTGGCTGCAGTGGCTGCGGCTCGTTCCCGCCACGACCTAGCGCCGACCCAACAACGGTACCGCCGATCGGAGACATATGCGTCGGTACGCCGGACGTGTGCCCAGCT
Source organism: Anopheles coustani (assembly GCF_943734705.1). NCBI lineage: Eukaryota > Metazoa > Arthropoda > Insecta > Diptera > Culicidae > Anopheles > Anopheles coustani. The sequence continues at coordinate 8,243,092 of NC_071290.1, forward strand.
ACCGTCGCCGCTGCCGCTAGTGCAGTTGCAGGTTCGTTCGCATGCCCACGGTCCTTCAGCCCGGTTCCGCTGCCCGGCGTCACCGGAGTTACGGTCTCCGGCTTGACCGATATTGACGCGTTCTGCTGCTGGTGCTGGGTCGGAGTCGGATGCTGTTGCACCTCGTTTAGCAAAAGATCGTGGGCTTCTTGGTTGCTGAAAGGACAAATCATCCATTATTGTATTTTATTAAACCCTCACGTAACCTAACAATCTACTGATAGGTTGTCTACTTGTTCAGCTAACTGTTTGTTTGGACTCCTACTCACCTCAGCACATAGTTGACGCTTACGATGCAGTGTGGGCGCGAGGAGCGCGTGTTGTGCACGACGGTTGCATACGACTGTACCCAAGCCCAGCCTCCACCCTTCGTCAGAAATCGATAGTATTTTGTCGTCACTTGGCCCTTGTACATCACTGCCGTAAGAACAAGCGGTCGAAACAAAAAAGGCACAATTAATTCCCGCCACCCGACTACTGACGCAAGGCTCAAAGGTGTATGTGTGTGTGTGTGTGAGTGCGCGAGTGAAAAAGGTATCGATTTCGCTCCCGGCAGTTCGCAGGACGAAAGTTTACTTACGGATTTGGTGCGAGTAGCGCATGTGAAGGATGTCGGCTGCGTGCACGTACTGGTAGAGGGTTTTTTCGATCAGGTCTTGCGGCTCGTATCCGGTAAGTTGCGCCACTCTGCGCCATGGCGGGTGCCAGGCGGGAAAATTTCAGAAAACGAGAGAAAACACACGCAGGGGGCCACGTTATATATTTTATTGATTTTCCGACAGCCAAGGGGCGCGTGAGGGGAAGGCGGCGAGCGGAAATACCGGAAGCGGGAAAACGAGCTGACGAAGCCAAACTCAAACAAAGTGAGCGCCGGCACTTAGTACTTCAATTAAATTCGAGATTGAACACGTTAGGAGGATTTCAACGCGTTCCTTTTCTTTGTCGTGCCTCTTTTCTGTCAACAGGCATACCTTAAGCGGGATTGTGTTGCTAATGGATAGAATTGATTTGCTGTTGCTCTCGAAAGAAGATGGAGATGGGTGGAGAATTTGAATACTATCCTTGGGAAGCATGTTGTTACCGGGGAAGTAGGAGGGTATCAGGCAGTATAGGAAAAACACCTAATCGGCGAAACACTTCTCTTAACACATAACACAGAAACAGAAACTGACGAAGCTATAGCGTTACGAAAATGAGAGACCGGGTTGACCACTGCATAGCATTCTGGCATGGTTCCGTTGGTTCTCGTAACTGATCCAGAAGGATTGGAAGGATCAGAAGGATTGGAAAATCAACTATTAGTTATAGATTTAGAAAGGTACGGATTGGAACCTTGCTAGAGTCACCTTGGTATAAGACCCATTGAATAGTTCGCGGATAGTGCGATGTATATTGCAGGAGTTCGGAAGTCACTTACTTGGCGTCGAGAAAGATTAGCTTCAAGTCCATGCTGGCGCGGAACATGAACATGTTCTGATAGAGCTTGATCTCGGTGATGGCCGACGGAGGCAGCGAGTGGCCGACGGCCACGAGGCCCAGATTTTGGATGCAGCTGTGCCCGTCGCCGTACGTTGCGTCGCCCGGGTAGATGCGCGCCTTGAGGTACCCGGAGCAGTGGATCACCTGAGGGAGAAACGTAGCGAAATGTGTGTAGATACGGGAAGTTCAGAACTTCAGAGAACGATGGTGGCATACCTTATAGCCGCTCGTGGTGAGACCTGCGTTGCGCTTCGCCAGAACGCACTTCATGCGCAGAAAGAACGTCCGCTCCACCTCGATCGTCTGTGACAGCTGATGCTGACCGAACGCGTGATGGTGGTGATGATGGTGATAGTGGCCGTGGTGATGATGATGATGCTGTTGTTGCTGCTGTTGCTGTTGCTGTTGTTGGTGCTGGTGTGGTGGCTGCTGATGAGGTCCGTAGCCGGAAGAGGACGAATTGCCGTAAGACGAAACGCCGCTCCCGAGAGGCGAATCGTTCCCCCCGACATGCCGATGATGGTGATGGTGATGCATCGGTGGTAAATCTGCGGTTGATACTCCGGTGGGTAACCCGGCCGAACCGATACTTTGCGGTGGCGAATCCGGGCCCGCTCCCGGATGCAGAAGGTTGGCGTAAACAGGTGAAATAGGCGAATCGGCCGGAGGTCCTGTCTCGCTGGCGCTGGGAGCTGTGGCCGACGGTAACGGTGTCGGTGGCAGCAGCGAACCGGTGTCGGGGTTCGGTGTACCGGCCGGTGCGACGAACATGTTCGGCTGCAGTGACAGCACCGACGTCATTTCGTCCTGGTCGTAGTTGTGGATGTACTCGTAGATCGAGTTGCCCGTCAGCTCCACCTGGCTCAGCCCGAGGTGCACCGAGGCCGTCTCGGAGATGTACATGATTTTGCCATCGGGCGCCACCACGAATATGAAGCCATCGAGCGTCTGCAGCAGGTGCGAACCGAGCTCCTTGATGGCGAGATCGCGCGGATTGTTCGGGATGTGCTGGGAGCCCCAGGCATCGCCAAGACCTAATAGAGCAAAAGTGGCCAATGAATACCTGAGACACGCTGTTCCGCCAGCCTGCGGTACCTACCTTCCGGAAACACCTGACGCATCTTCAGGTAGGACGTCGTCAGCCGTATAATGGAGGCCTTGTCCAGCTGCGAAGTGATGGCGCTCGGCAGTGGGAGCAGCTTGGCCAGCTCCAGGAACTCCGCGTTCTCCTTTTCCCGCCGGGACCGGGCGGCATTCTTGCTCTTCTCCTTCATCGCAGTGTGCGATATAGGACCTGATCAAAAGGAAATAGTTGAGTAGTGAGTATCAGTATCGCCACAAAGCGTTTTCTCTACTCGGTGACAGTGCGCTCATTGTTCGAATGTAACGACAAGCAGCGACCAACGGGGTTTTACTGGAAAACCTTCCACGCTTCAGCACTGTGCACGGTTTCACCAACTTCGACAAAGAGCGATCGACGGTTTTAGCTGGAAAGACGCTGGATTTTACTCCCTCGACAGTGCTAGTAACCAGTTTTGAAATGTGAGATGCCTTCCTAATCGACGGCGACTCATGCATGGGAACAATGTGTTTTCTATTACACGCCTATTATGAGTTTATGACCTCATCGTACGTGACCGTACCGTTCCCGCGCAACCAGAGGACCCCGAGATCAAACTTTCCCCCTCTCCCTTCCTTTCTCTCTCTCCCTATCGATCGGGGAGAACTACGATCCATAGTGGTTTTTTCTTCCAAGCGCGCAGCAGCTCTGTGCAACGGGCAAGATTCTAAGGACCTGTCCTTTCCCAGCACCAAACGACGCATAAGGCACTTTCTCGTACACAGCCCACCACGTACAACCCGACCAGGGTAAGTTAATGCAGGTTTGCGCGTACCAACACTCTCCCGCACAGTAGCAACACCCATGTAAAGACGGTGGACAAACCGATCCATTGTTGGCAAGCCTCAAACTCGAAAGTGAACGTTATCGTAAATCATTGGCACTACTCGGGACTAATAGCTCAGTTGCACTGTACGTGTATGTGTGTGTGCGTGTGTATTTCGAATTTTCCGCGCCGGCAAACGAAAACATTTTTTCCGAGGCGCGCCAAGACGCATCCCGATTCCGATTTTACGACCGTGACGGAAGTTTCCCACTGCCTCAGCCGCTCGGCCAAGGGCGAAAAGTACAGGCTGAGAAAATTCACTGCCTTTCACATGACACGAAGCGGGACTCGATGACTAGTCAAGACTTCTTTCAGTTTGCCAGCCAGAAAAAAAGCCAATCTGTCACCTCCCAAGCTCACTTTCTTCCTGGCGATCGCATGCAAAATCACAATCAAATCACAATCCCAACTCCCCGAGCCGTGCGCGGAAAACTCACTTTTCGGCATTTTGCTTGTCGTCTCTGCGCGCGCGAACGTCGAACAACACGGATCGGAAGATCAGAAGGCACTGGTATCAAGCCGTCACAGGCAATCAAAGGCCAATCCGGCTCGGTTGAGCCGGGTCCTTTGGAAGCGGTTTTAGAATCACGTTTCGACACGGGTTTAAACGACCCGACCGTTAGCGAAGTCGCGGAACCACTGCTACTGGAAGCATCTGCACTTGTCACCGTCCGGCGATCGACTGTGGCATGGCAGTGTTGTTTCCCGGCGCGATCAGCAGGCCACGAGGCGGGGGCCCGGGCGTCGCGGGGCTCGGTGCCGTCGCTTGGGAGAAGTCACCACCACCACCACCAACACCAGCAACAACGCCCGGGCAAAGGGAAAACGACTGGCGACACATGAAAGAGTCTTTCAGTTGTGGCAGATGAGGTTGTAATAACTAAATGATCGCACGGTCGCTACCGGGTTGAGGCCTGGAGATGTTGTTCGAAAATGTTCGATAGTCACGAGGTTTGTTTGAAGAGCTTGTAGTCAGATGGGCCGGACTTCATTCGAGCGGCGTTTTGTGTTGGGTAGTTCAAATTCATGAATCCAAGCGATTTTTGGAACTAAGCGAATAAATCCCAATCTTTAAAGAAGCGATTAATAAACCTTCAAGGATTCATGATTCTCCAAAAGTTACGCGAATTTAAACAAAGATTCGCGAACCCTTTGCCTTCAATTCGCGTAGATTAATGAGGCGACGAATTCATGAATCTTTAAAGCTTAATAAAAATTCATTGATTTCCAATAATTGGACACATTTACAAGAATGAATCTCTCTGCGAAAAACTCACATATATGCCACACTTGTTTTGATTTGGAAAGGGTTTCAGGGGATATTGACAGGGCCTCGCGCTTTTGGGAATTGAACCTACGATCATTTGAACGAGATGGAAACCATGGCTTTTACCTGGTACGCCGTGGAGCTATACCGTTTTGTTTACATTCGGAAGCCTTCGCAATAAAATCTCGCTCGCTCAGTGTCATTGCCATTCCTTCGGGCGAAAGGGGCTAACAAAAAATGGCATGGTGGCGAGTGGTATGACAGGGGGGGATGGAAGGGCGTTGTTTTTTGTTTCCGATTTTGACACTGAGCGCCCTCGGGTTTTGCCGGACCGGCTGGCCGTCGGGTTTGTTATTTGTTGACAGTTGACTGGCTGGCACAGTGGCCGCGACGAAAAACAAACCCGGACCGTCCCGGTCTGGCCGGGGCCACGGGAATCCACTTCACCCTTGTCGAACACACACACATACACGAGTTAGCCTTCTCCACCACCCTTGTGACAATCGGATGCCATTGGATACGCTGCAAAGACGGCTCACCTTGCACCGTACAGTGATGTACAAACTAATAGCAAACGTTGACAACACAAAACCATTGTGGTTCGCACTCTTGGCACAGATTTGGCCCGCGATACCGTTAAATTTGTGTGAACAAAATTGTCCTCATCCTTATAAAATCGCACAACCATTTCTACTTGATAAAAAGTCGTCATTTATTTATGACGTTTTTAAAAGTAGTTTCCATAATTTTCTTATTTTACTGTGATTTCTGCCACATTTAACCTCACTTACGTGGGACGTGCGGCAAATTCTAGGGCATAGTGCCAGTATTTCAAAATTGACCGGTGAAAAATGTGTGAAAACTGTGTAAAACCCCTTATGCAATTTTAATATGTCAAATGACTTCTCTATAAATCAAAATCGTTATCAAATTTCGAGAGGAAAAACCCTTTTCTTGGGTAACCATGGAACTACAAAATGATAAATCTAACGTGTGAGGAGTTTCAAATCAAATTTAAATAAAACAAATAAATAATTATATCATTGCATATTCCATCATTATTATTTGACAACCAATGCAATTTGCTGCACTTTAATTTGTTTCCGATTTGGGGAGAGGGAAACAAACCGCGGCCAACGAAGCGTTTGTGAGATGTGTGTCACGCTTGCATACGGGTGTTTATTTTGCAAAACAAAAAAGGGTTTCCTTTGCGCCCCTATTACCTGACGTCTTTCCGGATGTTCGAAGATGTACACGCACGCAAAGATGCAAATCGATGTGACAATCGATGGAACACCCTCCTCGCACAAGGAACGCTAACGCTCATCGCATTGTCTATAAAGGACGTACCAATAATGAGCCCACAGTTCCCGGGCCGACCGGGAAAATCTACGGGCGATCTGACAGGAGAAATCAGATATCCTTTGGGTTGTGTTTGAACGAGGACAAAACGTTTCACGTTGTAACGGACTCCGCTTCATTTGCTTTTCACTTCATTCACCATCGTTTGATTTTGTTTTTGTTGCGGAGAAATCATGTCAAATTTTACATTACATTTACTCCCTACAGAGATAGTACAATGTGTTTTGTAACGTTTTACATCTCTTTTGTGTGAATTCTTCTTCTTCTGATGATTTAACCTACAAATGTTTGCTATACTTCCTCATTGGGATGGATTTTCTTTAGGAAAACACAACGTGCTGCAACTTTTCGCATGCTATAAAGCCGAGTGTTGTAAATATAAAATGTCATTAAACAACAATAAATCTATAACATTTCTATAGGCAGGATAAATATCTAAGGCAAACTCCATTTTTAGTATAGGATTGCTCGCTTTCGGCAAGCTTTCGACTCAAACTAATAAATACGATATACGAACCCTACGACAGTTCATTGACCCAATACTGTGGTGGAGTTAGGTTTCGCTGCAGAGTTGGTACCTCTTACAGATTTTGAAAGAATTGGTGGTAACTTCAGGATCTGTACGATTTGTTTTACTTTCGTTCAAAAACCCAATAGTTCGCGGTTAGAGCTTAAAACAATAGAAATTTTACTTTAATAAAAGTGCCCCGAAGGTTGGGACGTCAACAAACCGAATTCTGTCAAGTGTATCTGCAAGCGTTACCTGCCTCAAGCATGAATGAATTACGTGCCACAGACACGGTTGAAGCAACTCACGTGATAGAGTTCGAAAAAGAGGTGAACAAAGCACACAGAAACACACCCAGGCACACTTCGCAAAATAAGCTGCTCATCCCTCACGTTCTCCACGGTCCGAGATGAAGTTAGGAACATCGATTAGTGGGTTGTTAAAATATGTCAGATGATGGTTCGGTCCGACCATCCTCATAAACATCCTTATTGCTGAGACGGAGCCGGTTAATCATCGGTGTGCAAGATTTACGACCCTTCCCCCATGCCACCAACCAATCACACTTGTCACATTAGCGGCCGCCAAGGTGAGCGTCGTAAAAACGTAAACCTGTAGTAGCGATCGATCGCACCGATCGATGCAGTGCCGGCTTTACTATCGGCCGTTTCGGCACGGGTTCGACGTTTGGTGCCGGGGATTTTCCTTCGGAGGACAGTGCCCCCTCCCGCTGTAATGTCAATTCGGCACGGGACGATGCCGGAAGACGGAATGCTTTACGAATGCGCTTATATTGCGGCAACTGATTGCAAGCCCTTGAGCCGATGTTCCACAGCGCGGGTGCAAATCGCTGGTCCGGCGAGGTGTCGGGAAGATAACAACCAAGCCGCATTTTCAGGTGGCCAGTTGGAAGACATATTTTAGCCTTTCTCATTTTGTCTCCAATAAACTGACAAATCGAATAAGGGCGATGGCACCAACTCATCCGGTTTGCTAATCCATGCACATGATCGAGCTGCTAAGCACCCGGCAGATGGTCGCAATGCAGCTGCAAAATATTGGGTCACAGGTTAATACACTTTCACAATTAGCTCGCTCGACCACACCATCATCATTTACTGTTCGCGAGCGTTCGGGTTTTCTAATAATTCTAATAATAGCGACGGCAGCATCCAGTCCGCATTTTGTGCAACTGTTGAACCTAGTACTCATACAAACACATATTCACAGGCCCCCGGCAGATGGTCGCCAACAAGGCTCCTCACAGTATTCTTCCATCACAGAAAGAACAACGGTGGCAGGATGCATTTTTATTTTTAGATTGGCGAACATAATAGTGTTCGACGTTTGGTGCGTTCGGTTTCTTACCAGTAAGCTGTATAGATCCTATCCGTACAGCATACTGCATCAAGAAAACGCATAAGATAACTTGTAACAAAACAAAACAAAAAAAAAACGCAGTGTACGATGCATAATAGTAAGCAAAACATCTGAAGCTTCTGAAAATTTTAAAAATCAATTTTGATTTAAGAGATTTAACGGTTCCCAAAATAATATTTGTCGACATGTTTCAGTTAAGAAAAAAAATAAATCACTTACACTTCAAATGTGTTTACCAATGCGGGGGAAAGAAACACTTGCGGTGTTTTTCTTCTTCCATTTTTACAAAGATATATTTGGTTTTCCACTCGTCGAATTGAATTTCAAGTATCATTTAAAATTATCATTAGCTTCAATCTACCTCAATGGTATTTTATTTAAATGTTTTTTATTTGGTTTATTTCATACGATATCAACAATTACTAATCAAGTTTAATCAAACGGCTGTTGTTTTATGTAAAGGAAAAAATCAATTTTGCAATTCATCATGAAAATAACCGTAAAAACCTACGACAAATGCTTAGTTTGATTGTTATTTTTCAGAAGGGGTTTAAAAAAGTTATTCGCCATCGAATTGACCAGGTTTTACACACTACTTCATCCGATGTAATATCCCTTAAAAATTTAGTCCAGTATTTCGAGCAGATCAATCCGAAAGAGTGATATTTCGCATCGAAAACTGTTTTACAGAGGCCTTGCTTACGTGGATTGACATTTATTCTGCTGAAAATCAATTTGTCATCCATAGCATCATCAGTTAATGAGTTCGAAAAGGTGACTAAAAGTTCTAGAAATGGTAGTGCGTTTAGAAGAATTTCGCGCTCTGCATGCGATTAGCGATTAAGGGAACTTTGAATAAAATGATCATCCCCAGAGTGAAAGATACTCCGGAGTTCAATTGCCTTTAACTTGATTGGAGAATGAAGAAATAAATGAGAATTGTTATATTACTTTTAACATTTGTTTTGTCGATACCGGATGATTTGAAACAACACTGCGATCGATTTGTTTTGTTTATAAAAGTATTCATGTTTAAACATCACCTCTTGGCACCAATTTTTCTACCATGTTTATGCTACCGTAATTAGTACCGGCATCAGTGAAGGCCATTCATCTTGATAAAAAATAAAACGGACTCTGTTAAAGCATAGAAAAAGTAAATTGAAACATACTGGTGGATAGTTTTCCAAAAACCGTCAACATATCCGAAGCATTGCGCAAAACGGACCGATGCGTAGAAGAATCGTCAAGTCTTTCACTGAACAAATTTTGACAAAAAAAACGTGCTACAGACTGTGACATAAACAAACATCCTCAGGTCAAGCGCACGACGCTATATGGTTGTCGCGACAAATGAAACGCGTGATTGGTTTCAAATTCAAAATGGGTAGTGAAGTCGAATGTTAAAAACCGAAAAACATTAAATTGTAAATTATTATAGACGTTCGCTTTGACCGGCTGGGCACTGGTCGGAAAGATGACGACGCGGATGCTGGGCAGACGTTGCTCGGCGCGCTGGAACATTGTTTTTACGACCCGTTCGTGCTTTTCACCAAATTCAGCGAAACCCCAAACCCCTTCGTGCGCTGCCACGCTCGTCCCATGTTTTGGCGAACGCTCTCTCGGTGTCAACCCAAACGGGCGTGTTATGTTGCTTATGGTTTATGTTTTATGCTGCCCCGACCCGTTACATGACTCCCTCGCGATCGTTCCGTAACACTCGAAGAACGCGAAAAGCGGCGATTGTTTGGCGATCGGGCGATATGTTTACGTTAGGCTCCTCGGAATGCGCCTCGGGTTACGCCACGCACGGGTGATCACATCCGTGACAAATGCCTGCTCCGACAAACCCGCACGATGAGTCCCGATGAGGTGACCCCGGACGGAAGCGCTGTGAAAATAAAGAGGCGACGCGCGCGGGTACTTTGTCTTTAAGCAGTACGCCGCGCTTCCGGTGATCCGGTGAAAAAGGATCCGTGCCGGGTCACCCGCAGGCGGAATCCTCGCTATCGAACGGAAGCTGTATGATGGAACACAACCAAAACAAAGAAAAAAACCTTCGAACCTACCAGAACCTCCAGCGTAAACTTCAAGCTTGCCCAAACCTCGCTCGGAAAACGTCACGTAATTTGTTACTTCATACTATGCATGACTTCATTTCAACATTACGCCTACCAAACCGAGCATCTGCGGAGCAAGTTGGCCCGGTTTTAGGTTCTGTTTAGTTTGGCTGTCGATATCTCTGATTGCTCCAAAGGAAACACATTTTCTTCTAAATCAAATGAAACTTTGTTTCCGAGGAAACACTTTTTCACGAAACAAACATACGAATGTCGCGAATGAGAACGAAGGTGGTGGATTTTAAGTTAAACGATCGTGCCTAACTTAGGGCCTGACTTCACCACAATTTCACCAGGATGCGATCGCCATCTATTCCAAAACATATTTTACATTGAAAACCTTGCCTTAGAAAATTAGGTGTGGCTGGGGTACTATGCACCTTTTCCGATTTCCTATGGAAAACGCGTTATGGTGCCGAAAAAAATGGTATGTGAACTAGAACATGGTCACCCTGTGAGTTTGATAGCTCTACATCGACAGAAACGCGAAGTAAAACAAAAAAAAAGATCAAACAAACTGAAACGAACTCGTATGGATCTAAAATAAAGATGTTGATTAATAAAAGCATTGATTCTTTGCATTTACTTCCGATCAAATCGCAGGAAATTTTTGTTCCTTTTAACTGATCCAAAATTGATACAGAAATATCTAAAATTGTACTTGTTAGAAACTGAAAAAAATCATTTTTCTTTTAGTAAAAAAGGAAAACTTTACCTACAGGTTACAAGCTCGAACCTTAACGAACCAAAATGTTTGATAAAATCAACAATCTCTAGTAAATTTCATTCAACAATAAATAGTATTCCTTAATGGATGGATATCACCCCAGGAGCCTCTAGTTTTCACCATTATAGGCAGTGGATCTTCATCAATCGTGCCGTGCCTTATCAGGAAAACACTTCTCACGCCTCACCAGGCTCTGATCACCGGCTTCAATTTTTGTGACATAAGAGACCTTACGGACAAATTTTCTTCCGAATCAAACTACACGTCCTCGACGCGTACAAAGGCTATAGATGTTAATCGCACGATCATGCCTAATCAGGGAATCACTTCGCACCATTTGATTTTTGAGTCGGGTTTTCGCCTTTCGAGCAAACGGTTTCTCGTACGACACTGTTGGTCACGTTTATCAATTCTATCAAACGTAATTTGCATCATAATTGGAAGGACTTCCATTGTTAATACTGTTGTCGTGGGTTCCTCCTTAAGAACCATAGATTAGGTCGTTGTCCTAAGATGTCAGAACCTAGGCGATCGGACCGACTTGATACCGGGACGGTGGGCCTCGAGTAATTACCTTAGTGGGAAACAGCTTCACAGTAGATTTGCCAAAGGTTGATCGTTTCTCACCGTCAAGAGGTTGATCGAGGATGAGTTGAATTCTGCGATCTCCGGAAAGATTCAAGCACGCTGCTAGTTATTCGCCAGCTTCCTGGACATTCGGACTACATCCGTTCCTCCTCTCAGAGGTATACGCACTTTTGGTTTAAGAACATTCACTAAATATTTTCAAGGACACAGCTAGGCGCTAGGACTAACTACACTCTGGATCTCTAATACTCGATCCGTTTACTCTCGATCCTCAAAGGATGTTGTACAGTACACTTTTTTAACCCACCCACCCACCCACACAAACACACCTACAAACACTGTACCATGTACGCAGCACCGCTAGACCCGACACGTCAGGTCGGATGGTTCCCGATCGTCTGAAGAGCGACCGACTCGGGCGACGCTTGCAAAGGCCAGCTTCGGGCCGAACTTTGTTGCATCCTCGCCACGGCCACGCGCCTCAAGACTCCCAATCTGCCGCCGTCCACCCGTGTCACGTAGCGAAATTCGAGCCAGCGAAACCGAACCGCTATGGTTCGCTCCTGCTCCTGCCAGCTTCCGAGCAGACTTCAAAACAAAGGATGTTTTCGTGCGTGTAGACAGAGCAAACAAAGGATGTTTTCGTGCGTGTGAGCGAGCGAGCGAGCATCCGGAAAAATGTGGAACGTCCCGGCATGGACGGGAGGCTGCGGTCGGTCGGTGGTGGGAATTGCGTGAGATCGTGATTTTTCCATGATAAATCACAAACCCATAATTGGGTGGAAGAAGGAGTTGCAAGGAGGGGGAAAAGAGGCGTGTTTTTCAGGGCCTCCTGTACGAAAAGGATAGCTGTTTAGCAAACATGAAACGGAAGAAGGAGAAGCGTATGGCGTAGGGTTGAGATGGTGCCAGGACGAGAAGCAAACCTTTGTTCAATGAACGACGAAACGACGAACAGAGCGCGAGAATTCTGAGTCTTGAACTTGGTGAAAGGAGAGGGGACCGAGGGCTTGGGGGGAGGGGTTGCAATAACATGAAAATCGAAGCACGTCACGCACCAGGCACATTTGCGTACGCTTGTTGTTGCCCACCCGGGTTTAGGGCAGGCGACGCGGTGACAGATAATCGGATCGTGCCTTTTTGAAAAGGATTGTACGGGAGAGGGTGTTTGGGGTGACGGGAAGCAACATTCACGATATAAAACTCGAGCAATCATAAACACACATCCACTGAAATAAATGAACATAATCAAGAAACCTTTGGAATTAAATTTTGACATACGAAGTGACACTTCAAAGGAATTTTGCTACCTTCAATATAGATACAACAGCGTAGAACCAGATTGATTCCATTTTTACTTTGAAATATTAACGAACTATTTTGTTTATTCCTACCTCCTTGAAGCAAGTTGCATATAGAACAACTATAAACCCTTTGAATTCAAGATACTTCATGTAAGAAATTATGCTAGCGAACCTACAAATTTGGATTCAATCAAAACAACCATTCTCGACAACACTACACCTGGCTTAAATCCCCATTTTTTGAATCGACATAGGGGAAAGGGTGTTTTATGCACCAGTTGCGAACATTTGATTGGCTTGTACCTAGCTAAATAATGCAATTTAAAAATAAACTTATATATGTAGGTATAAAATCATTATATTGAATTATTATTATATCCCAGATGTTGATTTGGGAAATTGAAATAGATTGATAAGGAATTGATTTCGAAAATCCTTGTATTGTTGTTGCGGAGACAAAAACTGAATTTGGAAAACTGTAACTGATCTAAATATGTGGCGAAATATTAATTATAACAAAATTAGCCTCTTTTTAGTGGTTTTGTTGTTACTGGGAGAAGGCCTCTCTCAGATGAGAGTTTCTGTGTCCGACCGACGCTATATTATAGATCGCTGGTCAGTCGTTCGTAATGCCGGATTTCATTGTAATTAAGTTTAGTTAAATTAATTGCATCATTTCGGACGATCAAATTTGTTTTCGAATCACAAATCGTCCAAGCAAGTATGAAGCGTTTCCGTAAATTGAAGTCATTATTGGCATGCTGTATTTTACCCCACAGCTTAGGACATTTTCAACATAAATTGTTAGGTAACTTGTCAATTTTTATGTTGTTTAGCTTCTATTTGGTGCGTTTTGCATAAACGAACATAAATTCACTAATCTTGAATCGCGCAAGGAATGTACAGTTGCTCAAAGTCCCCTATTTTTATTGATTCACGATGCTTCATCAAATGCCCAAAAGTTTTACAAATTATTAATATAAAACATGTTCTAGAAAACATTTAAAGAAACTTGTGATAACATTCTTACAATTAAACATTTTAGTGTTCAAAGGAAGGAAATCGGACGGCTCATTAGACAATATCAGGAATCGATATTGCACGGTTTGAAGCATGTAATATAGAACCAAGCAATTTGACGTTGTTAGGACACTTTTAAATGTGTTGTTCTACAACAAATTAGACTTATCTGGCCCAGTTTCACCCTTTCCAAAAGAGAAAGAGTTGGATCGCATTTGATAGTTGCAGCATGAGCTGAAGAAACTCAGCAAGTATCTAAGGTAACGTCAGACTACTTCCTGGGACCGTGTCCGGGAGTCCAACTTTGTAGGCAGCGGCACCGATCAAACGTGCCTTAGTTAGTTCAGTGCCACCCTAGACCGACTTTAGAAACCCCTTCCAAACGGACCGTTTCAGCTGCGAGAAACGACGAAACGAAATGTCAAGGCTCGCGTGAACTTCGGTCGGTACGTCACTGTTGGCACATTGTAGGCTTGATGGACCAAGCGAGTGGGTGAAGCCGTAAAAATCGATGGGAAAAAGTTACAACGATAATAACATTCTTCTCACATCTCGCGACATTAGTCACGGCGACAAACGGGTGACGACCGTTGGACCCTCACGTTGTTTACTCTGAAGAGCGAAGATGCGAGGATCGGTGACGCGTTCCGTAACGTATTGGCGTTGGACACACTGTATAACATTGTAATAATCTGTCATAAAGTACGCGCACTGAAGCTGAGGAGTTCATCCGGTTGTGGGGGGAACAACAAAATTCCCAGTTCTCCAACCCATCCAAGCACGCTGCGGCTTAAACCTGTCACCAGAGTAGACCCCGAGCATCCCGGATGGCAACTCTTCTAAAGATTATCTCAAATTTTGCCGCACAGTTTCCCTATATTTGTTATTCCGCGGAGTTGTTCATGATTGGCGCTTTAAAACCATATCATCCCCTCTAATGGGAGAACTATTAAAACGACACGGTCGGAATATTAAGGATGTTTCGAGGCGAGATTTCTTACCAGCTCAGCTTGTCAGCTAGCGTTCATCTGTTTTTTTCTCTGAGGCGCAATGTTGTTCGTTTTGTAGTCTGGCACCTGCGCATTCACGGCTCTAAGCTCCTCCCTTTCGCAGCAAGCGCATGCCATAAGGCGTCGGGGGGTGATTATAGCACGGCGCTATAAATTGTTACCCTCAGTAACAACAATAAAAAAAAACTCGCAACAATTCAGTTCCGGCGGGACAAAAGTGATTGTTTTCTGATGGGAAACGGCGTCCGCCAACCCGCCATATGGAAGTGGTTCCGAAGATAAGGCACGCGAGCAAATTGCTGAGCAAACAACCTCACCATTACCTCGCACTGGTTAGACGTCGTTAGAACAAAACGGAACATCCGATATTCCGACATGCGGCGGCTACTTTTCTAAGAGGGAAAGTTCGGAGCTCCGTCAACCTAGACCAGGATTAGAGAGGGCGGCTGAGCTATTGAATTGGTGTTAAGGGCCGAGTGTTTTGTACACTGCGGGGAACAAGAATAGCACCACCACGTTTTCGATTTGCCAATATTTTCGAATTTTCCTTTCTGCATGAGAATGTACAGTGTGTAATCGTATGACAATCTGTTTAATATTTTTTTAAGGGTAGAGAAAATGGGCCAATAAAATAAAACCACTTTGGTTCTTGTTAAAAATTTAATTATATTCTGAAAAAATATGAAAAAAAAATCCTAGAATGAAGAATGGAACAATTTTCCCATTTTGCCGACGACATACATCCACTAATTTACCAGCAATCAGAATTATCATCTTACGTGATGTGGGTTTTAGACAATAAAAAAGAGGTTTACAAGTGGCTATTAAAGCCTTTTATCAGGATACGAATTTATCAGGAAAAGTGACAGTGTCAGCCTCCACAAACATTGTATCATTTAATAATTTTAATAATTTTAATAATTTCAAACAATGGATACAAACTATTTGCTTCTGAAATCATGAACATTTATTATATTGTCTTCTTTTGATAGAAGACACAAAATAATTGACCAGCAGCTATATTATACAGTTTTTATTTCAATCATTTTTCTATGAACAATTCATGTATACGCTTTGAATAATTATCACGTGTGGACTAGCTGATTGGCCCTTGACATAAATTATAGCATCAACCACTAGGCATGCATTTCGCTTTAGAAATGTATAAATAAGAGCTAAGTAAACTAAATCTCTCTCTTTCTCGCTCATGAACAATTCATTTATAATCGGTAATACTCAAAAGATGTAAAACTGAATTTAATAACACTCTAAGACGATATCTTCACAAGAAATGTACATGTTTCGCCAATATTCCCAAAAAAAAACCATGTTGGTGCTATTCTTATTTCGCTCAGTGTACGATTGGATGTTTTTCGATAATTGGCGATACGAGAATGGCGTGATTGCATTAGATATTTTTTATCAGGATCGTTCGCTGTATAACAGATGGCGCAGAATGAAGAGGATAATCGAACACCAACATTTGAAGAACAATATTCAAGGAGCTGCGCATTATGCTGGCCAATAAAATGTGTGTGTATGCCAGTCTTCCAAAATGTGCTAAATGTTAAAATGTTAGCAAGTTAATTCAGCAATAAATAATAATAACGATAATAATAGGATAGTGCATGGCAACAAAAAAATAATCCAAAGACTTACTGGCTTCGTTTAGTTTACTACGTTATTGTATCATTAATGGCAGATTGGTGAATCTACAATCAGTTTATCCAAATCCAAGAAACATTAATAATTACTTAAAAAAGCTCTAATTCATTTCGACTCCTTTCCAATGCCATCTTACCTAGTCACTAAGCTTTCTGAGTCAGACAGGTCGAATGGCTAGGTCTTACTGAATAACGTAGCTTACTAAGTAACTGAATAGTTTGCAGAGCTATTCAGCTCACGGTCTTGAGCGAAATTAGTTTGATTTGTTCACCAACCAAAAAGTCAAAGCACTCAACACTAAAATGTAAAAATTAAATATATCCTTTCTGCTCTTATGTGCGACTAAGTAAAGGAAAGTGTGGTTAGATGCCCGGGTAGTGTAAAATGCACCGGATCTTTTTTACTGAATTATACTTACCATTTTAAAAAATCAAGTAGTAAAACATGTTCATTGCTATGTCTAATACATCCTACGAAAATGCCACGCCTCTAAAAAAAGGTTCAACAGAGAAAACAGGATAAAACATACTATCCCAACTAAATTAACTCTAATTTGTACGACTTATGCACCAACAACTCACATTTTTTTAATTTTTGAGATTTTTTATTGAAAAATATGATGTAAATCTCGTAGAAACAAAACAAGTTTTTATTTAGATTTGGAAGTAAATTTAACTAAATTTCTTGACGTATTATACTTTGCGATGGATTTACAGACACTCTAAAAACATCAAATCGAAAACTAGCCCTGATTTAAAAAATGTTTCGTCCTGCCCGCCTGGAAAGAGAGTGCTCTCAAAAATCTTCATTTTGATAACAATCTAAGGGTTTAAACGTCGTTTTATTATTTTTTGTTAGTAGAAGAGGAGATAGCAAATCTATCAGTGAAAATTTGGGTTATTTTTCTTGAATGGATTGAAAGAAATAAATGTTGTCACTTAACACGTTAACTGCCAATCGTTTTTATCACACTTTTTAGTACAATATTTTTTAATAAGCGAGTTTATAACATTTATTATACCTTCGGTTTTTGAGGGCAAAGCAAAGCCTTAGCTTCCCAAAGAATCGATATCAAATATTACTATAATTTTTATGTTGCATTTTAATTTATTTCTGGGGCAACAACTTTTTAGAACTAATGACAACTAGCTATCAAAAATGATAGCCATGACAATCAACGTGTGAAGGGGTGCATCTTGCCTCGCATTACCTTACTTTCAGCACTCTTATATAGGTAAGTAATTGATCGGCTTCTCTTCCGGTCTTCCGACCAGCAACCTCGACCTTCTTGTGTTTAGGTAGTGCATTTTAGAGCATCAAAGGAGCAGATTTTCCGTTCATTGCGAATCCTCTCCAATCGACCAGTGAAAAGGAAAATTACAACACCGGCGATACCAAACCAAACTTCAAGCATTGCATTACTATAGTTTCCCAACCGATTCACCCTTCCGCCTTTTCCTTCTTCACACGTGATATGGTGGTAATTGTCCGGAAAATCCCTACACCAACAATAACACCCACATGCGGCAAGCAAAAGTGGAAAACGGTGGCAATCCTCGCGTCGATAACATGGAAGCGACTGACAACCGTTGAGTGAAAGGCCGGCGGGTGGCTGTGGGAAAACCAACAACGTAATCTCGTCCTTCTGCTGACGCGGGAAAAATGCACGGAAACCCCCCCGACAGAGGGTAAGTCGACCCGTTGCCGGTGGCTTGTTTGTTTTAATTGAAATCGGAAGATAATTGCGCCACACGTACGCGCCACCGATTTTCATCCCTTCCTTTCTCACACATACACACCAACATAAACCGGCGGAGTAAAGAGGCGCGCACAAGAGCAACACTCGGGGCACGTTTCAAGTCGAGTGTTTTTCTTTTGTACTTCGAAGTGTTGTTTTTCCTCGTTAGGCCCTACGCTTTCCCAGCGGGGAAATCGGGGAAAATCTCAGCCACAAGCATCCCTTTATTGAAACGCGAACCTATGCTGCCTTTTGTTTTTTTTCTTGTTTTTTTGGTTGATCAAAACCACCTAAACAACCTTTTCCACTTACTTATTGTTTGATTGATTTCCTTAGGTTTTTGTTTTTGTTGTCGTGCATTGTCTTGCTATGTTTATTTAAAATGGCCCTTTTTTAAATTTCCCGCTGCACCTGAACTCATACATGACTAGCGAGTGGATTTTCCGACGATGACACGCTCGATGGAAATCCTTCGACACGTGCCCCAAACGCCACTATAATGAGACCTCCGAGAAAAGTGCCTCGGGTGAATTTTTCCTCCGCGCAGGTCGATTAAATGCATACGGACGCAAATTTTTCGCCCACCGGAAGGTCAAAGCTGCAGGGAAGAATATAATTTGACCGTCGTTCGTTTTTTTTCTTTTTAGTTTTACCATGCAATTGGAAATAAATTCACGTGTGGCCCGTTCTGCGTCACCAATTACCTGTGTCCTACGATTTTCCACCCGGCGAAGCAACGTTTCCACGTGCCGGCGCTGCGGGAGCTTGTTTGAAGCTGGGAAAACACGTGACGGGTGCAAATCATAAAGTCAGCGTATTTGTTCCCTTAAAATACAAAAGAAAACTGGTCGAAATATAACTGGAACACGTGCCAATCGCCGTTTGAGCATTTGGAAGTGGAGTAACTAAACAGGCCAACGCCCACAGTTTACTCTCGTCAGCAAGAAAACGTTCGAAGGAATGAACTCCAAAGGTGAACGAAGTATTGTTTTGCTTCAATGCATAAATCAGAATAAAAACGAAATGAAAAACAAAAGGAGAAAAATATTGAAAACCGATAGAATATAGCAATAAATCATGTGGGAAGGCGAAGACAAATTTTCTTGGCGCTAACAGATCCCTCGGGCCTTTCGCACAAATGTTTGTATAATTTTGTAATGATAATACACTTTTTTAAACATAAAAAAGATCTGTATACGTGGAAAAGAAACTGGTGCTTCTATGTGATATGTCATTGTGTTTTATTTTAATTCTCAAAATGATTCAACTTTTGATAGCTTCCTTTATTTTCATCATACATTTTTGCAATTATTTTAAGAAGATAATTTTCCCATATGGTGATTAGGTTTTTATCTTTTTCTGTTTTTCTTCTAGATGCTTCATTGCAATTGTGAAAAGTTCTCGTCAAATCAAAACGACAATCAGTTAGATAGAAAGGATGGTACGGTTTTTAAATATTACTGATGAAATTAGAGCAAACTTGAAAAAAAATCAGTTTTTTGATAATTCGATAGTTTGTTAAAACATTGTACAAACTTTCTGACTTGACTGTTGAAAGTCTTTTTAAGTTCCCTTATCTTCTCCAGCCCGTTTTGCGGGACACGTTGTTGTGAACACAAATGTTCATTACCTATTCATATTCATATCTATTCGATTTCGAAGTGTGTAATAGCATAAAATTAAATCCAACCTATTCAACAAAAAGCTAACGAAACACGTTATATGTACTGCTAGCGTGCAGTGTGTAAATATGATAAACAATGCTGAAATTAAACCATCAAATTAGTTGGTGCTTGTTTCGCTCTAAATGTAATAGTAAGAACATTTGTTCACTAAAACGTGCTAAAACGAGACCTGAATTCAAGGAGTGAAATTGGGAAATAGCATGACAGTTCCCGAAGGAGTCCTTCACATCAGTATCGGTAAGTGGCGACAGGAGCAATCGCAGTTTCGCCAGCGTTTGCTTCCACCTGGAATCGACAGACGGTTTCGGTAAAGAGTCTTCCCCTTGGTCGCCCCGGGAACGTGCCCCGGACAATAACAATCTCGGTCCGAAGTGGAAACCGGAACCGTGGTTCCAGCTCGCTAACTAATGCAGCCGCACGTTCGCGTTGTCCTTTTTTTTTGCTCTTTCGGTGGCGTTTGGTGGGGCACAGGCAAGAAAGAAAAGCAGAGAGAAAGAGAAAGAGGGCGAAAAAAAGAACAACATAGCAAAAGCCGATAAATGATGTGTAAATCAATGGCTGACAAGCCGTCGACGAGACGAAAGAGCATCAAAAATGGCCCAGTTTCCTGTCGTTTTGACGGCGAAAGAGCAAATGCCCTGGTTTGCTTCATGCAGAAGGGTTATTAGACTTCATCCGAACCCTTTCGTTTTATAACGCTGAAATAAACATCGGGAGCGGTTGATGGAAAATCGCGGGAAAGCTAGAAAGATCTAGTTTGAAAAGTTAAAAATAGCTCTACCATGATCACGTACCACGCAGTAACGTTGTAGTGACACTGGAATAGGGTTCCCTAGTGGAATAGTCTTTAAGACACGTTCCAAATCGACCGTTTTCGCTGGACTCGCTTTGGTTGTCGCCGTTCGAACGTGATCTTCTGGGAAAATAAACCAAAACAGTTAATACCATACGGTGATGTCAAAAATTGACTGTCTTCAGCAATGTCGAACGAACTTATTTTACTTTCGAATAATTATTCAAATATTATTTTACAAACAACTTAATAATTGATAATTATAGCTAAATAGTTGAAGCAGCTCGAATGCGGTTAACGCACCGGAAATCTGTGGTTCCACCGTTTTCCCCCGGGGTCGGTCATGTGCCACAGGTATTTCCATCCCAGGCACGGGCAGCATACCTACCCCAAGCTCCTGAACATATGCATCAAGCCGGGAACATAACACGCCCACCGGTGCACAGCCAACTCGATGCTGATTGGTCGCTATAAAAAGGCAGACAGTGCCAACTACCCCTATTCACGGGGGTTGCGGCGTGACTCTGTGCTCTTGACGTGAAAGGGCGTACCCTAATGTCGTCCACGAACAATCTGGGGTAGACTTTGGAATGGCATTCCTTTCCCAACCAGTCTTTCAGCTGGTTTCAACGATTTTGCATGTTAAAACCAAAAACGCTAAGAGCTTTCTTTAGAAAACATAACCAAGAGTAGCATTTAGTTAGTGTTTGATAGAAATCTGACAGCGTTATCAAATAACCCTAATGCTTACGACCTGTGGATGTTTTGTAACTCTGAAAAATCAATAGTTCCGTGCATAGAAATACCAACTTCCTGGAAACAATAATGAGAAATGAGCGCAGGTGACATTACTTGATGTCTGAGAAAAATTAAATTTTCCCTTCAATCTTTTTAGACGTTTAATTCACCCCATGGGCAGAATTTTATTCGTTAGCTAATCTCAAACTAGCGGCACGAAGGCTATTTAATCTCCAATTATGTAGTGAAAATCTTATGTTTCAGCAAGCTACCACACCAGCAAGTTCGCTCTTCCTACAGATGAAACTGCAAAAAACTTAATCTTTTCGATTAAGCCCTAAATTATATTCTTGAAGTAACTCTTCATTGGCTAGATCTGTTGTTTTTTGTTGCCAAATAGATGTGTTTACTATCTGAGCCTAAATATACAATTTCTCGAAAGTAGCCTTGAGCCATTTTTGATAGTTAAGTTTATAAAAAAGTATACCAAATCGAACTGTCTTGAACACTATGTCTTGATAACTAATTGAAAAGATTATTGTCATTTACCAACGTGTAAAACATATTAAATCAATCCATAAGTTCAAGGCATGGTAACATTATGCTTTTCAAACCCTATTATATCGTATATCATGCGGTCATTTTGACCGCAAAGCAATTTTCGAATTCAATACCTCGAAAACAGCTGAATATTTTTTCAAATAAAAATGTCTTTCTTTTTCTGTGGTTTTACACCAAGCTAGCGGAATAATGAAGAGGTGTATCAAAACAGTGTATTCTTGTATAAAGAAACCTAATCGGCCAACGAATCATACCTAACATTCCAACATCAGCTATAGCTAAAGTTTTCTCGACTGTAGCTAAAAATTCAACCAACCGTCGAAAGCCGCCGGACAAGACTTTGTTTTACAAAACCTAAATACAGACGAATAGATAGACGAATGTACTAATAATTAGTTCATATTGTTGGAAATTTGATAAAAAAAACGAGTCCAATTACTGTAGAGAGCAAGCACGCTAGGAAGATGATATATTGAAACTCCCCTCACGATGGCCCATTTTCGAATTTGAAAAACCAAAACTAACGGCTGTTTTCAAATTTTATTGCAGTTCAAACGATCGAAGCTTTATAAGGGGCTTTGTAAAGCTCCCTTTGATGAGCTTAGCTCCTCTTGTGCGAGCTTACTTCTAGCTGCAAACTGCAACGTAGTCCTTATTTTATGGCATGCATTAATAAAGTGCATTTTTTATGACGTTGCATTCATGATATAATGTTGGTGTCGTGCAAAAGAATGTTGTCGGTAGAATATTTGATGTGTTTTTTGCAGTGCCCGAGGACGATGTTGTCTGTGATATCTTTGTTGTGAATGATGGAGCGGTTTACATACCATAGTTCATTACTTCATGCAACCGATCCAGTCACGATCGTTGCATTCCCGCACACGTACGTACGGTGTGTACGTACACGAACATCAGGAGAGCGCTCTCTCATGCTCTCTCATATTCCAACCGGCCACGAACACCACTGAGCCGCACCACAGAACGCTACCTGGCAGCGGAACTTCTACATTCTTGCATACCTGATCGTTGAGCAGTGTACGTGCGAACACCGAATGGCGCCCCGTTGATGCTGTAGTGGTGCTGGACGCCGCAGCGTACCCTCGGTCACTGGTAGCGAGAACTGCAACGGCAGTAACAAGCCAGCTAGCTGCCACAGTCCACGTTTCGGGGGTTCGCCGTCGGGCTCGGAGCACATCGTCGACGCCTGTGACCTTCCAACAATCAAATCCCATTGGGAAAGAAACAATAGGCACAAAGTGACAAGAAAGAAAGACTGGCGTCCTCGGCAGAGAATAATCCGTCCATCACCGATCAGCAATCAAGCTCCAGCAGCAGGAAGTGGCAGTTGAGTGGAAATGTGGTGCGCGTGAAACAAAAGTTCGAGTGTGAATCGTGCGCTTGGAACGCGCTTTGCAAGATCGCGTTGTGTCAGAGTGAGCGATCTTCCGAGTTCCAGCGGGGTTAGGGCAGCAGAGTGAACAAGTGGTTAGGAAAGAGTGAATGTGTGTGCTTTTTTTATTTTTGTATAGTGCAACCTGGTCACCGTTGGCAAAAGAAATGCTAGAAGGAATGTCGGCCGAGTGTCGTGTCCGCCCGTTGGTACAGCAGTTCTGACTAAAGGCGTGAGCTGTAAGTGTGCACACACAATACACGCTGGCGTGTACGTACGTGTACACTTCGCATCAATCTACACTCGGAGAGTGCAGTGCGAAACCGTAAGTGCGCGCGCCCTACATTCCCACGAACCCCGTGAGGCAACACCGTTCGTTTGCACGGGAAACGGACGGCGTTCTTTTTGTTAGCACCTGAACCAAAGCGAAACGATCGTCGTCGCTGACTGTATTGGTGCGGTTTCGAAGTTGCAGTTTGTACGGGGCTTAGAACAGTCAACCGATCGGCAGAGACAAGTTTTCTTGCTCTAAAGCGCCTTGATAATCCAACGTTGATGATGATGATGATGTTGCGAAGCGGACACCAGTAAGGACCGGAGGATAGGGGGTTTTAATGCAAGCGGGCAGCGGTGGCCTACTGTAGCACCCTCCCGCCATCCCCGGAACTATGCACCACCGGTACGACCGTCATCATTATCATCGTGGCCGTTGTTGCCGTTACCTGAAGCGCACAGAAAGATGGTCGACGGTGTGACGGCGTCCTATAGGAGGGTAGGCCAGCGGGCTGCCATTGATCGTACCCGCCGTTTCCATGCCCGTCTGCCGATGGCAAGCGACGAGCTGCCGAACGTCGATCGGATGCCAGGGGGAGACGACCCGATCGTTCAGCGACTCTGGGGAGAGCAACCAGAAGGAAGCATTCTTCTCGCCAGCGTAGTGAGGGAATTTTACCAGCGCCCGTGGGCGCGGTCCACCGGTGTGCTGGAGCCGGAAAGATGTCCCCGGGATGACGCAAAAGTCCACGCAATACTAGCAACCGATCGAAGCGACACACCCGTGGCAGAGAGGCGACCTCCGGGGACAAGTAATGGACGCCGGTGTCGTCCGACGGTGGCCTGCAGTTTATTGATAACGCTGACGCAACTGCTGATAGTGCTGGCCTGTCTGCTGCCATCAACGAGTCGCGCCCAGGCAGCGTTCGGTGGCCCATCGGGTAAGTGTATGCGCTATCGCTTCCGCAATCGATGCCATCGGTTTGCCAAACCCGGCTGGTGCACACTGCCTTTCCCCAATCACATACCCCGATCGATGGACGGCGACAGCAATAAATAGAACAAAATTAATAATAACATAGTTTCTCGATAGCATGCTTAAAACATCACATTTCCAGCCCTCGCATTAAATGGTTATGGTTTCTTCTGAAGGCAAGGAAAAGGTTTCCGCTGAAAAGACGCGCACCACTTAGGGACATCGATATTGTCGTAAAGTAAAAGGGGCGCACACCCTCGAGGGGCAATTGGCTCCGTTCCCATGTGCGTACATACGTCACCGACGTCATTTTCCTTTCTCCCAATTCTACTAGGCCTGGGTTAAATTTCCTTCACTCCGGTGTGCGGTTCGTGCGACATCTTTTCCGGTCTAGGGGTTTTCTTTCGCCGATCGATTGGATTGTGGGATTATGATGGGAATAGCCTATGCCTAATGCCAACGACTTTCGCTTTGGACGATGAAGGCGAGTGAAAAAACAAATCGACAAAAATACCCTCTGGTGGAAGCCAAAAAAGCAGCGGCGGGGTTGCAGTTGACGCCGTTTTCATTTCGTTGGTACTATGTACATGGCTCCCATTTTTCCTTAAGTTTTTTTTTACCTTGCTGTTTCTTGAATGCATCTTGCCCGACGTAAACAAACAGTGCCCTGTGTTTATTGGTTACTCTCCAGTGCGCCGGCGGAAACATTGGAAAGCATTAAAACAATTCCTGTGCCACACCGAATGAGCCGGTCGAGGAAACCACCATCAAATCAACTGCACAGAATGTGTCGAACAGATGGAGTGTTCCTCGAATGGATGGATGCAAGGATGCCGGGGATGGCAGGCGATAAACCCGGGAGTGATGGTGCAAGCGTGAACAACATATTTCGTGCAGCAGGCCGTATTTTTAATTTTCATCCATCCCGGGTACCTTTCGTTTGCGGCGTTTGTTTACGTTTATGACATGATAACTGTCAACTTGTATTCCAACCAATCATAAATTCTGTTATACGCCCGAATAGAACTGTACTACTCGTGACGGTATTAAATCGTTAAATTTCAAATTAGAGCAGGGGAAAGAATGCAAATTTATTAAAAATTTAATAAATCGCGGTGGCCAGCTTGTCAATAAGCCCACGATTTCCGTCGATATGTTTTTTACGATAATTATTTAATTAAAACAAACGACGCTACTTTTGAAAAAGTACTTTGATATATAGGATAGTTATTTGATCCATACCTACCCGTTATAAAAACGGGCGTTTTTACCGAAATTTTACGATAAAAACTATTTAAAAACTCTCATGAATCTTGCCAAATTTTAGCGATTTCAATTGCAATGTAAATGCTGCTAGCGTATTCGAACCACTGCTGGGCCATAGGCAGAGTTCGGGTGTATTTTCCTTGCACTACATTATAGTGCATTTTTAATCGGGAATAGTAGGCATCACCTACCAAATCATCAAAGCAAGCTGTGAGCTCGAAAGAATTCACACTTTCAGTCGCTGTAACGGAAGCCTACGGAAAGACGTGTCGTGCATACAAGCTAACCAGAATGGCAAACATGGTGCAGAAAATTTGTTTAGTAGGAAACGTTTTGGAAATTGGAAAAAAATTTTGGAAGGGGCGATTTTTGAAGCACTACGTGAATCTAATGAAATGCTCCTTGGACCACCGGCATTGCAGCAAGCTGCCAGAGTGTGCAATGAGTTGACCTACCAGCAGACAGAGGAACCCGTTTACAACAACGTCATGCGTGGTTTTGTAATCTGTTTTGCGGGTATTCGGCAGGAAAGTGAACGGTCACGGCTGGCACAGCTGATACGTTGGATGGGCGGCGACATTAGCGAAGAGATGAATCCAGACATCACGCATCTAGTTTGCAATGCGAGCGGCGGTAACAAGTATCGACACGCCAGATCGTCCCGTTTGACCATCGTTCGACCGAGCTGGGTGCTGAACGCTTGGTTAAGCCGTCACGATGTCAACTTTACCGCCATGTCCTCCTGGTTCACCGCCTACCAACGGGTGAAGCCGTTCGATGGCCAGAAGATGTGCTTCTTGGGCGTCTCGCCGGAAGACCAGCAGGACATGATCCAACTGCTGAAGGAGTACGGTGGCGAGCCAACCAACCGGGATGATCCAGGCTGTACCCATGTTGTTGTCGGACCCCATGCGACTGACGCGGCGGAAGTTGACGCTGGGGGTGGCGGTGGTGATGCTGTCGGTACGGTGGAGCGCCGAAACCTGAAGCGGCAACTAACATCTCGCAACATGGAGGCACCGTGCTGCAAGCGACAGAGGCTGGACGGCCAGACGGTGAAGCCTGTGCAACAGTTCATCGTTAAGGCGGATTGGTTTTGGATCACGGTGCAGGCAGGATTCGCAAGCGAACTCGATTATCTCTATGGATCGACACCGGCCGATACTGGCGTGCCGTCCCAACCCGACAGCTTCACTGAATACATAACGGATCTGGAAGAGCACCACCGGGAGTCCAGCGAGAAACACGTCACCGCCGAAGCAATGCCGAAAGCATCGATCGACGGTCAGCGAAGCATGCGCCAGAACCATTTCTCCGAGTTGGTCCAGACCGAGTCGAATTACGTTGGCATTCTGGACGTGGTGCTGACGCTTTTCAAGAAACCACTCGACGAGATGGCTCAAGGTGATGATCCGATGCTGAGCAAATCCCAGTTGAGGACCATATTCGGCGCGCTCTTGCCAATTTATGCCGTCCACAAGCGCATGCTGGTGCGACTGGGGCAAATTCAAGAACACTGGTCGGAGGACGTGCTGATCGGTGAGGAGGTGCTCGATCTTCGCGACGACCTGGTGGGCGAATCCGCGCTTTACTGCCTTCCTGGAGCAGAATCAGGCGAAGCGGGAGTGTGGCCGCCAATCGCTCCAGAGCTTGACGATTCGCCCGGTACAGCGCTTGCCCAGCACGCTTTTGGTTTTGAAGGAAATTTTGCGGCACACCGCCGGGACGAATCCCGACCATAAAAAGCTGATGGAATCGATACATGCGCTCGAAGAGTTGCTGAAGTTTATAATAGAGGACAAACGCAAAACGGAAGCACAGACGGCCATGTTTGATATGTTCCACCAGATCCTAAACTGTCCGCCAAACCTCATCGCGGCGCATCGACACTTTGTGTCCCGGTGCGACGTTACGGAGCTGTCCGATGAGCTCAGCGGTCGGGACGACCCGTTGGTTCTGTTCCTGTTCATCGACACGCTGGAAGTGTGCAAGAAACGTTCGCGGGCGATGGTAAGCTGCGGCCAATCCACGGCGACAAGCAAACGGAGCAACGGTCTTCGGAAGGCTAAAAAACCATACAGACACGTGCAACTGCTGCCACTCAGCTCCATCCGGCTGGTGGTCAACATCGTCGACCGTCCGGGCGCGTTCCTGCTGATCCGACGCGAGTAGTCGCATGCCGCTTGGGACCGGCCAGTACTCGTTCAACATGCCCAACGCCCGGGAGGATCAGAAGCTGGCCTTCCTCCAGAGTCTGGCGCAAATGGTGGAGAACGTCTCCCAGCGGGATCCGGGATCCGTCCTTGTCACCAGCACCGCCGAGCAGGCCCAGCTCGGCCTGAGCAGCACAAACGACGGCGGTTCGCATTCGATGGGTTCCAGATTTGCATCAAAGGCACGGGCAATGGCTAAGCGTTCGTTAAAGTTGACCTCCCCATCGAATCATCACGACGATGATCTCGGTTGTTTCCCGTTGCCCAACGAAGTCGATGGTGAATAAGCTGGTGTTCGAACCCATCTCGCCAAAGATCCCGTAACTCTGCAGCTATTTGAATCCTAAATCTTTTGTGTTATTCGAAGCCACAGACATTTTAGTCCTTTTTGACCAGGACGTCAGCCTATCCAATAATTCATCTCAAAGCGCGAAAAGCGATGAACAATATTTTTCTTTATGCATACATGTACATGTACGATTAATGTATGGACAACGCTGTGACTAACATTTGATGCAGGATAAACTAATCCGTGGTCTATTTGGAACACGATCTGTAGGAATGAAAGCGGAGTGGAGAAGGAAAGCTGTCTCCAGACAGTAAATTGTTTTTTCGTTGTTGCGTTTTGCTGTCGAAAACCCTTTTTTCGATCCTCCGTATTCTAGCTCAAACCATTATCTTCTTTCTTTCGTTTCAATAGTTGCTAGTTATTCCCCAGACATGCTGTTGCCGTAGAATGATTGCCGTAAAATAAGGACCTCTTCTACTTGAAGAAAACATGATCATTCGATGTTCCGTGATTTGTAAAATCACATCATTTCTGTGAATATAAACATCCTTACACTTCCGTTTTGCGTTAGCGTTTTCTTCCTCCTTAACCAGTGCTTATATAACTTTTACATTATATGTGGAATTCATTTTAGTCTGTGAAAATACGATTGACAAAAGGCCAAGCCAACTTAGCTGAATTGCGAGTACTTTTTGGCGATAAAATGTTGTATTTAATTGTTTGTGTTAGAACAAAGTTATAAACAATAAAGAGACGAGGGGGGATTTGACGCTGCACATGTTAATAATGTCGTTTGCAGGGCATATTATGTCTCTTAAAGTGTCCTTTTTCACCGTACCCAATTGTCTAGACTTTGCGCATAATTCGCAGTAAAATAATCGAATTTCATTTACCTTATCAATTAATTCACATTTCAGAAGAGTTATTGGACAGTAATGCATACTAGGAATGTTCCGGGAATGCTGCAGGCTGGCGAGAACTGATTAATTTTATTGGTGGAATGGAAATAGACTCGATGCAGATTAGTTCGAGAAACTCAACCCGATTAGGCCACCGCCTTCCACACCGTGCAACTGTGAGCTGATGGCAGTGCTTTGTACACACAAAAACGCAGTGTTCTCGGAAAACTGATCGGAAAAATGAGGCTCTGAATGGTCGAGCGACACGGAGAACATTTCTTACACCCGTTCTCCTTTCTATTTCCATTCCATTCCCCCTGCTTTCTTTCGCCCGCTGTCCTAAAGGGCCAACATTCTTAAGAAGGCCCGTGGCCAACATCTCCGTCCGTTTGTATGCGTGCGCGTTGTATCGGTCGCGTGGGAACTGAAGTGGCGAGGGTGTGTACGGCCGCAACAACGAGACACGGCGCAACATAAACCAGACAAAGGTGCTGACTGTTTCGTCGGTAACCCCGCTAACGCGAATAGGAAGGTTCGGTGTGCGGGTGTGTGTGCCTGCTTAAATCTGAAACCCCGTCTCTCGCTCTGGCTTTTAAAAACACACCATCGCGATGTGTGGCAGCAGCATAAAGAAGCATTAAACCGAAAGAAGTGTACAGCAAAGCAACCGGACCGGGGAGAAGAAAACACAAAAAACCTGTTTCATGGCTGCCTTTTTTACCCTCTCGTCCCGCGTTCCCTCGTTCGGGCTTCGTTTGGTACCTTTTTCCAGGCCCTCTCTATTGCATTTGCGGCTGCTAACTTCAACCAGATGCTCCGACCTGTGCCGCTCGAGAACCGTTCGTCTATACATGTTTCCTTCAGAAGAGCAGGGGCGAGAAGATCACATAAACATATCCTCTTTCCCCCGTTATAACGAAGGAGGAGGGAGGGAGGGGGACAGAAGTTCATCATGCTTCAAAGTTCATATGTATGTCGGGACGCGTCACAGTCTGGAGTCTATTTTATTTTACTCCACCGGACGTTAAAACATAATCAACGAAGGAATCGGGCTAAGAAAACCACGCTTCGAAACTGTCTGCATTTGTTTCTTCTTGTTCTGTTGGCTAGATTCTCCACTCGATTATTTGTCTTTGGGCTTCTGTTTTGTACTCCTCAATGCGCTTGATTCTTTCACACTTCCTCCCTTCTTCGCCATCCATTTTACCTCCGCCATTCGCTTTTTCCAGCAATTTTGTCGATCGTGCACGAAACACATCTTTTTCAACAAATCATAAATGCTAGGCAGGCTTTTTGCCCGGTTGAGGTTAGGATGGGGTGCTTCACGGAGGTTAAAGTGTTGCCTTCCCCTTGTTCGCCAACTCAAAACCTGCCTAAGATGGCCAACCGTCTATGGTCGGTTTCCTCTTCGCCGAAGATCGCACCTAGCACCGACCAGCATTGGCTTCCATTAGTTGCGCCGTTTTGTTGTGCACACACCAACCAACCCCCCCATTAAAAAGTACCATCGCCTTTTAATTGTAGCCTTCGGTATAGTGCGCTTCCATCGAACCAAAGTGCTGTAATTCATTCTCATCTGATCGTGTATTGCCTTGCTTTTTCGTTTCGTTTGTTAGACACTCAGCTGCAGGCGCCCCGGTTCACAACGCAACCATCGTCGTCCGGCTCGATAGTCAACGAAGGCCGCACGAAGATCCTCCAATGTCACGCACTCGGTAAGCAACTAGAAGGATTAGCTCAGCAGAGAGAAAGTTTCACTTCAACGCGGTCCGTTTCCTTTCAGGCTATCCCCAACCGAACTATCGCTGGCTGAAGGATGGCGTCCCGGTGGGGAACTTTAGCAACAGCCAGTACTTAAAAATTCAGAACGTGACACGGGAGGATGCCGGGAAGTATCAGTGCCAGGCGGAGAACAAGGCCGGCACGATCTTCAGCGACAAGACGGACGTGGTTGTTGCCTGTAAGTTGGCCATGGTGGTGTGCGGAAATAAGACGACACCCAAGTAACAGTTTTAGTTTCATCGAGTTAGTTAACGATGTTGTTGATGCTACACCATTTAAACACATCTTAAGAATACGTATTCTTAAATGCTGTGTCTTATATAATTCTTAAAACCACTCTACAGAACGTTCTGAAAACCATCCTTTAAACCAATTTTTAAACTGAAAAAACGTGAACCCAATACGTAACCTAATTAATAGAACCGCGTTACATACACATTAAAATCATTCATTTACATCAAATCCGTTCAAAACCAAACACAAAACAATTGCAGTGTTTGTGTTGTGTTTAATGCAAGTTGTTAATGTTACTGACATATTTTTTTGGACGGTAAAGGCAAATCCATAACTTTACCATATATTCATGTCAGCTATAGTCGCGACACGTTATTCTCATTTTAGAGTTTGAAAACTAAATTACTTCAGACGAGCAGAAAACTATGGCAAACCAATTTCATTGATAAAATATCATATACTTCGAAATATGATGAAGCGCCGTACTTATACGGAAAAATATCACGTTACAAATGCTTTGCGAAATAATTGTTAATTGATAGAATGACCCATATTCCCTCTTATGAATACCGATAATTTCAGATCGTTTGGGATTGATCAAATATTGTCAACACCTTGTTAAGTTGCTATTAAAACTAATTTTATAACGTACACGTAGTCTTAAGAAATCATCAACAAGGAAACGTTCCTTGTTTATTTTATCTGATTTAACACAAACTCTTTAAAGTCTACTAAGCAATGGAAATGTTACTTCGAAAAGGACGACTGATTGACCAACTTTCCTTTCAGACATGGGCGTGTTTACGGATCTGTCAGAAAAGGTTGTCTCGGTAACGTCGGGCTACGCGGCGATCCTCAACCTTTCCTACATCGACTCGGTTCCGGCCCCGTCCGTGTCGTGGCAGAGCGAGGAGGGTCCGCTCAGCTACGACATCAAGTACGCACAGACCGCGAACAATCAGCTGATTATCCTCAGCGCGGACGAGAGCGACATTCGGGCGTACCGGGCGCGTGCGATCAACACCCAGATCGGACGCGAGGAGGTGACCGGGTACGTGCGACTGAACGTGACCGGCAGCCAGCACACGGAGATCGCGCCGGAGATCATCGTGCATCCGCGCAGCATGAAGGTGGTGCGCGGGGCGCACATGGTCGCGCTGGAGTGCATTGCGAACGCGCGGCCCCTACACGAGCTCGAGACGATTTGGCTGAAGGACGGCATCCCGATCGAGAACACCGGCATCACGTTCGCGCAAACTGACCCGTGGAACCGGACGGTGGCGCTGCTGCACGTCAACCTCACGCACACGGGCGAGTACACCTGCCAGGTGCAGATGCGCACTGGCGGCCACCCGATCGTGTTCTCGATGGCGCGCGTCACCGTGCAGGAGCCGCCGACGTTCGTGACGCCGCTGCGCACCGAAACCCTCGGCGAGTACGGATCGCGCGTGGTGCTAGCCTGCGACGTCATCGGAGAGCCGCTGCCGCGCATCACCTGGTTCCGGAACGCGGCCCCCATCGAGCAGGCGGCCGGCAAGTACGCCGTGCAGGACGACAACTCACTCGAGATCTACAAGCTCGGCATGGACGATACGGCCATGTTTCAGTGCCTGGCGTCGAACGAGGCAGGCGAGAAGTCTGCCTATACCTGGCTAAAGGTGAAAAGTTAGTATCCCAGCCAATACCCTGCCCGCCTTTCCCCCTCGTCGCAGTCTACTAACGGCCATTCTATTTCCATTTTCCATTTTCTAGCTTCCACCCCAATAATGGAGGTTCCGCCCGGCAATCAAACCGTGCTCGATGGAAAGGACGCCACGATCAACTGTCGGGCGATTGCTGCACCAATTCCAAACATCACTTGGATCTACAATGGTAAGTTTGTTGTTCGCACGGGCACACAGTTCCCGTGTCTGCATGCCACTAATTCTCCACTTCCTGATTTCCCACAGAAACGCTCCCGATCGAATCGTCCACCCGGGTGCAAATTCTTGACACGGGCGATTTGCTTTTATCGAACGTGCGCGAAACCGACAGCGGTCTGTACACGTGCATTCGCGAGAACGAGGCCGGTCGTATCGTCGCGTCCGGTTTTCTAACCGTCCTGGGTAGGTATCCACATTCAATTAAATGTACACATCGGTAGTTCCGACAATATGAGGGCAGAAAAAAAAAATAATATAGGAACTTGAAAACTCGCTACAAAACATTCATTCAAAGAGAACTTGAACTAGAACAAAAATTCCGTAGTATAATTTACGTATGCTGACTTAATAAACGACGAAAAGCGACCTGCGTGAACGTGTACCAATTCCGGATATGAAAGGTTTTTAGTTTGTAAGAGTCATTCCAACAATACTTTATTTGTTTTTGTATTAATAATTTAATATTTAGAAAGAGAAACTCTCTTCATAAGTTTGGAGGATGTATTGTTGTAGTCTTGGGAGTTTCAATGTTTCTAATTTGTTCGTATTATTTGATAAGTAGCTTATTGTAATAGCTTACGTCTGATTTAGTATAGATAAAGTTTAGCTTTCCATTTTTTGTATTTGTTTTCCAATCCTCAGATCGTTTTGAGTTTAAAAATCCGCTAGGTGTAGGTATGGAGGCGTCATATTTGTGTTCAGAATGTATGGCGTGATGCTTATAGTACCCAGACTTACATTCTTACCTCACCTAACGAACGACGGAGAGCGACCTGCGTGAACGTGTACTAATTCAGGACATGAAGCTGTTTAGTTTAAGAGCCATTCTTTTGTTTTGTTTTGCGTAAATAATATACAATTTGGAAAGCGAAATTCTTTTCACCGAACGAATAACGATCTACCTGAACGTGTACCAGAACACGGAATTCTTTAATTCATAAGAGTTGCTCGGAGCGTGTTTTTGCTTGTTCTTTCTTATAATATTTGATGGAATCGCAACGTAGATAAACTTGTTTTTTTTTTAATGGTTTTGCTATTTAAGGTATATCTTGAAGTTATTTCAAGTAAATGTCAAAAGGTTCAGCTGTTTGTTTGTTATAGTATCTACATAAAACAGCTTGAATATGTTGAAATGATTATTGTTAATATTGCTTTTATTGTGTTCCTCTTTCTATTTGCAGTTCGTACACAAATCATCCGTCCTCCGGATGATATGACGGTGTTGCTTGGGCACTCAGCTTCGCTGGAGTGTGGTGTTTCTAGTGATCCGTCCGTGCCGTACAATATCGATTGGTACCGGGAGCCAAAGTAGGTTTTTGAATGAAGCGATGTTTGGTTTGGAGATTATTTAAATCCAACCTCCACTAACGTATGTCTCTTTGCAGTCGGTTGCCGATCAAGAATAGCCAACGAATCGGAGTGAAGGGTGATGGCACGCTGGAGATCACCGAGGTGCGCCCGTCGGATGTAGGCCAGTATTCGTGCATCGTGACGTCGCCGGGCGGCAACGAAACGCGTTCGGCCCGGCTCAGTGTCATCGAGCTGCCGTTCGCACCCTCGAACGTGCAGGCCGTGCGACTCAGCGCCCCGCAGCACCGTGCCATCAACGTGTCCTGGACGCCCGGGTTCGACGGCAATAGCAAACTCATCAAGTTCATCGTGCAGCGGCGCGAGGTGCCGGAACTTGGCCCACTGCCCGACCCGTTGCTCAACTGGATCACCGAGGCGGCCAACGTGTCGGCCGAGCTGCGCTGGATACTGCT
Organism: Anopheles coustani; assembly: GCF_943734705.1. NCBI lineage: Eukaryota > Metazoa > Arthropoda > Insecta > Diptera > Culicidae > Anopheles > Anopheles coustani. The sequence goes on from NC_071290.1 coordinate 8,278,029, forward strand.
AACCAACCTGAAGGCGGCCACTGCCTACCAGTTTCGCATCAGCGCCGTTAATCGCGTCGGCGAGGGCTCGCCCTCCGAACCGAGCAACGTCGTGAAGCTGCCACAGGAAGGTGAGCGCTTTATGAACCCATGCTTTATCTCAATGTCACCGACCGTTTCATCTGGTGAAGTTGGTTAGCACACAGTGCAAAGGGAAAAACCAATTGGGATACTTTACAGCATTTGTTTGACACTGAATGAATGAATGAATTAATTAATGATTCTTTATTGATTGGTTAAACTCGTATGAGAGGGCACATATCTCCTGTAAGATTATTTCAACATTGGTTATAGTTCGTTAGCTTAGCTGGGTTTGATCTGTTTTGTCATGTAGGCATGATTGGAACCTCCGGAAAAGTTGCCAAAAACCCACGAGGCCAAAATATGAATTTGTTGTCTAACTCAAATACAAACTAAGCTAATCGAACATAAAATCTAAATAGATCAACTGATTCACCTTTACAGCGTACATTTAGTACGTATTCAATAAAAAACATTCTAGTGGAGGTCAATTTGGTGCTCGGAAATGGTCAAGCTCGAACATTGCGTTGCTATTTGAATTAGTCTTCACACAGATAGAGTGTGTACGTTTGTTTTGAGGAGAAAATTGACATTAAACAAGTCCAGAACGCTTCGTGGAGCGATGTATGGTTGGATTCATCCAGTTTCTTCCTCTTTGAACGTGTGTAGCGCCGTCGGGGCCACCGGTCGGGTTTGTCGGATCGGCCCGTTCGTCGACGGAGATCATTATCCAGTGGCAGCCGCCGGTCGAGGAGCACCGGAACGGTCAGATCCTGGGCTACATCATCCGCTATCGGTTGTTCGGGTACAGTGCGAGCCCGTGGAACTACCGCAACATCACGAACGAGGCGCAGCGGAACTACCTCATCCAGGAGCTGATCACCTGGAAGGACTACGTGATACAGATCGCGGCGTACAACAACATGGGCGTGGGCGCATACACGGATGGGGCGAAGATCAAGACGAAGGAGGGTATCCCGGAGGCGCCCCCGACGGACGTGCGAGTCGTTGCGCTCAACTCGACCGCCGTGCGCGTCTGGTGGACACCACCCAACCCGCAGCAGATCAACGGCATCAACCAGGGCTACAAGCTGCAGGCATGGCGCTACGAAAGGCCACCGCCTCCTGGTGGTGGTGGTGGTGGTGGTGGTGGGGAGGAGCAGACCGCCTCGGGCCACTCCACCGAGGGTGAGGAGCCGGTCGAAACGGAGATGAAGGTGCTGACGGTGCCGCCGAACCTGCTGGATCCGCTGGCCGAGCAGAGCGAGGTGATGGTGGGCTTGGAGAAGTACACCGCGTACAATGTGACCGTGCTGTGCTTCACCGATCCGGGCGATGGCGAGCGCAGCACCCCGGTGCCGGTGCGCACCCTCGAGGACGTCCCGGATGAGGTGAGCGCGCTGCAGTTCAGTGGCATCTCGGACCGGGAGGTGAACGTGACGTGGGAGGTGCCGCGACGCACGAACGGCATCCTCGTCGGCTACCAGGTGCGCTACTACCGGAAGGAGCATCCGGAGGCGGCGCGCACGGTCAACCTGACGGCGGAGTCGCGCAGCCTGCGGGTGACACACCTGACCGCCACCACGCACTACACGTTCGAGGTGAGCGGGTGGACGGCGGTGGGCGTCGGTCCGCCCAAGATCGCCACCATCCAGTCCGGCATTGAGCCGGTGCTGCCACACCCGCCCTACCAGCTGGCACTCTCCAACATCGAGGCGTTCTCGGTGGTGATTCAGTTTACGCCCGGCTTCGATGGCAACTCGTCGATCGCGCGCTGGATCGTGGAGGCGCAGACGGCCCGCAACCTCACCTGGTTCGTCGTGCACGAGCTGCACGACCCGGACGCGTCCACCGTGACCGTGCTCGGGCTGACCCCGTTCACCAGCTACCGGCTGCGGATTATCGCGTGCAACGTCGTCGGGCGCTCGGAGCCGTCGGAGCCGACGAAGGACTTCCAGACGATACAGGCACCGCCCAAGCACCCACCGTTCAACGTGACGGTTCGGGCGATGAGCGCGACCGAGCTGCGCGTCCGCTGGATCCCGCTGCAGCAGACCGAGTGGTACGGCAATCCGCGCGGCTACAACATCACCTACCGGAACATACAGGAGGGCGGCCCAGAGGAGGCAGAGGTGGTGACGACCGAACTTGCCACCTCGGCGTACGGTGTGCGAAGCGTGCTGATCGAGGATCCGACCTCCAACTCGCACGTGCTCGACGGGCTGGAGGAGTGGTCGGTGTACGAGATCGTCATGACGGCCGTGAACGAGGTGGGCGTGTCGGCGGACAGTAGCCCGCATGCGTTCGAGCGTACCCGCGAGGCGGTGCCGTCGGGTGGGCCGGCGGTGGTCGAAGCGAATGCCACCTCCTCCACCACGATCGTGGTGCGCTGGCACGAGGTGCCGAAGGTGCACCGCAACGGCCAGATTGAGGGCTATCGGGTGTACTACGGGTCGGCGGTGGGCCGCACCCGGCCCGTGCTGCACAAGACGATCGCCAACAACTACACCTTCACGGCCACGCTGACCGAGCTGAAGAAGTTCGTCCAGTACGACGTGCAGGTGCTGGCGTACACGCGGCTCGGCGACGGCACGCTCAGCACGCCGCCGGTGCGCGTGCAGACGTTCGAGGACACGCCCGGCGCCCCCTCGAACGTCTCCTTCCCGGACGTGTCGTTCAGCATGGCCCGCATCATTTGGGACGTGCCGGACGAACCGAACGGCGAGATACTGGCGTACCGCGTCACCTACCTGCTGAACGGCTCGCAAAGCCTGAACTTTACGCAAGAGTTCCCACCTTCCGACCGGACGTTCCGTGCGACGCAGCTGCTCGCCGAGCGCTACTACCTGTTCAGCGTGACGGCGCAGACCCGCCTCGGCTGGGGCAAGACGGCGGCCGCGCTCGTCTACACCACCAACAACCGCCAGCTGCCGCAGCCACCGTCCGCGCCGCAGATCTCGCGCTCTCAGGTGCAGTCGGAGCAGATCACGTTCAGCTGGACGCCCGGGCGCGACGGCTTTGCCCCGTTGCGCTACTACACCGTGCAGCTGCGCGAGAACGAGGGCGCGTGGACGTCGATCCCGGAGCGCGTCGACCCGTCCGTGACGTCCTACACGGCGAGCGGGTTGCGGCCGCACACGCACTACATCTTCCGCATACGCGCCACCAACGACCTCGGCCCCTCCAGCTACAGCAAGGAGAGCGGCCAGATCCGCACGCTGCCGGCCGCACCCTCGGAGGGCATCACCGGCCTCAAGGTGGTGCCCATCACGACGACGAGCGTGCGCGTGCAGTGGAGCGCATTGAGGGCGGCCGCCTGGAACGGAGACGCGGCGACCGGCGGCTACCGGATCCTCTACCAGCCGCTGTCCGACTTTCCCTCCACGCTGCAGAGCACGCCCAAGCTGGACGTGCCGGGTGTCGCGCAGGAGTCGGCCGTGCTTGCCGACCTCACGCAGGACCGCAACTACGAAATCATCCTCCAGCCGTACAACTCGCAGGGGTCGGGGCCACCCTCGCCACCCGTCGCCGTGTACGTTGGCGAGGCTGTGCCGATAGGCGAACCGCTCGACATCGACGGCGTGGCTGTGTCGCCGACCGAGGTGCGTCTCCGCTGGAGCCCTCCACGCCAGAACACCCAGAACGGCGAGCTGCTCGGCTACAAGATCTTCTACCTCGTCACCGACTCGCCGGAAGGGACGCCATCTCCCGTGGCAACGATTCCTGCCGCCGACCCGGAGGTGCATCTCGCCGAGGCGGAAGTTCAGCGGGCCCGCCACGGTACCGCCGGCAAGCCGCAGGCGGCCACCACCACCGAGGAGGAAATCGAGGTCGTGCCGGCGTCCTACAACACGCACAATCTCGTCTTCCTCGACAAGTACACCGAGTACCGCATCCAGATACTGGCCTTCAATCCCGCCGGCGACGGGCCCCGCTCCGCACCGATCACGGTGAAGACGCTTGCCGGGTTGCCCGGTCCGCCGACGCATCTACTCTTCGGCGACATCACCATGAACAGCCTCACCGTTAGCTGGGAGGCGCCTCGCAAGCGCAACGGGCTCATCCTCGGTTACATCGTCGCCTACGAAACGACGGAGGATAACGAAAGTGAGTATCGCTGGGTGAACGTCGTGCATCTCATCCTACACAGGACACATAAGCACCATTTCGTGATGTGAATTACCCCATTTTAAATTATTGGCAATTCCATTAACACATGTTTTGGGAAAGTAAGAAATCCGAACCTGTTACATCATAGTTGTAGGGAAATTCACAAGAAGAAGTAAACAAAACTATTCGCAGTATTTCATTTCATATCTTGCGTAAAGGTCAACGTCTTTTAGAAGATGCCGCGTGACAAATGAACATGGATTGTGGACATATGACTGTTACAGTTTAGATTGGAACTTCTATTCACCCAATGCCCATTTCACATGGATCGAAAATAACACACTGAAACCAGTTGTGTTTAGGTATGTGGTTTAATTTGAGTTAGAACGCCAGATGTTGCTTTTTAAAAGTATTTGACGAGAATTTAGTTGGAGTATAACGTTTCTTCTTTGTGTCACTGGCGCTTTATTAAACTCGTTCTTCCTGTGGTTGCGATCAAAAGAGATCCCCTCGAGCGCGAATCTCGATTGTTTTATATTCTGGTTGCCTACCTTCCTACATATCTCATTCTATTAGTTTGTGTGTGGGCTTGACTTAGTGTATCTGTGCTATCACTGCTCGCACCAACTACGCCAAATGTCAATTTGGCGGCTTGCGGCAAAATGGCTTACGGATTGATCTATCCGTGCCGGTATCACTACAGGTGCATAGGATGGTGGGATTGAAAGGCCCTATTGTTTCGCACTTTTTAAACACTGCCATACGTAATTTGTTCAATCTGTTTGTTAGCTCCGAAAGTACGGCTCTTGTTGTAATGATTTCGAAAAGTTACATACCAAATCTTCTTCGTTCAATTATTTGTGCTCTGGATGCGATTCTTTTTTCGGCTCTTGGAAGGAAGAGGATGTTGATCATTTTAGTTTGGAAAGTTTATAATACATGGTGTCCAATATATTCGCATACAAATTCAAACATCAATTATACCATATCGAATATATTCCGATTTACTTTTTTTTTGTAAACAAAGATAGTAGCATGTTAAATAATCATGTAGAAAATAAATAAAGTGTAGTGTGTCCACTAAGGCTCGATGAGTATGGTGTATGGGAATATATGGGACCCCGTGTAATAACAACAAAACAACAACTAAAAAACATACACCCTTCTGTCTCGACAGAATTCAGCAAGCAGGTGAAGCAAAAGGTGACCGGCACCAGCCTGGTGGTGCAGAACCTAGAGGAGGAGGTAACCTACACGTTCACGGTGCGCGCACAAACCATCGACTACGGGCCGGCGATCAGTGGCAACGTGACGACGGGACCGCAGGACGGCTCGCCCGGGTCGCCGCGTGAGCTCACGATTGCCAAGTCGCAGGCGAGCGTGCACCTGCACTGGATCAACGGCCAGTCCGGCAAAGGCCCCATCCAGGGCTACTACATCGAGACGAAGAAGCGCGGTAAGTGTGGTCGGGCACGTACTTTTTTTTCTTGGTGAATTTATTTGTTTAATTTTGTTCCGTTTGCAACGTTGCAGATGATCTGCGGTGGGAGACGGTGGCGCGCACGAACAACGGGCCGCTGCAGGAGTTCACCGTCAGCTTCCAGAACCTGCTGCCCTCGACGGCATACAAGTTCCGCGTGATCTCGTACAACCGCTACGGCATCAGCTGCCCGGTGTACTCCGACGACGCGGTACTGACGCCGTCGAAGCTGTATCTCGAGTATGGCTACCTGCAGCTGAAGCCGTTCTACCGGCAGACCTGGTTCATGGTAGCCCTGGCGGCCACCTCCATCGTGATCGTGATCATGGTCGTGGCGGTACTGTGCGTCAAGAGCAAGAGCTACAAGTACAAGCGTAAGTGACTCTCACTCGTGCAGAGCTTATCTGTGTTTCTGTATTATTTCTAACTGACCACACCATTGCAGAGGAGGTCCAGAAAACGCTCGAGGAATCGATAGCGATGTCGATCGACGAGCGACAGGAGCTGGCGCTGGAGCTGTATCGCTCTCGCCACGGCATATCGGCGAACGGGGGCGGTGGTGGTGGGGGCCTGATTGGGCCGGGTGGTGGGCTGGGTGGAGGCGGTGGCACCGGCACCATGATCCATAGCACGCTCGGACGCCGAACCGGCACGATTCTCGGCCGCAAGGGTGGAGGCAGTGGGCCGGGCTCAAGTGCGGCAGCAGCCGCCGCCTCGCTGGGCAAATCCCCGCCTCGACCATCACCCGCCTCCGTGGCCTACCATAGCGACGAGGAGAGCCTGAAGTGTTACGACGAAAATCCGGACGACAGCAGCGTCACTGAGAAGCCGTCCGAGGTTAGCTCCAGCGATTCACAGGTATGCTGTTGTACGAAATGTGTTCAACAATATCCAATTTCATGTTCCTACCAGAAGTTTCAATGCCGTAAAGCGTTAGCAAAACGTTACGACAGAAATAAAACATATAAAAGATACAACTATCTTTTAAAAACGCGATAGGTTCATCGAGTATCATGCAATGAAATGTAGTTCAATATCGTATTTGTTGGAAAAGATCCCCAAACATACTTTATCATATACATATACATATTCCCTTGTTTGTAAACATAAGGTTTAAAGAACTTAATATGTGTTAGATGTAGTTTGAAACCATTGTTTTTGTTATCTTCTAAAGGTAAACAATGAGAACTACGTTCGTGAACTTCCAACGAATCTAAATTTTCATCGTCGAGATCATCGCTTTAGATATTAGCACTAGTTCAATAGCGGATAGTTCAACTAAACTCATCGGAATTGCAATGTACTGTAAAAGTCTGATTTTGCTCGTCAGTCATTGTAATTTAGATATTAATACTACTTATTCTTCACTTAATCCTTTAATGTTGTTATAATAATTAAACCAAATCTGATTTAAATACTTCTGACAGATTCATCTGCCTTACCAAAACTGACTGACCAACAGACCAAGACTGGAAATGTATTTAAATATTGATCAAGTTCTTGTTACTGATCGTTTTCATATCTTCATTCAATAGGCGTCGGAAAGTGAAAACGAGAGCGTCCGCTCTGATCCTCACTCGTTCGTGAACCACTACGTCAACAACGACCTGCTGCGCCAGTCGTGGAAGCGCCAGAAGCCGGTCCGCAACTACTCCAGCTACACCGACTCCGACCCAGAAGGTTCAGCCGTCATGAGCCTGAACGGGGGTCAGATCATCATGAACAACATGGCGCGTTCCCGGGCTCCGCTGCCCGGGTTCAGTTCCTTCGTGTGAGCGGTCGCATCCGTATTACTGGCAGCTTATCGGCCACCCTTTCGGTACACTTACTTACTTACTGCCACTACTGTCGTGTTGGGAAGGGCGCGCAACTTACTCATAGATAGTTAAGCTATAGAATTTGACTGCTACGGCATGCGAGGGATAGGACTTGATCTGAAGAAGGGAGGACTATGTACTTCCGACGCGCTTATTGGTCGTTCAGCTGATAAGTTTTTAACTTTTATTTTTTACTCTACTTTTGTGTATGTTGCCGTACGTGTCTTACGTGGAACCTAGTAGTAGCATAGAGGATTAAATTAATGTGTAGTATCAATGGTCTTAGAGTAGAGTAGTGCCTAGGAGGAGCTGGTAGTGTTTCGAAGCAATTTATTGTTTAGCACACAACGCGAGGGAGATCAGAAACGGACATAACGATGTCTTTATGCTGTTGCTCGCCACTGCCACGGTCCTTGTGCGTTTTTTTTTACGAAACACAACATTAAGAACGTGATGCATATTATTATGACAATGTCGCCCAACAAACGTTTTGAAATGATGACGATCCGTTTGCCTTTAGCGAAGGAGATGCGATATACGATAGTTAGCCTAGTAGCACCAACCCTTTTTCATAGTGAAAACGGGAAGGGGGTTAGAATTTACTTATATACAACAAATATACAGAGTCACACGACACACGAACATGCGAACATGCAGAGCAAGCAATATATCTGTACACGCAGGAGGAAAGTTTTATGTGATAACAACATATATTCGACAAACAGGAGATAGAGAGCGAGCGAGAGAGGAAAGCAGGCACGATTAGGGAAAACGCGCCGAATGGCAACTAGATAGACGAAAAAAATGAAGAAACATGCAACGGTTGTGCTGCTATTTGCCTTTGAAAATGACCAATTATTCGTCCATTTGATACTAACTGAAATTTGTGCGCGTAATTGCAACCTAAGAAAAAGCCATTTTCGTAAGTAAAATTATTATACAAAATAAACTAGACTCCCGCACGTCCACTGGGACGGAGCGCTCGTAAATCAATTATGCACGTGTGTGCATAATGAATTTTCCGTTTTTATCCTTGAAAAAAATGATGTGGGTGTGTAAAGTAAGTAACGCATTTTATTGAATCCTACTTTCGGTCTCGAAGCTTGCAGAACTCATCTAAATCGTAACAATTATGTGGTGGTTAATTTGTTTTATTTTTACCTCAGTTTTACCTTGACACGAGGCAATTAGAACCACGTTGCTAAATGTTTGTAATGGCTGCTGTTTTACATTGTACTGCTTCCTATCACTGTTATAAAAGAGAGGTGGGTGGCGGAGATACGTCAGTAACTTAACTCCTTCCACCTCTCTTAGCTCGCTTTGGGGCATGGCAAGAAGGATGCGAAATAGAAGCGCCACTAATGAGAGCGAAAGACTTGATACGGACTGGCTGGAGCCTTTTGCACGCAAGGTTTGTCCTGACTTCGTTCCTGTGCCAAATTTTCTCCAATGCGCACCTGGCAGTGATCCTAACATGGATGCACCATTCACAATGTCTGAACTCTCACTAGCTCTTTATTCAGGCAAAAATTCCTCGCCGGGAATGGACCAGATTGGAAATAAATTGATTCTCAATCTACCAGACGTGGTGCGGAAACGACTGTTGTGTTTATTCAATAACATGTTTGAGCACAACATCGTCCCTCCTGAATGGAGAGAAGTGAAAGTAATTTCTGCGTTGAAAAACGGCAAACCTGCATCAAGGCACGACTCATATCGCCCAATTTCGATGATGTCCTGCCTGCGAAAATTGCTCGAAAGGATGATTCTACGCCGCTTGGATAGTTGGTTAGAAACAAACAACCTCCTGTCCGAAACCCAATTCGGCTTTCGCAAAAGCAAGGGCTCTAATGACTGCTTAGCTCTTCTTGTGACTGAGATTGAGTTGGCTCATTCTCGAGGCGAAATGATGGCCTCAATCTTCTTAGATATCAAGGGCGCTTTTGACGCAGTATGTGTAAATATACTGTGTGAAAAGTTAGAAAACGCGGGATTGGGACCGCGGTTAAACAACCTTCTTTTCAATCTTCTTTCGGAAAAGGTAATGAATTTCGAACATGGTCAGACTAAAGTGCGCTTGACCAGCTACTTTGGACTTCCGCAAGGGTCCTGTTTGAGCCCGTTATTGTACAATTTTTACGTGAGTGATATTGACTCATGCCTGGCGCCAAATTGTACCCTTAGACAACTAGCGGACGACGGTGTTGTTTCAGTCACAAGCAACAGCATCATCGGATTACAACGCCCTTTGCAAACCACGATGGATAATCTTGTCACGTGGGCTGACAACCTAGGTATTGAGTTCTCTACTCAGAAAACGGAGATGGTTATTTTTTCTTTTCACTACAACACGGCGGAAAATAGGCGAAAGAACCTAGTAAATCCCCAATTTGATGTCCATATCTATGGCTCAAATATCAAAATCTCCAGCACGTTTAAATACCTAGGTGTGTGGTTTGATAGAAAGAATATGTGGAGAAGCCACATAGACTACCTCGCTCAAAAATGCGCTAAAAGGATCAACTTCCTTCGAACGATCTCGGGGTTCTGGTGGGGGGCACACCCACAAGATCTCCTGAGATTATATAAGACAACTGTACTGTCCGTCTTGGAATATGGGAGCATATGCTTCCACTGGGCGGCCAAGACGCATTTGATCAGACTAGAAAGGATCCAGTACAGATGTCTTAGACTTGCACTAGGGGCTATGAAATCCACTCATACCATGTCCCTAGAAGTGATGTCAGGAGTGATGCCGCTTAAACTTCGCTTCGAGCAACTTTCGCTTCGCCTTCTCATCCGTGCCTCAGTATCGAATCCGTTAGTGATTGACAACTTTAGCCGGCTGCTAGAGATGCGCTCAAAATGTAGGATAACAAAAACTTTTCATGACTACTTATCCCTACAGGTAACCCCTAGTCAATTGTGCCAATATCGTGCCAGTCTCCCGGAGTCCTTCAGTTCCTCTTTTATAACTGATTCCTCAATGAAGGAGGAAATGAAGGCTATTCCAGAAAGCCTTCGCTGGACGCAGATTCCCAGCATTTTTATGGAAAAGTATGGCCACCTAGACAACCAGTTCTACACCGATGGCTCCTCATCAGAGGAAGGCACGGGTTTCGGGGTGTACAGTAGTTCCACCGAAATCTTCTTTAAGCTGAGGCAACCTTGTACAGTGTACATATCAGAGTTGGCCGCAATATTTTACGCTCTGTTGATTATCAGCGCGAGCCCTGCTGATCACTACCATGTTTTTACGGACAGCCTCAGCGCAGTGGAGGCGCTCAGGTCAGTGAAGGCTGCTAAGAGCCCCGATCATTTCATAAAACAAATATTGGAATTGCTGGGCTCATTGTTTGATAAATCATTCAGAGTATCTCTGATATGGATCCCATCTCATTGCGGCATCACCGGCAACGAGAAAGCGGATGAGTTGGCCAAACAGGGGGCCTTAGCCGACCTGTTTTTCGAGAGACCAATTCCCCCTCACGAGTTCCTCCGTGTCCCTCTACAGCTCTGTCTCTCACGATGGCAGGGCTTGTGGGATGCGGATGAGCTCGGCAGGTTCTTATATTCGATATCACCGCGGGTTTCCCTGCGACCCTGGTTCAAAGGCTTTTCTGTGGGTCGCTCGTTCATTCGCATGATGTCGAGGCTAATGTCAAACCATTATGAGTTGAATGCGCACCTACAGCGCATAGGAATAACTGATAGCAAAGCATGCAGCTGTGGCAACGGATTCCACGACATTGACCATCTCCTCTGGTCGTGGAGTTTGAAGCCGCCAGACCCGAACTATTTGCCGCAGTCCGAGCGGCAGGAAGAGTCCCTGTGACCCCCATCCGTGACATCTTGGGACAGAGAGATTACAAGTATGCATGGATCATATTCGCTTTCGCCAGGGAGTTTGGAATCACTCTCTGACCTTCTCCTCTTCCTCCCCATATATCCCTTAGCCTCCCACGTCCTATCCATTCCTACTAATATATGTTAATCCTTGCTCGTAGTCTCGTGTAATTAGTATATCTAAGTAGTAAATGTTATACGTCTTGTTCGGCAGGGCGGTTGCCAGGCCAAGTATCGGGCACTGAGCAACCGAGCAAGACAAGCAAGAATGCTGAAGAAGCATTAATACGGCCTGGCCGTTCAAACTAAAAAAATTTAATTTATCACTGTTATAAGTTGAGCGTGACTGTATCGGGGAAATGTAAAAACACAAGTTCTTATCAATTTATTTATGTTCTTGGTACCATATTTGTATGCATTTTATGAAGATGATGATGACGATCACGTGATCATTATGCATACACATAACTGATACTCCGTATCAGTATATCTGCAATGATTTTGTTTACTTCGACTCCGTCAAGTCGAAATGCAGATGACGATCGCATGATCGTTATTGTAAAATTGCATTTCTAGATTCAATGGATTGTCGAAAAAGGATAATTAAGAGTTAATAAGCTGACGCGTTATCTCAGCTACTTGGAGAATAGAAACAGAAGCAGCGGGAAAAAAACCAGAGCCTTCAACATCTTCGTTTTGGTCCCGGGCCGAAAGTCCTCGGAAATAACTCATGTCAAATCAAAAAAGAATGTCATCACAGTGCAGATAAACTATTTCAAAAGCCGGCGTGTATTGTTTTCCCCTGTCTTTATTTCTCCGACCCTTTGTGTGTCGTATATAGTCGTATATCGCACGCATTAATCCCTAGAAAATGTATGTCCGGCAGCCGGATTCGCGTCTCTGCTCTCCCACTGCCCTGCTTAAAACCTAGACGCACAAATCGATAGTATTTCGTGTAAATGCATGCATGCATCTGTGTGCTTGCCTCGCTCGAGATAACTCCAATGTAATCTCGGGCGCGTGCTTGCACACCTTAAAACAAAATGAACAAATGCTGTATGGCTATATTTTCTTGCTGTGTTATGTCTCTGTGTTTGTTGTTTTGTTGCACGCTGTGCAGTTTGACAATTCGCAGGACTGAATCTGCCTTACGAAAGCCCTACAACACCGAAGCACCAAACAAGAAGAAAATGCTACAGGGTGGGTTGGGTGGTCGCTTTATCCACAAACCGGAAACACAAGAAAATGCTACGTTTCTTGAAAACGAAAGCAGTAAAATAATAATGGGTTTTAAAAACATGCCTTCCATTATCGACACGCCATCACTTCCTTTTCCTCATCTCAGTCTAATATAACGCGTTTTGTGTTTGTTCGTTTTTGTTTGCTTCTTGTTTTGTTCTTGCACGTGTAATAGGCTCAGCAGTAATTCACGCTATGCTACTTCGTCAGCCTTACTCTTCTAAAACAATTGTTGGGCTTTTGCTTCCTGTAAAAATTTAATCGATGCGCAATGCTGTCTAGCTCTCTCTCTACATCATAGACATATTTCAATACAACGCATCGTAATACGGCCGTGACTCTGCGCTACTTTAGTGGAAGGTTGGGACCAGTTAATAATTTTCTTCTACGTCTTATGTATATATATATATATTCATATATGTATGTATATAATATAATTATTGTGTTAATTTATAATCGTAATTATAATTGTAAAAGTAATAATAATCCTGTGTAATTCGAAAAACGCTGCGCAGATCACAGTAAATGTTTGTTTTTTTCTTCTCCACTTTCTTTTCTTGCCCTTCTCTCTTTTTTTCGCCTTCTCTCTCTCTCTCTCTCTCTCTCTCTCTCGCTCTCTGATCCTTTTTCATTCCTTGAATTTCTACACCACTAATATGTTTGTTCGCTTATAACATGTATATTCCTATTTCCTGTTTCGTCTAGTTTTTAAAACCACGTCAACGGTACACACACACACACACGTACACACACTATATGCGGTAAACAAAATAAACAAAGTGCCACAATGGCAAAGAACGTTTTGGACACAACGTTCTGTTCTGTTCCGCGAGTGTGGTACAACCAAAAATTCGAAAGGCAATCGCGCACGCATCCTCCATGAATAACACGACGATCGGTGTATGTGTGTGTGTGTGTATATATATGTGCGTGTGCTTCCAGTTCGAACATTGTCCCGATAGCTTCGGAGTTGGCACACGTTTGGCAGCAACTGTCGCTTCCTTCCCTGGCGTAGAAATGCTGTGTGGTTTAAAAACAAGCTGGCATTCCTTCCTACTTTTTTCCGGTTTGCCCTTTTTAATTACACTTCTACAACACCGATGGTTAAAATGCGTTAAAATTCGTGGATCGCTACACGGACGGACGGAATGGTGGTGCACACAGACACACACACACTCTATGGGCGCTGGTCGGATGGGTTGGTTGGTTGGTTGGTTTGTTTGTTGGTGGCTCTGGTTGGATCAACTTCTCTAGTTGTGTCCAGCAGCAGCTGCAGCTGCTGCCTTTTTGGCCACTGGCGACGGAGAGTTGGAGGACGAGCCGGCCGGTGACGTGCCGTCGTCGGAGGAGCAACCGGCGGACGAACCGATCGATGCCGACGAGCGTGACCCGGACGACGAGGACGATGGCGACGGCGAAGAGGGTGAGTGCGATCGCGGTGCTTCCGGCTTTGGCGCTTCCTGCACGGCCTGCTGCTGCTGTTCGCTGTCCTTCATCACCACCTGCTGCTGCTCCGATCGGTTCTCCTGCTCGCCATCGTCGTGGGCATCGTCTTCCTCCTGCTGGGTGAACATTCCGGCGGCGACGAAAGTGGAATCGGCACGCGGCGAAGGCGAAGATAAGGTACCTCGCTGTTGTTGGTGGTGGTGGTGCTGGACGTCGGTGCTGGACGACGATGCCGATGGGTAGCGGAAGTCTCGGTGCTGGAGCGCCGCTTGGAGTGAGATCGCCGGATGGTGTGCGTGCACCGGCCGGCTGTGGTAATACTGGTGCTGATGGTGGTGGTGACCTTGCGGATGCTGCGGATACTGGTGCCAAAATTGGTGCCCAAAATCATCCAGCTCTCCTCCCCCCATGCCGAATTCCTGCTGATGGTGATATTGCAACTGGTGCTGCTGCTGCTGCTGCTGCTGTTGCTGCTGTTGTTGCTGCTTTCCGGAGGTGGTGGATGTCAACCGTCCATGGAGTCGTCGGAAGCGATTCCAAAAATTACCGCTGCTACCACCGTTGCCTCGCTCGGACGAGCGGGTGGAGGGTGCGCCGAATGCGGGCCCAAACTGACCCGCCCCTTGGCTACCGATGGTGCTCCAGTGCGTCGTTGTTGGCGGGTAGCCGACCGGAGGTGCAGGTTGCTGGTGACGATGATGCTCGGTGAAGAAGCAGCAGGAGGCGACCGTATCCGGTGGTGGCGGTGGATCCGGTGCGTTCGTCACGTTCATCATCCCCCCGGCGGAGTGAGTGGAGGAGTGAGCCGCCATCGCCGTCGCCGACGACGACGATGTTGACGGGTGCAGAAAGTGGCTACCGGTGGTGGTGGTGACCCGCGCGCCGGGCAGTGTTAGTGCCCCCAGCGGAGCGGTGCGTAGACCGAACATTGGCAGCTTCCGATGGGGTTGGGTCCCCCCACCACCTTGGGACGTCGACGTCGAGGAAGCGTCCGGCTGCTGGTGGTAGTTGGTGATGCTGCGGTAGAGGATACTGCTGGAGTAGCTGGTGCCGCTCGTGCTGCTGCTACTGATGCCGCTGTCCACGTCGCCGTACGACTTGCCGTACGAGATGGTGGGCGAGTGGCGTTCCACCACCACCAGCGAGGTGGACGCTGCGCCCGGCGGTGGCGCTGGTGCCGTTATGAAATGAGGGCGTTTCAGTACGGTGGGACTTGACGGACTGCCCCCGGCTCCGATCCCCCCACTGGCAACGACACGGTGGACTGGTGCTGGTGCTTGGTAGGACAGCTCCTGGTTCGCCTGCTGCTGCTGGTCCGGGCAGCAGTGTTCGTCGTCGTACGAAGGCATGATGAGCCGCTCGACGGACAGATTCAGCTCGCCGATGATGCGCTCGTGCTGCACCTGCACCCGCTGCCACTCGGCGGCCACCGAGTTGTTGTTGACGGGACTGGCGGCGGCGCTGCCAGCCGGTGGCAAGGGTGGCGGTGGTGGCGGCGTGCTCACACTCGCGGACGGCGGTGTTGGTGTGGTGCTCGCCGTCGCCACCGTGGTCGTCGTCGTGTTCGTCGCCGCCGAGGCCGCCGCCGCTGCACCGGCTCCCGATGGCAAGGATTGTTGGAGGGCCGACTGCGACCCGATATCCTCGTAGATGTTCTCCTTCGTACCGTAGCAGGTGGTAAAGGAATGGCGCTCGGGTGGTGGTGGCGGTGGTGGCGGAGGCCCGACTAAACGGTGGTGCATGCTGTTGTCCACCCCGCCCCCTCCTGCACCAAGGGCGGCATCGAGAAACGGCGGTGTCGAGGAGAAGGCGGCGTTCAGCATCGCCCCGGACGACGACGATGAGGATGACGACGACGACGACGCTGACTTCCGGAAGAAGTTGGTAAATAAGGCACGCAGTGAGCCCGTCGTCGTCGTCGTTGTCGTCGCCGCCGCCCCCGCCGTCGCCGCCGTTACACCCTTGCCGATGGCGCTGTTCGGCAGCGTGTAGTTGTGATGATGGTGGTGATGGTGATGGTGCATAGTGGTGCCCACACTGCGCGCCACGTACGAAGGAACTACCTTAGACGACGACGACGACGACGACGCCGACGGGAAGCCACCACCAACACCACCACCCCGCATCGACGACCGCGCCAGGGGTGGCTGCAGGGGCAAGGGCAACGCGGGCGGCTGATGGTGGTGATAGACCGGCACGCAGTACGCGGACGAGGCCGCGGGCGGTGGCCCGGAGAGCCCCGCCATTGGTGAACCATCCGCCGTCGCCGCCGCCAGGGGTCGCTGTAGTAGTATCGGTTCGCAGTAGGCGTACGAGTACTCGGCACTTCCGACGCCCGACGAGCCCGAGGTCGCCGGGTCGGACGCGCACGACGTCGTGCCGTCACTCCCGAGACGCTGCTGGCGGTGGTTGTGGTGCTGGTGCTGGTGGTGGTGGTTGTTGGGGGGCGGCTGACCGCCGCTGGCAAGATTACCCAGCTCCGAGGAAGGTTCCCCCGGGAAGGCACTAAACCCCCCATCGGCGGCACCACAAGCCCACTTGCTACGATACTGGAAAGGACAACAACAAAATGGACATGTTAAGGTGCAGATCGATGACAGCAACTTTCACTCACTCAGAAACATTCCATCTTCATTTCAGTTGAAATTTTCCGAACTCGGCACGTTTGCATTAAAAAAACATATGAGGCTATTTTGATTGAAAGGACCGAAACGACACAAACTGTCAGATTTCTCATCGCTGTCCAATACAAAAAGTAAACAAGACATCTTGGACAAAAGCGGAAAAATGGCTACCCTCAATAGACAAATTTTCGTCGGCGATAAGAAAAAAGTGAACCAAGCTAATCTAAGGAAGTAAATTTTACTGTAAAGTTATATAACTTTAGTACTTTCGAAAAATATTCTGACGACCAGCCAAAGGTTGTTCAAACCACTGGATCATACTCTTTATGACGTTTTCTGGTGAAGTTGCTTAACTTCCGGAAGGCATTTCACACTATGTATACACTTTTCCATACGCTGGAGGTCTTGATAGAAAGAACAGCGACTTTGCGCATAGCCTTCTCGCTGATTTACAGCTACGAATGGGAGTTAAGGGTCTCCAAAACATTTGAAACATACTGTAACATGCTTCAAAAGCAACATAAAGTATCTGGTTTTTTTTACCAATCGTCGCCATTTCCAAATAAGCTATAATAAATAAGCAAACTTAGTTGGTTTGATGTTTTGGACACGGTGGATTCGATTTAAATGATAAAGTTGTCCTAACTTGTTCTGATTTTAAAAGAAATGCTACTCTTTATTTTGGTTTGAAAAGAAAATGTGCTAGCGTTTTCCGTTTTGTGCATGAGAAGCCGTCAACATTTGTGTATTTTAACTGCCCGAATAACTATACAGACAGCTGAAATAAACCACAAACAATGGACAGTTATGTTGCGATTCAAGATTCATACTCTGTAAAGTTTACACTGAGAGCGGGAAATGCATTTTGCGGTGTCAGAAAATATTGACCAAATATGTTTCGCTTCATCGAAAAGCATCTGATCTTTCCTCGATGCATCTGACTGGCTGAAGGAAACGAAGAGAAGACACGTTTTATTTATTGAATTTGTTTCATTTTTGCTCCACACCTGGTTTTTTATATGTTCCAATTCGAACGCTAGAAAGACTATGTTTCGTATGCCGTCTTGTCAGACAACGAATATGCAAAAGAAAGGCAACGGAAACGGTTTATTTGTGAAAAAAAAAAAACAGAAAACATATCGCACATCTGGTAGCATTAATCAAATAATGGTCTTGATGTCCGCACTTTGGTCCGACATTTGAGTGCCTGACACAACAAATCCGCACTGGCTTACAGTATAATTGTTGAATCTCAAATGAAGGAAATATCTTAACTTGAAAAAAATCATCTGAAAAAATGGAGATTTACGGTTTTAAAAAGCAATTGAACGACGAAAAAGTTAGTAACGATTTGAACAAAACTATCCGGATATAACAACATTAAAACCGGATTAAGGAGCCAAAGCCAAAGACGGTCTTATGGACGCGTATTTTAGAACGAAAACAATGCAACTGTAAAAGAATGCAACGACATTCATGTCGCAACCCTTGATGACGTAATGTGTAACTTTATAAAATGTACATTCGTTATAAAGAATGAATACACTCGTAAAACGCAACGCTCGCAATGGGTTTGCAATAGTTTCGAGAAAACGGAGCAAAAGGCAAACGCGATGTCAAGAGAAACCTTTTGATAGAGATGAAAAATACATTCGTTGTACAACTGCTACATAACACATTTAACGAAACCGTTTTCAATACGATTGGGAAGAAGTCACGTAAACAAAATATTCACCACATCAGTGGTCAGAAAAGAATGCTTAACCTAAAAATTCTTTTTTTAAACTGACAGAAACAAGTTTGGGGGTCCTGGAGGAGTCGAGCACAGATTACCGAGTGTATCGAGAGAGACCCACCTGATGACATGGACCACCTATACCGGTACATTGGTCCGCCAGATCCATCCGCATGTTTGGTGCGTGTGAGATTCCTCCCTGTTGCTGCAGCTGCTGCTGCTGCTGTTTGTCCCGGTACAGCTCGATGCTGTCGGGATTGTCCTCCGGGTAGCAGTTGTTGCTGGTTCGCTGATCGCTCCCCTTCCGGCAGCACGCCTTGGCGGCCGTGCCGGTGCGCGTCGCTTCATCCAGCGGCGAGGAAGCGACCGCCGACTTCAGGCCGACAACGTCGACATCGATGACGGTGGAAAGGTTGACGCCGCCGCACGGTTGGTAGAGGTTTTCGTTTGCCGGCACCAGCCCGGGTGCGTTTGGGACACCGCCGGCCGCCGAACCCCCGCCCGCAAACTGCAGATACTTCTGTATGGTCGGTGGAGCGTTCCGCTCCGAGCGGTCCTTCTTCCGGTGGCGCTGCATCGTCCCGTCGACACAACTAGGCGGTAGTCCCGCCGCTGATGCTACTGTTTTTGCTCTGGTTCTGCACTCTGCAGAGAGTTTTGTAATTATTGCTTCGGTGTCGGAGCCGGAATCGGTCGATCCACTCCGATCCTGGGTGCTCCAAGGACCCGCTAGTGATGCTGCCGGCCTGTTCGATGATCTCGTGCGTAAGGCGTACGAGGAAAAGGTCGAAGAGCACGTGCTCGGCTCAGTCGTTGGCGATGGTGACGACGGTGGTCTATTATTGCTGCTGTTTCCACTATTGCTTTGCTGCTGGTGCTTACTAACACCACCACTGGTGCTGCTGCTGCTGCTTTGTACATCGGGACAACAAAACGTTATGCGCTCGCTTGGCGACGGTAGTGACGAATTGTGTATGCATTTCAACGATTGCTTTTCGGGTGCTTCCGGGTGACGCGGCCACTGCTGCTGCTGCTGCTCCGGCCACTGCAGGTGCTGCTGCTGCTGCTGCTGCTGCTGCCGAGAGGCCATATGACCTCCCGGTGGAGGGTGCTCCATTTCGACGTAACATTATCGTACAGGCGAAAATGTCGTGCGTTCGTCCTGCAGCACCCCAAAACGGTGTCTCGCCACCCACCCACCGCTAATAGCCAGGGAATTGTTTATGTAAATAGCTTCTCTCTCTCTCTCTCTCTCCTTTCTACACCCCCACAAACACCGGTTTTTCCGCGATGCACAGGGGCGCGTCGTCCCCTCCTTTCCCAGCTGTTTGCTGGTTTTGTTGTTGCTGCGTTGCTGTATTCGTTCGCTTATTCGTTTTTTTATTCTTAATTCGCCTCCTTAGGGACGCCCTTTAACCGGTCCCGGGCATAACAGCCGACATCTTCACGCTCCTGCCTGCATTCGCTTATTTTTCTTCGTTGCTTGTTGTAGTGCGCAAGGAGCAGCAGCCTTCCGAAACGATAGTCATTGTAGTAGCTTCGAGAGCGAGGTGTGGTGGCTGTACGATGGTGACGATGGTGACATGAAACGAGCCGAAAAGAAAAGAAATGAGGGAGAATAAGTACCTCGAAAAGAGTCTATTATGCAGCTATATAGCAAGCGAAGACGGCGGAAGAGCAAGCGGCGGGCTTGGAAGGTAGCACGCGTACGCGCAATCAGCAAACTGCAGCCAATTCTGCCAATTCTGCCAAACCCAGGGGGAAGGCACCCGGTTTCCATACCGGCGGCAAATGCAGTAAAGTGCAGTCGGCTTACCATTTGAACTGTGCTACACAGTGCTGCACACGAAAACATTGCACAGCGCTAAAAAAGGCCCCGCGATTCGAAGTAGAGAAAACACGTCAAGTTTATGCAATGAATCACTTCAAATTAAAACGATCTTTGTACACAGTTGCAACGATTTGGCTTCAGAAAGAATTTTGGCAGCTGTCAATAGATATTGTCAATAGAGCTGTCTATAAGCTTAGGTTGAAAGTGGACTTTTTTGCGAAATAGGAAGAGGCCTTCTGTAATTCACATTCAGATTGATGAGGTGCCGAAGTTTTTAATGAGGATATTCATAAAGTTTCAACATAGATCATAAACGTCGAGTTGATGTAATGTTGGATTTGTACAATTCTACCGATGTTGATGTATGTGGTTTTGTTTATTGTCGCAACATTCTAAATCTCATAGATAGATTCCCAGGACTATACACTAGAAACCTATGTTGAACACCGCGTTTGCCGTCAACTGCAAACATCGACGGGGATGAGAACGTTGCTTCAAGAAACAGGAATTCTAAAAAAAAATAAAAAGTAATGACGGACGTAGTATTCGTAGTTCCAATTCGGCGTTGCATCAGAGCGGATCGTTAGCAGTGCACGGGGTTCCTGAAATAGTTAGCGAAAAGTAAGGTTATCTTACGGCACGACCGCGTGGTGACGCCGAGCTCGAGCTCAGGTCAGACAAATCCTAGCTGCCGCACATCTCGTGCCGTTTGAGACAATCAAGCGGACCACGAGTTCTTGTGTCCTGACAACGGAAGGAATTATCCCTCCCGTGGACGGCGGGTGGACATATGGCTATTATAGCCGGTCGTAAAGGACGAGCCCCTTCATAGGAGTTCGGACAGAGTCGGTAAGCCTCTGATTACGAGTAAGGGAACAAATTGTTCGACTTAGCGTAGGAGCATAAACCCCGATTCGCATAACGAAAGAAGAAGAAGAAGAAGACGTAGTATTCGTATGGCACACCAAAACTGAAACGCAAATTTCGAGTGCAGCACTGTACGTCGGTGGAATCGAAAGACGAGAGGGGATAAAAGAGCCACGCAAACATCAGTGGCAAGAAGAAACAAAAAGAAAACTCTACTGAACCAGGGTTAAGGTTGCAGGACAAGAGGGGTATATAAAACAAACTGGAAAATATCAAAAGCCAATTATTAGGAGACCGAGGCGCGCGAACTTCACTCTCCAACCGGGGGACTGGTGCGTTCTGAAGATAAAGCTATAAGGATGCTCTCTCCAGTGGCGAAACGGAGGGTGGAGACGAATCGCGGGGCGACGATGAAAGCGGAACTCGCTCATCCGTTCGCACAACCCGGCACCGTTGCGTTTTCGTTGCAAATGCACGCATAGTGCACACACTCCATATGCACCAACGGCGGCTTTCTTTGCCTCTCGGGTTTTCCCTTTTTTCTCTGTTCATATTCGTTAGGTTCAAAACACTGCACTGGTTATGCACATTTTACACCGCCACGTCCTCCTTCTCTCGCTTCCTCTTGTTGGTACGTTCTCTTCCGGCGCCCCCCCCCCTCCCCCCGCCCCCTTAGAGCACACAATACGGACGAATGTGGCCCCTTTTCCCAGCAGGATTTCAATAAATAAAAAATCCAAAAACAAAAAAACGGTTTCTTTGGCGGCATTTTTGCTTGTTGAGTTTCGTCGCCGCGTGTGACATTGTTTTGATTTAACGCAACCGAACAAAAAAGGATGGAAAAAAGTGCCCCCCCTACCTTGGGTTCACCCTCATCCACACCCCCTCATGCAATCCAGCCCAATTCTTCTCCTACTGTTTACGGGATTCTAATTTTTCATCATGTGTGTGCGCATCATGTGCATATGCGCTGTTGTTGTGTTGCACCGAGTGTGCGTCTATTCGGGGGCAGCATCCTGCTTCGCTGGAAGCCAGCGGAACTAGACCGGGACATGTACGGCAACATTTTGCATTGATTTCAACTTCGGTGTGACGGATGTTTGCTCGGTGGGCATTGGCACACTGAGGTGTTTTGCAATGCGGAACCTTACCGTTTTGGCGTAGCAAAGCGTGCATCGTAGTCTTCGGTCCGAAACATGTCTTTATGCTGGTTTCGGGGAAGGCTTGCCCTTACGCAGCGCAGTTAGGGTTACGGATCCACATTCTGCAGCGCCTGCAATCCGAGCCGGCCAATCCCCGTACCGTCGGCCGGTTAGAATAAAGGCCCCCTTTCCGGCCGGGTCGAGCTGCCGCTGGTTGCGGTAATTAATTGATTTTACGCTCCCCTCCCCGCTCTGGTTCCGGTTTGTTTGAAGTGAAGCCGACATCCGCACGACTTCGATTGGCAGGCACAGGACGCAACGCAATGCAATGAGCTCGAGCTGTATATGCATATCCCACAGAGCACACACAGGAGGGCAGGAATAACCTAACGCCGAAAGGGAAACAGGATCCTCCTCTCGGGGACTTACCAAATGCGTCCCCCCCCACTTTCCATCGAACGACCCCTCGTACAATGTCATCATACCGAGAGCGTTCTTCCTGTCGATCAATATTCTAAGGATAATGGACGGTTGCTTCATCACTCAAATCCAACGGCTTCCGTTCAAAAGTGCGCACCCACGGGGGGCAAGGGAGCATGCATTTCAGTCAGGCACTTCCGCATCCTGACCCTTCCTCGTGCCATTCCTGGAAAGCTAGTTACAAATGTTCCTCGGGAGACAACCCCTTTCCTGGCACATTGATGTTTGGTACGTACTAGGTGTAATGCCCCAGTTATACGGACTCCTGTTGAGGAAACAGTCTGCAGTACTAACCTAGTGATATTTTTTGAGGGTTTGTAAATTTAACAGTCTGCTCGTACCGGACAGTGGTCACGAATTAGTAACTTGGTAGCGTCCATCTCTTATTGCCCGTGCCAAATCTCCAAACAATATCATTTCTCTACCAAAATCGTTGGAAAACAGGAATGTACTTTGATTATCCAAGTATCCTTGCATTTTCTGCTACCGAGCTGGTTGCTCTGGCGAGTAAAATAATGCAATGGGATTTCCGTGTAACGTTGTTGTATGCAAAGTTGAGGTTTTGCACCGATTTTGATGCGCTACTTTTCCAAAGTAGGGGAGTCTCATCATCAAGTCGATTTATAAAAAGATGTGTTTTCCTGTTCTCTTTCTGCATCGATTGTGCTACTTGTTCCATTGCTTGGAATGTGTTGGGGGACGAAGAAATTATTTTCTAGGCGTGCAGAAAGTCGTTTTTAAAAAATGCCATTCGATGGAAAACGCCATAATATTTGAATGAAATAGAGAGAAAGCAAATGAGGATCTCAAAACAAATGAGGATGGCAACAGTCAATTGGTTTGATTCTCTATACGTTTTACAACGATACATGCATTCATGTGCAGTGGGTATCTTTTAACTAGTTTAAATCAGTACATTTTTTGCCGTTAAATCTATCGCATGATGAATTTATCGTAAAGAGAATTATGAATTACTCTTTACGATAAATTTGCCAAATGAAAAACTTATTAATATTTCAATTTGACGGGCTTGAATTCGCCGGATTGGTTTGTTTTTTTTTTTAACAAAAATTGATCAATGCTCAGCATTCTAGCTTTCATGGGGAAGTCTTTCCCAAGCATCGAGATTTTTTCGAATTCTCTGCTTCGTCAGCAGTAAAACCAGTACAGTATAAACCTCTCCGACCACGTAATGGGTAAAGGAGATTTATATTTTAATTCTGTTTAATCAGCTCGAGGCTCCTTCGGACGCCTTTTGGAATCAAATCGAACCCTTGCGAGATGGGAGGTTGCTGCAAGATGTTTTGTGCAGCGTAAACAAAAACCATTCTTATCGCTAGGGCTCGCGTACGTTCGAGTACACCTACACATACACGCACCTTCTCCCGAGAAATTCTCATTCACCCTTTGTGATCTTGTCGGCCACCAGCACAGGGAGGCAGAACAGCATCGCGATGCTGTACCAAAACCTGTAAACATCTTGGCATACCGCAAAAATAGAAACTCCCGAAGCAACGGAGGAGGAAAGAGACAAGAATGAGAGAGAGAAAGATAGAAAGAGAGCAGGAGAAGGCAACCAAGTTCCCAAGAACATATAAACATAAGAAGGTAGAAGGTACGGGTCCGCCATGCTGCGTTTTTGCAGCCGCATTCCTCCAACGTTCTCTGGATCTGTATGTTTGCGCGCGTGTGTGTGTGTGTGTGAGCGAGCAGACGCGAGTTTGATGAAGGATAAATTGGGCTGATTTAGCGATTTTTCGTTTGCAAAAAAGCCAGTGTAAGCCTTGCCGGTTTGAGAAGTTTAATACTTCATCAACGGAATTGTGCTTGGTTTGCGTTCCTCTTATATTCGCTCCCTCCTTAGACCGCCCCCTTAGACCCTTTCGTTCAGGGCAGACCAGCCGCTGACATCGCTGACATCGCTCGCCATTCCCCTGTGTCTCTCTTTGTTCGAGAGAGTGGTTTCAACAAGGACTCCGGGGGGTTCGGTGGGACGGATTACGAACTCCTCCGCCCTCACGCGCGCCTAAGAAAAAGCCTCACGACAGAACATGTTCGGGGCATGGTGCTCGAGTTGGTGATCTTTTGTACGACCTTTGAGGCGCAGGTGGGTCCGTCAAGGGTGGACGAGGAGAAAAGGTGCTCCGTTGCAGCAGAAGAAGTGCAGCTAAAGTAAAGATCGTTCACGGCACAGCGACGACTGCTGGATGTGGAGGCTGAGGGAGATGAGGGACGGTGGGTCGGGCAGAGTCTATTGATCACATTCGGCAAACTTGCAGCCAGCAGCTAGCAGCAACAGCAGCAGCAGTGGGGTCAATGGGCAACGACCCACGGGGATCGGTTTGCGTTTGATGGCGAATGAAGGAATTTGAATTTTTTGATTGGCGAATCATTCGGTAGCAGCGAGGATGTATTTCTTTTTTTCCATCTCCATTCCTGGGATGTATTTCTTTTTTTTTTCATTCATGCTCTACCCTCACTCTCTGCGGTGCCAGACGACTCAACGGTCTCTAGCATTCGGGCGCATACCATAGAAATATGGGCACAAACTCACGTACGTACGCACACACAGGCACACAAACGCACGCGGCGTGAATGGTAGGAATAAAGAAAAGTAGCTGTTACACGGCATATTAACATTGCCACTGTGGCGGCCGCCCGTGTTCTTCGCTTTAAGGTACAAAATAAAAGCGTTCTTTCACAAACATGACGGTTACACGGCGTTACACCAACCGTTACGGGCGTCCGTCACACGAAAGATGACAACAGAAGAAGAGGAAGAAGAACCAAAAGGCAAAGAAAAACAATCATACCACACGGTCGGCCCGCGAGGTGCGGGTGGACGCTGCACACGGACGGCGGGTTACTAAACACGGTGCACCGTACACAACACCACCGAGCGATGGCACGGGCCACCAGCAGCCCCGTTGGACATAATTTTCACTTTACGCACGAAATCGCTGCTCCCGTAACCGCATGTGAACCTTGGGCTGCTGTGACACAGCCGCCGACGGAGAAAAATAGCGAAAAAGGCGAAAAGAAAAAGTCTCCCGAACTGAAATCAATGAACCGAACCGAAAGACACCGCTTGACAGTTCATGAACCAGCCTGCGACAGGCTGGGATTGAACGTGGACCGCGAGGAACGATGTATGCGAGTAAACTGAACCACCGTCCATCCAGCATGGCCGTGTAGCGCACACGCAACCTTCGACTCCGGCGTGACGGCGCGCGTGTGTACGTGAATTCGAGTTCGAAAGAAGCGCACACACATCGCTGTGTGTGAACCGCACCACGAGACGAACAATACACCCTTTGCTGGAATAAACCCATTTAGTGGATCGTTCAATGTTAGCAGCGGGTTTTAAACCAGTTTATCGTTTTTATTAAAACACTATTACTTTTAGTTCTCACACTAATTACTTTTAGTTTATGTTGCCTAGGTATTTTTACATGGTTTAAAATCAACATTAAAAAAGTCCAGGAACACATTAAGTTCCTACTGTACCAACATAGTTAGGCGCCTTCTGTGCTTCTGTCCTGATCATCTGATTTTTCATGCTTTTAGAAAAGCTAGTTGGAAGTATGTTTTTCCCACCATCCTTGACACTGGACGTAAATGTTTTTCTTGAAAAAGTTGCGAAATAGTGTTGTTATAATTTGTTGCTTCCTGGGCCTTTGCAAGCATTACTTGGCTGGTGATATAAACCTCTAATAATAGTACGACTAGCTACTAAGGCTATATGCTCATTTTTCTGTAAGTGTGACACACTTTCTGTGCTAAGGACTCTGCCTTTCTGACTTTCTATTGCGAAACGTTTGTCAAATTAATGTTATCTGCTGATCTTTCAACGTCTATCATTTATCCAGCGTTAATGTCGGTTCGATGTTTCTACTTGTTCGCTGAGGACTCGACAAACCTTCCGTGCTGTCGCATCGGGATCATAACTCACCGCGGCTTTGACAACATGTTAGACATATTCAACGAAACGATACACAGGTTTAACAAACCGCTAATGAAACTGCAGGAGCCATAGAACAGTTTTAAAACCCCGTTAAACTGGTTAAAGGAACCGCTATCGAACACGCTAAAGGGTGTAATACGAGTCCGCTCCCCTATAGCTGGAGATGTGCATGTGTACATGGCAAATAGCATAGCGACAGCAGCATATGCTGTTATGTGGTATGCCACTGCTCCATCCTTTCTCCATATCGCTCTCTCCCTCTTTCTCGATCAGTTCTTTATTTCCCCCCTTCTGCTTCGCTGTCGTTGCGTTTTCGTGATTTTTTTTAACGTCGCCGCGGCCAAAGATGAATTTACACGCTCTCAAAATTAAAAAGGACAAATTCCGAGACGCGGAATCAAAACCTCGCGCCCGCGATTCAGCGGAAATTTATTGCTGGAACCACTTTAGAGGCATCGTTTCATGCTCTGCTTGCCAGCTTGTGGTACACAATGTGGCGCAACGTACTTGTGTGCCGAAACTGCGTTTTTTTTCTTTCGGAATGCTCGATTGGTCTTTGCCCGCAGCTGCCGAGCTGGCGCGACTCGTGGTATCCATCTCCTTTTCCGTTTGCCCGAGAAGTGACTCATTTGCTGGGTGAGTGCGTTTTTTTTCTCCACCGAGCTGTTGGACAGCGAGGGCGGGAGGGCGGGAGGGCGTTAGGGGTGGCGGGTGGCGTCGTTAGCTGCCAATCGAATTTGTCGTCACCGCACAAATCAGTCAGCATACATACAACCCCCAAACCCCCCAATACCCCCCCCCCCCCCCCCCCCCCATCATCCTCTACCTCAACACACCCTTGCGCCGTGCCCTTTTGGGTTAGACAAAAATTGGAACGAAGGAACACGGAACGGGATGCCTTCTTTTCTGGTTTTCCTTTTTTTAAATAATTGTTTAAACTATTTGTTCCCTCTTCAGGGCAGATGCTGCACACGGGATTTTCGCTTAACACTGTCGTAATGGTTTCGCGTTTTCTCCCTTGGTAAGCATATTTTTTTCCCCACCTCAGCCTCCCTTTCTTTCGACGACAACATTTCGGGTTCGGTTTGTTTATCGAAATGTTACCTCGCACCCCGCTCATTCATCCCCGCCCGTACCCACGCCAAGCCAAGCCACCCCCCCCCCCCAGCATCCCAGTGGCGGCATTGGCATAAAAATGTGGTTTACGTTTGCGCGCCTTTGTTTGATTAGTTTCGCTTCCCAAAAAATCCCCGTTTGCCGATTGAATGCGAAAATGCAAACATTCCCGTCCCCACGACGGGCGGACGATAAGCGAACACGGGTTGTCCCATTCGCCAAACCTCCCGAAAGTGGAAGGAGCGTCATGCGACCTGACTGTGCGCTCCATCAATTGTGGGAAATGTAGTTTCCGTCCCGGGCGGTCGCGTTCAAAATTCAATTATGATTTTGGCGATGGCTTGTTTTATTGCACCGAGCGGTTGTCTCCGGAAGCCAGCCATGGGTTGCTGGGAAATGGAACGGTTCATTTCATCTTTACTGAGCTTATATACATTCTCCCTGACCCAATGCGGGGTGAGGGCACGGTAAGCAACGGGGTTTTTCGCCTGCAACCCTCTACCAGAACTATCGTTCTGGGGCAAATTTCCACGAACCAGTTTTTATCGATTTTTGCATGCTTTCACGATCGCGCTTCGGTTGACTTGGGCGCAATGGTTGACTTGAGACTTGGCACGGCATGAAATTACCTGTGTGTCAGCAAAAAAAAAAAAACGCGATGCATCTACCGGCCACCGGGAAAGTAAACCACGGAATATTCTTCGCCCGCTCTAAGTCGTCACTTTCCGAGTCCGAGTACATCCGACCGAGTCAAACAGTTAACCTTTGAGTAGGAGGAGACGTTTTTTGAATTTCATAATTAAAGCATATTCAAATGAGCTGTTGCAAATGTCGATAGGTAGCAGGGCAAACATAAACAAACGTTTTCAGCTTCAGCGTTTTGGGCTAGTTGCAGTGGCCTACGTTAAGCAAAACATCCCGATGGTATGGGACTTCCGAGCAAAATCCACTCAAAGATCTTTATGTATTTTGCACATTTGTCAAATGTTGAAGATGGTCGTGAAAATGAAGAAATTTCTTGTATAATTCTATGTTGGTACACCTACCTACCCCTCTATTGGTCACGCTCACTTATCCAAATGATTCGCAGCGTTTTCGCATAGAATCTTCCAGTACTTTGGCAACTCGCCCCAACCGGGGAGCGTCTTGTCTATCGATTGCGGTTTGCCGTGTTGTTGCTTGCGTTTTCCACTCTCTTCTCAACAACTGCTGCAAAAGAAAGTTTTGTTGAGGTACCGTGGATTTGGGGAAAAAAAACATGGTCCATTTCATAAATTGCGTACATAATCTATCTAGTCGGTAGCCGAAACTGATCGCTTCCGTGTTCCCCGGCGCTGGCCAGCATTTCGGGAATCGGGCCCGTATGGCTGTTGGCATTACGGTAAAAATGGTGTGTTTGAAAATTTCGCCATTCCCGTCCGGTTTAGCACTGCTTCGATGCAAATGTTTCTTCTTCCAACGAACAGTCGTCGCTGGGTCCGCTGTGAGTTTTGAATCCGATGAGCGTTGTTGTTGTTGTTATTGTTGATTTTATTTTTGAGGTTGAAACAGATTATCAGCCAAATTGATTCCTTTCTTTGCGGGCCGGTGCGATCCATGTGTAGACGGAACAGGGCATCGCTGTGAACGCGCGATTCTTCATTAGTTAGCTATTATAACACATTTATGTTGTTTCGATTCCCATCGCGTTTTGTCGATCGGAATTTTCCCGTTTGCTGGTGCTCCGTCTCCGACTCGCTGCCTCTCGCACCCGCTACCGTGCTCCGCTCGGTCCGGCTGGCTGTTCCACCTTTCATTCGCTTTTGGCCATCTTTACCTTTCCTTTCTCATTTCGATTCACTTCCATTTGCTTTCATTTAATTTTATTTCGTTTTATCGCAACCGGGGCCTCCTCGATCAAGCTCTAAAGTGGAGAAAGCCTGCCGCTCGTGCACCCCCGGAGGCGGCGGCAGTCCCACCGTCGCTGCCAAAACCGTGCCGTGCTTCGTCGTTCACTCGCGGTGGACCCGCGTGCAATCGTTCCTTCCCGCTCCGCCGTGCGCTGTCTGTAGTCCGTCTTTCTCGCGCTGCTGGCGTACACTTTCCAGCCACTTTCATCGACAACCAGCTCGCGCCGTACTTACACCTCGCTCGCAACCAAAAAGTTTGCACTCCGACAGCGTCCAGTGCGCTCTATTTAGCGCTTCTGCACCGTTCGATGGAGGTCCCCGGGATGCTGCGCTGCTGCGCGGGGACGGGGCAGACGAAGCTTTAGCTTCACTCCACTTACAACTGAACAGGTTTTTCCTGCTGCACGCACGCACAGTTGTAAACAGTTTGTCGATGTGTTTTCTCTCTACCAGTCCACGGCCACTTTGCGCCCCGTTCGGTACTTTCTGCGGAGCCCGCGCAGAAGTGCGCAGTTGAACTAAATAGCTGGTCCGATCTTTGCCCAGCGGTATGTGTAGGAAGCAGCAACTGCTGAGCGTTTTTGCGCCGATCTCAGCTCGACACTCTTTTTCGAGCCACACGATTCCAAGCAATGCAGTTTTATCCTGAACGAAGTGAATCTTTACATCTGTTGGCAGGACCCGTTGGAGGGGCAGGGAGAAGAGATCTTCAGATAGCTGCAAAACCATGCTTTCGATAACGTATCGATTTTTTACACCGTAACATTCCTATTTCAAGAGGTTTTTAAAGCTCTACTTGTAACGCTTTTACTGTATCCCTCAAACAACACGTCAGGATTATCACGACTTTATTGTGTCATCAATAGGTTCAAAGGATTCAGATAAAGCATTGCACATCGCGTTCACAGGTGGCGAAAGGTGTAAATTCCAAAAAGGTCTAAATTACGTCTATTGATGGCATCGTGTGGCGGCCACTATTCCGTTTTTTTTTTTATTGTCTGGTGCACAGTGGACCGAAGGGCGGTCTTAGTTTATGTTTGTTTCCTAACTAAAAAAAAAATTTCATTGTTCGAGCTCTATTGGTAATCCTTTTTTTTGTTGGAACACACAAAAAATACCTTTATTTGTATCACCTAGCAGCACTATTTAGCTTTTCCTTTCTTTGAGTCTTACGATTGGCCTGCACAAACTTATAGCCTATGACTTAAAAACAATCCTGATTTGGTGGACTTGATTTCAAAATAGATTCAAATTTTTCAAATTTGTCAAACCCGTCAAATTGAATATTTCAAATTTAACTGAGATATCACAAACTAGGGAAACCAATACATATTCGCTGTTGGAGCATCAAATCTGTAATTCACAATAGATAGGGAAGTTCTGGCAGCTTCATCTACTTCATTGGAGAAATGAGCGTCTTCGGTTCTACCTGCCTTTTAAGAGATTATTAGATTCCTTTTGCATGCGTGGAAAGCCCGCCCTCTCGTACAGGAGAAGGTCCCATCTCGGTTATGATCCGAAAAACTCAAATTGTTCTCAATATAACATTTCGCTGACACTATACCGAAAACTGGGGAAATCAAATACGGTATTGGTTTCGGGAGCAGCTTGTGCAGATGACCATTTTCGAAATAAACATTTAAGATGGAACATCTTCTATCCTACATAATTGGTAATCTACTGTTCTTTAAATTATATTATGTTTTTAAATTGTTGAATGAGACTTGGATGCAAAAAAATTCAATAACTTGTATTTTGATTGCCAGGCTGAGGTAACATTTCGGCAGGAAATATTTCAAGTTGAGAAGAAACAAAATCTTCGTGTGTAAGGTGTCAGCCGGGAGTTATTTCTAGCCTATTGGAATTGGAAAAATGGTTATGATAAAGAGCAGCGTAAGAAAAGGCTGTGGCTTCGTTTTTCACGTTCTTTATCCTTCTCATTTAGTACATAACGTACTTAAAAAGTAAAACGGCAATTGTGCCTACGAGGCTCCACCGGCTCGCCCACTGTGCGGCGCCTCGATCGCGATCGTACTAAAGCGGTACACGGCGGGGGAAAACAGAAAGAGAGAAAGTATAGGGCGCCTTCGCAGCCTTGGGGAGAAAGGCAGAAGCCACACGCGCAACCGCAGCCCTCTCTCCGACCGCTCGGAGGGAGGGAATGTACCTGTGTGTGCGTGTGTGTGTGTGTATGTGGCCGCGATTTGACAGCGATCTCGTGTCTGCCTTGGTGCGCTTCGCGCAGATCGAGCCCAAGTCCGCGGAGTCACTACCGTTTCGACCGCGCACCGAAGCGGAGCTTGAGCGAGTTCAGGTGTGTACGCGCAGCCTCTGCAGCCCCCACGGAAAATCTCGCTCCCCCCCAAAAAAAAAAAAAAAGGAAAACCAGGCAGACAAACTCGGAACCGCGGTGTTGGAAAATTTTGGGAAAAGCAAAACGTAGAACAAGCAAGCAACAAACAAATCTGAAGCCGAAAAGCAACAGAGTCCAACCAACAGAGGATGTAAGAAAATAGCATCCCCAAAAGAGTGCACTGTGTGTTCGAAAGGGGGTTGAAGTTTTCCGTTTGAAGAATAAGGCAAGCGAACAGCGTGTCCTTCTCGGTCTTCGTTCGGGAAAAAGGGATTGTTCCGCGGTTGTGTGTAGCTGCCTGTTGTTGAACGTGATGGCTAGTCGGTGCATCGATGAGTGTATGTGTGTGTAGTGTGTGTGTGTGTGTGCACACGCGTAAGCGTCTGCTAGCCCGAATTTAAACCGTGTTAGCCAAATAAAAAAAAAGGCTAGCAGGCTTAACGGCTTTTTCCAGCATATTTTTTTATGTTCGAAAGGCGGAATGAAAGCGCAGTGCGTCGTAAGCAAAGTGAAAAGTTCAGCCGAAAAACCGGGCACCAGCGAATAGTAGGAAGGTGGAAAGAAAAACAAACAGTCGTCAGGTTTGCCGCTTCGCACGCCGTGTGTTAGAAGAACCTAAGTTTTCCACCGAAAACAGCATCAAACAATCGAAGAAAAAAAAACCACCAATCAATCTCAAACGGGGCGCCACACAGCACCAAGGAAGGGTTTATGTGTGTGTGTGTGTGTGTGCTGTGCCACAGGAAAGAACTGAAAGAGCCCTCCGCATGGGAGGCACCAGTTTGGCCGAAAAACCAAACAAGCATTCCGGAAAAGTGTACCATAGCGTAAATAACAACGCGACGTCGGAAGCGGCCCCAAAAGCACCCCAACAGGTAAGCTTTGTTAAAGTTTTTCGGAGGGGGGGTTGGGGTGGGAGGGAATGCGGATACAACAGATACAGCCCGTCGCGGGGCGGGCGTCGTGAAAAGTGCACGAAACAACCAAAAAAAAAAAACGCCAAAAATGAAAACACCTCACGGAGAAGCCACCGTGGCGAGGTCAACAATAAAATTTCGAAAATCAGATCCCCAAGACGGGGATCTATTGTTTGTGTGCTGGTGGTTTATCGAATTCCTCTATTTTGTTCGGTGCTCTCAGCGTGTGTGTGTGTATATGTATGTGTGGTTTGTGGTGATGCAGTTTTCCCATCACCGATCGAAGATGAGCTTCGCGGCATATTCTTATTTGATTCGTTTTTCCCTCCTTCTAACCCGCCAAGGCTTTTCCTACTATTTCGAGACGCGTTACTTGCTTCTAGTGTTTTCCTTTTAATTTTCCTTTGCTTTTCCCCTCCAATCGCCGAACCACAGAAATCGTTCGGCCGAATGAAGAGTATTTTGTAATTGTCTTATTAGAGCTAGCGTGTCACGATCTGAGTTTACCCCACCTTTCTCTCACCCACCCTCACTGGAAATATTTCCATCATCGATATCACTTCGAAACCCCCCTCCCATCTCCATCGTTCCATTCATTGACACTCGAGTGACAGGTCGAGCTCTCGGGAAGTGAGAGTGAATGGCCGCGCGCTTGGAAAATTGATTTTCGTGGTGATTATTACAATTTCGTCGAGCCCGCGTGCCGCGTGTCGGGGTAGGTTTTTTCCTTTTTGTTTTTTGCGGTCGGCTCTTTTGCTTCTTTTTCTTCACTTTCGATTTCACCTGCCCCCCGAATGGTCGGAAGGGGGGGGAGAAAAGTGCGTGCGTTGCGTGTCGGTTCGAAACGAAATCAATGGAAGGTATTACATGCGAGGTTACCGGGGGGGAGGGAGAGAGGGTGGAGGTGAAGGGTACGGTGTGTGGTGGTCTTTTGGGTCTTAGGAAACCGGATAGACTTTCTGTCACGCTTTTCCGTCCTACGTCGAATGTCATTGCACGGCGCAACGGTTATTTCAAATGTTGATTTTCCAGAAAACAGTTTCCCTTGCGAGAGAGGAAATGCGGAAAACCAAGGGATTGCAAATCAGTTTTTTAAGAGCAACCCACGGTAACGGTTGTCGTGTAAAAATTAAATCATCGTGTCCAAAATGGAGGAGAGACCCTCCTCTCAACTGGTTCGATTTTCCGACTTTTCACCGATCGCGTGCATACGCAGCATGCACACACACACGCACAAAATAATATCGTGCGCATAACTGTACAATCGTACTTTTCGCGCAAGAGTTTTCGACCAGCCGGAACGGAAACGGGAAAAAGGCAAGTTGGGTGTCTTGGCAAACCAACGGGGAAACAAACACCGAGAGAGGGAAAGAGAGCTGCGGGGAGATAGAGTGAGCGAGCAATGGGATTCCCAGGCAAAAGCAGCAAAAGATGCAGAAACGGACGGAGCAAAATAAAAACGGTAAATATCTAACGGGCAGCGGAAAGAAAAATTGTCCGGAAAAGCACATCGGAAAACAAGACCAACGCGAGAAAACACAAACTTACGCTCGCCTTGGGGGTTGTTCATCTGGTGGAGCATGTTGTGTTGCGCTAGATACATCCCCCCCTCCCCCCCCGCCCCCGGAGCCTGTCTTGAGCCTGCAGTTTGTGTGCTAGTTTACTTTGGTGAAGAACTCTCCGGTCCGCCGGACCGGGTTCAAGTTTACCCCAGACCGGGGACCGGTCGGGATTCCTGCGCTCAATCGATGGATAAGCCCTTGTCCCGGGGAATCAGGACTTGGGTGTCTTGTCCTAGCCTACAAAATTCCGCCGGGGGAACGAAAACGAATGTCAAACTTGTTTCCGTTTCGTTTGGCGTGGCCTACTTGCGCGGCGTACAGTTCCCAATTCCTGGCCACCTGCTTTCTCTCCCGTAGGTCAGGTACCGGTTTTGGAGCACCAGCACCCGACAGCATCCAACCAGCACTGGTGGAAATTCGCGTGGTCAGGGAAAATGGCACAATGTCACCCGTCCAGCGTCTTGGCCAAATGTCGGAATCGCTTTGGTCGCCTCGATTTGCTTCGGTTTGAGCGCAGGTGCAAAAAAATGCAAAACATGCATTTTGGAAAACGTCTAAGACAAACATCGTAGAACAAAAAAAAAAAGAGTCGAAAAAAAACGAAACACAAATTAAACAACAGGGAAATGGCGAACGACACAAACCCGAACCGAATGGACCAGTGCCGACCGAGCGGCAACCGGAAGCTCGCGGACAGGGCTTTGCACCTTGCTGCTACGACGGCACGCTACTGGCCAATTAGGCACGCACAATTTCCCCGGGACTTCCTGGGGCCCTTTCACTGTGCATTTTGCACGCACTGAGCGCGATCAGCGCCTTAGTGCAGGGGTTGGCAAAGTCCCCGGTCTGCCAACTAATTTTTTTTCGGGTCGTAAGAAAATTTTGGTGCATCATACAAAAAACACATCTCAATTTTTATCGGATTTGTTCACGATGTCAGGATTGTTTTTCACCCAAAAATGATGATTAAAATTGTTGAACAAAATGTTCAATATCAGGTGACTTCCTCGTATACTTTTTGTTAAACTTTTTCTAACGTACTTGCATTATTGTTCGTTCTAAAATTTCCTAGTCTCGAGACTCACAAGATACATTCAAGAAATACAGTTTTTATACTCATTACGATATCAAATAAGATTCGCAACATTGAAAACTTTTAGTAGCTGAGTTATTTTCACTATTGCGAGTACGCTAGTAAAACCAAGATATTTAAAAAACATTTGAGTAACGAATTAATTTTAAGTACAGTTGAAGAAATTAATCAACAGTACTACGAAATAAAATTTATTTGTTCATAAAAAGATCAAAATGCAACGAAAAGAAGCGCGAAAATATTTTAAAAAAGTTTAATGATGAAATTTCGAAAAGAAAAATTTTCTTATATTTTATCTTATACTTCTTTTTAATATAACCTAACTTTACTACCCTTGAAAAGGGTTAAGTCTTACTTTGAAAACTTTAAATCATCGTTTAAAGTCTCCGGCCCGCGCTTTCGGTTTCTTTTAAATCATCTGGCCCTTTTAAGGAAATGTATGCCGACCCCTGCTTTAGAGTAAGGTGGGGCCAAAGTGCGCAAACACGCTCTTTCAAAAGGTAAATTTCTACAAAGCTGCACAATATTGGCGTAGCTTGTTTGCGCTAAAGCTGATTAATATTTTTAAACAAAACATCGATTTCAAGCTGATTTAATCGGCTCAAAGGCTGGAAATGGTCGGGCAAATTTAAAAACCAAAATTAAAAGCCCATCGCGAATGAAGTGTTTCCGTAAACGAGGGCGAATTTTCCCACAATGCGACCAACCAATTGTGTAAAATAAACGGAGTTTACAGCGTAGTTGTTTGACTAAGTACTAAGTTCAAATTAAAACGCTCAGACACCTTACATATTGAATAGTTATTTGATACTACTCTGTGGTGCAAAATTATGAATCAGCTGAACCTTTAATTTGTTGGTGCAATTTATACTTTACTTTACGACTCAGTTGTGAGAAAATTGTAATAGAAGCAAGCATTCGCAAAAACAATCTATAGGTACTTGTTTTCTTCCACCTGAGTGTGACTAAACCATTAACAATTGTCAAACTATCTTTTGAATTGAATTTGAGCCCGGAAAAACTGTTTTTGTGACGTAAACAGTGGGCGATCTTGCAGGATATAAAAATATTCTTAAATGTAAATCAAACAAGTGCATAAGGAGCTGTATTTTCGAAAAAGTATACTTTTATAAGCAGGAACCTAGACTGTTGCTTTTTTAACGGGCAGATTGTTTATGTTTCGTGGTATAGTTTGTTTCCTAATGATCGATAATTGAAATAATCAGTCAACAGCACACTCTATTATTCCCCGTGGAGATCGGAAGGGCCAAGTTTGTGTGTGTGTGCAGATCTGTCGGTATGTTAAAATGAAAGCTTTCCTGAAGCTTAGAAAATACCTGAATTGTCACAGCAAGAAAATCGAAATAATGTCGTATTAATTCGATTGTTTTGCGCCGAACCAAATTCGATCCGATTTTCTGACGCTGGGTGAGTTAAATTTTTCCCCGGGGGATATGCCCGGGCTTCGCGGCTGGGAAATGCCTGGCGGACGAAAATGAATCCGCTCCGGGCTGCCTTTTAGCTACCCTTCTATGCTCCACTCCGTCCTCCCCCGATTTTCCGGACCTTTCGTGGGGAGCTACTTTTCCCCACCCCACCCGCACAAACTGTGTTGCGGGTGGGGGTGGGCGGCGAACAACTTAATCGCATCGCAAGGAAAAAGCTCCGGCGCGAAGGAAAAACGGCACTTCGCGAAAATCGCATCAGCCGGAGCGTATCGTGTATCGACCGTGTCTCGCCTTTTCGGTACGACAATACGGAGCACGGTGGTGTGGGGAGGGGATGAAGGAAGAGGAGTTTGAACAGAGGGAAGGAGGGGGATTGTGTTGGGGACGACGTTGGGAAATGGCTGGGCTTGCGTTTTGGTTTGACGCTGGCTGCAGCTGGGTGGCTGCTCGCTTTAATAGGCTCGTCGATAGTTAATAGTGCATTGAACTTCGCATCTGCACTCCGCTCCCTCTCCCTCTCCTCCCTTCCCATCCCCCCTCCATGCACGAACAATTAAAGAGAAATGAAAAGAGAAAACTTATGCACGCCACGCCACGCGAAAACGGATGTGTGCGCGCTTGGGAAGTTGTTGGGTGCGAGAAAACCAAGCAACCAGGCAAGCCCTCGACGGTAGACGTGCAAAAAAAAACCCCTCCACACACACACACACACACGCGGACATGCATGCAGTCGGGGGCTGCTTGGGAGAAAGACAACAACAAAAAGTCGAGGAGGAAAAACACGAGGGGTAAAAGCATAAGAAGACGATTGGATAAATCGCGGCCCTCAAAACAGCTGCTACCAATTTTTTTTTTTTGTTTTTCGGAGAAGAGGAATGGGAGAATTCCTGCGGGAAGGAATGCAACCGTTGGGAGGGAAATGCACTTACCACGTCCGTGTCCGTACGTATTTACCGCTGAAGCGAGGCTGATGAATGGTCACGGGGCGAGGGTTCTCGGAACGGCGTCTGGCGGAAGGTACAGGTGCAACCCCGTCGAGAATCGTTTTCGCACAGCGATTCTCAAGCGCAACGTTTTAAAGCGAGATGAAAATTTAAATGCTGAACGAATGGAAAATAAAACATTTAACAACCAAATGAATTACGAGCTCTTTAACACTAGAACTTACGAGCTTTTACAATCACATTTATTTCTTAAGGTTGAACAATTCTACCAAATATTAATGCATGTTTTTCACACATCCAATGAAATCTTTATTCTTTCTTTCTTTTTAATATTGAATATAAATAAAAAAGGTAAAGTTTCAAGCGTCCAAATCGCGTTAGTTTGAGTGTTAAGGCACTTAATAAAACTGATTTTTTTATGTGATCTTATGATTTCTCAACCTGCTGCAACACAAAACCGTCGATGGCCATCGTAAGGGAAAAACAACCACTTTTTGAACAGCAAACGAGTTCATTTCGGTTGTAACCTACATGCGAAGGATCATAGAAATCAAGAAAAATAGAAAGGACAGAACAGAGTTGGGTTTTTGTACAACTAACATTTCAATGTTTACATTGTGGCTTTGCAGGCTTTTGTATATTGAGATTAACAACAAATGCCATGCTTACTTCTTTTCGCTTGCATTTAATGAAGGATTTGTTAAGAAAATCATGATAAAAACATCACGTTATATTGCATAGCATTGATTTTATTAAAAAAACTAATATTTATATTTGTGATAATATCGAGTTTGTTTTTTGTCTAGACAACAAAAGCAACTCTGTTATCGCAATATTTCAGACGGTTTTCCTATGCATTCTGTTCGTCCGTTTCAAGTGAAACGAGTTGACATTTACACCAACGTGAGGTGGATGAAAAAGCAACCACGATCATAGATGGTACGAATGTCGTTAATTTAGATTCGAATGAATGAAAATATATTTTCAGTCTCTCGCTTTGCCATCGTCAATACTAGATCACACAAGAAAAGCTTTTGGACATTCGTTGAATATAAAAATAAATAGCATGGTTCAGGTTGTTCTTTCACCTCCGCGATCGGTTTGAGAAGCACTGCACATTAGCAGCAGCTCAGTTGAACATGCGAGCGGGATCGGGAAGCGAAACAAGAATGCCGGAAGCGGGCAGAAAATTGCGCGCTGCAGTAGAGAACGGAAGAGACGATTAATCACGGCCCTGGAACAAGGGGGGGGAGGGGGGATGGAATGTCTAATAAAACGGATGAAAATACAGATGAGGAATTAAATTAAATAATGAACCGGGAAACATGCAACCGTGGGGAAGAGTGATTACGTACGGTGGATGGGCTGGCTTGGAAGGTATGGTTTGCGAGAGATAGCAAGATAAAAAGCAAAAAAACAACACTCTCCCATGCACATGTAACACTTACACACACACACACCCGGAGCATTTTCCGATCACCGGGTTGGGAAGATGCAAATATGCAGGCAAGCAGGAAAAGCATTGACGCCGAAGAAGGAAAACTTCTGCGCCAAGGAGGAACCGCGCGGAGCTTTTCCGTGGGTGGCTTTTTTAATTAGAGGGTAGCTGGATGAGGCTTTTCCTCTCGCTTGACTACCCTAAACACTACTTATGCCCCCCCACCCGGCACTGTAAACGCGCGCCGCACGCTTCCTGAGTGCCTCTCCTCTTGTTTACGCTTCGGTGTTCACTTCCTTATTAAGGGAGCGCCTTGAGCGAATGTTGTTTTTCGCTGCTCGCCGCGGGTTTTCCACCGGCCAATATTGTTGTTAGCTGTAGCTGTTGTTGTTGTTGTTGCTAGTGGGGTACACCCTTCACCCCCTGTGGCCGGCCATCTTCCCACCCTTCCTTTAAACGACAACAACCAAATGGTGTCCACACACGGTAACTGCTTCGTGAAGCAGGTTGTTCGAATAAACCACACTCCGTTGGCGTTTTCCTTGGTTTCCTTACGGCTGATGAGCTGTATTTGTCTGTGTGTGTGTACGTGCGCTGTAGATTTCCTTTCTCCACTTCTAGCAGCAACGCTAACAGAGGAAGTCCAAGTTGTGGTCGGAAAATAATAAACCGTTCTCGAGTGGAAATAGGCAATACCATAGGCTGCTGGGAGTTGGGGTTGCGAGGGGTGAAACGGGAACGAGTGATGAATTTATGTAGTGTAAGCATGCAGATCGTCACTACCCTCCCCCTCG
This sequence comes from Anopheles coustani, assembly GCF_943734705.1. Classification (NCBI taxonomy): domain Eukaryota; kingdom Metazoa; phylum Arthropoda; class Insecta; order Diptera; family Culicidae; genus Anopheles; species Anopheles coustani. Next base: position 8,318,224 of record NC_071290.1, read on the forward strand.
CCGAGCCCGCCCGAACGCCCAAGTGGTCCATTTTGTTTTCGCTGCCTTTTTTTTATTTGCTCTCGATCGTTCGAACTGGAACGTCCAAGGTCCGATTCCTTCTGGATCTCGCGTAAGAAGTAGTTGGAGATAAGTGTGGCGCGAGTGTACATGTGTGAGGGTTTGCTCCACATATCATTGGATTGGAAAACCCGAGGGAAAGAACAATCATCTTTGGATCTGGTTCGCTCGAACGAGCGGCCCGGTCGGAAACGGGTTTGAGGAGAATCTAGCACACACCGAGCGTAGTGTTGAGGTTTGATGATGATGCTGATTGCATTTTAGCGAATGGCGTTGGCCTTCTTATGGTGGTTTTCCTCAACCCCTTGTTTTCCGCTTCCCAGTTTTCCAGCGCGTCGTAGGCGGAGGAGCCCGTTCTTTTGAGCCAGCGAAGCCAAGACGCGCGCAAGTCACGCGAGCCGGCCTCAAAGTGGAGTACGGCGGGAGCGACTACAAGGAGTCCAGATACCGGCTGCATCTGGACACGTCCCATGCCCAAACGATGGCCTCGAGCGAGCGTCCGGCCGGTGGCGCCCTGGCGCTGCACTATGCCGCGGCTCGCGGCTGCCTCGACTGCGTGCGGCTGCTGACAGAGGCTGCGCCGGACATCAGGTAAGAGCAGCAGGGGACCATTTATTTGGGACTCGGTCCAGCCAGCAGTTGGAGAGCTGGAAGCGCTCAGCTGACACGTCTCCCGATCTCGTTTTTGTCTCGCGCAGTGCCAACACGCAGATGGACAACGACGTGACGCCGGTCTATCTGGCCGCCCAGGAGGGGCACCTGGAGGTGCTGAAGTTTCTCGTGCTCGAGGCGGGCGGATCGCTGTACGTGCGGGCACGCGATGGTATGGCTCCAATCCACGCCGCTTCCCAGATGGGCTGCCTCGATTGCCTCAAGTGGATGGTAAGTGCAACACACGCAAATACCAACGCCATTGATGTCATGGATTTATTCCAAAATGCGACTACTTCCTCTAACCTTAAGTATTTAACATCCCAGACTCTGAAAACCACGGTTTTCATGGTCACCAATCCTATGTAAGATAAACTGACTTCAATGCAGCGTGTGGAAGTAGTCCCCTCGAGATCCTTTAAATTCTAGTCTAATTGCGCTCCATACAACCCTCTATAGTTGGGACTAACAACCCTTTTCAATTTGAATCAGACTGAACTGAATGATTCGATTCGTTTTGTTACTCTTTTGTGATTGAAACGCGAAAGATGAGGTATTAGTCGCCACAGAGAGTCTAATACTTAACAGGGACTCCAATCCCAAAAAAGTGATAGAGTGGGCTCTCTCTCTCTCTCTAGTTTATTACATTTTTGAAGTACTCTTACGATTAAGATTCGAATCCCTGATGAGGATTTGAATCCCTACTTGGCAGTCGATTCCTTGTGCGGATTCAAGTGTCAACTCAATTGCTTAGTCAGAAAAGTAAACGTAGAAACCGTGTCAGCCTTCAATTAATCGTATCATCTGTTTGTTTGCAATGTTCCTGAGTCCTATTGTGCGATGACTGAGTTCTGTGTGTCCTATGAGGGTTCCTTTCTACCACTAACTAGTACATAAGTTAACTTGGTTAAGTCCTTGAGCCTTTTTGAATGTTTGTGTGTAATGACAACTGTGGACGCACTTGTGCACCTTGCCTACAGATTGAAGACCAAGCGGTGGATCCAAATCTGCGTGACGGTGATGGTGCCACCCCACTGCACTTTGCCGCGTCGCGCGGTCACCTCAGTGTGGTGCGTTGGCTGCTGAACCACGGTGCGAAGCTGTCGCTGGACAAGTACGGCAAGAGTCCGATCAACGACGCCGCCGAGAACCAGCAGGTCGAGTGTCTGAATGCGCTCGTGCAGCACGGGAACCTGCACGGAACGGCCGGATCGGCGGGTGGCGCCGTGGCCGGGGACGTGCCGGAGAGCGTCGGCATGCAGCAGCCCGCCGCCTCACCGAAGCAGCCGGCCCACCACAACCACAGCCACCACAACCACCATCAGCTGCAGGACGCGTACCATTCGCAGGTGCTGCCCGGGCACGGATCGCTGCCGAAACATGCGCGCGCCTCGCGGAAGAGCTCGGCCGGCAGCTACACGCGCGCCGGCAAGTCCCTGGCGGTGCACGGTGGTCACGGGCATCACAACAGCAACACCATGCTGTCGACCAAGTCCTCCACCGGCAGCTCCGACTCCGAGCCGTTCTATCTGCATCCACCGACGATCCGGAAGACTAAGGTATGTACATTCCTCAAACACTCTCCCCTTCCAAACAAAGTTCCGATACGCTTCCTGCAAAAGACCAGTCAACTATTGGTTGATTCCCAGACTTCACACTTCTTTGCCACCTTTGCGATGACACCTTGAATGTTTGCACTGAATCGAGAGTGACACCCAGATATTTAACTTGGGAGTCTTCAGTCTGGAACTTAAAAATTATCCTCTGCGCTCTGCCTGTTAGATATCCACTGAATCAACTGAGTTACCTCTCATAAATACCACCGTTTCTACTTCGCGTGGCCCAGGAATAGTGCGGTTTCACAGGAATATCCTTCCAGATATCCTGACTGATCCCGGGCAAGCAAACCATTCTGGTCCAAGTATTGCACCAACTGGTCCTTGGTTCCAACCTCCAGGACCTGCTCGTCAGTGCCCAAGAATTTCGGTGGAACTACCCTCTTCCGCTTTCACAGCTCCAGCCAATTTTGGAATAGATACCACCAAAGAAAGATCCTTTTCCCCCTCGTCTTGGCGTCCTCGTTCCTCGTTTTGGCGTTTTGGTTCTGAGTTCTCCCGCTCGACCTTCTACCTTTGTTTTGATGTATAAATTTCCCCAGGATGGGCTGTACGCACGCCAGTCACCGGACAGCTACTACGGCTCGGTTCTGCCTAACGACGGTGTGTACGTGAATCCGATGCGCCGCGGCTCGTCGACGCCACCGAGCCCGAGCGGGAGCATCTCCGGCGAGTCGTTCTTCCTGCACGACCCGCAGGAGGTCATCTACAACCGCGTGAAGGACCTGTTCGATGCGGACGCCGTGTTGAAGGAGGAGAAGATCGTCAACAACCGCTCGATAGGTGAGCAAACAGTAGCAAACTAGCCAATGGCCGGGAGTTTCACGGACTCCATTTTGCATTGCAGTGCAAGCGGAGGTACACTCGAGCAGCAGCGGTGCGGCTAGCGGCTCTGATGAGGATCTCTCGGTGTCGTCATCGCATTCCGGCGGTGATGGAGGTGGCGGAAATGGTGGTGGCGGCGGCGGTGGAGGCGGAGGTGGTGGTGGAGGCGGAGGGGGAGGAGTAGCTGGAGAACGTGGTGGCGTCGGTGTCGAGCTGATCAACGGCAGCGTCAGCAATGGGGGCGTCATCGGCGGCGGTGGCAGCAACCATAAAGCGTCGAGCAACGTCAACAACGCGAACGCCGTCAACAGCCACGAGCACGACTACGAGGACATCTACCTGATGCGCGAGGAAACGCAGTACGGTGCGACGCAGGCAGGCTCCAACGGCCGGCTAGGGGTAGGACGCAGCCGCTCGAGGGACAGTGGCAGCCACAGCCGGTCGGCCAGTGCCAGCTCCAACCGGAGCGACGTGATACTGCAGCTGACGGGCAACAGCAACCTTCACCAGGTGAGATCTTACTTCTTTCTTTCCTTTTTTACATATTTCACAACGAATACCAAGGCTTCCGTCGGCGGTTGTTAGCTTCGGTAGGTCTCACCATAGTAGTCAACACTAGCGCATATACTTTGAATAAACAAAATGTAGAGAACAGCTAAATGCTTTAGAAAGCTGATGAGAGATTGTCCCTAACGCTAGACGATGCCGGTTCCATGGATCATTCATAGATTTCGAGAACCAGACATATTCTATACGTCCTTGTGTGATGAGTTGCATAACAAATCTGAAGAAACTAAAACCAGTCCAAGAGTTGAGGAAATCTCAAGAGAAATTTGAAGGATCCTTTTTATTGAGATCTGGTTTGAGATGTGCCCGATGTAGGGTTGTTTCTAATTAATCTTTAGATTACCTTCGGCGAATCGGGTCTCTAGATGCTAATCAAACTATAAACATTCAGGAATCTCTATGATTCGCCAAAGGTTCATGAATCTCCCAGTCTTGATGATTGATGAAGCTGTCATTCAACAATTAAGATTAGATTCATTTAATACTAACTCTACCTACAAAAGTGCATACCTTAACCTTACAAATTTATAGACATTAGTTTTTACAGATATTAGTTTTTACTTATAGTTTTCACTTTTCGATATGAGCGGCGAGCGAGCTCAATCTTTTTTTTCTAGTTAGAGTTTTGGTATACTTTTATATAGCGTTATTATCGTTAATGTTCACCTGGGTAAATAATGTTTTCATTCGGTCTTTTTCGGTTTAATCTTTCCGTTTGAAGTGCCTGCAATTCACAAGCAAAAGTGTGTATTGTTACGCATGCCTAAATTTGTATTTTCCTCATCGTAATTTAAATTGAGCAAAGGATGTAATCATTGAAAAACGATTTCAAATTTATTGTGCAATTAAAAAATAAATAAAAATAAATACAATGGTAGCTATTTGCACTTCTTATAAAATATCCTCTATTAACAAACGAATAGATTCAATTAAAAGAAGAAGAACATAATGCAATCACCGGAGACGCAAAAAAGTTGTTTTCAATAGACAACTATTATGTCTGCTCGGTATAGGATTTGAATTGAAGGCCTTAATGAACAGCAAGATTCAGATAGTTAGGGAAGTTTTTTACTTGTTTATATTGTTTAGGTGAATATGATGAATTCTTACAGTTACATATCAAAAAACATGTAAATGGCGTACTGTTGATGAATTTATAGAAATGATTGAAAATCGAATCTGAAGTGTAGAACTAATCGGAAGTGATCAATCCGGTTTAAAACTGTAGCTTGTTTAAAAAAAAATTCTTCTCCTAATATTGCCCATGTCGATCAATTGACATTTGTTATACATTATGAATCGGAGGAACAGAAAACTTTTTTATTTGTTTTAGAACTTATTACTATTGATAAACATAGCAACCATATGACAATATTGCAAACATTTATAATGGATAACAAGATCTTTTAAATCAAATAAGTCCTACTTTGGCATTTGGTATAGACATATTTGATTACCCCAGCGCTGGGGGTTAGATAGAACGCTCCGCTTCTGGTCGAAGAGCTGCTGTTTGATGCCTTATCCATTTTTTTTTGGGGGGTTTTCCAGATTAATGGGCCAAGAAGTTCCTAAAGGGGAGATGACTGAGAGCGTGACTACGGTTTGGTTTAGAAGTCGAGACTAAAACTTTGCGTTTCTATCGTTGCATTGCGAACAGGCCAACAACAAGGAACATATGCTGCTAGCCAAGCGGAACAATATGCTGTACGAGCAGCATCAGCAGCAACGCAGTCATCATCAGCAGCATCACCTGCAGACGACCGGGACGAAGCCGCTGCCGAAGCCGATCTACAACAACATGGGCGGCAAGGCAGGCAAGGGCCAGGCAGGTGGGCCGCACAACCCGCAACCGCCCGCCCTACCGGCCACCGGTCCCCCGCACCGGAAGTTGATGGCCACCGACGATACCTACTCCAGTGCCACGCTCCGGTCCTCGTGCGCCGCCACGGACAACGCGTACGAGAGCGTCTGCTCGCCGGAGGACGTGTACGAGCGGGCCGCCGAGATGGGGCTCACCACCGGCAACAGCAACCTCCTCCAACACCACCACCACCACCACCACCGGCAGCAGCAGCATCAGCAGCAAGCCGGTGCCGGAGCAACAACAACTGGAGCAACCGTTAGCGCAAATGGTGCCACCAACGGTACAGCCTCGGCAGCCTCAGCAGCAGCAGCAGCGCAACCACCACCACAAGCGGCAGCCAAACGAAACGGGCCGCCACCACCGATGGGCGAAGAAAATGAAAATGCAGGTAAGCCACCGCCGCCGCCACCTTCCTTTTACAGCCTCTTCCACCACGCGAAGGAGCGCAATTTTCATGCTCTATTAAAATCGGATTCCAGCCGCGCGCGGAGTATCATTCGAAAAAACAACAACAACAACAACGGAAAACCTCCTTAATGAGCTCCCACCTTTCCCCCCTTTGGTTTCCCTTTGCTTGCCCTGTGACGAAAACTCCGCGCATTCCAGCCAGTTCTTTCTTTGCCGTTTAGGCTTTCCTTTCCTTCTGCGCTGCGCTTTTTGCTTTGTCGGCAAGCCAAAAGGTGGCATTCCGTGCTGTTTTATCTTAGAAGGTGTGTGTGTGTGCGCGCGTGTTTATGTGCATTCTCCGCGATGTGTCACGCATTTCGGTCGTAATTTCGATCTCGACCCGACGCCTTCGTTGGTTGGGGGGTTTTCCTTTCCCGGGTTTTCCACGCGGCCCCCCCCGCGATGCTGCAACGATGAATGCGATGGATGGGCGCATCTGACTACGTCCCTCCCCATCATCCGCCGTTGATTGGGCTGAAGATGCAACTCCGCGATATCGTTGGCCTCTAACGCAACCCTTTTGGCCAACCATATTATAACGTTACGCGCATCACACACCACCACCGTGCCTTTACGCAATCCATCTTCTCCTCCGGCCACACGCATCAACAAACACACACACACACACACTGGGCTCCTCTTGTTTTTCTTCCTTGTGGGTCCTTTCGAGATGGTTGGCGAAGCGTGGCCGTTTGTTTTTTTTCGTAATCCTCCAATACAAGCACTGCACTTTCGATTCGAACGATATTTTCGATAGTCGGCTTCGTGGCCAACTGCCAACGGAAACACATTTCTTACTTTAGCCACCTTGGTGTAGTAGTTTAAATATTGAGCAATGAAAAGGGAAATCGAAAACAATAATAAAAATAAACCACATCGAGAGTCGGGGAGGTTGTGTTCGATAGGCTAATCTGGAACGTTGCACAGTGGTCTAGCGGCGGTGGCATTTTTCGGGCCCCCCCCCACATTTGTTTCTAGGACGATCGTCAACCGGGAGATAAATGCAGGTCTTACCGGGCTGACAAAAAAAGAAAAGTTTATCCAAATTCTATGGTTTAGGTTTGGTTTTTAGAAGTTTTACTTTTTTTTTTTTAACCAACAAAGTTCCACTGCAGGCAAAAGGCCACTTCAATAGTCGTCTGGCTCGTATCGGATGAAAGTTCGGTGGCACAAATATGTTCATGAAATATGTATTTGATTGTTGTTTTGCACAACAGTGATTGAAATCGGAAACAGTCGAGACGACGGTACCAGCGGCCGATCGCGTTTTGCAGGATTTGGTCAACAATCGATTATCCTGCGCAGAGGAAGTGTATTTCGCTGTGTGGTGAATTGCGAGAGCGAGACAAATTTCGTCACGTAAAAATTTAAATACAGAGCGTTAATTTTCCTTTTGTTCTTTTTTTGTGTTGAGTCCAGCCTACCGTAACCTAAACCCAGAACTGTCATAATGCTTTTAACTACAAATGTTAGGTTGAAAAACATGGAACAGATGATACACACTGCGGCAAACTGGAAGTGCAGTTGAAGTTTATAACAATATTTTTTTATAGTTTTTTTGCATCAGAAATGCAAATTCGTATTATTTTGAAAACATTACGCTTCTCTTTAATCGTTGTACATATGAAACGCCTTCCTTTCTGCTCAACAGCAACCAAAATGTTTGGAAAGGGGAAGAATATATTTCCTGGATAACAAGAAACCCTTTCTCTCTTCCCTAACCCCGTTCACAGTTTTGCCCGAGTGTTATATGTTAGTACCCGAGTTATTTCGAGTGCACCTGCTTCGAAAACACGTTCTTATATGTTTTTAAATGTCTATTCATTTATTTGACACTAATCGATGCAATTGAACCAAAGCTTTGCTTAGTATTGACAAATCATTGCTGATCACAATCACAAATAACACATATGGTAGAACAATAATACTTGCATAGTTGCTTGCACAAACTGACCATCAGTTAATCAATAACATCCTGCAGTTTTTAGAAAAATATATTTTTTAAAGACTAAAAACCATACATAAATGTAAAAAAGCAGTGTGACAATTTTTGGAGCCATTTTTCTCGACTGGTGTGAAGAGGTTGTAATGTAGGACGAAATATTGTTATGCCGATGGCCCACTGTGCAATGCGGTAGGTTTACATAAAAGGCACCTTGTTCAAGTCATGAAATTAGCATTCCGTTAACACATTACATCGAGCGATTTGATGATGCCGACCAATAACTTGTTGTCACCCGGTTCGGAAATTGGGTTTACAACGTGCAGCGAGTGGGGTTCATCATCCGCCCAAGGGAAAACGGGTGGTACAACGGGAGAATTGACCAGCTTCTTCCAGTCCGTCGCCGTGTGCGGCACACTTTCTCCGAACTCTGTGAGTTGTGATTTAAAATGCACTTCTTCACGTTTGGTAAAACGAAATGGAAGCACCGCAAATGAAGCAAGTGTGTGTGTGTGGAAAATCTTAGATAACGGCCTGTATGGGGGGGTCTCGCGCTTGCCAGTTCTGTTGTTCGTTGTTGCTATTAATTGAGTGATATCTGTCGCCGGGGCAGAGCAACGAAGCGGTCGAAAATTGGGCAGAAAACAGTTTTCACTCCGCGCATTTTCCTCGACGACTCCTTCCCTCCTCTCGGCGTTGACCTAATTCGCGCACACGACTCTTACGTACGTCTCTTCTCCCGTTACGAACGCAGGACCACCGCCACCGCCGCTTCCGCCGCCGCTGAAGGCGAGCAACTACGGGTTCGCCGGCAGCGGCGCACATCCAGCCGCCGCGGCCGCAGCCACCGCCGCCGCCGCCGCCGCTGCCGTGGCCGCCGCAGCGCTAATTGGCGGCTCCCGGGGCGAGGGCTACGGCTACTCGAAGAGCGCCTCGGCGCGAGCTGCAATCGAGCAGCAGACCGTGGCGGCCTACGTCGAGCAGCAGCAGCAGCACCACAAGCGCCTGGCGTCGATGATGCACCACCATCGGGACGGGGAGCCGGGACCGGGCGGCGACCACCTGGACTCCGACTCCGGCCTGGAGGTGCTCGAGGAGTCCACGCTCAAGCCGTCCGATCTGATCCGTGGCAATCACAACCGAAGCATGTCCATCATTTCGGGTAAGTTGGCGGCTCTAAGCAGGCGATTCTCACCAGCGGACGCATGCTAATGACTGCTTGGCGTGCGTTTAGGCCAGATAGCGAGAGGCAACTGTGCGTGAGCTGTGGCACACATCTTGAGGAGATACTGGACATAGTACACAGGGGAATACTAGATTAAAACCGCACCCACCGTTGTTTGGAGTTCGCTCCGAATAGCTCAGAATTGTTAGGACTCGCTGCACATTCGCTTCAGATATATTCTCGATCACTAGAAAGCTAAACAACTAGAGTCCTTTAAGCTACTCCTTTAGGAATACAAACATTTTAAGCTCACCCGGTTCATCTCCATGAACTCGAAGCTGGGAAGTACCAGAAGATGCCGCGAACTTCCAGAAGCAAAACCGATCGGTACATCGCAGTGCAAGGCGTATTCGGCCCGGATTGCGATCGATTTTCACTCCAGCCACCCGCCACCCCTCCTTCCTTTCCGCATGCAATTGTGGTTGAATTTTCCCCGCGTGGCACTTCGACTGATTTATTATGATGATCACTATCCGATACATATAGATGCAGCAAGCATATATAGGTAGGAAAAGGATTGTGTGTGGCGATTGAGCCAAGCAAGCTGAGCAAGATGCGCGATCTCACGATCGCTTGCGCCCGCTTCATCGTCCATAAAACAACAGGGAAGGTTTTTGCAGGAATAATAGATGTGGTAGGAAAGTTTTTCGCGAGCGACCGGTACCACGGAGACACGGGTGCGAGGAATTAGGAGAAGAAAATAAATTAAACAACCACAACAATAACAGCAACCAGCGCTGCTGCTGTTGGCTGCTCTCTCCCCCTGGTGTCCGGTGCATCTGGGGGGGGAAGGGGGCTAGTTAGGGGTGAAGTGAAGCATAGATAGCGAACTGCGCGGAAGCGCTTGACGAGGACGAGACGAGACGGCTCGCCGCTCGCCGCACGCCGGAACCCAGAAAAGCTTATTTTCTTTTCCTTTTCCGTTTGTTTTCCATGCTTTCTTTCTTGCGCCGATCGCCGTGCCGTACCGTGCCTGGGGTTCCCCCCCAATTTGTGGCGAGCAGCGAATAAGAAAGCCAAGCTGATCCAAGCGAACGGCATCGGTAATGGTGGCAGCAACCTACATAGCGGCGGCGGCAGCAGCGTGTGCGCGGCGGAAAATGGTTCACCGTACGGCGGCTCCAAGGCGTCCCGAGTCGGTGCGGCAGCGTCAGTCGACGAGCAGCACTGCCATCAGCAACATCACCATCAACCGCGACTGTTGAGCGCCCAGCCGCACCCGGCAGCAGCAGCAACCACCGCATCAAGCAACCACCACCACCAGCAGCAGCAGCACCCGCACCACCACCAGGGACCGAACCTGGTCAACAAGCAGCTCGTGCTGCCGTTCGTGCCGCCCAGCTTCCCGAATGGTGCCGGTGACGGCTCCAACCATCTCATCAAACCGTCCGAGTATCTGAAGAGCATCAGTGATAAAAAGTCCAATGCAGGCTCGCAGAGGTTAGTGTCGCTGAGGTCCTGAGTGTGTCGCAAGTGTACCGCCTTGCCCGGGTCGAGATATACGAAGCGCGCGACGTGCTGAACTTGAGTGTATTCCCCGGTTCCTCCGAGCAACCCAACGTGTGTTCACACTACTGGGAGCTGGAGATCCGGTACATCACCGTTATTTGCTAGGGTTTTGCAGTGGATCAATGATGAAGTTTTACGCTCTAAATCTGGCCCATTGGAGCCGGAACACGTCGACTTTTCAGTGTGTGCTGCCAGGTTAGGCTTCAGGAGTCCCTGCTACCAGTTAATATGTTGCTTGTGGCGTTAGAGTTTAGGAGTTCCGGCTATACGTTTACAGCAGCAGTGAACTCCACACCAAGAGGGACAGTTTCGGTTCTAGGCAAGTTGGTATAAGCTCACCGAAAATCTTGGACTATTCGGGTGTGTGTACTTCCAAGTTCAGCCTTCAGGCTTTCGACAGGGATTCAATCTTAGGAATTCCAGCTATAAGTTTACCGCAGAAGTGAACGCCACTCCAGGTGGGACAGTTTTGGTTCTAGGCAAGGATTTCTTGTCGTTGTTTTAAAGCTCACCGAAAATCTTGGACTATTCGGGTGTGTGTACTTCCAAGTTCAGCCTTCACTCGTTCCCGCCGTAGGGCTTTCGACAGGGCATTAAGTCTTATTAGTTCCGGATATAAGTTTACAGCCTCCAATGAACTCCACCGGTGGGAGCTCGATCCTTCTGCGGTGCATCCTTTGAAGGATGCGTTGACTCATGCTATATATCAGGGGACCTAGACGAACTCCTGCTGACCAATGGCGCGATCTCGTTTCCCTCGTCCCCAGATCATCCGACACGGAGGATTATATGCCATTGAACACACCCCTGATAGTGCAGGCGGGTTCGGAACCACCGAAGCCGCCCCCTCCACCGCCGGCACCGCCCCTGCACGGCATCCATAGCGCGGCCCCATTGCACTCCACCCTGTCGCACGTCCACCATCACGGCGGCAGCGGCGTCGGAGGCGGCGTCGGCGGCGGCAACAACCACAGTCACACGACGGGTCCACGCGGCTCGACCGACGCGGGCGGCGCTGGCGGTGGTGCTACCGGCGGCGGCGATAAGGCAGGCGGAGCGGCACACCCACCGCCACCGCCGCCCCCGCAGGACACCGACATCCGGAAGCTGCACCAGCCGCTATCGGCCATCTCCATCCAGGACCTGAACAGCGTGCAGCTGCGCCGGACGGACAAGATGCTAGCGAAGACCTACTCGGCGCCGACCAGGAGCATCAGCATGCAGTGTCTGTCCAGCACCAGCGAGCAGTTCCTCTCGCAGAAGACGGACCTGATCGCCGAGCTGAAGCTGTCGAAGGACATTGCCGGCGTGAAGAAGATGAAGGTCGAGCGGGCCAAGCTCGAGGACCGGCAGGCGAACGAGGTCTACTCGGAGGTGACGCGCCAGTTCACCGCCCAGAACTACGTCGATCAGGTAGGACCTCTCAATTCCCATTCCCTACCCATTCCTACCTTCCTGCCCTATCTCTGCACCTCTGTCTGGCGCTTTTCCGCCCTCTGGTTCGCACCAACCCTTTTCCCCTGCACCTCTCCCCGCTCAAGAGGGGAGGGAGAGTCCCTGGGTTTTGCGTGTTTCATATATTCCCTGCGCCTCTCGCTCGTCGGTTTCATTGCCGCGTGGAAGTAAACGCGTAGGTAGTAAACCTCATTCTCATATTACCGCAATTTATTGCCTCGCGTTTCGACCTAATTCAATCTTTTTAGTAAGCGAACGGTCGAAAAAGAAATAACAAGAAGAAGTAAAAACGCTCCCCGAAGCAAACGACGGAGTAAACAAGAAGAGAAGGAAAGCAACCAGCGAAAACAAGAAACACGGAGATGGTTTTGGGGAACGCGCGCCTTCGTGCTGGCGTTTTTTTCATTATTTTCTTCTGGCGTGGCCAGCTCTATATGCGTGTGCTCCACTTCTTCCACTTCTTCTTCTTCTTCTTCTTCTTCTTCTCTTTGTTTTTTTTTTTATTTTTTTGCCCGGTTCAGTGCGTTTTTCCTTCGTTCCCCACGACAAAAAACCTACCGAACCGCGGCGGCATCTTCCAATTCACACTCGCGCTCGCATGCTCCAATTTTCCAATTGCTCGCTTCGGGACTGAAAGAAGGAGGAAGGGAGGGGGGGGGGGGGGGGCGGCGGTTTTAGCACGTATCCGCAGCCTCACAGGCACCAATTTTCCCGTAAGTTACCGGGGAAAAAAAAACCCCATACCCAACAACGACCCGAAACCACTCATCTGTCGGTTTCGGCGATGAAGCGCCGTTTTATATATTTCGCCAAAACCAAAGTAAAAGAGAAAGAAAGTTAGTAGAAAGTGTCAGAAACCAAACAGAATAAGTTCGCAACTTATGAAACAAAAGTCCTGCAAACAAAATGTTCTAAATCAACTGTGTTAGGTCCTTTTTTGATGTTTTAAAAATGCAATTCGTTGCAATAAGGACCATTTGACTTTACTTTGGTGATTTATACCAATTTTTAAAGTTTACGAATGCACTAATGAGGTTCGTCTATGAGCTTTATAGATCACATTCATTTTAAAGAGATATCATAAGCGAGCAAGTACTTTGGCTCACAAAGTTTAATATTGTTTTAAAAAATCGAATCTTGTAAAAGCCTCAGGATTAAAGAGTAGAGTTTTCATTTCCGGAGTTTTTTTTTTCATTAATAGGATAGATGTGTGGGAACCGAAAATTGCGGTATTTTTCGATGATTTGTTTCCTCGTTTCTCGGATATGTTCTGTAACCCTCAAATGATGATCGTAAGACATGTTTGGCCCCGCAAGTGTTGAACTTTTTTTATCTGAGCTATTTAAATTTGTTAAATAGGAAAAATTTCGTTTTTTTATATAAATCTCAATTGATTTTCACGTATATCGCGCACTTGCACCAAACCATGTTTATGTCTATATTTGTAATGTATGCTTTAGTTTTTCCTCTGCTCCTAGCTCCTTTCTTCAATGAATCCTTTTCTCCACCGGTGTTGGGTTTTATCCATTGTGTTTGCACCATCCCGCATTTGCACAGTCACATTCACACACACACACACACACTCACGCGCGCGTCACGCTATCCATCCATATCTTTTGTGTTTTTTGATCTGCTCTCGATAGCCTTATCATACAGCTGATAAGATCTTTCAGGTACCGGAGCGGGATAACGCGGGCAACATCATCCCGGACTGGAAGCGCCAGATGCTGGCGAAGAAGGCGGCCGAGAAGGCGAAGAAGGAGTTCGAGGAGCGGCTGGCGCGGGAAGCGGAGGACCGGCGGCTGTCCGCCATTCCGAAGTGGAAGCGGGACCTGATCGCGCGCAAGGAAGAGGCAGAGAACAAGCTGAAGTAAGTGGCGCTGCGGGGAGCGCACATTTTCTTTGAAGTTGACCGCTCTAACACCCCCATCCACATACACTTCTTGCAGGTCGTCCATTTACACGCCGAAGGTGGAGGAACCGCCCCGTCGCTCGGACTCCTGGCGCAACCGGATCTCGCAGCGCGCGATGTCGATCGACAACATCAGCTCGTACGGCACGACGGACCCGGATCCGGCCGGCACCGGGTTGCGCTACAACAAAGAAAACCACCAGTACCAGTACCCGGGCGGTGCGCCGCCACCGGTGGCCAACAACAACGGTGGCCGGGCGACGTCGGCGACGAACGGAACCGGCACACCGCAGCCCCCGCTCACGTCCAGCATGGCACCGCGCCGCTCGATGGAGAACATCAGCAACGGGAAGCTGGAGGGTGGCACCGCGCACGGCTACCACCTGCCGGACATGGCCCCCTCGACTCCGAGCGAGTCCGTGTGCGCGGCCGACAACGACGACGACAGCGAGCAGATCATCCCGTGGCGGGCGCACCTGCGGAAAACCAACAGCCGCCTGTCGCTCATCGGCTAGAGGCGGAATGGACGTAAACAACTACAACCCGCAACAAACGTACTCGAAGCGAAGGAACGCAACTAAAAGACAACTGAAAGACAAGCTTGCTCCCGAAGGCAAGCGAAACGATGATCACGTGGAGGTGGAGAAAGTACGCAAGTGCGCAAGACGAAGATAAAAGTTAACAAGAACAACAAAAAAAGACATGATTAAAAGCCGAAGATTTCGTTGCAATATTATTTTTATTATTACGATTACTCTCCTGCCCGAGTGGGACCAATTCCTACGCGACGTGATTCCTCATCGACATGACGAAACACCTGTGGACCTAATATACAATAGGGGGGGGAAGAAGAATATACAGTTAGCGAAAAAGGATTTATACAAAAAAAAAGAAACCCAACTGTTTAAAAAACCTGCGTTGATGAGGTTGCATCGCAAGCCGGAATAGCCGCGAAATATTTTTACTACTTACTACTCGATATGCTATTATAATAATTATAATTACCCTGTATTATGTTATCTTAACGCAATAGGAAAACCTCCCAGTACGTTACTAGTTATTGTTTCTTGTTTCTTGTTCGTTATGTTATAGTAATATATTATGTACTGCTTGGCGCTACTCGTTTGTAAGGTCGTTAGTTGGGTGGCACGTTTTCACCCTCCACGACATACGTACACAAACACACTAGACCATTTTCCCAACGGATCGGCTGTCTCAAGGCAACCTCCGCTCAGCTTCGGTCGGAGAGCTGTTGTTAGTTCTTGTTTATTATTTTTAGGTACTGTTCGGTAAACTGTTTTCTCCTGTCATTTAATATTGTTGTTTATTGAGCGCGCATTTGCGTTTGCGAAAGGCTTCCCTTGCTCTCTCTCTCGATCGAAAGGGAAATAAAACATGCCCAGGCAAAAGGAAGCACTAACAGTGGAGGAGGATGCACAACGGGAGAAACCGGCCCCAAACCGGCTCCCGATCGGTCCCAGAGGAAAACCGAAACGGTGGACCCAAGACACGCAGTAATACATAAACCGCCCGGCATGCGTCGTGGAAAGTATCTTTATTAGTAGGCTTTAGGCGAGCTTAGGGCTCTAGCGAATTTATATGGACAAATAAATCAATTCAACAATCATATACCGTCGCTGCAATATGGCTGCTCAGTTCGGGGGAGCTATCTGGCGTGAGTCATTTTTATTTATAATGCGACAAAACGAATACGAATGATGACATTTCGTGAGGGAGGTATCAAGCGAAAAACAATTATTTGATTTACTACATCGCACATTCTAACACAGGTGTTTTTGTGCTTTACAACCTCAGCAATCGAGTGCGATACATTCGCTTGTAACTTGGGCGACTCGATTAAATGACTCAAATGTGGACTTATGTCATGTGATAGAAACGAGAATGCAGAACAAGTTGTTGTTCAATTAAAGAATGGAATTAAATGATAGATTTGAAATGAAATCAAACGAATAGGATAGCGTATTTCGTTGCTAACCACGCGGAGGAAAGGGACCATGGTCGTCAAAGGCGCGCCGTGGAAAAACAGCGAGTGTAAGGAGCTTGTCTAGCAGCATTAGAAGGAGCAGGATGAAAAACCCGTAGCTCGGTGCACCGAACAGCATGCCTCCGAGCAGCAACGAGCAGGCGATGACGGCGAGCACCTTGTAGGAGGCCAAAAAGCGGAGGCTGATGCGAGCCGGCAGACACTCGGTGATTAGTTCTTTGGTACCGTTGGCCTGCCGGGCGAACCGGTGGACCGTGCACGGTGGCATCAGTAGCTGGCGGGCGACCATCCCAGGCAGGCCCTGGTTGTACCAGAGGGCATGCATTTCCGTGCCGTACATGAACTGCAGCTTCGAGCTGACTGTGTACAGGAAGCGCACCAGGAAGGCGTTTTCGTTGCCCCGGATCGGTAGCAGCACCGGATCCTTCCAGTCGACCGCTAGCACCGGAAAGCGCCCGACGCCAGACACCGACATCGAATCTTTCAACTCCGTCATCACGATCTCCTCGCATGGATCGTCTCCACCGGACGGGAGGTCGAACAGAGCGACCAGGACGGCCTCGATAAATTCGAGCCGACATAGCACGTTCGGCAGCTCGGATTGCTCCTGCTGCGGTGGCTGGAACAGCGCGATGAGCCAGGCAAACCTTGAACCAAACCAGGAAGGTTCTTGTTTGCTCACCGTGTGCGACGCCATCGCGCCGCGCACCTTCCGCACCAGCGTTTGCAGATTAGACAGTGTTTCCTCGCTGAAGAGCGGCACGTAGTACTCGCCACCACCAAGGTGGAAGCTGGTGATGGCTGGCTGCTGTTGGTCTGTCAGCTCTTGCGAGGTGTCAGCTTCGTTTTGCAATGCCGTCGTCGGTATGTTGCGCTTGCTGGCATCAACAAAATCGCGCTCGAGTTGGCGCAACAGCGAGACCAGATTGTGCTGGCCGAACACGCGGCACAGCCGGTACAGAAGGTTCGCGTTGATCAGTCGGCTCAGGTCGGCACTGATGAAGCAGTTCGTCAGTTTGACGAACGTTTGCGTGTAAATCTCTATGTTGGCCATGATGAACACCTCGTACTTGGATTCAATGGCCCGGTCCACCTTGGGCACCTCCTGGCTTGGCGAACAGTAGCGCCACGGTTGGATGAAGCTCAGCCACAGCTCGACCAGGTTCATCAGCGATACGTCGTACAGCGGCCAGCGTGGAAAGGCGAGATTGAAGAAGCCGTTGAAGCGCTCGCTCAGCAACTCTAGCGCCTTTTTCCGCAGCGCAACAAAGGCCGCACTGTCTCGCCGGTCGGTGCTGTTGCTGAAGGTGTGCACCTGCTTGACAAGGCCGCGCATGCATCGCAGCAACTCCATGCTTGGCAATCGGTTCGCTCCGGTCAAGTTCATGCCGAACCAGATGTCGAGGAAGATATGTAGGATGCTCGTCGAGCGCCAGTGCACGATCCGGGCGGTTTCTGGCTGGGGATGGTCGGCCTCGACTGGCCCATGCAGGTCCAAACGGTGTGCCAGCAGATACTTAATGCTCTGCATTGGGCTGTAACAATAGAAAAATGTTCGTCATACGGTGCTGCGGGGTAGGCCTCGCACCACCTATTTCTACTTACGCCTTGGCGGGCTCGATATCCGGCATCGTTCTAACCAATACATCCGCGTTTGGCGGTAGCACTATGTACTGGCTATCCACTGGCAGGAAGGTGCATATATACGTGGAGGACAGCAACACGTAGAGCGATTTCCCTTGCTCATGCTCTGGGGTTGCCGAAAAGCCGTACGGAGGAAGGATGGGGTGCGACACCGTACCGTGGATGGCAAAGTAAAAGAGGAAGTAATCAAACGGATCTGCAAGGGACAATACCAATAATATAAATGCAACCAGCATCATTTAAGTAGCTCGTAAAAGCTCGTGTTGCACTTACTCATCTGAAATCCTATCATTTGGTTCTGGAACGGATCTATCGAGAGAAAGCTTTTGTAAAAAGCTGCAAGTGTCCCATAACGGATCGCATCTTGAAGTTTGACCTGCAAACCGGATAGAGTGACAAAAAGTGGTCAACCACTGCGCATAAGCTTGCAGTTACGAAAACATAAGCGAAATCAAAAAGGTACTGACCGGTATATCAGAGAAAGGTATTCCAAACCTGAGCGACTCACCCGTCAAGCGGTACAACATGCGAAACATTGGTCCACTGATGGGATTGAAAAAGTTTTCCAACGCCTCGTACTCGGCCGGTGACTGCTCGCGGGTGATGAAACGGAGCCGCCAGCCTGCCCCGCCATCACCGTAAAATATTGACCGAATAAGCATCGGGAAACTGTCGTGCAGATCCTTTAAGCTGGATGGAAGATAAAGCAGAAGATAATATGTTTATTCCGTTTCGAAGCACCATCTTGCGCGCCACAAGAGTTATCCGTATGAGTACCTTGCGAGATCGAAGTAAACTGCCACTTCTTGACATCGGTACAGCAACGATAATTGCAATATATTCTGAAAAACGAAAATATATTGGATATTCAAACTGGCAGTGTGATGCACATGATCGTGAACTTTTACCTTCAAAGTTTTCATTTTGGCAGTCTCTTCGGTGGCGATTGATGAAGTGAAATCCGAAACCTTAACTTAATGTATTCCGAACGGCGTCTGATGATCACATAGCTTACTATGATCACAGCACAATACTGTTCTCATAAACCCGCACTTCAAAGTCTGAACACAGCTCAACGGAACTCGTTCAATCCAGTCGTCGAACGGTACCCACGTTTACCACAACAGACTATATTTATACAAACTCGTCAGATTAAATTATCTTCTACTAAACTAACGCATCGCGCAATACAATCTGATTGCTCCTGCCTAAATTTGTTGAATTTTAGCAAAAGAACACAAATCTGCAACCGCGTCGCTACCGGTCGATTGACAATTGCTGTTAGAGATACACCTTCGGTGCCGGATCGGATCATCAATCCGAACGCTAAGGGAATCACTTCTTCATACGAAAAAAATGTACATATTGCTAAGATATTGGTTTTACTACCCAACCTGTGCTGAATAAAATCACCAGTTATTTCGGGCTTGTAAAAGTACATTAACCTACATTCGACCTCCCCTGCATGACAAGTTTAAAACTTTATGTTCTTTCAAGCGAACCGTTAGCGTTCAAAGCTATCAGTAGGAAGATGAGGATCTATGCTCATTTACCCTTTAACTGTAGTCTTCAATCGCTTCAATCAATGGAGAAGTAAATGTTTATTCTTGGGAAATGCTAGTATTGAAATTCACAGATTTTTATTGCTTCGCGCCAGGAGCTAATTCAGAGAGTTGTCATTTGTCGTTCTTTGATCCGCTCCGCTCTGATCTGGATCAAGTCAAGGCTCCTAAACTGCCATTATAGCAGGTTATGTCAAAAGGTGCTTATGTTGTTCAGCAAAAAGAATAAGTTGGGTTTTAAATTTAGGGTAATTTCTAATATTCACAAATGAATGCAATGAAATAAATCAACAATTTCTGGTTATTGATGCCATTAGTTGAATAGGTTTGTTAACAACAAACTGGCTTCGAAAGCATAGCGACCAAGAGTCGCGACGGCTTATAGCTGATTATACCAGTCAAGGCATGTATAAACGGCCTATACCACTGCTTCGGCCGCGAACCCGCTGGCAAGCACACTTGTCAAACCGACCGAGTGAGCTTAGCAGCGGCTGCTGGCTAGGTGTGCCAATCATCCCATTACATCGGTGTGCCATTTGCATGCGAACTGTTTGACAGGAAGGTTTCGGTGTGCAGTGTCTTTCGTGAGAAAGAGAGATTCAGCCCGTGTAGTGTTGTAAAAGTCAGCTTTCGGTTCGGAAGCTGCATGTTTCTTGTGTTTGCCCGCTGCTCGTCGTAATTTTTGTCGGTTGTGTTTCGCTGCGTTACCCGTGTGCCGTTGCGCGAGCGTCAGTTCAGTGCGCCACCGCGGGGCGAGACCAAATTCCAGCCAATCGGCGTCTCTGTCCGTTTCATCGGCTGCCAAAACCCAGCCCACCAGGTCGCAGCCTACTTGCTGCGCTTCTACGTCCGCGACAAAATACCAGCGCGCTCCTGGGTGGCTTCACATACGCGAACCTTTTGCATTTTTCCTGCTGCCTGGTGACAAATGACAGAACGCAGCAGCGCAAGGTAACCTTTCCCGTGTATAGTGCACGGCCTGCTGCTTTGCAATTGTCACCACAGGCACAGGCGACCCAGGCAGCAACCCGTATCATTCTGCATCATCATGTCACGCTGTTGCGCGCTATCGCTGCAAATAAAGGGAAAACTAGCAAAAAGTAACAAGTTCTAAATGTAAAGCAAGTGCATCAAAGAGGCCTTGGGGGCGAACGAGAACACGGCGAAGACGACGACGACGACGACGACGACGCTGTGTTGTGTGGTGGAGAGTGTGTCAACAAGTGGTACTTAATGCTTATACACAAATAGGTACGGCTTGGCCGAATAACAAACAAACGGGGAAAGGCTGCTGTGCCTAATCTCTTCCGGACGGGAGGGGTGGTGCTGTATGTGTGCGCACACACAACGGGTTAGCAAAACAACGTACGACTCATCAATGTAAAAAGGAAAGAATAAACAGAGCGGACACACGGACACCAGCACACACATACACAAACAAACACCCACGTACACACAAGAGCAGCCAGATGGAGATGGAATCATCGAGCAAAACCATGGACGACGCTCGTCGGAAGCGGTAAGTAGTGTTTTGTCTGGGAGGACACCCCCGTACGGGTGTCAATGTCCAAAGGACACCAACATGCGTCTCCTTCCGTGGCCCTTATTTTCTTTCTTCTTCTTCTTCTTCTTCCTCCCTCGCCCAAAGGCTGATGGAGTTGGAGCAGAAGATTCGCGATCCGTCTGGCATCGCGAATATCGACTGCCTGCTGGACGCGGTCACCGCGCTCGTGGCCGATTGCGATCACGACACTGTAAATATAATAAAAAACATAGAAATTTTCATCGGACGATGTAAGTAGCGCCTATAGTTTAGTTGATGTGCCCACCCCTTGCTACCAGCACAGGGGATGGCCATACGCATATAGCGGTGTGTACTGTACGTTTTGTCTTTGTTTGCTTTTGTTTCTATCCCGTGCCTGGGCCGTGTTGGACAACCGGATGAACCCCATCACATCCGCCCATAGACAAAGACTTCGCGCAGGACATCGTCAACCTGCGCATGAGGCCGGACGATTTCACCTCGATCAAGCTGATCGGACACGGTGCATTCGGCGAGGTGCACCTCGTGCGGCACAAGAGCTCCAAGCAGGTGTACGCGATGAAGCGCCTGTCGAAGCTGGACATGCTGACGCGCCATGATACCGCCTTCTTCTGGGAGGAGCGGTACATTATGGCGCACGCGAACTCGGAGTGGATCGTGCAGCTGCACTTTGCCTTCCAGGACACCAAGTACCTGTACATGGTGATGGACTACATGCCGGGCGGCGACATCGTCTGCCTGATGAACATGTACGAGATCCCGGAGAAGTGGGCGGTATTCTACACGATGGAGGTGGTGATGGCGCTCGACACGATCCACAACATGGGCTTCATCCACCGGGACGTGAAGCCGGACAACATGCTGCTGGACAAACACGGCCACCTGAAGCTGGCCGACTTCGGTACCTGCATGCGCATCGGTGAGGACGGGCTGGTGCACTCGTCGAACGCGGTCGGCACGCCCGACTACATCAGCCCGGAGGTGCTGCAGTTCCAGGGTGCTCAGGGTGGATACGGGCGCGAATGCGACTGGTGGTCGGTCGGCGTCTTCCTGTACGAGATACTGATCGGCGAGACACCCTTCTACTCGGAGGGGCTGGTGGGGACGTACGCGAAGATCATGGACCACAAGAACAGCCTGCAGTTCCCGGAGGACGTGCCGATCAGCGAAAGCGCCAAGTCGATCATCAAGGGCTTCCTCACCGACCAAACGGTGCGCCTCGGTCGCAACAACGTCGACGAGATCAAGTCGCACCCGTTCTTCAAGAACGACACCTGGACGTTCGAGAACGTGCGCCAGTCGGTGCCGCCAGTCGTACCGGAGCTCAGCAGCGACGACGATACGCGCAACTTCGAAGAAGTCGAACGCAAGGCCACCGTCGACGTGCAAATCCCAAAGCCAAAAATCTTCTCCGGCTTCCACCTGCCGTTCATCGGTTTCACGTACACCAGCGACTATCAGCTGCTGAGCGGGGCGTCCGCTGGTGCCGCCGCCGCACAGGAGGATGCTACCGACCACAACGACCACCAGGGCGCCCGCGCCCAGCATCGCCACCGGCCGTCGAACAACGCCGAGCTGCAGCGGCTGGAGAACATGCTGCAGCGTGAGCGGAACGCGGTCGAGACGCTCGAGCGCCAGGAGCGGACGCTCCGGCAGCAGATCGAGCTGATCACGAAGCGCGAGTCGGACATCCAGACGCTCGCGAACGAGTACGAGCGCGAGCTGACGATGCTGAAGCACAACTACCGCGAGCTGCAGCGTAAGGCCGACGGCGAGCAGGAGACGCGCAAGAAGCTCGAGGGCCTGCTGCACGAGACGAAGCAGCAGCTGCAGGACGAGCGCAGCAAGCGCACGCGCGAAATGAGCAACCTGCAGCAGTACAACGATCGCATCAACGCGCTAGAGAAGCAGCTCGCCGACGTGCAGGAGAAGTACAAGGCGGAGGTCGAGGGTGCGCAGAAGAGCAAGAAGCAGATCGCCGAGCTGCGGATGGTGGCGAGCAATGCGGAGCAGCGGACGCTCGAGCTGCACTCGGTCATGAACGGGCTGCAGACGATGCGCGACATGCTGCAGCAGGAGGTGGCAGACCTGCAGAGCCAGCTGGCGCAGGAGCGCAAGACGCGCCTGAACCGCCTCGAGCTGCAGAAAGAGCTCGAGGTGAAGATTCAGTCTATGTGCGGCGATATGGAGCGGATGGCTGTGCGTGAGCAGCAGGTCTTCGCCGACAATCAGACGCTCACGGATCGCATCTCCAAGCTGGAGAAGGAGAACGCTTCGTTCGAGTGCGAGTTGAAGGCGCTCATGAATCGCTATCAGCAGGAGGTGAAGGCCCACCAGGAGACGACCAAATCGCGCCAGCTCAACAACGAGGAGACCAACATGCAGGAGGTGAAAGGTAAGTGTTCACCATCCGGAGCTGTGATTCCGTTGTATCCGTCCAACCGTACCGTTATCCATTCCCTTCTTTGCTTACAGCCTTGCAAAGCAAACTCGCGGAGGAGAAGGTAAATCGCCAGAAAGCGGAGCAGAACTCGCAGGAGAAAGAAATCCAGCTGTCTATGCTCTCGGTGGACTATCGCCAAATCCAGCAGCGGTTGCAGAAGCTGGAGGGTGAATTTAGACAGGTTAGTAGCGACGAACTCACAAATGTTAAAAGACCGTCCGTACGTACCCTACCGTAGATTCTGGTAATCGATTGTAATTTCCCCCCTTTTGCTCCAAACTTTCACAGGAATCCGAAAAGGTGCTCGCCTTGCACAGCCAGCTGGAGCAGGAGCAGAGCAAGAAGAACAGCCTGCTGTCGGAAATAAGCCTGCAAAGCTCGGAGGTGGCCCACCTGAAGGCAAAGGAGGTGCAGCTCATGAAGGAGGTGCAGCAGCTGCGCGACACGCGCAAGAAGCTGGAAGAGGACGTGACGAATGTGAAGAAAAATCACAGCATCAATATTCTTCAGGTAAGCAGGTCGTTTGTTTTTTATTTCGTTAGATTCACGATTCCTCTCGCCCGTTGTTACCGAACATCATTCTAACGCAGAGGTTGATCAATCCATTGCGGGCCCCAAGCGGTGGGAAAATCGGATAAATTTGTTGGTTGAACGCCATGTACGTCGCTTTATTTAAAAAGCATTTTACCAATACCAGAACATCACTCTAAACTTAAAAAACAATTGTAATTGGGTCTTGTATTTCTATATATCGTCAATTGTCTTCATAGGGTTTTATATTTCTCGTATTTGTCAGCTTATATGCTTTATTCTAAATTTAATGCTCGTAAAGTTTACGAATGATTTTTTTTAAACTCGCAAGTGGCATGTATTAAACATATTTTTAACATCGTTTGTACACTGGAGAATGCATAGTAAATTTTACTAGCATTTTATATACTGTACCTATTTCGACCTTGGTTTTTTATTCGGTATTATTTTCCTTTATGAAAATGGTGTAATGGTTTTACTTTGCCATTGATGTTCATTTTTTCGATTTCATTTAAATACACGATTAGTGACTTTAAAAATTATTAAGTGATGAATTTTCCCTTTCAACCCGAAGCTTGGTATTAATTGTTCCTTCCTCGACACTACAGTCTTATAATTTTAATGTAGGATCTTTTCTTTTTGAATACTTTTCCTCAATCATCTCTTCAATCGAATTTATTTAATTGTTAATAGGTGAATATTTAATTGTTAATAGGTTAATAATTTTAATGTAGGATCTTTTACAAAAAGTGTAACTCCGTAAATAGGTTGATCCGCCTCTGCTTAAAAGCTAGAAATGCGTTGGGAGCCCAAACAGAATCTTAAGTAAACATTTTGGTCGGAATTTTACGATTTAAAAATGTTAATAGCATGCGGGAGGATTAGTTCCAGCTTTCTGAGACCTAAATACAGTTTGAAAATATTAAATCAAACGTACGCAAACGGAACAGAATGCCGCGTAATAGAATAAACTTGTCAAATGCCAGATATTATAACCTTTTCAAATCCAATCAATGAAGCAAATCCAAATTTGGAAATTTAACTTTTGTTTCGTTTTTAGATGAAAGAAATGCAGGATCAGCTGGAAGCGGAGCAGTACTTCTCCAAGTTGTACAAAACGCAGTGCAACGAGATCCGCGAGGAGATGAAAGAGCGCGTACGACAGCTGCAGAAGCTGGAGGAGGAACGCGGCACCATACTGCACCAGCTGCAGCTGGCGAACGTGCGAGCCGAGGCGGAGGCGCTGTCCCGCTCGATCGCACTCGAAACGGTCACCGATCTCGAGAAGGAGAAGACGATGAAGGAGCTTGAGCTCAAGGACCTGCTGACCAAGCACCGCAACGAGATGATGGCCAAAGATGCGGCCCTCGCGTCGCTGAAGGACGTCGAGGCGGAGCTGAACAAGAACCTCAACAACAAGGCGTACGAGCTGGACGATCTGGCGCAGCAGAACAAGAAGCTGCAGGAGGAGATGTACCGGTTGAAGCTGGAGGTCGGCGAGCTGGACAAGTGTCGCGCGAAGCTGCTGAATGAAACCATCCTGAAGCAGCAGGCCGTCAACAAGCTGGCGGAGATCATGAACCGCAAAGACAACAACCTCACCAGCAAGCAGAAGATGAAGGTTAACTCGACGGCGGAGGTGCGCAAGAAGGAGAAGGAAAACAAGCGCCTGCAGCAGGAGCTGACGGTCGAGCGGGCCAAGTACGACGAGCTGTGTCAGAAGCATAACGAAACGATCAGTCAGCTATCTCGTGAGATCGACGTACGTATTTCCCCGTTACACACATATACACAACATCATCGGCGTATTGTACTAACATTCGAATTTTGCTTCCCTTTCTTCAGATCAAAACCAAACTGCAGATGGAAATCGACTGCAAGGCGACGGAAATCGAACATCTGCAGATGAAGCTGATCGAGACCGCCTCACTGTCGTCGGTCGACAACGACATGATGGAGGAGAACCAGGACTCGATCTTCGAGGGCTGGCTGAGCGTGCCGACCAAGCAGAACATCAAGCGGTACGGCTGGAAGCGCCAGTTTGTGGTCGTCTCGCCGAAGCGCATCATCTTCTACAATTCCGAGCAGGATAAACAAAACACTAGCGATCCCTTGCTGATCATTGATCTAAGGTAACGTACTCGCAACCTAGTTCCCGAGCGACGCAATGCTTTATTTATGTTTTAGCTATATGTCAATGCACACTCTCTTGTTTATCTTCCACTGCGATAGGCTCTTAGCTTATTAATCGAATTACGTAATTCGCTCATAATTTGGGGTTTGATTGAAAGGTTAACAATTGTAAACTGGCCTTTTTGCTTTACATAGAGCTAGAGGAATGATTGAGGGGTCCATAAATTTAGTTCTTACTGCTCAATCATGTTAATGTTAAATTAATTTATTTATTTAGTTCTTATTGCCTGTATATCAATCTTGTTAATTATTGAGGCGGATATTGAAAAGAAAATGATGCAAATTCGCTCGAGTTGAAGTGCAAGTAATGCAATTAATGCGATCTGCTTTATGTTTGATTGACCAGTTTATTGCTAGATTGCTTTCATTTTTCAATTTCTGTTATTTTATCTAATATGACAATCTTCCACATTCTCGAAGATAATACGTTTCTTTTTGGTTTGTATGTGGTTCCTTGATTTTGATTGTGACTGTTGTTGAAGTGAAAATGTTAAATGGAAATGTTTCCCCGGATGGAGAATTAATATGTAGCATGAACACGCATTCGTTAGTAGTTTTGATTGCATCGTTTGAGTGAGGATTGCTCATTACATTTCTGTTCATTGTATTCCCCTACAGCAAGGTGTTCCACGTACGCCCGGTAACACAAGGAGACGTAATTCGGGCCGATCCCAAAGAAATTCCGCGCATCTTCCAGCTGCTGTACGCCGGCGAGGGTGAAGCTCGCCGCCCCGACGAGCAGCAGCAGCTCGACATCAACCCATCCCGCAGTGAGGAAAAACCGTTGACGCTACAATATAAAGGTAAGGAGCTAGTCATTGTCTTGGTGTTGTTTTGTTTCACACGTTCCGTGCCGTTCTCGCCATTTGCAGGCCATGAGTTCCTACACATCAGTTACCATATTCCCACCACATGTGATCTTCCGTCGTGCCAGAAGGCCCTCTGGCACATGTTCAAGTCGCTGCCGGCCTACGAGTGCAAGCGGTAAGTGTGTTTGGTGATGATGTTTAGTTCGGGAGGTCCGAGTAGACGTGCTGATGATGCTTTGCTTTTTTCAGTTGTCGCTTCAAGCTGCACAAGGAGCATGTCGACAACAACAACCCGCTCGCACCGTGCAAGCTGCACCACGATCCAAACCACGCCCGCGAAATGCTGCTGCTCGCGACCTCCACCGAGGACCAGTGCCGCTGGGTGAACCGGTTGTCCAAGCGCATCCAAAAGAGCGGCTACAAGGCGAACAGCTCCTCCACCAGCTCGACCACGCTCGCCAGCGGCGGCAACACCAGTGCCACGGCCGACTCGACCAAGGGCATGCCGCGGTCCACGATGCCAAGGTAGGGTCGCGAAGGATCTTCCGATCGACCGGCGCACACCGACGCTCGAACATCCTCCGCTCCCATTTCATGCTTCATTTGTCCGTCGATTTGTTTTCGTTTGTTTCGTTTCGTTTCGCCCGTCTCATCATCCGTTCCAACGGTCTTTTACCCGTTTTTTTATAAGCGTACCGTAATCGTATCAATAATCTCTTCTAATCACTTCTTTTTCCTCCCTGCATTTCACATTCAATCCATCCTGCCTTCCTTCAATTTTACTTTCCTTTCTCTCTTTCTCTCTCTCTCTCTCACTCGCTCTCTCTTCGTTCCTATCTTCTACCCATCTACAGCCAGTCCACTCGGTCGAATTTTAAGCCGAGTTCCGCCGCGAACGTTCAACGGTCCGCAACCCTGCCGACCAACGCATCGCTGAAGCAACAGCCGCAACCCTAACCCTTGCCGCGGACCGGGTCCTTACGGGGGGAAGTTCGTGGTGGTGGTGGTGGATGTATCTTCTCTCTTTACTCGCTGCGCCCCCTCGCCCGTCCGGGCTGGAACTTCTTCATCTTTATTCATCTATTTCATTTCACTCACCTGCTCAACCACAATCAATTTCACACTCCCCGAAGAAAATAGAAAAAGAAAACGTCGAGTGTCGCATTTGGCGCGTCAAGCTGCCAAGGCTGGGTAGACCACTGCTGGCTGGCTGCGCTGTTCTAATCCAGCTGGGACCATACAACGTTACAAGAACGTTACCACCTCGCGACTACAGCCCTCCCGTTCAGATTCCGTTTAGTTAGGTAGATTTCTGTTTTACGAATTATCTGGCGGTAGAAGCGTAAGCTTTCTTTCGAATTTGTCAACCGTTGTCAAGTATTCACTTTGCGATTCGTTGACGCAAACCGCACGGTAGTAGTAGAAGAAGTCTAGTTTAGATCAGGCACTTATTCGATTTTACTACTTGTGTCGTTCTTACCGCTTCGAGCACGGTCCTGGGGGCGCTACAACACCAACACCCGTTGTACGCCTCAGGGTTTTGTGTGTTGTCTGTTTATCAAGTGCATTATCGAGAATGTACGAATTTTCTCCATTCGAATGCGCCGATTAGATAAACCGACGCGGTATATTTTTCTCTTACATTTTATTTCACGAACATGCACCATTATTTATGCATACCTTTATGACAGGAAACCAGCGCATAACCGTTCGAAACATTTGTAGTGAGCGAAGGGGAGGTAACACAATACGCATATCAATTCTTCTACGAAAGGAAGAAACATTAGGAAGGTTTGGCAGGTTTCGAGCGCAAGCAAAGAGAACTTTAAGGAGGTGCGTCTATTTAGAAGGTTTGAACGAACAACACATGGTTTTATCTTACGCATTGTCATTGTCGAGAGCATACGAATTCGCTCCATCCGAATGGCTTAACTTTCTCTTACTTTTTAATTCGCGAACGTGCACTATTATTTGTGCATACATTTATTTAAATTTTCAATCAAATTATTCAATTAATTCGAAGCATTAGAAGTCGCAGTATAGGGAGTCGAAAATCAGTAGAAAATTAGAACGTCTTTACAACCGTTGCCGCAGCCAGCAGTGGTCCCAGCCGGACGAAGGTGAGATGATTCGAGCCAAAACACACACACGAGAATTGTTAGCGTGCGACTGAAAACGATTGGCTATTACAT
Source organism: Anopheles coustani (assembly GCF_943734705.1). Classification (NCBI taxonomy): domain Eukaryota; kingdom Metazoa; phylum Arthropoda; class Insecta; order Diptera; family Culicidae; genus Anopheles; species Anopheles coustani. Next base: position 8,347,219 of record NC_071290.1, read on the forward strand.
TTTTACTGCGCTCTTTAATCCATTTCTGTTCAAGCGCTGCCAAAGAGACAGGCTTACAAACGATAACAAAACATGAAACATTCGCTGTAGATTATAGCAACCGATGTACTTCGTTTTCCATCAACTATAGTTGTGTTATTTATATACTTTCATCAAAACAAACCTTGTATGTGATCATCGTAAACAACATTTCCAGCCGCCTAACCCTGCGCGGTTTCGCCTCCTTTTTTGCTTGCCCGTCGTCCCCCCCCCCCCCCCCCTTTCCTCCATTTAAGGATACGTTCCTACACGCTTTCGGTAACTTCGAACCATTGCACATTCCTCATGGTACAACAATAATACTTCCGTGGCGCCGTGACGCCGGACACTAAAATTAATGCACTGATTTTCTGAAGCTCGCGCGTACACAATGCAGTCCTGAATTGTTCTTTTTTCCTACTTCATTCTCACTCGATTTGTCTTTTAAAATAGTTCTGTTTATTATTTTGATTTTTGTTGCCACTCCGCGAACTCCGTATGCCAAGTGTGTGTGTGTAAGAAAAAGGACAGAGGAAACGAAAGCAAATCTATTTTAATAAGAGGAACCGCGCGCCTCATGTTTGTAGAAGGCGGTCGCGGACTGTAAATAGGTCGTTATTACTCTTATCGATTAGTGGAGTCGTTTGTAATTATACACCCTTTTTTTTGTAAGGCAAAGCGAAAACGAAAAGCGGAGAAGCGGAGGAAAATTAAGAGAGGGAACGTGTGCGGGAATGTATAAAAAGTTAAAAAAAGGGATAAAACCGGATGGTCAGATGCGCGGAATTTTTGATCCATCGACCGGTAGTAATAGTATTATAGTGCTGCGTTCACACTCCCCCCCCCCCCTACCCCTCCCCCCTCATACCGTTCCGTAGCGGAACGGAAAGGTGGCGGAACAATTCCGTTGGCCGTTGCAGCATTTCGTTTGTTTGTTTTTTTTTATAGTAACGGGAAGTATTTTTAGGAGGTTAGTAGAAGAGAATTTCTAACGGTAGTGTATTTTGTTGGGAAGTTAACATATTTTAACGTAGCGCTAGAAAAAGGGAGAGAGAGAGACGAATTGAATCGATGAATGTGGACGCGTTGGTGTGGGTGGGAGGGTGACACAACCAGCCGGAAATGCCAACCGCGCTGCTGCGTGAACTACTAGATCAATGAAAAGTGGGGAATTCTGAATTCCCATCCCTAGGCTGATGATGCTGCTGACACTGATGAGGAGCTTACTTTACACAAGACACAATCAATCAAAGGGCGAGAAACGCAAGCGAGTTGAAGGAACGGATCTTTGCGTAACTAGCGTGATTTTGGGCGCCTAATGCCTCCCCAAGAAACCCTGCAGGTTCATTCATTAGGCTAATGTAAGGGCGGTTAGTATAGCATTTATATTTTTATAACACTTTACAAATCGTTATATCGGAGCAATCGATGCATTTTTACACACGCCTACCACTAATCAAAACCCTCGGTTGGCCAGCCACCACCGCAGAACACCAATCCTAAGCCGAGAGTAGAGAAACCGGAGAGAACAATCCCTGTCCCGTGAACGAACCGTGTTGTGCCCCCCAGCGGAAGTTGAGAAAGTTACGCAGGAAAACTTAAGTGCCTTTGAATGAATGAAACGAACGTCTTATGCCCCCCCCCCCCGAAACCGTTCTAACACGGTTCGACCAATTTTGCCCACAATCCGGCCCCACCATCGATATTACTTAGACGATCCTATACCAGCGTCCGAGGAGGTTTTATCATATAAAAAGAGAACGTTGTGTTACAAAAGTTAAATTATATAGACTGGGCAAAAATAAACGGGACGGGAACGAGAGATGTACATAAAACACAGTCCCACCTTTCGGCTCCTGCCAGGAAGGTAAAACGAACGCTGGAAAACGAGGAGCGGGGGCGATTGTAGGGAGAATCACTCAAAAAAAAAAAAAAACATTGTCGTTATGGAACTGCAAACATTCGGTTTTTGATAGCCAACCAAAAGATGAATGAATAAAGGGACAGTAAGATAATAAATTGCTCATGTTCGAAAAGGGCAGAAGGATCCTGGCTCGGGCTGAGCTGCGTTCGCTTAAAGCAAAAAAAAAAACTGTCGTTTGTTTTGGTGACTTCCGTCGTACTTCCGAAAACCGCGAAACATATATAGTAAACTGGCGAAAACTAATCTAAAAGAACAATTTGTTGAACTGTTTTATCTTTATTTACTCCTTTGCAGATTTACGGCGAAGAATTGGTTAACAACAATTGTACTGGAAAATGTGAAAAGGGGAATTAGTGTTTTCGCATACCCAGACAAATGGTATAATTTGTAGAGAAAATTTAAAATTCACCACGTAAAATTTATCATCGCTTTTCAATACCCATAAAGCATCACATACCAAACTATTGGTACTTTTTTGTTATCGATGTCGAGCCTTCTTGTGGGTTTCTTTAAAACAAAGTGACCAACAGTAAATAACTGTCGAAATGCTAAGAACTCATTGGATAGAATGGAAGGTAATCTACAATAAAAAATGCGATTTTGTCAAGTTTGGCATGATCAAGATAAATTTAAAATGCTTCAGAAAAGCCCAACTCTAAACGCGTCATGAGTTTAAATAAAACGTATGACTTATCTCCAGGTACGCGTCTTGGGTTTTAAACATAAAGCTAAAGAGGGGAAAGTAACACAAGGTGATACACGAGCTATGTCTCACGGATGAAATAAACTGTCTTTATTGGGCGACTTATATAAAAATATAATTTTGTTCTTCACGGGACTAAGCGTACAGTGTTTTTGTTCCCCCGCAGTTGTGTTGCAGATTAGCCGCAATCCGCCTTTTAATCATACACAAATATTGTTACTGGTGTGAAAAGTAATTTAAGAATCGTCAAAAGCGGTGCCTTTTGTGAACAGCATACTCAGATGCTAGAAATGTAAATCTTAGAAGTATATGCAAAAGCAACTGGCTAACGTTAGATAGCCAAATATTGAAATAGTACGTAATACATAGCATAGAAAATTATTGCACTTGTCATCATCAACTGTTGGGATGAAAATGTGTGTGTTTGAGTAAAAAAAAAACTATAAAAACGGGTTGCGGAAATGACATCACACAACTGCTGGGAAGGTGCTGTAAGCCTTTGTCCCTTCGCTTCGCGGGATTTATGCACGAACTCTGGCTTGTATCGTCTGCATGGTGCAATGCAATAAACCCGCGAGTTGTTATCACTCAGTGGATCCGGCCCCGAGCAGCGTGCGATTGCATCTCTCACACGCTGCTATTGGGTGGCACCGAACGTGTTGCGGCAGCAAGTTGAACTTTCTGTCGCACGTTCCGTCTCTCCCACCTACATTTCCTAACTTAACTTACAAATTTAACAATTTCAGCGTACGAATAAGGTTGTGGGGGAGCAGGGAAGGAAAGGGATGAGACTACATCAGCTTAGGGCGACTGCGGTGGTTCTCGGCTGAAGTAGGGCGCGGTGTCCTGTACCAGCAGCGTATGGCACACGTCGCAGACGCGCGCCGGCTTCCGGTTGGGACCGGACGGCACCGACTTGGATAGACACGGCTGACAGTAGATCGTACCGCAGTGCCGACAGTGCTGCTTGCGGCGCGTGACGGTGAACTCCTTCTTGCAGTTCGGGCACTGGTCGACGTCGTCGTCGTCCTGCCAGCGCACCTGCGTGTCGGCCGAGCGGATCTTTTCGAGCTGCATCTGCAGCGACTGGGACAGCTTGACGAAGTCCTTCTGCACCGCCTCGTTGTTGGCCAGATCCTCCTGCAGCACCGTCATCTTGGTGCGCAGGTCACCGTTCTGCCGATCGAGCCGCTCGTTGGTCGCCTGCAGCTCGATGATTTGCATGCGGAGCTCGGAATTCTGCTTCTTGTGCTCGGCGTCCGCCCGCTCAAGCTCGTCCCGCTGGCCGCTCAGCTGCTGGAAGTCGTGGTGCTGCCGCTTCAGCTGCTCCTGCAGCTGGTAGTGCTTCTGCATGTAGTGCAGCTCGGACTTTTTCGCTTCCCGGTCGCGGCAGTGCTGCTGCTCCTGCAGCAGCGTCACCTCGTCCTGCATGCTGCCCGCCTTACGCTCCGCGAACTCGCAGCCCGCCTTCGTCACGATCAAGTTCTCGTGCAGTGTCAGCACCAGCTCTTGCAGCTCCTCGATGCTCTGCGGAAAGTTGATTTCCAGGTCCTTGAGGGCCACCGAGTTGGCGATGTACTTCCCCGACAGGAACTCGTTGTCCTGCTGCAGGCTGTTCAGCTTGTAGTAGACCTGCTCGCGCTCTTCGGTCAGCTTGGCTACCTCCTCCGACAGGTCGACGTTCAGCTGCTCGAAGTCGCGGCGCAGCTTGTCCAGCACCGCTTCCGTCCGCGCCGCCCGATCGGACACTTTCTGTACCTCGTTCTTGTGCTCCTCGCGCTTCTTATGCCACTGCACCTCGAGGTCGGCCCGCAAGGCCGCTTCTTTGGCAATTTGCTCCTTCAGACGCTCGACGCTCTTCTCCCACGTGGCATTCTGCTTGCGCTCGCTCTCCAGCTGCTGGGCAAGCGTTGCCTCGAGTGCCGCGCAATTTTCACACGCCACACTCGTTTCCATCTCGGATACCTGTTGCACTGGAACCGTCGTGCTACTGCTGCCTATGCTACCTGCTGCGGACACCGTCAGCATGCCGATCAGAGCGGACTTTTGCACATCCTTCTTGTCTCGCGCAGCCGTGAACGTCTCTATTTCCTCGTACGCCAGCCGTAGCTTTTCCTTCAGAGACTTTATTTCCTCCTCCAGCGGCACGACCAACGATCGCAGCACTTCCGCATCTTCCTGCGCCTGGCATTTTACAAAGCAACCGGATAAAAAGAAGAAGTTCTAATTAGCTTATCATTATTTCCATCATCGACAAAATCGTAAGCGTTACGGAGTAATGTGGTACTTTTCTTTACACCGAAAACAGTTTAAAAAAAACATAAAACCAGATACTGAAAGGGTTCAGTTTCATCAAACACGAAAAATTAAAAAAAAACACGCTGCAGTAGTGATGTTATGAGCATATTTACACACACACAAGCGCACATTCAGATTGGCAAGCCACCTATGCTTGACGCACTCTCGTTTCGTAAATGTTTACGTATCCGTCTTTACACCCATTGGAAATGTTCAGCACGCGTTTGTGCACTCTATTGTTTGACACCATTGGTTTGTTTTTATTTTACCACACACAATCACACTGCACTCTTACCACGTCCACTGTTGCCGAGGGATCCATGGCGAACCTGATTTAAACAATTATTGCAATGGTTTCGTATTCATACTGCACGGAATCGCCCGCACTTGAGCGAGGGAAGCAGTCGAGATGCTTATGACAGTTCGCCAAAAGCACAGGATCTGAATGAAGGGTGTGGTACAGTGGTTGATAAGCCTGACGTAAAACCTTCATGCTAACATGGGCACACTAGCATGCTAATGCAAAAAAGCGAAAGTGCCTCAGGAAATAATATACTAAACACTTCGAAAGCATAATGACATACGTACATATTTCTTTACCTTCCGCATTGATTCCTCCAGGTTGTCGCAGCTGCCCGAATCGGCGGCTCCGAATTTGAGAATAATTTTTTTCGCCTGCTGTACCGTTTTGGCAAGACTGGGCGAAACCTGCAAGCCAGCAGTAAGCAGAAAAATAATCTTATGTGCTGATGGTTACCCAACCGATCACGTTGCTCCGCAAAAAAGGGTTGACCAACATTCGTACCTGATTGGAATCGGCAAGCTCCTCCTTGAGTTGCGTTATTTCCTCCGTAAGCCTACTGTTTTCGTCCTGCAGTTCTTTCAACGACTCGCGCATTATTGACGACTCGTCCAGCGTTTCGTTGACCAGCTGCTTGAGCGTGCGAACCTCGTCCTCATTTTTATTGCTGTGCTCTTCCGCATCCTTCTCCCTGCTGTACTCCAGGATCATAAACTGGGCCTTCGTTTCTTCCAGCTCCTTCCGCACAGTGTTCGCTTCCAACGCCAGCTTTCTGCATTCGTCTACAACCGGCGAACCAATTACATTTGCAGCATTTTCAAACACGACGAGGGTGAGTGCTCGAGTTTACGAGCGGTAAGACTTACTTTCTTTGGAAAGGTACAGCTCCTTCATCCTTGCCCGCTGCTGGTTAAACTCTTCCCGCACTCGCAGCAGTTCCTTCTGGGCATTTTTCAACTGGCTATCAATCGCTGCACTCTCCTCGGCGACAGCTGGTTCCGCCGCGCCACTGACCTCACTTGCCATGCTTATGAGTCCGGTTCGGTGTCCAGTGTGCCTGCTAGAAATAAGTTTAACCACATGCGGTGATTAGGGCGGTATGTAAAATTTTTCTCATTAAGACCACCAATGTTTACCAATCATCCGAAACCGGGCAGGATTACAGCAGGGTTGCAGGGTGAGCGAATGTTGAGACAGTTTTTTCGTTATTTTTTTAACGCTCGCATGTCAAACCTGGCCCTGGCTGATAATGACGTTCGTGTTATGCTACAAATCCTATAACTACAATGCTAAGGCTGTGTATCTCCGTGCAAACGATCGCTGCAGCACAAAAGCAAAGCACCCTCGAGCTCAAGCATGAGATTGATTTTAAGGAATTTTAAAAGTATCGATCGGTTCAAGCGGTGCCATCCAATTTTTCCTCGTTCCGCCTGAGGGTACTGGAAAGGCAATGGTAATAATAATTATTATTTTCCTTCGTTCACTGTAATATGTGGCCACCTTGTGCGGTACACCTGGAACTGTCGTAGCTTGACACCACTTGTTGATTGTTGTAGTCACCTTGGGTGGCCGTATTGACAAGTCAGTTTCTGCGCTCACGAAAACACTTGGATTCTTTTGATAACAAGCAGTAGAATAAACAACGAGGCAAGATATAATAATTGCTGTTGCGAAACGGAGTTACTAGAGTTGTGAGAAAGTGTGTTCGCATATTGTAGTTCTGTGAAGAGACTCAGTTTCATCATTCAACCACCCCACCCCCAGTTGAAAGTGTGTTTGTTTGCCAGCTAAGTAGTCAACTACTGCATGAGGGGTAGAACAGCAACAACAGCTTACCCTCCGTGGTAGCGCTACTTATAGCAGCTAGCTCCAAAAAAGCTGCGCCTCCACAGTATCGTCTCTTTTTCGGAACGTTTAGCTAGAGCATGCAAAACATCTAACAGGCGCTAACGACGCGTCTCGAGCACGGTACACGCCAAAGGCTCGCCCAACATGGCGCTAGTACCGTAGAAAATTTACCCATATAGTGTGTACGGTGTGGCCGTAGCCATCAAACGCGAGCCCCATAATCCTAGTACCAACGTGTTTGCACCATACATCGAGACGGTTGGCGTAGACAAAAAAACAAAAAAAAGGCAAAGGATCCACGAAAACAATATCTAGCAATGGCTTTGGAAAATGGCGCAACTGTGACCGTGCTGGGAGCACACTAGCACCAAGAAAGTAGTACACAGTCGCTAGGCTTTCGGCAGCGTCGAGGAGAACCAATCGCGAAACGACGATGCACAGCTTTTACAACGGTGAGTAATGCCAGCAGATTAGCGAACCATTTACGAAACGGGGCTCATATTTATAAAACCTTTGTCATACGTGCCCTGGAAAGGCGGATGTTATCTTGCATTGCGTGCGGGGCTGAGGTGGCAGGATTTTTTTTTCCATCCTCAATAGTCCATCCCAAATCCAACGGCGGTTGCGGATATTGGCTAAAATGTTACTTAGCAATTGGTAAATATAGCCAGGAGAAAGACTTTTCACGTGCAACAACATGCGCAACAAGCAGAAGAAGTATGGAGCGCTGTATGGGAAAAATAACCCACGTACCACTCGCATCGGAAGGTGTTTCGGGATGGGTTGTACGTATGTGGAGGGGGCATAGCACTGCGGCACACGGTGGTGCAAAAATGATATTCGCAATATACGTTATGAAAAAAATGCCAAAAATAGGGATTGTCGAACGAATTGGTTCTCCTTCTCCCCTATCTATATATACAACTCACTCTCTTTCTCTCTCTTTTAGCTTCCCTTTCCTCCCATGTGCTATTTTTAGCCCGGCTTGGCAATAATCAGCAAATAGTGAGATTCTAAATTTAGCCGTGGCCGCTGTTTCGTCGCCTAATCTTGCTGTGCGGTTGTATTTGAAGCACTTCTTCGATAAACATATCTTACGAGCATCCGTATGATTGTTTTGTTTACGCTCAAGGGAACGGTCGAGGGCGGGGCAGCGTTGGAGGGGCCGGTAGAACCACGGTTTCGGCACTTGTCTTAGGCTGGTTAATATTTTCCATTCGCGCTCTCCATCATTCTTTCCGGGGGCCCCACACTGCGGTAGTGATGGCGGTGCACAAGCACACATCGTTAAAATAAAGACAAAACCTGATAAGATGCCAGTCGAAATCTTGCAAAGTGTTCCGCATCCGTTTCTGGCCATCGTGCCGCATTGCCGGTTCCGATGCTGCTGCTGTATGCTGCGAACTATTTTAACATCCAACTCAAAGTCAAAGTCAACGCCAACAGTGGCTCGACCTCAGCAATTAATTGAATTATTGTTGATAAGAGGTCGCTTGTTTCGTGGTTGTAAAATTCAAAGTAGAGCACCAACGTCCGGGACAACGAAACCGACTGGCATTCGCGACCAAACATCTCCTGGCGCAAAATCTACCGAAACGCCAATGGCGTATGGCATTTCCCCAGGAGCCCATTTTAATGGTTTCCCGGATTAAAAATGTACAGCTTGTTAATTTTTGTTTATAAACCGGCAAACATGCTGCCTCCGGTCAAGTGGGGAGGGCGTAGACTACTTGTTTTTGCGCCGTTGCAGATAATTGTAGTTGCTTACACCGTTTCGATGATCGCTCTAACCAAGGCTTCCGATTTACCAAAGTACATGTTTCTAGCAAATGTTTCCATTCGCACTGCCCACCTACCTGCCCGCCTACGAGCAGCAATTTAAATTAAAAAACAAAAGTATCCTACCAATCGGAACCAGATGGGTGGGTCTAGGTATTTTGTCTTGGTGGGATGTTTTTTTGTATGTGTTTGGAACGGTGAAAAAATAACATAAATTAAAAACTAATTGGATTCACCGACGATAATAAAATACCAGGTACCTATGGATCCCGCCGATGATAATGATGCGCCGGCAAACATTTGTTTTTTGTTTAGGAAAAGACACACGCCCATGTACTAGACACATACACACGACATTCAAACGCTAAGTATGTCGTGACTAGAAGTGTTGTCTTTTAGCAATTTCTGTAGGTTCGATGGGTTGTTTTATTTCGTCTGTTGGCCTACTCTTTGGTTCACAGCTTCTCTGGTGAATGCGGAACGTCACAAGTCGTCTCTAACGGCGGACTCGTTCCTTCCTACAACGCACAACTTGCGAATATAATAGAAGAAGGTGCAGGATGTGTTTCATTTCCGGTTTCCGTGGCGATTTGTTGGCGGGCGTAGATCGTTCTGCCAGGGTATAGGGGGAGATGTATTGGACGTCCAAGCAAGCTCCAAGGTTTCCAAGCAAGCAGTAAGGCAACTCCTGGTTGTCGCCCAGGAAGAGCGCTATCGTAGCCAATTTTAGAAACCGGGAACGCTTGTAAGGAAGTGTCGAAATGCAGTCCAGTGTAAGGCTGAAGAGGAAGAAGGCAAACCCGGCGAGTATATGGCGGATAGCACAAGGCAGGCAGGATGTGCCCACAATGTGCCGTGTGGCGTCTTGGGCTTCGTCCGCGCCTTTATTCTAGACGCTTCGGTGTTTGCATATGCAGCAGCGCGATATCGGCAAAAGCAAACGGGAAGAGGAAACGGGTAACGAACTTCGCTTCTCGGTTGGCGGTAGCGGTTCCAGCCTCTTTGCGGCGGGGCAAGATATAAAATCAGAGAGATGTTATATTTATAAATGACAACAAGTGCGCAAACCGATACGGCGCAGTAGCTATTAATAGAAATTTTCATTATACATAGTATTCATCACACAGCCATACAAACACGCGTTCAACACACGGGTCCGCCGGTCCGCCATTAACGAGCCCTTGCCAGCGGCAGCCGGCCGAGCAAATGAGAGGACCGTGTGTGTGTGTATATGTGTGTGCAAGCGAGATGGGGGAAGAAGAAAAGTCTACCCCCGCTCCCGATCCGCCACAACATATATCATGAAAACACAACACCACTCCGCAGGTCGCGAGGTCCTATCCGATTGACCGCGGCCTACAACCGCCATTGGAGTTCTATTTTAGCATTCCATTTTCCGCCGCTGGAAGACCGACGGGGTCGACCTCAGAGCGTAAGTTATTCCTCACCATCGAGAACAGTATAGCACGTAACACTGCAATATACTGCAGGTACAAACAGTTGGCGAGTGTAACTCCCGATGTAACTTCCCAAACAATGTTACGACAATAGCATCGCTTACTTACTAGCTTCACTTGGAAATACATACATTCCATGGGGAATAGCACGTTCCCAATCCCGGGAGGAGGAAACCCGTTAAAACCAACCGCAAACCGTCTGGGGCGGTCGTTTGATGTGTGTCGCACGGGGCTCGCAAACGTGGGGCCAAAACTTTGCATTACGAAACGCTTCGCCACACATTCCAGCTGCTGCCAAACACGCCAAAGTTGCTCCGGTACACACGCTCTACGTCACTGGTGACATTTAAACTTTTGCCAGGCCGCTTCGTACCATTGCATCCTGACAATTGCCGAAACTTTCCTACGGCGATCTTTGTCCCGTGGATGTGGTTCCACGGAAGTCGTAGAAATCAAAAAGTTGACCCTCCGGACGGGGCTCTGCCCCGAGTGCACAGAAGTCCTCCAACGGGGAGGACTTTGTTGGGAAAGGGTTTCACTCGCCCTGTTTACGTCGCCCTGGAAAGTTATGGAAAAGCAAAATAACACACTGAATGTAGTAGAACTTGAGAACTTTCAAGCAAATATGAACGGGAAAAGTGATTCATCTGTTCCATCCTTTTTTTCTTGTTGTCAGCAATATATTCGAAGATTGCGTATAATTTGTGTTTGTTTTTATCCTAAAAGCAAGCATGTTTCCTAGTTCGTGATAAACTTATTTTTTATTTTATAAGTTACGTTGGGTTTTTCGAAAAGTTACTCATCTGAAACCGAATCCTGTCTTGCTTCCTCCAGAGGTTATCGAAAGGGTGACGACACAAAAGCAATTAATTGGGAATGTTTTTATTATTACAATAAAAAAGTAAAACGGAGAAGTTGGTGCTAAAATGGTGCTCTTCTTTTGATAAGATAAGGTATGCTATTCTTTTTATGTTTGTTGTAGGAACACTGTGAAATCTAGTTCCTTTTCATATTGTTGATTTTAAATAGGTCAGTTAACGATAAACGGTTGAATTTGATGTATTTCACCTTTGTCGAAAGTTTATCTCCATTTATTTTTGTCATGTGTTAACTTCACTCTCTTGTTTTGTTTTTCGACTAACTGTTTTTGTTGGTTTTGATTTCACTTCGTTTTACTGTACAAGTGCGATTAAAATATTTGAAGTTCGCTCTAAGGCAATCAGATAAACAGAAAAACTTGTTGAAATAGTAGAATCGATCGCGATCGTTGTTTTCCACCTTTTTACGATAAGCAGCGCATCCAGTTTAAAGCGTTATTACAGTTGAACGGTCCGCTATTGAAACTTCTAGATCCGTTATCGAGATTTTGCAATACCATTCAACATGTTAAACGTTCCGCTTTTCTCAGCAATAGTGTTTATCTGCTGCCAATGCAACGAAAAGATAAAAGTAAAACTCATATCCCCCTCCCCACCTCTTTACATCCTTCCGCCAGTGAGCTCTATTGGCAAAAGTAATCGCGGTTAGCAGCATGTTGCAACCAGATGAGCCGTTAAAATGTTTACCGATCGTAGAAAAATCATTCACGAAAAATCAACACGAACGGAAAGATCTTTAAAAAATAACCGTGATTCAACTTTTTTAAAAACGTTTGCATTTTGGTTGTGTTTGCTGCGCAGTGCACAAAACAGTTGGTGACCACTTACTTATTTGAAAAAATAAGAGTGAGCAGTTTGTTGAAACAAGGTGTTCACGATGGTTTCAAACAGTCCAGATGTTGTGTTATACAAATAAAAGGTAGCTGAAGCTAGGCTAGGCATCTGATTTGGCAGCCGTTGGTCGATAAACCGTTGGCGTTGCTGATTGCATACGAGATCAATCTGAGAGTCGCTTGGAGCGTTGAAGAGTATATATAAGAAAGTATTGATATGAACAATACAACATCTCTGGTTGCGTTTGAATACATCTTGTTTTGAGACCAACTGTTTTGTGAATCGGACGTTGACAACTTCAAGTAGTTTTCTAATATTATTCGACTTACACTATCAGCATTATTATTACCACCATTGCCACTACAAAGTTCGGCATCACTTTTTTTTGGTCCCAAAGCATTTAAAATAGTGACAAATTACAAGCACGAATTCACAGATGATCGAATTATTACGTCTCGGTTAATGAGTAAGCGATCGACTGGATCACGTATATTTGGTGCTGATAGATGTTGGATGTATTCTGCTGAGTGGACGATAATAGGTTTGCCGTAGGACAATAGATGGACAAAGTTCAATCAGATCAAATTGATAAAATTGCCGATCCTATGGTTCATGGAGTTTGCGTACTCTACAATCAAACTTCGGTTTGTATGTTTTACAAAATGCTATCGATGTGGTTTTCTTTTGGAAACGCTTAACGGTGTGTGCAACTTTTCGAGAAGCTGAAACACGATAATCGCTGGAATCAAACTATAAGCGAGATTTAAGAACTAATGTTACACCTACACTTTTTGCAATGATCTTTTCGGCAGTACAAAAATGAAATCATCGAAAACATTTTATATCGCATTCGAGCGATACCGGGGATTTTTGAATCGAAAATGAAGGATCTTTGATGTACCATTGGTGTTGGTTGACGATGCGAGGTTCCATAAAAGAATCGTGGATAAGCTCGTGAGTGTACAAATGGCTGAATAGCTTTGTAGCAAAAGTGTACGTATAATGGATTGGTGACGGCTGTCGATAATGGAAACAGTGGACCATTTTTTGAAAACCATTCCTGATAACACCGGCTGTGACAGGAATACGATCATAAAATGGCACCCCGTTGGCTATACTGAAAGGTATAAGAACGCCACATTCGGCACTAAAGCTTCCGTTACACATGCAAATTAATGAAACACCTGTTAGCAAGACTTCTAGACATCAGTTATAGCCAAGCTATTGAAAACTTAAAAGAAAATTGTTTGGGAACACGTACTTTAAATTGTAAGTACAAGTACTTTAAATTGTAGATTGTAGCCGATTTTCGACGGAAAACGGTCGACGGTGTTGAACGTGTGTTTCAGGTAATCATATTTGTTGTGACACATGAAAACTCTTACGATCGACTATGAATATGCCAAGCTCCCTTTCGTCAACTCATTTCAACAAAAAATGAACGTATGTGTGACACATGTTTTTTCTTAGCTTTGGCCTAAGTTATCGACACTACGATTTGTTGAGTGCACGAGCAATTTCACCTGCCAAAAATACCGATGGTAATGACTAACACTGGACAATACAAAATAATATTCCGGCAAATTTGCGCTATATACAAATCAATAGAGGGTCCGCGACAGCCGAGCGGTAGCGCCGGTTAGAAAATCGGTCCATGAGCGCCGGGGCTCACCACCTCGACGGCGTGGGTTCGAATCCCAACCGAGACCGCACCCTCCCCTGTACGAGAGGACTGACTATGCACGTACAACAGGGAAACAAGTCTCGTAAGCCCTTCGCGGGCAGGCATGACCAAGAGGTCGTTATGCCAAGAAGAAGAAGAAGACAAATCAATAGACCGTGTTGAAAATGAAATCCAAGCCATTGGTGTTTTTAAATTCTTTGGATTTGCCTGATATGCCACCACATCATTTGCGAATTAAACTTAGCAATATTTATGCGCCGAAACTGCGTATGTGATAGTGGCCAGCATTTTGGAAGAGGCTAACAAAAGGGACAGAATGTTTTATTCCAAATTACAATGATATTTAAGGAATTGCAATCATAAATATTGGCTTTAGAAAAAATTAAAAATGCTGAATTCACCATGGACGAATGTAAGAAGTGTAATATTGTTTAAGGTCGAGGATAGTCATTGCAGTTTTTTTTTATGTGACACAACATCATCCCCACAACATCCTAGTGGGACAAGGCCTCTGAAGAGAGTTATTGTGCCCGAAAGACGGTGTATTATAGATCAGCTGTTCGTAATACCGGACGGGTGCCAGACTCGAGATTCGATCCCCCACCTGTGGCGTGATGTTTCCTCGCACTACCGCTGCGCCATGGGCACCTCCCTTCTCTTGGTTTTTACTATACGCAAAAGTTCACAACAAACCGGATGGAAAAAGTGACAAAACGGGTTCAGAAATAAGAGATCAGAAGGAAAATGTCCCAAAACATGTGCAATTAGACAAAAAATATGCTGTACTGAGAAGAATTAATGGGAATGGACCAAAGTGGAAGTTTTAAGGTGAATTGCAGATGTGAAAGAGATAGGAATTTCACTGCCGACGAATCTGTGTTGTACGAGAGATTTTGGTTGTGCGAAATGATCATGCCTTGTGTAACTTCTTGGAGGCTGGATAACAACACTTTTTACAAGAACTTGATCCACCGGACGATGTTTCGCAAGATCATCTGGAAACAAGGTTACGGTACACCGGGCCAGAGGTCAGGCTATTGGTGCAGGTGCGAGATCAATATTGTTCGCATATATGGGCACGATACAGATCATCTTTTTCGAACGATTCTACACCTCGGTGGAGAGGCTCCGGGGTAATCAGAGCCCGCTGGCGATGTACTTTAAATCGTAATGATGATGATGTAAAGGAAACTCGCTAATGAGAGAGACAGTGAGCAGCCTGTCTGGGAAGCGAACGGCACGGGGAGATAATGTAGCTGCTGTTCTAGAGAGCCGGAACGAGAGCGCTGACATTTGCCCGCGGCCCGCACGACGCTGCTGGATTGTCTCGCGGTTCGCGGTTCGCGGTTCGGCGAACCAACAGCGAGATCCGCTCGGAGAGCAGGAAGCGCCAGCGAGAGATAGAGAGAGATGGAGACAGCGAGCGAGCGTTGCCTTAGCGGAGCAACTGGCGGCTGGATGTTGTGTTGTGCGAAATGGCCAAACCGATAGTACAGCGGTGGTTGACGAAAGTGCGCGCTAGGGCCGCCGTCTCTCTGTGTGGTGGTAGTAGCGCCCCGCGTAGGTTACACTCCGACTAGCGGCCTGCCTAGTAGCACAACTCTTTCCACCTCACTGGCGTGTCCTGCGCGTGGACACTTTGCGCGGGATCGAGGCCTGTCGCTCTGTGCCTGCCGCCGCTCAAACGCTGTCGAGCAGGCAAGGTGAACGGTTCGTTAGTGTGGTTCGTCCGTCCGTCCGGCAGCCCGACGTCGTCGTCGTCGTCGTCGTCGTCGTCGTCGTTTGTTGTAGTCAGTCAGTTAGTCAGTCGTTCAGTCAGTCAGTCAGTCAGTCAGTCAGTCAGTCAGTCAGTCGGCCACCGGGAAACCCGCGACATGCCGTGTAGTTGCTTCGGCTAGTGGTAAGCGGAACGTACACACATCCAGCCTGCGTCGGGCACAAACAGCACACGTACGCGCGTCGCCAGTGGCAAAACAAACCCAAGTCAAAAAAACAAAAAACAAAAACCAAACGCACAAACAAAGTGGTAAATATATTTGGATTTACTCGCATTAAATTCATCTATATGTGTGCACCTCGTGCTCCACCTCCTACTTCCATTTCCCCACCGTATTCTCACCACCGTGTTGCCGATACCGCGCGGTATCCACACACATCCCTTCAGCTCGCGGTCGTGTACTTGGTGCAAAATGTTATTTGCAACGTCGTATCCGAGATCTCCGAGTTATCTATCCGGGAAGAAAGGCCACCACCAACCAACCCTACCCCTCCCCTACGGGGCCCGTTTTGTCTCGCTACTTCGATACTCGATTGCCAGCACTCCCTTTGGGTTCGCGTGCAGTGTTAATGGCAGAAATTCAGAGGACGTGTCACGAAAAGGAGCAGTCCAAGACACCGAGACCCCGCGAGTTTCGTGAATGTGTGTGCGCGCCTTTCGGCGTGTTGTTGTTGTTGTTGTTGTCGTTGTTTTTTTTTTCTCACGAGCTTCCGTGCGTAAGAGCGCAAAGTACGGGCCGATTTGTTGTTGTGGTTGTTGCTGCCGCTCCGTGTTTGGTATTTTTATTTTTTTTCCACCGTTGCCTTCTGGCTCCTTATCGTGCTTTCTCTTCTTGCGAGAGGCTGCGTCTAGTAGTAGTTATCGCCGCCACCGCCGCCGCCGCCACCGACACCGTCTCCGTCGTAGGTCGCTCTAGTGAAAGGAAATAATTGCGTTTGCGGCACTGCGAATCTTCGCTTTCTGTTTTTGTTGTGTGTGGGATGTGGTTTTTTTTCATCTTCTTCTTCTTTTCTTTCTTGCTCTCCGGTTTTGCATTTTGGTTTTGTTGCACCGATTAGCGCGGTGTACGTTAGAGGCGGTGGCGCGCTTGTCCGGATCCGGATACATTCCTGCCTCTAAGCGGGGGAAACCATCAACCGTTGCCTTTGCCCCAGTCGTATCAGGTTGAATCATCCGGCAAAATCGGGATCGAGCTGACACAAACAGCGGGCTCCAAACAAATATCGAGAGATTACGAACGCGAAATGCCGGGCGATGCTCGCGAATGCATCGGAGCTCTGGCACTTGGATGTCAACTGTTGCACCAAACGTTGATACCCCGACAAGGGATGCAGACTGTTGAGGCGTTGCATCCGCTTTCAGATAACAACGAACGAGATGATGAAACAGCGCTAGCAAAAACAAAAAAAAACCTCAATGCTACCGAACTTGTTTGGTTTCACTGTAGCGATGAGATAGGAAAACTCTTACTGTTTTTAAGTTATCCTGCGTTTCCTGTTCTTTCGGACACTGGAAAGGCTTCGAAATGTAACTTTAATGCAAGCATTTTTGTAAATCATATCTGGATCCAAAATACTCTCAACAATCGTGGTTACAATTTCCTCTTCCATGTTGTAGTAACGTTATTTGACTAGATCCAAAGGGGGGCTGAAGAGCCATCAGACACCGGGCCAAGCGATTTTAACCGGCCAAATTCCGTCACTTTTCAGAACCCATGGCAGGGAATCGGGTGTCTATGTAGGATTTCCTTGTTGCCAACAAAACGTAGATAATAAAAATAACCATTCTGGTTTCCAGGCTTTCTGTTGTTAGTCTGCCCGGCTGGCGCCCTTTGCTCGCCCTTCAGTGACTAGGGGTGGGGAAAGGAATGTACATCTGCCCAGGGCGCGGACAGGGTTGTATAAACGCGCCGTAATCTGATAAGAGCGAGTACGGCGGTTTCGACAACAGCGAAGGAAATTTATTTATTTATAGGGGAAAATGGGGCGCCGGGCATCTTGATATGGGGTAAAATGTACCGACATGTTGCTAGCACCTTTTTAAACAAAATAAAGTAACAGAACCTTCATTAGCGTGTCTGATGCATCCTTAATGTAAGATTTCCCCGCCATTGTTTAACTTTAGATACCTGTCAAAATTAAATATGGCTATGTAGCAGACAATTATCAAGCAGATCAATACATAAATATTACCTGAAGGCTGCACATATTCTGTATCCGATGTAAACTTTGCAACAACAAAACAAAATTTGAAGTTTGAGTCTACCGTGTGTTGCAATAATAGTTAAAACAAATGCAATCTCCATAAATAGCCGTAGTGAAATAATAATTAGCGGGGTATTTTCTGTCCTACTATCTGGGTCTTGAGTCCTCTAAACAGTTTAGAAACATAAGAAAGGATAAAAGATCGATTTGTTTCTTGAATGGAAGGTAAGACATCGCTTAAGAGGTGCATCTTGCCTCACTTTACCTTAAATTTGCTTACAATTGTCGCCACAACGTATAAGATAGGTGTAGGCCACAAACGGGCAAAACATTTGGCCAAAAGGAGAAGCTATTACGACTCGTGACGTGAGTTTTATGCCGTGTCCCCTGGTGTGTTTGTTTGCATCTCGCGACCGCACAAGAGGTGGTCCCCATCCGGTGCATCTAGCTTGCTGCTGGCTCTTGCACCGCCGGTGGGTTGCTGTTGAAATGGGGCGGGAGGCAAGCGAGGCGGAGATCAGCATAACACAGCGCTATCGAAAAGGCCACATGAAACCGCACAATTTTGGGGTGCGTGGAAAAAAGGTCCATGCTGCTCCGACACTTCTAACCGACAATGTGGAGTTGTACGGAATGCGGCTATATAGGCTAACTGCGAAATGACACGAGCGAGAACACGATGAAAGTGGAACCGGTTTATTACGCGATCCCTCGCGCCCCTCCTCCCACCACCCTTCCCTTCGCAAGGCGGTGGGGGGGATAGAACAACCATTTGCCGCGGAGCCGGCGTGTAAGGTGTTCGCCAAACCGAACCCTCTAGGTTGTAGCTAGGCCAGAGTGTATGTCCCCGGGGTTTCGCTGGAGAGTGTCCATTTTCGTCCGGTGAACTTTTTTGTTTTTGTTTTATTTCTCGCTTGACTCGAGATTAGATCGATGAAATGATGGAAAAGCGGTGAGGTTGGGGATCATTCTTTCGCGCAAGAACGAGAGCGATTGGTGGTATCAGCCGGAAGATGGAGAAGCAGCAACGAACCGGCCGTCGAACGTCTACGCGACGAAAGAAAGAAAACCCTAAGCGTGTTGACTTGCGGTTTATTGTGATTTTTAATGTCCCCACTATCAACTTCAACAACACACCATCAGCAGCAGCAGCAGCGGCGGCAGCAGCAGCAGCAGCTGTAACACGATCGACAACAATCAATACACTCACTTCAACAAGCAATAAATACATCGTTTGTTTATAGCGAGCTAGCAAGCGAGGGGTAAAGCGTTAGAAGAAAAGAAGCGGAGCAAAAAGGTGAAATTATGGCTTGCGGTATAACTTTTAATCTTCCGTGTAACTTCGCGATAATGTGGCTCGCCAGTAAAATACGTTTTGTCTCGTCTCGTTGGGTACTACGGTCGATGGATGTGTAACGCAACGTCTAGCCGACTATGCATACTCACACACACACACACCCGCGCAAAGACATCGTATCGGTTTAAAAGGTCCCTTCTTAAAACCCGGGACATATGATCTAATGGATCTTTTGTTTTTGTGGCGAAAAAATAAGAAGCAAACTGGAGAGCCGAGAGCAAACGATGGCTAAGATAAAAAGGGAAACGAAAACCGCGAGCGGATGCCGCCCATAAAAGAAGCCCATAAGAACGGAAGTAACCACTACAGGTGTTTTAGTAGAGGCGAGTTTACTCAACAATTTGCACCCCCGTGTTTTTCTTTTTTTGCTTTGTTGTTTTTTTTGCGCGCGCGCGACTCCAAGCGGATCGAAGACGGCCATACTATTTGCCTGCCGTTGTACGCGCAATACAACAAAATCCCGTGGCGGGTTGAACGTACCTACACATGTGCAGATGCCGTGGCCGCTTCCGTTTCGCCATACGGTCGGGGCTATATATAGATTCGGCCAAACAACAACGCGCGGACGGTATGGAGTTTGACCTTGGGCAGGCCACGTACACTACGGTATTCCGCGTGGTTCCATCGTCCGGATCATCCGCACTATTATCATTACTATACTCCCTTACCTTTTGCCTAGCAGGAAATTATTTATTTTACACAAGTGTATCTAATCCACTCGCTGGGCTTTGCGCTACACGATTCGGATGAACATTGCTTTCATCTATCAGCATGTGCAAAATTGTTTTCTTTCCTTTGCGAGCCGTGTGTTTTCACCTGCTGCTCCCCGATATGTTATTTTCCATCTTTCTTTGATTGATAAGCTTGTATATTTTAGTACACATGTTCGCCTTCTGGATGGAATCTGAAGCTGAAAATTCTTCGGTGCGCATTTTTAATATCGACTTCCCGATTTTACCAACACCCTATCAACGATCCTGAGAAGATTTGCATCCCGAAACGCATTCCCTGCACACTACACAAGAGAAAAGATTTTTGAAACGTGTGCTCATCCAACGTATTGAAGCTTGATCAAACTTGCTTCCTAATCTGTTGCACTTTTCCTCCTACCATGAGTTCAACATACCAAGCATTAGTTGGTACTGGCATACCTTTGAGGAGATTTTATACGATTTCTAGTTTTCAAATTTGTTAAATAAGCTTAAAGGTTCTTTGTACGATAATTAATTCAGTGTGGAATGAATAATTTAACTTTTGAGGTATGGACGCACAACAAAACGTTGTTGTGCCGACGACTAAAACTGCTGGATCGAATTAAACCAGTTGCAAGAGGTGTAGTTTGGTAATTCTGTATATTAATATGCTAAGTGAATGTATTCTGTCGCAGGGAAGAAGGAAATGCAATTTTGCTCGAAAGCAAATCGACATTAAAAAAAAGGCAAAATTAAGGAGTTATATGCAGTTAAAATGTTTTGTTTTTGTATTTGCGGTAAAGATTATTTTCAAACAAATGTAACAAACGGATCATCACCTTAGAGAGGTTTCAGCTTAAGATTTTGAATTTTGTTATCAAAAGTTTTGTTTAAAAAAAATCTCAAACAGAGATTCGATTCCCATAAGAGTCTTACTGGGGACCTACCTAGGATTCAAATTACTTCTAACAACTCATTTGTTCTCTTATTCACTCTTTTGGGACTCGTTCCCTTGTTAAGGATTCAAACCTCTGTGGTGACTAATGACTCATTTTTCACGTTTTAAATCACAAAAGAGTAACTAAAAGATTTGAACCATCGTGATGCTTGTTTAGTTTGATTCAAATTTCTCAAACGAGTTGTTATTATAATCGCTATGAAATTAATCACTTTAGGGAAACTCTTTAACACTGTAATTGATATTTATTCCGATACAGTCAAATCAGTCAACCGTCAAAACTATCTCAAAACCTGTTTGTTGTCACAACCAGCAATGCTTTCTTTGATATATTTAAATATTGTTTGTAACGTTTTTAATTTTTCAAAACGTTAAAACCTTTGCATCGGGCAATAGAATGCAAGTTTCCAAGCCATGTATAACGAAGGGTTAGGAGGGGGTTTGAAATTGAGGAACTTAGTATCGGTTCATATAAAATATATTGTTATAACTTTCAAAAATTAACTACCTGATTTTTTCACTTTCACCATAGATTACAGTACATTTGTTTTCTGGAAAAGCTTAGCAGAAGCAAATCGATAGTGATAATTCGACTTGCCTATATTTTTCGGTCAACTACGCTTCATTCCGGTGTAAATAAGTTCTAGGTAATTTGATCCACCGTGAGTCGCTTCCTAGATTTTCCTGCCCGTACGGCTAAGAAAGCTTTGTTCGTAGACCGAATTCGAGGATTCAAGGATCAAAGGGGGCCCGGAAGGAGCGGGGACGCGCTGGCTCTTCGCTCTTCCTCCACAGAAGGGAGGAAAACCCTAGCCTTGGTTAGAGTTAGGGTTTTCCACCATTACATCCGGCTGGAAACCCCGGCAAACGGGATGTAAAACACTCGCCAGGTGTTTTTTGGGGCGTCCAAACCCCATGAAGGTACCAATAAAATAACGGTACCAGTGTTCTGCACCGACTCGGCATAATTTTTAAAGCAACCTTCTCGAACGCCTTCGGGTTTGCGATTTCCAAAACGCCTGCTGCAGCGCCCTTTTGTTGCAAGTTTACCCATGTGAACGCATAATGCAACATCGTAGAAAATTGATTCCTGGTGCAATTTTCCGGAACAAAACGAGGAAGAGAAGGAAAACACACAGGCACAGCGCGCGAAATGCAAATGCTGAGGGGCCCCAAAACAACAGTGATGTCACATACAGCGAAAGCAACAACAACAACAACAACAGCAACAGCAACAAAAAAGACGTCCAATAACAAGTGTCTCGTTATGCCGTTTGCCGTAACCCTCCCCTACCTGACAAGGTAAATAAGGGTTAGCTGCGGTGAGGGTGTGGAGAGAGGGGGGGGGGGTGTTTAGGGGGTGGTGGTACCACCCCACCGTCGTCGTCGTCGTCGGTGGTAGTTCGGTAGCTGGAGCCGCCCGTAGGATGTGTGTTGGGGCGTAATTCACTTTTTTAAAGGGCAGAATCTATCGATTTGTCTAAAAATAGCCTCTCCAGCTAACTGTGTGTTGTTTTTCTTCGCCGTTTACGTGTTGTTACTCGCCGCCTCGAGCTTGAGGAGCCCAGCAACGCCCACACACACACACACACACATACACCAACGCACGCGTGGGCACACACACACACACACACACACACTCACACAGGCATGTCCACACGAGTGTGTGGTACTTATCTGCAGCGGCACCGCATAAACCACCCTCTCCCCGCCCCAGTTTTTCCACCCTCCATCACCTTTTCGGCCAGGCTAGGCGGTGGAAAAGCTAGCGAAAGTAACGAGGGAACGCTGTTTCGCGTAAAAGAAATATCCCTCAGCTTCCCCCGAGCCTCCTCCTTTCTCCCGTTGAAGCCATGCGGGTTTTTTTTCAGTTGTGTTTTGTTTTGTTTTTGTTAGGTTAATGTTGCTCTTGCTCTTGCTTCGGTTAAAAATTCCTCATCGTTTCATCCACACGGCTAAAGGGGTGTATGTACCATACATAGAGGCTGGTTGTGTTGCGTGTGTCCGTACGCACCGGTTCCGCGAACGGTCCAATGTGTTGCCCTTGGTGCCGTCTCGCAAACAAACGAAGGCTCTACACACAAGGCACAGTGGGCACACGGTGGGATGAATTTATTTTTTATTTTCCTACTCTATCATTGTAAATCGTGCAATTTACCTTCAAAGTGTACCTTCAAACAATTGGATTACGAAGCCCTGTTCACCAGTCGTTGGTCAGTCGTTAACAACACGTTACTGAAGCGAATCGTATGTGAAGGCGTGCTTGCTGTACTTATGTTTTATCAAATGTTTTGTTTTGTGAAGTCTTTTACATCAACGCAATTAGATAGACGTTAAGGTTCAATATATGATTGCCTAAAACTAACTTTTTAGATGAAGAATCAGGACATGATGGTGACCTTGATGATAAAATATTTCTTCTGCATGGTTCGTTGCCCCTGACTGACGATGTGCATTGAAGCCTCTCTTCCTCAGGATTATCAGCTTTTGATTGTTGAAGCATTTATCCCGAAAGCAATAAGACTGATATAAACGGCTCGCAAGTACTTTTGAAATATGTTTCCAGAATTTGATTTCCCTCGAATCCTTGCATACGTGTTCTCGTTTCAAGGACCTGGAGATTTACCCATCGCTCGGTAGCTTCTTTGAACAGTCATCTCATCTGCCTCCACTTGTGCATCGATATTGTTCAATTTTTCTAAACATATTTTTCCGATATTTGTTTTTATTAAATCTTACTCCTATCACCGTTTTTTGGTATAAAAGATCAATCACACGGCTTACCATCTATTCAACTAAAAGCAGTTCGAACTGTATGAAAATAATGAATTTTGGTCTTGGAGGAAAAAAAAGCTTAATGTAGGAGTCACTTTTCACGATGGAGACGCCTAGTACCTGTCGATTTTTCCATGAAGGTTTAGTAAAATTATTTTAGTATGAAAAGTTGCTCAAAAGTTGTCAAAGTAAAAGCTCCATAGTAGATATTATAGTTTCCTTTCTAAAACAGTAATGACTATAAACATCATATCCAAAACAACAACAACAAACAACAGTGATAAACACAAAGATGCTAATTTTTTTTTCAATATTTGAATTTTCAAATGAATATCACTGTGTTGAGATTCAGAAGCCTTTGGACCTTTTCTTAGATGGAGCTTGTAGTTTGAAGGCATAACTGTTGGTAATACGTAAGTTGATATTCTGATTTTCATCCCGGCCAACGTCTATTGTGCAATTGGCCAGCTTGGTGCTAGAATTTGGCAGGAAATCGTTGATGGAGGCGATAGGGCAAAAGACCAAACAAAAATCATAAGGCCCAAGGGTTTGGTGTATCTTTTTTTTTTTTTTACGTCAATAGACACCAACAATGCACGCTCCCTGTTGCCCGATTCGCCCCCACCCCACCACCTGGCATACCTGGCGGGAAAGAGCATAAATTTGGGGCTCCCGTACGCCCTTGACAGGAGCGTTTTCGTGCTCGCGTTCGTTCTCCCATTTGTCACCCTTGGCCGCTGGCTTCCACTCCCCCCCACTAATGTGTGTATCGGCTTCCTTTTGCCCTTTCAGAAGAAATGGCACGTGATTCGACGATGGGCAGAGACCGAGTGCTAGTCGTACCGAACGCCGGCATCGCCCTCAACAGCGGCTCGTCGTCCCAGATAACGGCCCCGGCTGACATCAGTCAGCAGATACTGGAGGTGAGATTCCGTCGGAGAGGAGGGAGGGGGGGGGGGGTCGGTACCACATGTGTGCGTCATCGTCGCGCCGCAGACGAAACTTATCGGCACACACCGTTTCCCTACCATGCTGCTACACACATGCGTTTGCTATTTTTCTTCCATTTTCCCACCCAATCCCGCGGGCAGCTGCAAAAGGAGCAGGAGCTAGAGAAGCAGAAACTGTGGCACGCGTTTCAGGAGAAGAACAAAGAGCTCGAGATGCAGCACCGCCAGCAGTTGGAGCACAAGTTTCAGGTATATGCGTAAGGTTGCCGTTGTAGCAGGAAGCGTTTTTCTAACTCGTCTCTCTCTCTCTCTCTCTCTCTCTCTCTCACCGTAGGAGTTACGCGACCAAAGGATAGCGGAGGAAGCCGCCCAGCAACGGGAAAGGCGCGAGCGGGAGGCGATCAAGCGCAAGGAAAAGCATGACTGCAGTGCGAACGCCAGCTCGGAGGTGAAGCAGAAGCTGCAGGTGCGTGCTGGAAGCCCCCCCCCCCCCCCCCCCCCGAGGATCCTTTGGGTTCCTTTCTTTGGTGGCAAACGTTAACCGGTCACATGACGTAGTTGCCGTTGCTTGGACGAAAACGGTGTGGGCACCAGGGACTCGCTAAAGAACACCATCATCTCACCGTGTTTGCGGGATAGTGCTTATCCGGTTTTTTTTTTCTTTTTCTCTCCCCTCCCGATAGACATTTCTAATTCAGAAAAAGCAGGCGGCTGCATCGAACGGTTTGACGTCACCGTTACCGTACAGAAACTGGTAAGTGCACGCAAGCCGTTTGGCGGTTTTCGGCGGCATGTCGCAACTCACTTGGTTTCCCCCGTTTCTTGCTTCCAGGGGCGTGGTAAAGTCATCCTCGGGCGAGTCGCTCCCTGGCGGAGCGGTTGCCGCCGCGGTCAGCTCGCATCCGTACAAAATCCCACCACCGCCGAGCTCGATCGCCAAGTACGATGCGGACTTTCCGCTCCGCAAGACCGGTAAGTACGAGGCGCAGCTACGACGCTCCAGCGGCGGACGGTTCTCCGACGCTGGTGGAGGAGCCGCCGTTGGTCGCGCGCCCATCAGCATTTCCATCCACAGCCTTCTCGCCCTCCTTTGCATTGCTCCCACCACTCCACCGGCGCTGCTGGGTGTTTTCCCAGCGGCCCGCAAACGACCCTTTCGTCCCAAACCCGCGACGACCGCCATCGGGCGTGAGCATCGCATAAAACGCGACACGACGAAACCAACCTACTAAACGCCGTTTTGTGCCCGTCGCACGGGAAATTGTTGCCGCTTTTGTTGTTGTGTTGCGAATGTGGCGAACCGAGCGTACGAGAACGGCGCCATTATTAGTGAATCTCTTGCATGCCGAGTTTGTGCTCCGATTTGTTTCGTTTTTGTTTCCTTCGGTTCGATAAGTTTAAGCAAATTAACAAACGATATTTTGAGCCTTTTTTGCAGCTTGCCCTCGCTAACCAGGTTACTCTCACGCTCAGCCGAAGCCAAAGTGTATAGACGCATGCTCTAGGCCGCTGGCTGGCCGGAGGACCATAGGTTTTACACAGCGGGGGAAAAAACGTACGCGTATGCTCCAAAAAGAACTGCTCCGAGCGGGGAGAATACAGCAGGTTGCTAACAGCGGGATCATCCACCTCGCTGGCGTGTTTCTATCCTTCTCCTTACCCTTTGCCTCCTTTGTACAGTAGACATGGTACTCTTTTTAGATGGTAAACTTTGCTATTAATGCATACAATTGAAACATCTGACAGGGGGGGGGGGTGTAATAAGAGAATGTATAGTAATGTATGTATATTAAATTTTTGTTATTATGGTATTACAGGCGTTGCCATGTTTTAAAAGCCAATATGCTCTAACTGACATTGCGGTTCAGAGGGCATTGCAATGGATTTGAATATAATTTGTCCCTTTTTTGTTTCTGGTTCTGGTTATCTTCCTCCCAGTGGTTTTCCATTGCTATTTTTCAATACATCCCTTAGCGCAAGTGAAGTTCGTGCGGAATGGTGGAAGCGCTTTAAATTTCCTTCGTTTTCGAAGATGCGGGAATCTCCCCCCCCCCCCCCCCCCCTCCCCTGGAATGAGGGGAGCAATCACTGTGATAGGTAAAAATTGATAGAGAACATATGCGATTAGTCGTGTAGATTCAAAGACGTTTTCAATCGATTACCTTTTCGTCCAAAGTAGCATCGGTTGGTCGAACCAGGACACCCTACACTTCTCGTGTGAATGCGCGTGGCGAACAGTTCGCCAACGATCGAGCCGACAAGCCCTTTTTCCATCGATCGAATCAAGCCGAGAAGCGTCGATTTTCAGAGGCGGCTAGTGACAGCAAGTGAACCCGGAACGTGAACCCAATGAATGCCAGGATGGTACCTTGGGGTATACAGTGTTCTTCAGTTGCTTGCTGGCCATCTCTTTCTCTCTCTCTCTCTCTTTTCCCTCTCCATTCCAGTAAACCCCAGTCCTCGTTGTCCCCATGCTGTCAGTTGTTGTTTGATGTAAGCAAGCGAAAACAAACACAAACCCCGGCAATGGTTGCCGGTGCGCGCGCCGCGTATTTTGTCCTGCTAGTCTTGTTTTCCTGTGTTCGTTCTTTCCTTATTTTCCCTTCATTTTTCGTTTGGTTTTTTTTTGATATTTGCTGACGCACACCGACACACCGGCACTCTGCGTACACTGACACCGATTACTAACACCTTAACCACCCCTCCCGTACCGCCGCAGCATCCGAGCCGAACCTGCTAAAAATCCGCCTCAAGCAGCGCGTTATCGAAAAGCGTTCCCTCAATGGGCCGCTGGCCGCGCGCCGCCAGGAGCGCTTGCGCCGGCTACAGAAGCAGCAGCATAACCAGGCCGCCCTAACGCAGGCAGCAACAAGTACGTATCCGCCATTTCTGCTCCGTGCTCATTCCCACCGTTCATACTCACACATACACACACACGCGCGCGTATCGTCAGTCGCAAAATGGAGCGTACACTTACAACCATTTCAGGATGTTTGTTCTGAACTAAACCGATTTGTAAAACATGAGGCCAAAAGCACCATATTTTACATCGCAAAATAGAGCGTATAGTCATTTGCATGTTCCGTTCATTTAGGCAAATCGATGTCAAATAGAATGAAACATAACAATAGTGCTTGACATGATTACCTGAAACACTTGAGCACTTGTTGCAATAGTCGAAGCATCGATTCCACAACTGTTTTTTTTTTGTCAGCAACGACGGGACACTATCCCATTACCCTGTATCGTGGTTTTAGTTCTCTTTTCCCACCGTAAATGTGCTATATGGGGACTTGGGGACATTCAATAATATCAGTAGCGAACGACAAGACTGGTCACGGCTCAGAATGTCCAACTAGCCCATTTTGTTCATCCCGATATTAAAGTTCACCAGTTGGCATTAGCACAAACGTACCCTCTAAAGGTGTTAAAGGATTCCTAAGTCAGTTTTAGGATGCTTTGTTTTTAAGGCTCATACCTAGTTTCGTCCGCTGTCGGTAAGGATTTGCTGAGTCTCGTCATTACTTAACTTGTCCTGCACTTTCTTCTATGTACGACGTGACTATAACCGGGGTTCACGTTGTAATATTCTGTTGAGTATCAGTATTTAGCAAACAATACTAGTCGACGCACTGCTCAGACCCATAGATCATTGTTGAACAATTACGGAAGTTTCCGAAATCAGGCGATCCTTAGTAATGCAGAACCTCAATTTTGCAATGCAGAAAGAAACTTGTTTTAGCTTTTTTAATTTCGTGTAAAATAAATTAAACGAGTTAGAATAAAACAATTTGTACGTTCAAGGGATAACTTAATTTTTCAATGAAGGTACAGTATGTTAATGTTTCCTCAAATTATAATACAAAAAAACCCATCCTCCTTTAGTGTACGCTCAATATTGTGCCCGACTGTACACTCACACAGAAAGCTGTGTCCATCATTTTCTCCTTCGACTGTTTGCTAATAAAAAATTGGATGAAAAATGAGAAAAAGTTCGAAACAAATTTAAATTATACTTCATGTAGCTTTATCGTAGATTTGTATTGCGCTTATAAGTGTGTGTGTGTGTATGTGTGTGTGTGTGCGCGCCTGTGTGTGCGTTTGTGGTGTTATTGTGTTTCGTTTTCAAATAACATACACTGCATATCTATTGTTTATGCTCTAAAAGGGTTCGAATGTGGGTGAAGTTACGTGCGAAGATGTTTGCAAATTGACGCTTATCCAAATATCCTCTTGTGTGTTACTGCAGATTGCCCACCGGCGGTCAGTGTTGCCGGGACGACCGATTCCGGGCCGAACTCGCCGCCGACCGTCGGTAGCCGCGCGTCGCCGACGAACGCGCCGATTCAGGAGGAAAACGAGGACCCGCAGTACGGCAATGGGGCGGTCCGGTCGAGTATCAACGATCTGTCGCTGTTCAGCTCACCCTCGATGCCGAACATTTCGCTCGGCCGGCCGCACCTCGGGACGTCCATCACCCATTCGACCACGGTGGCACACCTGGTGAGGAATGGAACCAATGGAACCCAGCACTTCCCCGTTCTGGCATGCGTTTCTAAGCAAGCACCCTCTCTGTTTGCAGGCTATCAATTCGATGAGACCGGCACACCTCGGTCCCGGTGCAGGAGGAGGCCCGGCCGGCGGTCCGCCTCCGATGGGCAATCCCTTTGTCAACCCGATACTGGAGATGGCCGAGCAGCATCTACACCACAACCAGGCCGTCGCGGCAGCGGCAGCCGCAGCGGCGGCGGCCGCGGGCGTGGTCGGCCTCGATCGGACGCAGCTGACCGCCATCCATGCGGCCGGCAGCTCGGCCGCCTCGATCTACCACCATCATCACCACCATCACCAGCAGTCGATCACGGACGCGCACGTTGCCCAGGCGCGGCTCAACCGGCAGGGACATCGGCCGCTCGGACGCACCCAGTCGGCTCCGCTACCCCTCGGCCACCCGATGCTGGCCGGAGCGGCCGGCGCCGCCATGATGAACATCTCGCACACGCACTTCGAGAACAGCGACGTAAGCATGCGCGCTCTAGCGGCGCGACCCACACCACCATCACCAACCATCACCACCATCCCATTCTTACTTGCGTTTCTCTCGTGACAGGCCGAACGGCAGGCGTACGAGCAGCATCTGCTGATGAAGCAAAAGATCCGCCACACGGCACTCTCGCGCGCCGCCAACTGCGTCAACCGGGAGCCGCAGCTGCGCGAGGAGGTCGAGTCGAACGAGGTGATGGACCTGACGGACAAGAAGCAGCCACCGAAGACGGTGCTGGCGAGCAGCGTCATCAAGAGCACGTCGCACTCGCACCTGCTCGGACCGCCGTCCTCGCACGACGAGATTGGGCGCATGAATGCGGCAGCAGCGGCAGCGGCCGCCGCCGCCCAACATCACCACCAGCAACAGCAGCAGCACCAGCACCAGCAGCAGCAGCAGCAACAGCAGCAGCAGCAGCAGCAGCAGCAACACCAGCAGCACCTGTCCGAGCTGATGCAGCAGCATCAGTATCATCGTGAGCGGGAGCTCTTCATGCGCCGGTCGATGCACCTGTCCGTGCTGGAGGATCCGTACGCACATCATGTCATGGCCGGCGGCGGTGGCGGCGCTCCACCCGGAGGAGCAGCAGCATCCAGTCTGTCGCTGCGGCCACTCGCGCGAACCTCCTCCAGCCCGCTGGTGCACCTTAGCAGTGATGTAGGCGGCCAGCAGCAAAGCATGTTTTCCGACACTGGCCAGCAGCAGCAGCAGCAGCAGCAGCAGACCGGCGGACAGGGTGACGATGCACAGCCACCGGTGAACCTGACCGTGCAGAACCGCAGCCGCTCGCTGCTAAGCTACACGCACGAAGGCATTGTGCCGGCGTCGGGAGGCGATGGAGGCTCCGTGTCCGGCGGCAGCTCGCCGGGGGTGGCGCTGCAGCTCACTACCTCCGCGTCCGCGTCGGCCATCATCGGACACCACCACCACCACCACCACCATGAGAGTGAGGCGGTCCAGCAGAAGCCGGTACCGTCCTCGTCGTCGTCGTCGTCGCTGACCGCCGGCAGCACCGCGCTCGCCTTCGACAGCCTGATGCTGAAGCACGTGTGCGCGTGCGGCGACAACGCGAACCATCCGGAGCACAGCGGGCGCCTGCAGAGCATCTGGTCGCGGCTGGCCAGCACCGGGCTGGCGGCCCGCTGCGAGAAGCTGCGCGTCCGCAAGGCGACCCAGGACGAGCTGCAGTCCATCCACACGGAGGCGCACGCACTGCTGTTCGGCACGAGCCAGCTGAACCGCGCCAAGGTGGACACGAGCCGCGTCAGCTTCGTGCGGCTAGCTTGCGGGGGCGTCGGCGTCGATCTCGACACCACCTGGAACGAGCATCACACGGCAGCGGCGGCCCGCATGGCCGCCGGTTGCGTCATCGACCTGAGCTACCGGGTGGCGCGTGGCGAAACGCGCAACGGGTTCGCCGTCGTGCGCCCGCCCGGCCACCACGCCGAGGCGGACGCCGCCATGGGCTTCTGCTTCTTCAACTCGATCGCGATCGCCGCCCGGCTGCTGCGGCGCCGCCTGCCGCACGAGATGCGCCGCGTGCTGATCGTCGACTGGGACGTGCACCACGGCAACGGCACGCAGCAGGTGTTCTACGACGACGCGTCCGTGCTCTACCTCTCCATCCACCGGCACGACGACGGCAACTTCTTCCCCGGCACCGGCGGCCCCACCGAGTGCGGCGTCGGCGCCGGCGTCGGCTACAACGTCAACGTGGCCTGGTCCGGCGGCGTCAATCCGCCGCTCGGCGACGCCGAGTATCTGGCCGCGTTCCGCACCGTCGTCATGCCGATCGCGCGCGACTTCAATCCCGACATCGTGCTCGTGTCGGCCGGCTTCGATGCCGCCATCGGCCATCCGGCCCCCCTCGGCGGTTACGTCGTGTCACCCGCCTGCTTCGGTCACCTCACACGCGAGCTTATGCAGCTTGCTGACGGAAAGGTTCGTACCAGGCCGCCGTAAACACATTCCATCTCCTGTCCGGTTGAACATTAACATCATCTCAAACCAGCGCAGCATTACTTCAAACATACCAAATACCAAACACCAGCTGCTCTCGTTTACACTGAAAGAGTCAGAGGCATATTGTTTTTAAGAAATATGCTTAGATTTCCCGAATATGTGTGCAAGGCGAGGCATTGGGTTTCCTCGTCAAAAGTTGATTTTTAAAAGAGTTGACCAAATGGTAACAAACGAGTTAAACAAAACTGATTTTGTAAATTTACGATGATTTGCCTCGTGATTTGATTAATTGAATATGGCGATTGGCATAACAGAATGCATTGCGCAAACAGCAAAGATAAATAGTTCTGTCAGTCAAAGTAAATTGTTAAATGAAATTGGATGCTAAAACCCGTTTCTGGTACTGAGAAACCAGAATTATTGTACCTTTGTTGTTCAAAACATAATTTAGTGTGTGAAACTGTCAATCAACTGTTCTGTTGCTCCTTTTCTAGCTTGTGCTCGCCCTCGAGGGAGGTTACAATCTGCCGGCGATCTGTGACTCGGCGGAGGAGTGCGTGCGAGCGCTGCTCGGGGAGAGTACGTCCGCAATCGCGCCGTCGGAGCTGGGCCGCGTCCCCTGCCCGGCGGCCGTCGAGACGCTACAGAAAACGATCGCGATACAGGTGTCGCACTGGCCGTGCGTCAAGCGGTACGCCCACACGGTCGCCCTGTCCGCGCTGCAGGCACACAGCAGCGAGCGTGAGGAGTCGGACACCGTGACAGCGATGGCCGGGTTGTCGATGCAACCGTTGAAACGGTAAGCGTGGGTTGCGTCACCCACCCCAGTTGTTTCCGCTGCTAAAACTATCTTCTCTCTCTCTCTCTCTCTCTCCGTAGCACGTCCGAGGTGGCCTGCAAGGATTCGGAAGAACCGATGGAACAAGACGAGTCGAAGTAACCGATCGTCGGAACTGGACGTGCAGGAGGAGACAAATTCACTAACGAAAATGGGAGAAGAAGCTAGCTGCCTGCCAGCGGAAACGTGAGCTTGCTTGGTTAATGTTTACACACACACACATACACCGTACATGGAGTGGAGTTTTTGGACGGGTTTGGAGGGGGCGGGGGGAGGGGGGAGGGGGCATCGGCTCCCGGTACGTAAGAAAAGCCGCGCGAGGTTTGGGTAGTTTGTAAGATTGTTTTCCGTTTTGTTTTTTGTCCAACGCGTTTACGAATGCGCTCTTTG
The DNA here is from genome assembly GCF_943734705.1 of Anopheles coustani. Lineage (NCBI taxonomy): Eukaryota > Metazoa > Arthropoda > Insecta > Diptera > Culicidae > Anopheles > Anopheles coustani. Next base: position 8,379,890 of record NC_071290.1, read on the forward strand.
GCATGAGCAGATTATGAACATAGACAGAGAGAAAGCGTGAAAGAGGAAAAGAAATAATTTTATAATCCTGAGATGCAAGGGACTGCGTGAAACTTTAACGAAAAGGAATGCATGATGAATTGATTTCAGTCTGGGAAAATATCGCGCAGAAAAGGAAGATAGAATGAATTACAGTTTTTGTTGGTTTTTTTTTTCATTTACAGATAAGCAGATCGCACCTTTGCAGCCAAAGTAAAAAAAGGCGTTCGGCATGTATTTAAGGAAGGAGGAGTGTAATTGCGTAATATAATTATTGTACGCGTGAGCAAAGGAAAAACAATAACCGAAACTACGTCAGATGAAAGTCAATGGAAAGACGTCGAACGTAGTTCCGTGTCGCCTCGCCAGGAGATAATGGGAAAGGATAGCTGCAGCCAGTAGGGAAATGAATTATTCACGAAAGATATAGGAATCAAGAAAAAGAAAGTTAACTACTTACAGTTAACTAATTAGTTGACTCACAAAAAAAAAACAACAAAAACAAATAACGAACAGAATCAACAAAACAACGTATATATTATTATATATGCATTCAAAATGCGCGCGCGCACAATTAGCACCGACCGTTTGTTTTGTACGAATATAGACAGCGAATGATTGATGTGGAAACGGAACCTTTGTCTCTAATATTTTTCGTATCAAGAAAACAAACACAAACAAATCCGCGGGCAGAAGGCAAGCAAGCAGCCGAGAAATGGCTGGTATATTTTTGAAGGAGGAGAGATCATTGTTGACCATGACACAGGATTTGGCCGGGCCCACGCACGCATGCATAGTATAAGCAAAAGAAAAGAAGAAAAAAACATTCGATGGTGTGGTTGCGAGTACCTTTTAAAGGATATATCCTCCTGAAAATGATGATGCTGCGATCAGCAGAGTGAAATGAGCGAGCTTTTCCTACTATAACCACACAAAAACACCGGACCGGAAAAAAACACTTTCCCACACAGACAGACGCACGACCGGAGGAGGTGCAGATGAATTCATATCCCCCCTCCGCCCTACCCGCCACCTTATGCTAAGCCTACCCCCTGCCCTTCGGGTTTTTTATTTCTTGGTTTCCAATATTGTGGAAAGGAGAATGGAGGGAGTGGTTTGGGTATCGCACACTTTTAACGAACTTGCTTGGCGAGTGATTTTATCGCGAGTGTAAGGAGAAAAAAGGGGGGGGTGGGGTTGTAAGGAGGCCTCTGATTTGATGACAAGAGTTGATGAACAGTAAATGGCAGGCCTACTGGGAGGGATGGGTGGGAGTGTGTGGGGGGTCTAGAGGGTGGTTCGTCGGGGTTGTTGTGGGTGGTGGAAGAGCGGAGGGATTGGGGGGAGTGTGGGATGGAAGGGGAGTCGATGTTGTTGCAAAGAATAAGAAAGTAAAACAAATTACTGGTGTGAGTTCATCAAAGCTTTAGCTATCAACGATTGATGGTGATAAAGATTTATAAAAAATATATATATATTAACAAAAAAAAAAAAAATATATATATATATATAATATACATATTATATCGTGTGGCGAAGTTATTTCGTAAGTTAGCAGAAAACGAACACAGAATTGATCAGAATACTACTATAAATAAAACAACGTGGGGGCACAGCAACCGACTTTGTCACGAAATATTCCGTCTAAAATGTATCTAGCAAAAAAACAAAGCTGTTTAAGATGTGTCGTTGGGCGTACCGTTGTGTTTGAAATTCATACCAAGAGATGCGGATTTAATATTTAAACAGAGAAACCTAGTTTCAACGATGTTCGCGCGCGTGGGGTGCGTAGGCAAAAATGGCGAACATGGCAAAACAAAACAAACACATTAAATTAATTGTAGAACGAGGACGAGGATCATATAAAGCGCAAGCGGAAGTTGCAAATAACGACTAACACAGGGTAACGAAAACGGCGAGGAAGAGTTGGCGGACGATAACCTTTTTAACGCTTCAGGGACTCCCGGACGTGGTCCGATATCGCGCGGATAGTAAATTGTTTTTAGCTAGCGGCCACGAACGGTGCCACCTCAAAACCTACCGGCCCTGCCGCCCAACTCACCCCTACCCCTCCCCTCCCTCCCCGCCTTCCCACACCCAAAACGAGTGGGGAAGGGATGGGGCTTTTTTAGACGCTATAACTGGATTGCTCAAAACGAAGGATAAGTTGACGTTGAGGTTTAAGAGATGCGCATGATGTACCTATCTGTGTCCGCTTCCATCGCTGCCCGTGTGTACCTTCCCCCAACCCCCCCCCCATCCCAAACCCTGCTCACCTACCATGTCTGTGCTTTAGCAATTAGCCTTCTCCATCCGTTGCGTGTATGTGTGTTGGAGTGTTTGTGAGAGTGAGTGTGTGCACTTAGCCAATTAGTAAAAGTGTTTTTGTGAACCGGAATGGCAGGTTCAAACCCTGATCCTGATCCACTTCCCCCCCACCCTCAAACGCCCGTAACTGTTAACAGTAGCACCGCAACCAATACAGCTAACCACTACGCGCATAGATTTATCAGATATTCCCAGTGCTCTTGGGAGGTACGGAAAACGGGGCGGCAAGAAGAGGCAAACAGCAGGTGAAGAGCGTTGGGTTTTTAGAAGGCTTCCCCGTGCCAGTGATATGACAGTTTCAGGGTAACGCAACGTACAAAACAAAACAAAACTCAAAGAAGAAAATAGGAAACCACGGTGTGTAAACGTGTAACGCTTACATCGTACGGATGCAGCATCCCAGCTTCAGGAAGGACAGAGAAAGGAAAACACGACGGTGTAGATTCTTTTACAATTGCATGGCAGGGCAGTACATGCAATGGAGGCGCCCAGTCACCGTTAAGCAAAACAATTACAAGAAAAAATGAAATAGGTAAACCAACTACACATTGCAAGGCGATGAAGTCAGGGGGGAAAGGAGAGAAAGAGCGGGAGGGAAGAGGTAAACAAACAAAAACTAAACGAAACGAAAACGAGAACAAACTTCGAGGAAGGAAATGGTGTAACTTTCATTTCAAGTGTACAACTAATGTGATTGCGTGCGTGTGTGTGTATGCGCGCGTTTGTGTGTTGTTTGGAGTGCAATCCAAGAAGAGAGATGACGAAGATATTAAGCAGCCCAGGTAGTTTCCTTGGTTTTTTGTATGTGCAACAGAAGCACACATAAACACATTCAAGCAGGAAATTAATTAATTCGTAGGTCCGTGGAGGAGGTAGGTTTGAGAGAAGGATGAGGAAAATTAGTGGAATTGATTATAAGTGAAGATGGGGAAGGGGGGATTGAGGGGGGGGGGGGGGGTTGTAAGGATTGGGAGAAACACAAACCCAGATACGAAAACAGTAGATATTAAGGAATGGAAGATTCAATTAAAGAAGAAGAAAAACATTTTAAAAACTTTTCCTATTGAACTTGTTACAGGATAGAAAGATGGAGAAAATGGAGCCAGATAGAATCTGCTAGACTTACTGACACTTGCATCGACACGCACACGCACACTAACAAACGTACACACGCGAGACGCGCATATCCTTTGGTAAATTTCATAAACCTCCACTACCACCCGGAATACGTACGGGCGATCGGAGAATCGGAAAAACCCTCCCTGTCTTGCCTGCATGACACATTTTCCCATCATCCCCCACCCTCCCTTCCTGTCTCCGCTTTCCCAAGGGGCAGGACACCTGCGGCTAATACGGCTACCAATGTCGCACGGTACAGACTTATGCATTTTAAATAGAAGAGAAACGAATATTTTTACTAGAATAGTGCACAATCAAGGTGTCCGAATGAGGGACAGGGGGAGAGGGAAGGGGGGGAGGGGGGGGGCTTCAGGGCAAATAAATCGGAAGCGAAAGCACTACCGCTACAGGAAATCGATGCGAGGGCGATACCCCCTAGCGTAAGGCAAAATAGTAGCAACAGCTTAGATATATATATATATAGATATATATTCATATACTTTCACCTCGCTAGCAAAAGCGAGTGTGTGTGTGTGCGTGTGTGTCATGGACTTAAAAATCGAGAAAAAAAGAAAATCAAAAGAAAATGAAAATGAAAATGAAAACGAGAAACAAACAAAAAAAAAACATTTCAATGTTCAGTGTGCTCTCCATCACGAGGAATGTGCAAGTGGCTAAAAACATATTTAGTGCAAAAGAAAAAGATACATGTGCAAAAGCAAAAGAAGAAAACATAACAAAACAATGATGGTAGGCAGGAAACAGGAAGAGATAAGTGTGATGTTTTAATGGTACTATTATAACACTACTCCCACTACTACTACTACTACTACTACTACTACTACGACTACTACGACTACTACTACTTCTACTACTAATTCTACTATTATTATTATTATTGTTATCATTACTTCAACTCTCATTTTCTGAAAACTTGTCGGTGCCTCACCACACCAATATCTTTGCTAACACACAGGCACACACAAAACATTCATCCTATTTGGCAAGCGGGAAAGGTGAGAAAAGCGTGATCAAACAGTGCGTAGCGTGTAGGGTAGTAGTAGATGTACACTCTGTCGCTTCTTTTTTTTTGTTGTTGTTTGGTTTAAAAAAAAGAAAACCAACAAAACGAGAAAACAAATGATTATTATAAAACACAACAAAACGAAGAAACGAAAACAAAAAAACAATGCGATACTGGGATAAGTGCTGGCCACTTAGAAGAAAAAGATGCGTACATACATACATTACATAAAGATAAATGATATATTTTTTTCAAATATCATTGTCAGATGGAAAATGAACCATCCTGCTGCAGAGAGAGAGAGAGAGAGCATAATAGAAGGATAGAAACGAAAAAAACGGGCTAGCGTCGGCAACAAAATATTCATCAGAGATGGATCATGCCCTCAGGGTGAAATCGATCGAGTTGGTTCTGCTTCGGAGCTGAGGATCTGTTTAAAGAAAGTTGTGCGCAAACTGTGGGAAACTGTACCGGGCACTTCGAAGGACTCTCTTTCGATGTCAAACATCGTTTTGTTGTTTTTTTGGCTGGGCTGAAGAGAACGTTTATCTGCAGCAACACGGTTTCCAGTGCTCTATGGTACTACTAGCTGCTAATCCTTTTGACTTTTGATGTATGTGTGCGCGTGTGTGTGTGTTTATGTGTGTGTGTGTGTATTTGTTATCCCAAATTTGTATGCTCAATATTTTGCTCCTCCAACACGCGAGGGACACAAATCCCAGCTTTTTCCCCTCATCTCTCTCTCTCTATCACTCTCTCTAGCTCACAGTTTTGTCCTTACATCCCCGTACACACACTCATACACAAACACACACACCCGACGTACTTCGACATCGACATCGGTGTGTCCTATTCTGGGGGAGATCAAGGATCGGAACCGATCGGGGATAGGATTGTTTTTCCGCATTTTCCCACAACCCAATTAGGGGAAAGAAATGCGGCAAACCGGCTTCAGACGGATGGGAGTTGAGGGAGGTGGAAGTGGTAAGGGAAACAAATGTTTCGAAGCTGCGGACGCTATGCCATTTTGGAGGGAACTCCACTGTGTTTCGACCGTTGTTTTTGAGTGTTGATCCTTGATGGTATGTGTGTGTGCGTGCCCGGAACGAAAATCGAGTTGGGAAGGAACAAAACCTTTGCAACATAAACAAATGAAGAAAAAAAAAAAACAAAACCAGTAACGAACCAATTACAGCCGAACTAGATGCGGAGCGGAGTAAAACGGAGCATTCACAGCAAAAGGAGGAAAAACAAACAAAAAAAAAAAAACACAGAACCGGAAGCACACTTGCATGGAACAAGAAAACAAAACAATTATACGTCAGATATGTAACAAGTAACGCATACATATAATTAATCATCTTGAGACATTCCTATTAAACAAAAAAAAACAATGTTGTTATTCTAAGAGAACAAAAAGTATTTTATGAGAGAAAAGAGTATAATAAAATATGTTATGCATAAAAAAAACAAACAAAAGATCCTTAGGTTTCCCGACCAGAAACCGAGTTCCAGAATCCAATTCCGAACCGATTTCTTCGAACTAGTTGGAATCTACGAGAAAAAAAAACAGGTGTAAAAAAATAATTTCATTTGGACGATTGTAAGACGATCTCGTTACCAAACATCCAAACGAACATTCTTAAACATACATGTTAACAATGTGAGTTGCATTGTATTGATTATAAATTATTTGAATTGATGCTAAGGAAAGAAACAAATTGCTAAAGAGTGGGAGAAAGAAATTGAAAAGTTGTCCCGATGCATTTAACCCAACTTGTGTATGAAAATTGATAGCCCGATTCGATCGAAGTCGTTGTTGAGGCTGATTTTCACCTCACCAATACACGGATGAATTGATGCACATCCTTCCTTGACTTCTTCCTCCCCTTTCCTTGCCGAATGTCAATGGGACAAATATTTATAATTTGATTAAAATCATAGTTTTATTTTTTGAAACAGCTTTCATAAGATGTATGTCGATGATTTATACACAAAACAAGAAACAATGAGACACGTATGTAATGTAAAACAATAATATCACGGCGCCGCTAAATAGCTTAACTAATGGCCGATGGCGATGTGCCCGAAACCTGGTGGTGTCGCATGCCCCCAGCCCCGTATGTTGGTTGTGTAAGTATGTGTGTATGTCTTCTTCGGCTTCTTCTTCTTCTTTATCATTATTCTTATTCTTCCTTTTCTACTACTACTACTACTACTAGTTACGCTATGCGAGAACAACACATGTTCTTGCAATGTTGAAGCTCCATTGGCTTCGCCGTTGTGCGCTTTCCGAGGTTGACTGATTCGCGTATCGAGTTTGGTACTGCAATGTGTACGGTGGTGTAGCCCTAATCAGCTACATCCGGGAGGTAGATTGCGTACAAATGCGAGCTACACCACTCGGCCTGATACCCATGCGAATGTGTTATCCGTGTGTATGGTAGACACGACTTAAAGGTGTGCCACTGTGTCTGGTGATGGTGCATGTCTTCGAGTTGTAGGCTTAGAAGAGGGTTGAGTCGTTAGCAGGGCGTGCTATCGTGGCACGGGCCGACGAACGGGCAGTCAGCACGAACTGGTTCAGATGCTGCGTGAACGTCGGCAGATCCTGGTGGAGAGAAATGAGTTTCAATATCATAGCGTTCGGGGAAGCGAGACGAGAAGGCTTACCGTGCACTGGCAGAGCTTATCCCGCAGCTCCGGGGTGAGTGTGTGGCACACGCTGGTGAAGAGGAGATCGTAGAAGTGCCGCCGGTTGGCGCTGGCCAGCTCGAACAGCAGCGCGACCAGCAGCTCGTGGTGCGCCTTGCCCTCCACCGTGACGAGCAGGTTGAGCACGGCGTGCAGGAACGACGCGAGGTAGTGGCCGGCGAACAGTGGCTCGCGGAACAGCCGGCAGCGCTCGTTCAGCGCCTGCAGCGACTCGAGCACCTGCTGGACGAGGTCGCTGTCCTGGCTGGTCGTGATCACGCGCCCGTACGCCTCCACAATGGCCCGGTACTGACGTTCGTTCTCCACCGATGTCGGCTGGGCGGCGGCAGCTGCGGTGGCGAGCAGCTGCGCCTTCACGAAGTACCGCCAGCGGTCGCGCAGCAGGGCGTGGAAGAGCTGGAACAGGGGCGCGCTGAGGTTGTCCGAGCGGGACCCGAACCCGCACCGGTGCTCGTCGGCGAATGCGACGGGCAGCACGTCCTGCACGCACAGCTGCACGATGTCGCCGATCAGCGTCCGGTTGCCCGGCTGCTCCACGATCAGCCGGAAGATGCCCAGCAGCGCCTGGAGGGCGCGCAGGTGCTGCCGGCTTTGCGCCTCGGCCCGCGCCTGCCGCATGAACAGCTGGATCACCTGCTGCAGGAACGGTTCGCCGAGCTGCACCTGCAGCGACTGAATGGCGGCGTGCGCGAACTGCACCATCAGCTCCGGCGTGAGGCCCACCGTCTCCTGTCCGCTCACCGCCAACCCGTGGCCCTGCGTCACCTCGTACACGTGCAGCACCTGTAACGCACCGGGAAACATTTCAATTAGAGAGATGTGCATACCAGTGATGAGAATAACAACTCTTTTTAAAGATTTGAATCAATCTGAACAACCATCACGATGATTCAAATTGAGATTCGACTCTCTATGGCGCCTAGTAACTCTTTTACTCACTCTTAGGAATCGGTTCCTTATTTGGGATTCGAATCGCTACTTGAGATTCGTATCTTCACTTGAGATTCGAATCTCTATGGCGACTAGCAACTCTTTTACTCATTCACTCTTTTGGGATTCGAATCCCTGTTAAGGATTTAAATAAAAAAGGAGTAACAAAAACTATCCGTTAGGATTTAAATCAATTATTCATTAATAAGATTCAACTCAATCATTCATTCTGGGGTGAGTAGAATCTTATCACGGAATTGATTGATTTAAATCCTCACGGATATTTTTACTAACTCCTTTTTTATATGAATTTTTAAAAGGGATTCGAATTCTAAAAGAGTGGATAAGTAATTAAAAGGCATGCGAGTCGCCACACTACCAACTTTTCTACTTATTGTACTCAAGTGCTAGTCGCCATAGGGATATGAATCCCAAAAGAGTGTATTTTTGGGATAAATAAATAAATAAATAAATGTAGATGTGAGAACGAATGAATTATCTGAATTGTAGTTTGGTTGAAGAAAAGGTCACCAAAAAACAACTTTTCGCGGTTTTAGGATTAAAATTTAACAGATTGAAGAACTAACGTAGAATAAAGAGGTCAGTGTGAAGAGTTTATTGAAAAGAAAAAAACATTCTCAGCATAGTTTGAGGATTGTGGACATGGGTTAGTGAAAGTAACGTCCTGGACGTTTCCAAATATAGTAATAATGCTTAACATTCTACTAACTCTGTCTTTCTCAAATATTTGACCAAAAGTAGTTTTTCAGTTTTAATACGGCTGAAAGTTGAAAAATAAATTACTTTTCAATCGAATAACACTAGGGAAAGTTTAAGTTTAGTCTAAAATTGATTCCTTACTTAAAATGTGTAGTTTCGCACAGTATGTAGAAACACAATACCAGATTCTCAGACATTTGGATTGAAAGGTGAGCTCTTCAACGTCCATGAATTATTTGAGTGTTGGAGTCACAACTCATATTATTATTTTACATATTTTTACAATTATTGTACCACATGTTCTACTTAATATAAATGATAAAAAGTGAGCATATCATACCTTATCGATAACGTCGTGGAAGGCACCGGCCAGCATGCCCTTGGCGGCGGTGCCCAGCGACTGGAAGCCCTCGAGCAGCTCGGCCAGCAGCTGCATCTCGGCTGCGAGTCGCTCTACGCTGGCGCGCTGCTCGTGCGCCCCCCGCGCCCCCCATTCGGCTGGCCCGACTGCCAGTGTTTCGCTTGCCAGCAGGTGCACGTACTGCGTGAGTAGGGCGCAACGTTGTGCCAGCTGGCCCTGCGCCTCGTTCGGCGGGCCGGCGGCAGCGGCGGGGGCGACGCGGATCTCGACGACCGTCTCGTTGGCGTGCAGTAGTTTGCCGTACCACGGCGACAGCAGGCTGTGGATGATCGCTAGACGCACGTCCTGCGCCGTCGGGTGGTCGAGATGCGTGAGGCGGGAGACCGTGAGCGGGCCGTGCAGCAGCTCGTACAGACAACGGGCGTTCACCAGCTCCAGCTTGGCCACGTACAGCAGCGTGTTGGCGGACGTGCGCGTCAGCACCTTCCAGTCGTCCGAGCGAGCGTGATCCGTCGGCAATAGCTGCTTGATTATCTGCCCGAGCAGCTGCAGCAGCTGTGGCTCGGTCACCACTGACGGCACGCTGGACGCCGCATCGCTGCCCAGCAAGCTGCGGAACGTCCTCAGGATCTGTGCGGTGCTGCGGGTGAAAGCAAAGCAAACAAACGGAAGGGTTAATGCATGCATGCGTTAATGAAGAATAATACAATCAAATCAACTGTGCAAGTTTCTGGTGAAGTATGTTACCATACGAACAAACATTCGGATTGCGAAAGTATTATATTAACTGAAATAATCCATTATATCTAAGATTTATTAGTGTAACGTTTGCATTAAAAAAATAGACAAATTTTAACGACTTTTCATGCGAAAACGGAAAACTCTAGAAACTTTCCGTTAAAAGCAATATAAAGAGTAGCATTTGTTTTACTGCAAGAAAAAGTTTGACAACTGCATCATTTAAATTGAATCGGCCGTAGCCAAAACATTAAATCAACTACGTTTGATTGTATGTTAAAACATCCAGCTTTATCGCGGACCACGTGACCAAAGATTATGTATAGCCAGACGGCGACAAGCAGTAAAAACCCCTGGTACATTACCTTTGAAGCTTGTTAAAGTATATTAAAAATGTTTTGGGGTTCCTTAACTCCCATAGAACGCCCTATCGTGGCTGAAAACCAGCGAGAAAGGTTTGCCTGTCAAGACTATGGCGTATGGAGAGGTGTATAGTGTACACTGCCTTCCGGAAGTATGCAACATTATCAGAAACCATAATAAAGAGTACGATTCAGAGGTTTGGATACACCTTGCTACAGTAAATCATGTCCAAATATCATCGGAGGTATTGAACCATTTACAACATTACAGGTAGGACCTATTCCAACATTTTAAAGTCCAAACGGAGTAGCATTTGTTCATGAATGTTCATGTTAATAACAACTGAAAAACATCCTAACATGACTGGTTTTGTCGGCTATCGGCGGAAGTTTCAGCCAAGGACCGTAAGGCCGCTTTACTGGCCCTCGGAATACTTTTTGAAAGTACTTGAAAGATGTATCTTTACAATAAAATTTACTTCATTCAATTAGCTTGGTTAACTTTTTTCTTATCACCGACGAAAGTTTGTCTTTTTTTGTTAATGCCCTGATTTTCACCTCTACATTTCTATTTAAATAACAAACATGTGCTTATTTTTGACAAACAAAAGAACACTTGATCTAGCTGATTTTCGTGTTGACCAAAGTGTGTAGTCATAATACATCCGATGATAATTATTCACTCTACTTACGCGGCAATCAAGTCTTGCGCTAGATCACTAGGCAACCGGTGGTAGAGCCGATCGGCCGGGTGCATGCTTTCGCTCAGCAGGATGAACAGTTCCATTTGCTCCCGCGCTAGCCAGCCCACCATGGTCACCATCGAAGGAACCTTGGTGAACAGCATGGGGCACAGATGGCCCAGTATCTGGTCGAGCGGTATGAAGTCGCGAAAGTACACCCGCAGCCGCTGCTCGTCCACCTTGGCACGCAGCTCCGCCAACCCGCTGTCCGGCGTGGTGGCGATGGTTTTCAGTATGTGCAGTCCCTGCCGGTACGGGCTACTGTCGTTCATGATCAGCTGCGACAGCACCAGGTCGTGCATCTGCTCGGGCGCAAGCAGTGCGGCCAACTCCACCACGTTCATGCACTGATTATAGTAGTACAGCATGGCATTTTCTGCGCCACACAACGAGGCCTAAAACAACCGAAAATGAGGTAAGGTTTGTGGCGGTGGTGGTGATGGTTATGGGCATGTCACCTCAGATCCTTCCAGCTCCTCGTCCATCAGCTGCTCGAGCTGGTGCTGCGTGTCGTTCTGATAGAGCATCCTCTCCATCGTGGCCATGGCCAACTTCACTGGGATCACGTCCGAGAGCACCTGCTTAAGCGCTGGGTTGGCGCTGCTCACCAGTCGGTTGCTGTACATCGAGAGCAGAAAGGACCAGACCTTGAGCCGGGCAATAAACGTGGCGGGGACGGTCGCACGAAACGTGTACTGGTAGAACCCGTCGAAAAATTCCTCCCAGTTGAGTGTACTGTTCATCTCTAGGCCCCGGGCCGCGCTCCACTGGGTCAAATCGTTCAGCTTGTCCTGGTACAGCTCGTCGTCCAGTGGCAAATCAGGCTGACTGTGCAGCTCGGTCACACCCTGCAGTACCAGCACGAAGGTGGCCGGTGCTAGCACCTGCTGGCGGTAGTGCAGCTCTGTGAGCGCCAGCATAGCCGAGATGGACACGTCGTTCGTCTCACGACCGGCTCGCACCAGGCTCAGTCGGATCAGGCACTGCACCAGCCACGGCTCGACGCTGCTCAGCTCGATCCAAGAGAAGTATTGTTGCAGCATCTGCAACAGCTCGATCGTGCACTGCTGCAGAGCGATCGGCCCGAACGCTGCAGGTGGTCCGTTGCAGTCGCTGGAAAGATAGTGCATACAGCAGGGTTCGAGTGCGCGCAGCAGTCGGGGAATGAAAGGTGCCACGTTCGATTTAAACTGCTGCTGTTGCGCGTAGGACACGACGTACTTCTCCTGCGTAATGCTGTCGCCTAACGCCCGCGCGAGCGCAAGCCCGATCGGGAAGCGCTCGTTCAGCAGCTGCAGGATGTGATCGATGTACTCGGGATACTCGGCCGGGAACTGCAGGCTGGCGACGAGCGACAGGATTTGCGCTACCTTATCGCGCTTCAGGGCGGGCGTGTCCAGCGGATAGTTTGACAGCAGCTTGATTAGGCCGATGCGTAAGCGCTGCGTTTCGGCCGCGCTGAGGGATGTGTATTTGTGCAGCGCCGACTCGAGCGTGGACGAGCCGAAAAACCATAGGTACTGGTTCTGGAAAGTGTTCAAGTTGTCGAGACAATACTGCCAGTTAAACACCGTGTCCCGCATGTGCTGTAGATCCGCATCGAGCTTTCTCTTCTCCGCGTTGGTCGTGTCGATTTGGTAGAATCGGACGAGCATTTGCTCCACCTCCTGCCGCATCCTGCCATCCTCAGCGGTGTACAGTTGCTCGGCCTGTGTGACAAATTTCAAATGCAACGGAATCACACCATCGTACGAAGAAAGCCGGGTCCTGCCTACTAAGTCTCTTACCATAATTACTGGAACGTGCGACCTGGGACGTCCTATGAATGATGGAATGGTTGATTGAATACTTTTATCCGTGGCATTCGGATACGAATGATTTCTAGACAACTATTCGCCGCTTTCTAATGCACATCCACTACGAGCGCATCCTCCACTTTTCTCTACTCCTGCCGTTTACTATCACTTCTCTTTTCGATGCCGGTAAACTCTTCCGCACGACCGAACCCGTCGCGACATACCAACAAAAGTGATTCCGCACTCGTAGAGTTCAAAATGAAGGTTGGGTTTTAACCAAGATCGGTTAAAGAGGGAGGTCACCATAGCGACTGGGAAAATTTGACAGTTAGTTCAAATGTTCATGGCTTCGCACCGAAGAGCGCTCTCAATAGTTTTTCGATAAAATGCACGGTGATCCAGAACTGCCATTTTTTTAAATTAGTTTTGAACTAACTTTCAACAGAACGATTTTAATGATAATAGGTTTGCGCTAACCTCATTCCTTATCAATCTTGGTTTGTCCTATCAAAAAATGTCGAAATCGATTATACAGGGTGCCTCATTTATCAGATAGGCTTTCACCTAGCAAAAATATTAAATTTAATTTAACTTTCGGTAAAAGGGTAAATGAGGCCTCGGCCTAGATCCGCGCCTTTAGGCGCGGGATTTGCGCCTTAAGCTATGCAAAGGGCGACGCATGTATTCTTTTTGATTGTTTGAACGCTAACGGCTTGTTAAAAAAATAGTTAAACTAATTATGCAGGTTGGATGCAAGGTAATTTACTTTTACATGTTAGTTAGCCTTGTAATTTATACTACACAGGATGGACAACAGGAACCAATGAGTTTAGCCGAAGACAATTTTTGGCGACTCGCTCTAGCGGCTCGTTTTACCTTCCCTTCTTGGGAACACACAGCATTGGTTTACCTTGGGTATAGTACATTGACAACTAGATTGAATCTGTTATTCACACATCTAGGCCTACGACAAACAACATGGCCTTCACGCGGAATGGAATGATCAGGTTTACTTACTAAATTATACTAAACTTTTCGTGTTACAAAATGAAATCTCAAATTCATTATTCTGAACTGCCCGGCTGAAATAAATTCATAGGACATTGAAAAACCTGCCAAGGTTTATATACCACGGCCAACAGCTAAATCGTCATAAAGAATGTCACTGTCATTTGAATAGAAAAAGAAAACAACACACTAAAAAACAACAATCACACAAAAGTTGATCGATCCTGCTGGCGTTCAGTGAAAATTAAGAAAGGTTCAATTATATCTGCATAACTGATTGCTCGGCTGCGGTTTTTCGGTGAAAAGATTTGCCAATTTTTGATTTTTCATCAAATACAACACGCTTTGGTTGGAATTTTCGTAAAGGATGCGGTTTGCCTTCGGAGCAAAAAGGAGTGTACACACATCGCGTTGAAGGTTACGCCGAACGCTGGTGGGAAAAGCATGCAAATAGTTTGGTAAACGGTCGATCATGAGTGAATAACGTACAGAACAGAAAAGCAATGGAAAGTGAAAAGTTACTGATGGCCGCCGGTGTTACCGCGGCCGTTGTTGTGGGAGCATTTGTGTTCTGGGGACCCTCAGGTAGGTGTGCTCAGGATGGAAAGGCACAGGACTACATCCACAGGAAGCGATCGATACGCGTCTCTACCCTCCTGTGGATTAGTATTTGTCATCCCCAAGTGGACTGGCTGGTGATGGGTTGGGCTAATGTAAATGTCTTTTTTTCCTGTACCGCAGGCTCGTCGAAGCTACGGCAGCGTCGCGGCCAGATAGCGGGGTTGCATAATTTCGGAAAAACCTGCTTCTTGAACACGCTGCTGCAGGCGCTCGCCGCCTGCCCCCAGTTCATCGCCTGGCTGCAGCTGCACAACACCAAAGATAAGAAAAGTCTCGTCTCGTCGTTGCAGAACGTGCTGGAGGTGGTCAATGGCACGCATCCGACACTGCGCGGCGACCCGTACGCTCCGGGTGCCGTCATACGCGCCCTGCACGCCTTGGGCTGGGTGATTTCACCCGAGGAGCACGATGCCCACGAGCTGCTGCTGGTGATGCTCAGCTCGCTCGAGGAGGAGGTCTCGAAGCCGCGCAAAATTGGCTGCCTCTCGGATGCGCTCGATGATATAGGCGGTGCAGTACGGGGTCCTGCGGGTGATGGTATTGGCGGGGGCGATATTTCTAGTGGTTTCCACCCGATCCCGGCCCGACCTTCCAGCGCGATGCTGTCCGACTTTTGCAACGCCGAGTACGACGAGTCGACGATCCTGACGCGGTACACCCGCTCCGAAGCTCACACGCCCGACTCGCCGCACTCGGTGTGCACGGAAAACGAGGAGCAGTCCCAGGATGGGTCGCTGCTCGAGTTCGGTGCGTCGCCGGCGCACACCATCAGTGCGGCGTTCTCCGGCGGGGTCAGTCGGCGGTTCATCGACGGCAGTCGGGTGGCCATGCCGCCACCGCTGCGGCAGGCGGACGCCGAGGCGAGGGCTGAGCCCGGCGGTTTTGCCGGCAAGCGGCATTCCGCCTCGTACCGCTCGCTTGAGCGCCTGAATCGGGGGCCCGGTCGGGTGTCGGTGTGGGGTGACAAGCAGCACCAGCAGATACCGCATCCGTTCCGCGGCGGCATGGGCAGCCAGCTGCAGTGCGGCGGCTGCGGCTACAAATCCACCGTGCGGTACGACAAGTTCGACAGCATCACGCTCCCGCTGCCCGAAACGGCCGCCCCCGGGCTCGGCATCGGCAACCTGCTGTCCGATTTCATCCAGCCGGAAATGCTCGACGCGGTGCAGTGCGAATCGTGCCACGAGACGACGACGCACACGAAGACGATCACGTTCAGCAAGCTGCCCGCCTGTCTCTGCATTCACATCGCCCGCACGACCTGGCTGGCGAGTGGGCGAGCGCACAAGCGCCTCGACAGCATACACTTCCCGGAGACGCTCTCGATGGCGCCGTACAGCTTCGTCCAGCCGGGGCTGAACAGCAACATCAGCACGCCCTGGGGCTCGACTACCTCGCTCTACACGGCCGGCCTAGTTAACCTAGGGCAGACTGAGGGAGGCGACTGTGCAAGCAACGAGGGAGCGTCCGGCAGCTCCATGACCTTCGGTTCGTACACGTTCGGCGCAATGTTCCCGCGTAACCTGTACCGGCTGCTGGCAGTAATCGTACACTCCGGGGAGGCTAACGCAGGCCACTTCGTCACCTATCGCCGGGGTGCACTGCGGAATTCGTACAAGTGAGTGTTTGCCAGGTGGAAGCAACAATATGCGCTTCCACTTATACCGGTCGATCGGATTTGGAATTAAAAAAACCCCCCTAAATTGCCCTTGCCTTTCAGATGGTACTACACGTCGGACACCGTGGTAAGGGAGGTTCCCATCGAAGAGGTGCTGAACAGTTCCGCCTATATGCTTTTCTACGATCGTGGATCGTCGTCGAAGTACCCGTAAGGTACGTAGGCGTTGGTGTTGGCGTTGACGTTGGTGGCGAGAGATACAGTGAGAGGGGCATCGCTTGTTTTTTTTTATAACTTTCCTTACTCATTGCTTTGACCCGTGATTGTGATGTGTACAGTGCAGTTAGTTAAGTTAAGAAGGAAATACTGTTTACCGTTAGATACTACTTGAGAGACATTTAAGAATTGTTGTTCGTGCATTTCGCCTTCTTTCCTAGTTTACCATTACGAGGCGCTCCACAGCCACCACGTCTAGCCTGGTGGTAGAGCAGACTGTCGAAACCCAACCAGGCGCGAACAGCGACCGCTTGATCAGGAGCTGAAGTCTAGTTGTGTATTTGTGAACAGTTATCGTAGACGTTTTCATCCTGTTGCGGAGCGATGGAGTAGCAAAGAGAGCTAACGCAACACCGCAACACGAAATGCGGTGTGGTGGCAGCCCCGGTACTGGTAGCACAAAACGCTCTCAAGGTTGTAGCTTGTACGTGTTTTTATGTAGAATCAACTCGTCGTCGTACGGTGCGCTTTCCTCATGAAGGCAGGAAGTCACGATTTGCTCGGAAGGAAAGAAGCTGCCGCGCGGCGCCTTGACGCAGAACCACTTTCCCAAACGAAGTCCAATACAGCGCGCACCGTTCGTAGCATTGTGCAGCTTGTGCAACGCACCAGTCAGGTTGCACGTGTCGCTTTCTTGTCTACTATTCGCTGCTAAATATACATATATATATATTTCTCTAACTAATTCCAACTAGACGAGCGCGTTAGTCTATTTATTTTCGATAGATATTTTCTTTACTATTCGTCGGTTCCATAGGCAAGCTGCTTTGCGCCTGTGAGAAACATTGTCGTAATAAAAAGAAAACAGTAAACATCGGTGAAAGGATAAGTCACAGCTGGCTGGAGGAAGGAAACGGTCCCACGTTATTCAACGATATCGATCAAGTTAAGGTTAAATAATAAATGAAGCAAACGCATTGGCGTCCTTCGCTTCAATAGGCCGCAGCCCTAGACCGAACGATATACTAGCAACCGTGAGATTGTGAATGACGAGCGCGAAATCTTGTCCGTAACGTAAGGTGGAACAGACATGGTTGTTGATGAAAGCGACAACGGGTCGACTTGCATTCCCCAAAACCGTTTCTCAGCAGCAGCGAATCTGTTCCTCAAAAGATGTTGTAGGTAAACCTAAAGGAAAAAAACCAACAAAACAGACAAGAATGTGCGGTTCCCAAATAAATATGTCATATTATTGTCAAGTGACTTATTGGGTCTTCTACCTTAAATTTCTTAGTCGCCCACACCGATCAAAATCGAACACACACATTCACACCGTGCTGTAGGCAATGGCTTTGTCGGGCTTCCAAAGATGTGAAATCTAATTTCGAAAACTGCGACCCGATTCTGAAATATGTTAATGAGACCTGTATTTTCGATTGGATGGTATTTTTAGTGTGCTTTGGGGGGCTGCGAACCAGGGAAGAAAAGAAGAGAGAAAGAGAGATAGTAACGGGTGAATGAGACGGAAGAAGGAGATGGATGTAGAGGGAAAAAGATTTCATCTTCCGAAAACAAACTGGATAAGGAAGGTTGGGGTGCGGTACAGATATCTTGGTAGCAGGACTTTTTATGCTTGCTGTGGACCTGCCGCTCTCCTGTTCCTGTTTCCGCGGGCAGCCGGGATTTGTTAGCTGCTGGGAAACAAAACCGTACCGCTCCAAAGGCCAGTGAGATCACATGAGCGAGAAAAACAAGTGCAAAAAAAAAGACAACCTTTCAAAAAAACGCTGCATTACGGTCACCGGTCCGGCGATTCCCTATTTAGCAAAAGTAAAAGGCACCTCGCACCGGCAGCATATCAAATCAGGGCATGCACACGGGAGGACGTTCTGTTCGTCGATACATTGAGCTGCTCCCGTTCTTCCACTGGTTGCGCACCACATTTCCGTACCACAACGTTCTTTGGCCCATGGTCTTTTGGCTTGCATTCCCTTCTTCCTCGGAAGGCGCGGAAACAGGAACCGACAGAGAAGGAGCAATCGCGCCGTACGCCACGGAACGAAACAGGTAAGGAAGAGGCTGCTGCAGGGGTCGCCACAGTTTGGTGAAATCCTGATGGAGTCGGGGAATGATTATTTACTTTTTCAACGGCACCTTCGGGCTTGCCAATTCCAGGGACTAACCTGAGCGGAATACCATTTTGTAAATACCATAGCAATTGAATGCAGAAAAAACGCCAACTTCTGGTCTACAGGACGAGAAACTTGCTGAGCCTGTAACAGTGGAAGAAAAATACTTCTAGTTACTTAAGGTATGGCCATACCGGTCCATGCATTGCACTTAGCAAAGATATGAATGTAATAAGAAAAACAAAAATCACAGATAGATTGATCAATCAAATAAAACTCGTGATCTGAGCATCAACACTATACACGCGCCGTTTCACAAGGAATCAAGGTGAAAATCCCTGTGCACGGCGTGGGGACCAGGGGTCGCCAAATATTTTGACTGACTAGCATTTGCATTTGCTACTAAGCAATTTTTCTGCGAGCGAAGCTGTTGATCCCCGAATCGTGGATTACCGGACTATCGGTAATTGTAATTGCAACACATTCTTGATCGACTCTTTCTATTATTTTACAAGCGAATACACTCCATGCAGTGAATTTAATTTACTCCAGCCATTTGTTGCTATAAAGTCATTTGTTACTGAGCAGTGAAAATTAATACAAAACAATTAAGTTGAATTGAAAATGAATTTCGAATCGTGGACTGATTTTCTGGCGAACCCTCGATACTCCTTACTAGTTTGATTTAATTAAACAAATGGGTATGCGGTGAACTAATTTGAGTTGTTTTTTTTACTTTTTTAAAGTACTTTCTAATGTTTTCGATAAGTTGTTACATCTTCTCTTAAATACATAAGTTAACTGCATAGCATCATCAAATGTCGATTGCACAACTACTTCATGCACTGCTATTGAAAGTAACCGACACCTACTTCTCTAATTCTAAGCTGAGATATGTTTTACGGTTTTGCGTAACAGTTCTTTTGCAATAAACCAATTTTGCAAATGAATCTCTCGCTCTATTTAATTTTTACTACTTACTACTGTGTTTATTTACTTATTATTTTTATTACATTATGTTATATATTGGTGGTGTTTTGTTCTATTCTATTTTCAACATTTATAACGAGTAGCAAAAGGCCTAAAGAATAACACCACTTACTGAATTTTATTTCAAATCTAAATGTCGCTGTTTCGCGGCTCGATCCGAAAAAAATAGTTTGCGACCGCTGGTATAACCCTTTAGTGAACCAGGAAAATTCTCTATTTAGTGCATATTGCAATATTCTAAATTTCGAAATAAAAAAATTGTCATTTCATTTGTCAACGGTGTCTGCTTCCGTGCTTCCTATTGGCTCTTCTAGATCCCGTCGGCCCTAGTTGCTGTAGTTTGTGTCTGCTCCCAAACGGATTAATTTGCTGATAAGGGTAATACTTCCAACACGGGAGCCCGGTGGTCCCTCCATCATGCCGCACCGAGCGCAGACGCTCCGGGATGTACGGCGAAAAATCGCCAAAACGATGATCGCCTGGCCTAAACCTGTCGACAGAAGAGACGAGGGAGCAGACTATAAAACGAACGCTTCCCTCTCCTCCCCGCCGCACACCGCGCCGGATCGGGATGTTCGGGATCGGCCGAAGGGAAGGGGGAGCGAAGGCATGGTTGGTAGATGCGGTGCGCAGGCGAGGAAACCGGGTGGTGTAGTATCGGCAAAAGGATTGGCGTTGCGAGGAAGGGGAGCAATCGGCCGGGAGACGTGGGCGGGTGGGGGGTAGTGATCGAAAAAATAAAGACAGTCGACCGGCTGCACGAATGGATCAGTTTAAATTTTGCTATCCACGAGGGAGGCTCAAAACGGGCGCGAGCGCGCGCAACGAAAAAACGAAAATCCGACGACACCCAGAGTGGAGCTGCGCGGCACGGGGACGCACTATTCGGTCGGTTCGGTGTGTTTTACTGGTTTTGCTAAAACATTGTTCGCTGTTTTCATTCACCTTTTTTCCTGCGCGGAGAAAAAGACAATTTTCGGCAACTGGCCATTTCGCTAACGGTCGCGCGCAGCTTTTTCCCAACGCCAAACTTCGCCGCGCTGCGTCAAGCGATGAATCCTCGGTGAATCCTTGTGTAATGTGATGCAATTTCATTTCCGCCCGCCTGTTAGTGAACGCTCTGGATAATTCTAATCGATCGATTTCGGATCCACTTCAAACCGGCCTTCGGCAGCGCTTGGTTACTGGTGTGCAACCGTGGTGCGGCAAACAAAAGCCCCGATCCGATCCAGTGTGTGGTAACAAAGGTATGCATTGTTTGTTCGTCCTCGCTTCGTTTAGAATCCTTTAGATCCATCGGCGTCCAGTGCCTGTGTGCAGCAGTGTGTGATTCCGGCGTCGCCCTCTGATTCGCACAAATCAATCGTCTGCAATCAATCAATCAAAAAACGTTGGCCATCGTTTTTGCTGGTGATGTTGCTGTGAGATAATTTACAGGTGGAATTTGAACTAGATTCGTTTCTTTGGCGCTGCCTGAATATATTTGATCAAGCAAGAACCTCAACCGGGAATTTGACAAGTGTAATTCCTCTCGCAACCAATCAAAATGATTGATGGTTTATCGTAAAAATATCGGATTGTTGGTTCATGTTTTAATTTTTGTTTTTTGAGCTCTCTTTATAGACGAAATATCCCCTTCGTTAATCGTAAAACTATGAAATTTTGTAGATAAACGAGCGTTATTCATTCTTAGCGAACCTTTTTTGTTTCGGGCAAAGGTCAAAAAGTCAAAAAACAAGTTTTTAACTCCTTTTTAAAAGTTCGTGCAATTTCAAATGCAATTTCAAATCTCAGAGATTGATAGTAAGGAAAATTTTGAAAACTATGCAAAATGTACAGATTGACTGTTTTTTTATTTTTACCTTTGAGGTATCAAACCGTTTTGGCGATATTCGAAGATAACACTGAAATGTGCGTAAACTGGTGCTAGTGGTCAAGTTTTAGGTGTTTCGCCAGTCGCTTGCAATGTGCACGATCGTGCAATTAGCTCCTGCTCTACATATCTCTAGGATCGATCGTCGTTGGAGCTCATCGCAAAATCATTAGGGGTGGCCACCTTCGTCGTCGTCGTCGTTGTCGTCCATCGATCGAACGATCGATTCGACCGTCTGAGGGCCATGGGCAGGGGATTGATTTACGAGGGGTGGCTTCCTTCGGGCCGCGCGGAGGAAGCACCGATATCCTCCCTCCCACCGCACCGGTCCCGGTGCGGGCGGAAGGTCCAGCCCCACGAAACGATGGGTATGGTGGTGCAATTTGATTAAAATGTACTCGGCGTACCGACACCGACCCTGTTTCGGCGTTAAACTAACATTAACCATTGCGCCAGTGTAGTGGCATTCCATTACTGTCGAGTGCCCCTGGGGCCGGGGGCGGGGTAGTACCCGGCCACGGGTAGGCCAGGCTAGTAGAAATAGTAGTACCGACCGCTGGACGGTGCTCGGTTTACTCAGAGTTCAACATTTGAAACACATCATCGTACATTTCAAAGGCATCGGGCGTTTCAAGACGCACTGCTGGCAGGGATGACACTGCCCTTCCCTTGTGCGTGAGCGTTGATGGGAGTGGGAAGGGTGGAAGAATGGGCTACTGACGATGGGACAGCATGGTAACGGCCAATGCAACGAAACGGCCGTGCCTTGTGCGTGCATTTATTTTCAAGTTTGTGCTCCCTTCTTGTCCGGCTAAACCTCCTCCGACGGGAGGTTTTGTTTTTTCGTGGGATGGGTGGCGCCCCTGCCCCGTGTGCCTCCCCGCCCACTGTGACACTTCATAATTGTTTCGCCTTATGGTGGGGGGTGCGGCACCAACTTCCCATCATTGCCCGCACGGGCCGGGCGGTCGGAAGCGACTAAATTAATTACTAGCGAGTACTTCAAAAACAATTTCTAGCCGGAAATATGTGCGGCAGTATTGGGAAATCGGCAAGAAGCAACTGACCACGCTGCTGCTAGCGCCACTTTCCCCATTTTTCGTGACTCGAAACAAACTCGAAATGAATCACACACAAATTTGGCATTCGGAAATTCCCAAACAGAAGGGGAAAGAAAAGGTTTCTTCAGATATTCGTAGAGCTTTTACAAGCGTTCCCATCTATGCAACTCATTCTGTAAATTGCCGTAAACCGTGTTGTGTTACCAGAGGATTACGCATGCGTTCTTAACACGACCCTAATTTTCAACATACCTTCGGCTTTTAGCTTTCTGCCATCGACATTCGTGTGTAGGCAAGAATTTTCTCACTGTGACTCATGAGCCACAGATGACTAGCAAACAAGAAAATTCACAAGATATTATTTCTAACGCTACAAAATGCAAGTGATGATATGTCACCCTTTGCGTACCGTGAGAAGTTAGTCAGGGTCCTTTTGGAACAAGCATACATTGCTTTGGAATCTTGCCGATCATCAAAAGATACTCAACAGCAACCATTACATTATTTGAAAAAAATGAACACAACAACCTATCATTTAGTTTTAGATTGTAACAGAAGCCCTTTGTGCTGCTGTAAAACTATACAGCTGTTTTCGAGCTTCTCCAAAGGAAATGTGATTGTGTACCGGTTGAATGGGCACCATTTTTATTCTTTTGTCCAAATGCCATATCTTTGCGTTTATAATATCGCCGATGTATCCTGTATGTATCCGATTCTTTTTTATAAATGTAATGTATGAAGAACATGAGTTTAGAATCGCAACCGCGTTCAGACCCACCTCTGTACGAGAGTCTAGCAAGCCCAATAAGGACAGGAGTGACCGAAGACGGTCGTTGTGACATAGCAGTAAAACGTTAGTAAATTGACCAAATGACATTAATTAAAAAGAAAAAAAAAATATCTTTGCTATTCGCATTCGTTCTGTAATGATTCACCATCGTTGGAATTAAGTAGCGTTCATATTTAGTTAATTTTGCATTTATAAAACCTACTAAATTTTGAAAGAATATTTTTAGCCTATTCAACGCGTTGTTAATTTTACATTATGGTTGACGGAACAGTCCTTTTGTGTTTCGTTAGTACTGATAAAAGTATTGTTTTAAATAAATTTATTTAAAAAAACTCGGTATGCGATTTCAGATACCAAAATATGGCATTTGTATTGAAATGTCTTTCCAACGATATAAAATATGCGATAGATTTTTTTTCCTAATGCCTATTTTATTCCTAATGCAAAATTCATTTTTAAAATGTTAGTTTTCTTTACGCATTTAAAAACAATCACTCTACTCTCAAAGTCTATTAAGTTTAGAATTTTTTAAATGATTCAAGACCATTTTTTTTGGAAATTTACCATCCCACGACCGATTTTTCTTTGGCATTGGAAAATCAGGAGATTTTGAAAATCAGTTTTATGAAATGTCAAACCAAAGGACGCTGAAGCGACGGAGCGGTACAAGTGCAGCCTGCTAAGTCTGCTTCCTAGTTTTACCGAAGTCCCGAAGAAAAGAACGTATCGGATAGTTTCCGGAAAGCGGCACGAGCAGCAAGGATGCGTGCGTGCGTGCGCGCGTGTAACTGTGCGTGACTCACGGAAGATGAGTTTCGTTCTCGGTCGGCGAGTAACGACATTAATGTGACCCCAAACGTTGTCGGGGAATTGAATTGCATTTAGAATGACATGGGATCTGGGCCCTGTTTGCCCGGCTTCAACATTTGCATTCGTTTTTGTTTATTATTTTTCTGTCTGTACCGATTTGTTTGGTCGCCTTCTTCACACGCAAAGTCGAAAAATCGAAATCGAACGACCGAAGCGTCAAATGGTGGTGCACGTGACGAGCCGTCACGTCTGCTGGCGTACGCGGGCGCGTGTGTGTGTGTGTGTGTGTGTGTGTATGTAGCACGTTTTATGGCACACACCGAGGCCGTGAAAAAAGACCGTGCGGAAAGAATGAAAGTGACAAGAGGCGAAGAAAACCGGGTGCGTGCCGTGCGGCTGCATCGATTGATCGTGATCGTGGAGACAACGGACACCCTTGGCGGAACGGGGGTGGGGGGAGGTGGTGTAGAATGCCGATGATTAATTTCTCCCGAAGGGCACCGAACTCCCGGCCGATGGCGTCGAGCGTTTGGCATACGGTTTCATTTCCGGTGGTGCGTTCTTGTTTGCTGGCGAACAGCGACAGCTCACCGCACGCCAAACAAACCAATAAAGCCGGCCACCAGCATCATATGATCTCATAGATCGTGGATCCGTTAGAGTGCCTCGTGTCCGGCAGTTTTTGGGGGGTAAATATAGACACCGGAGTAAAAGCTCCGGGGCGCCGGAACGGAACGGGGCGGGACGGGCTGGCTGTGCGTCACGAGCGAGTGTCAAAATCCTGTAAAGCATATGCAAAGCCCGCGGAGAAGCTTAAGAAAATTTACATTCCAGCTTGCTGTTACATTGGATCGGCGATCGCTCATAAAAAGCTGACACTTTTTGGCCAACCGCGTATGCTTACCGTTTACCAGGGTGTTGGGGTGTTGCCGGGCCTGTCTACCCCACAACCCTCCTCCCCCCTCCGGACCCTGCGGACACCTCAGGTGGTGGTCTTCATCGGCTTTCTCCAGACCGTCGCCGCAGCTGGCTGGCACTGGCATTTCTTAGACGCTCCGCCATCCGAGCCGCGAGCGGAAAACCTATAACGATAAAGTAGGCCTGGGGTCGCCAACCGGCAAACATCGATAAGGAGGGAGGGAGTTCGCGCCGGCGGGAAGCGAGGAAGAACAACACGGGCTAATTCGTATGGTAATGAGTGGATCGCACTACATTTCGTCCCCCGTGCGCACGCGCGCGTGTGTGTGTGTGTGTGTCAAAAACACCCGTGTTGCCATTCTCACGCCTCGCAGCCTGGGGGCGGTTGGACTTTTCGGGGGGGTGCCTTTTTCGTACACACGGTTTCGAAATTGTGAAATTTATTTGCCCTCGCCCTCTCCCCGGTGTATGTTGAGATAAAAGTTTGTCGCGCGATAATGCGAACATGGTCCACCGACCTTCCGCAGCGAGAAGACGAAGGAGGGCTAGGCAGAGCGGGGTGGAGAAATTCCCGTTGCGCTCGCGATTTTATTGCTCCGAAGTTCTCGCCGGGATGAGATCATTGTCAGATGATCTGCGCGGATGATTGGCGCTCGGCACGCAGAATAGGCCAGAAGTCAGACGTCTGACACCCCGCGTTGGCGACCTCCTTTCCGGCGAACGGGCGCTCATCTGCGTCGGATATTAGATTTTTATGGTCTTGCGTTATCGATTAGAGCCTAACCAAGACCGCACTCAGGCGCGGTGTGTGTGTGGTTCGCTGGGAGCAGACCTTCTCACCCATGAGATCATTAGAGGCACTATCTGGTAATCTGGTTTCCTAATTATATCAGGGCCCCCCCAACGAGCGTCTGCTCTACGATCCAATCTGGAGCTAGAGGAGCGTCCAACGTCCCGGGCAATCGCGATAGGATCCGTGTTTGATGTCTGCTTGTCAGCAAGCGAACCTGCGATAAAGCGCTTGTTTAATTATGTTTACCTACCGATTATCCCGCGGCCAACGGCTTCTGATGTCCGCCCCGAACGATTGGGTCGTCACGTCAAAACTCGAGAGGCGTGTCAATACCCGAGAGGCGGACTCAACTCCAGAGCTTGGCACAGATTTGGCTCCGGCTCCAGGACTATTGACACCCGCGAACGAGCCTGTCTTATCGGTTTGCACCACGAAGTAAAAGCCGGTATGGCGGGGGGTAGGCATTGGAGGGAGCAGGGCGGGACCAGAATGGGTTTGCCAAGAACTGGGCACATTAAAAATGCTGAAAACCGATGCGCGGTTGTCAATATTTTGAAACCAGTTCCCGTCCCGTGCCCAGCCTTCCCCTTCGGGTCTTCCAGCGATTTGGATATTTCTTGCAAATGTCACCAACCTGCTCGCCAAGACTCTATCTCTTGTTCTCCACCTCTCGCCCTATCTCTCTCGCTCTTGCCCCCTTTGCTCTTCCTCTCAAGGGTCGGTGGCATCTGTCCGTTCTGGACCCCGTACGCGTCCCGGTCCGATTTCCGATCTTGTTCCGAACCGAGTTCTTGCGTTTGGGGGCGCGGACTGGAGGCGGCGTTGCGACTTCATTCATTTCCTCCACCCCATTTCCGCCACCTGCCTCCGTACTCCGGCTTCAGCTTTTCTTATCCAGCGTTGAGTGGCATTTGTGTTCGGGTTTGTTCTCTTCACATTTCCTCATTAATATATGCGTACAGAACCGCTGTTTGCCATTCGGAAGAACCAATCCCGGTCCCAGAACCCAGAAGAACAACAGAACAAAACCCGCGCCCTGGGCCACAGAAAAAGTGTGTGTGTGTGTGTGTGTGTCTTAATGCCAAATGTTATATTGTTCTCCGGGTAACCTTTACCGTTCCGTGGTTACCGAGAACGCAGGTGGTGGGATGCAGCACCTTCGTAAATGCAAGTGCGACTGCATCCCGGTAGGATAAGGAGGAGAAGGCAAGGGGTCGTTTAGTCAGATGAAAAGAACAAAATCATAAAACAAGAACACTCTCGCACACATGCGGTAGATAAAGCGAATTAAGGCGATCAAGCTTGAAAGATATATCCCCCACCCCCGAAAGATATAACGAGCCAAACCCACGGCCGCCGAAAGGTCCAGAGAGTGTGGCCTCTGGTCCAGAGCTCGAGGAAGTCCGGTGTTGGCAGAAGCGGGCGTTAGACTCGCACATGAATGTTTGGCTTGGGATTCGCCGATTCTTATCCACCGCGATAACTCTGGCGGGGCGGAAGATCGTCAGTCTGGACCGCCTGGGATTCTGCCGCGGATTATAGAAGATACGCCAGGGATTATCGACTCCAATATCGCTGTCGGAAGGAATGCAAACCCCCTCTGTCGTTGTGCGCTCTACAGACACATCATAAACGCTTTCAGTAGCCATTATTATAGCCCACTTTATCGATCCCTACGTTATTGGAACGTTGACTTCGTGCGGCTGACGACCACGGGTAGTTCAGATATAGGCCTCAATCAGTTCCACAACGGCTGAACTTCAGCACCGAGTGGAGGTGCTCGTGGCGTTAGCCGACACCTTTAACGTTCAATTCTTCTAACCCCCTCCTCCTTTGGCCACTGCTTCCGAGTCCTCGCGTCCGATGCATATCTTGATCCCGAAGCAAAATGCTACTCGGGTCTACCGGGTTCTTGATTAGGGGATGGAGACATTTGACGAGTCAGTTGTATTTTTTTGTGTGTGGTGTCTTTTGGGTAGCTGGGCTGCTCGCGAATTAGGATAAAGGTTACGCCGAAGACATTTAGACATTTAGAGCGAAACGAATCGATAAATGGCGGCTCCAGACCAGCTCGGTGGACAGTGACCGATGGGTTGGCTAATGGCGGCGGACGGAAGATAAATCGGGGAATCCAGATTCTTTACACGCACGGTGAAGAGCTGTAAACAAATTAATATTTAAATTCCCCCTTCCACCCACCCAGCTGTTTTACCCGTTGTCGGTGCCCTTTTCCGGGGGGGAATGGGGAAACTCCGGAGTTGATGAGTCGTTCCAAATCCTCTTGGACAGATGACTTATTACACTCGATTGTCACCATTTATTAAAACACATTTGCCATCAAAACACACCTTGAGTGGGCGGACGAGAGGGGGGGCGGGTGAGAGGGGGATTGTGCGTGAAAGAGCACATAATTAGCATAAATCGTGATCGGTCTCGTTATGGCCTTGGTCCCGGTGAGGGCCATATAATCTAATATTATAATAATACGCCAGTTAAGCGAAACGGGAGATAAATGCGTTTTTTTCGACTGAAAGATTGAGATTGAGTATTTTTTATTTTATAATTCAAATTATACTCCACACTATCTTTCTCTCTCTCTCTCTCTCTCTCTCTCTCTATTTCTCTTTCATTGTCATTACTTTTTCTTCTTCTTCATTTGTTTTTCTTTCAACCTCTTTCCCGCTACCCGGTCCACAGTGGGTCGAGTGGATCTCGCCGAGAGTCAATCGGGAGCATGGTCCCCAGCTTAGCCAAAGATTGATACACAAAGTGACCTTGATATTTAGGTTATTGACCTTTGCGGAATTTGTCTCGGCGCCCTCTTGAATCCTTATGCGTCCATATCCTGCATGTGTGTGTGTGCGGGCGATGCAAACGGTTTTGGTTTGTTTTCTTCGCTACTTTGATGTATGGCGATGCATCTCGGGAGAGCCTCGTTCGGGGTGGCGGGGAGTGTTTGTGTGTCTTTCAAGATGGATGGATACCATGCATGGCTTCATCCGGCGTTGGTTTAGCTGATAGGGTGCTGTAAAAAAAAAAATATCAAATCTGTACACTCTGTCGCACTCCCGGGATTTAACGAGAAATCGGATCCAACCGCTGAAGGACTGCGGATGGTGATAAAGTGCTCCAGTCAAACCAGAAAGCGATGAAGGAGAGGAGGGAGGGGGGGGCGGGGGTAGTGGGAAGCGCGAGCAGTGGAAGGGAGAGTGGCAAAATAGGCACACAATTAGCGCAATTAAATATACCCTTAACATTTACCTAAGAGCTGATTATTTCCAATCCCAATCCAGATGCTGTCATATTGACATTCACTCAATAATAACCGACCACCCCGGGCGACGTTTGTGTGTGTGTGTGTGCCCGTTGCCTGTGCGCCTAAAACAACCAAGGCGGAAACCAAGGGAAAGAAAAGAACATTGTTGCGGCCTTAAGGACTGCTTCATCCAGAAATCGTGTCATGCTTACGTTTTTATTTCTGTTTTTGGAACGTCATGCGACGCCTTGGAAAGAGCATCCACTTCTGCGGACGCATGCCCCCTCCATCCTTAAGAACTTCGACAAGGCAGCGAATGGCCCTTTTGCAGCTCGTGGAACCAAAATCCAATCACCGCTGACATTCTCTCCCCAGCGCGCGGTATTGATTGGGATTAATTGGCGGGAACCTTCGAGGAGGAGGCTATCGTCGACGGTGGTCAGATTTGGGAACGGGGCGCGGGATCCCATTAACTAACCGACGGCGAAACCCAGCGCCCTTCTAATCCCGCGTGCGGATGACAGAGTCGCGAAGAGAGTCTGCTGATAAGAGGCAGCAATTAGCAGCTCGATCAGGCTCTTAACTGGCAGGCCCGGACTTGTGGAGGATACGGCCAGGTCGTTGAGGATCACGTATTGGGATCCTGAGGCTGCTGGATTTTGTCTCACCCTATCTGAAGGGTGTCCCCCGCGGGTTTCGCCATTTGTGGCGAGCGTGTTGCTCCACTTTAGAGGCCGCTGCACTCATGATTTACGGACGCCACTCTGCCCGTTATCCCGACCGAACGGGGTCCAGCTGTCAACGCCAACCGGGGCACAATGTCGCGTGCAAAAAGAAGACCTCGCGTCGACAGGGGCCCTCGTCCAACCTGTCACTACGCGAGGCCCCCTCCAAGGAGCGATCGCCATAGGTTCTTGTGAGGCTCGCGAGAATGGAACCAGGAAAAAAAAAAAATGGCAGCGAACAGCAAAGTTAGCTTAACCGCGGGCAGATAAGCGACAAGCGGCAGCAAAAAATCACAACAAATCAACGAAAACATACGGAAAGGAAATGAAAGGCATATCACTTCCCGCCTTGCGGTGCGCCGGACCCTGACGACGCAGCTGCACACTCCCGGTGGTATCGTATGCCCGCTTCCCGTTCCACAAGGGTCCCGATAAGAGATGAGAACTCGCTCCGATATCGTGAACGTCGTCGTGAACGTGGGCCCAGGGTCCGGTGGGATTCCTCAAGGAGTGGAGGCGTTCACGCGATATCGTAATCATGTGGTCATGTGCAAAACAACTAAAGCGAAGAAAAGAAAGGACCAACAAAAGCCAGCGGGTAGACACCCTAGGCGCGAGGAGTCGGCCTTTCAGTCGCCAAGAATCAGTCATCCGGATGGTCATCCCCGCGTCCCCGGCTCCCTAGGCTATATTATGCATGCGGGACGGAACACTGCGGACACACTCTAGGCAGTGAGATAATGTGAAAATACATTTGGTGTAGCTCTTAAGAAGGCGTGTGTGTGTGTGTGTGTGTGTGTGCTTCCATGTGTCGTTGGTGCGGTTGTCGATGAAATTATTCAAGATTTATTCAAATCGCGAGCGGCCAAATTTATCTCCCCGTTCTGGCAGCAAGAAAGCATCTCTTTCCCGAAATTAAACACCGAACCGAAAACAAACATACACAAGCGGACCATGCTGGGTGAACGTCGTCGGACATGTTTCACCAAATTAATCAATATCCTGTGCGGTGGCCGGGAGGTGCTGCTGGTTCTGCTCCTGCTTTCGGCTAACGGCATTTGGCAGATGGCGTCGCTGGATGCGATCCGCACGGACGATGGTAAATGGAAATTTCCACTCACAGAGTTAAGCTTTTTCTGCCTGCTTGCTCGCTCGCTTGCTGTTTTGCACAGAAGAGCGAACAAACTAGGTAATCATGTCCCCCGCCACCAGCTCGTCGCTCAACGCACCCGTAAACCAAACACGCCTGTCAACGACCGCAATCAATCGCGAGCCAGCGGCGACTACTAATTAATATTAATAATGCCCAAAAAAACCCATGCTCTTTCTCTCGCCTTATTTGTGGATTAAAGTGCCAACGAACTGCCGGGTGGAGACCACGGTGACGTCCGGCACGTTCGACCAGTACTACGCCCTGGCCGACATCGGCAACCGACCGTCGGAGCGCCATCTGGTGAACGTCAGCGTGGAGATCGCGGTGCGCAGCCGGCAGGAGGAGCTGGCGGTGCTGCTGTCGAGCCTGGACCGGTCGCACCAGTATCCGGACTTTGCCCACACGTACGAGATGCGGCTGACGAACGTCTACACCGTCCTGTACCGGGAGACGCTCAAGCTGCGGGCGTACCACAGCCCTCAGGACAAACTGTTCCCGGCCGATCGCTTCCGGCTGCGGTTTCTGATCGGCCACGACGGCAACCTGACCGTGCTGGCGAACGACGATCCGGCGCGGGTGCTGCTGGCGGTGGTGGACACCCAGCCGCCGCTGGAACCGCACTACATCAGCTTCGCCTCGCGGATGAACGCCTACCCGATTCGGTTCTCGCTAGGCTGCGGACTTCCGGAGCTGACGCCGGAAGCAACCACTGCCGATCCGGACATGTTCAGTGCCACACAGGCGACGGAGTTGTCCACTCCACCAGTCGGTGTCAACAACGCCTGTCCACCCTGCCCGGAGTGCGCCAAGCAGCGGTGTCAGGTGGTCGTGCGGGCATGCGCAGACAACGCCAGGGACGCAAACGATCGGTCAAGGGACGAGCAGGAACAGCGGTACTACTTCTACTTCAACCTTCTCCTCCAGAAGAACAAGACCAAGCAGGCGATCGAGCCGAGTTCCGGTCGGAAAGCCAAGCCGTAAGCCGATCCTCCAACGAACTCCTGACTCCTGCGCCTTAGGTCGAATATCTGCAGTAGAGACAACGCACTCCATAGACACGCGAAGCAAAGTTATCATGACCAACCTTATGCAGCAGGAGCAGAGTGCTAGAGCTCCAGGTCTTCACGATACTTCAAAGTGCTTCAATAAACATACGGCATGCGGAATCGAAGCTACATTGTACGGGGCACTCAGCAATCGCAATGACTCAGTAAAGTTCAGTTCAGTTTGCTGACCTACGGAGATCAGGTCGAACCATCGAAGGGGAACCCACTCGACAAGGCAATTAGGATATGTACGCTCCCCGTCTTATCTGTCGACCGAAAATAAAACCAAAGTTCAACACTCACCACTCATCATCATCAGCAGCAGCAACAGCAGCAGCAGCACGAAATGTCAAACCGTTAAGTGCCGGCTCTCTGACCACACCGACTGACTCACCCATCAACTGGCCCATCCTTACCTTATCTGCACGTGCGTACGCTAAATTGCATGCGTGCACCACATCGGAACATCTTCATACCTCTTACCCTTTTTTAAGGGACGTGAAGTTGAAGTTCAATAGCAGGGAAGACAAAAAAAAGGGGTTAAAAGAAATAATATCCATCCCTCACCCCGAGTGGGTAGGGGAAGGGCAGTAGCGAACGATTATTTATGGACGTGTCTGGTCAGAGGGATGGCCCACTATGGTTCTCGCAAGCCTGTTATGGGATACTTCATTCATACAGTTACTCGCAAAAGTGCAGGTACAGAGACAATGTTTGCATTTGACACAAAATATCTTGGTCAGGGAAAAATAAAACCCTTCAAACAGGTACTCACTGGCATTTGCAAAGGTACACTTGCACAATAACGACTCGTTTGTTTCTGAAACTAACGGGCCTCAGGGAAATCATAAAATATCCGTCGTTTTCATTGGAAAACCAATGCTATTGCACTTGTTATTCTGGACTAATCAACAACAAATATAATTTGTTTTAAAAGTCGGGAGCAAAAACAACTGAATGATATGATTGGATGCGCTGAAATAATTAAAAATTTGTTCAGAAAGAGTCTCAGTCAAACATTTGTTCAGAAAGAGAGTCATAATCTGCAAATATGAACAAATCAATGTTGACTGGAACGCAAATGATTATCAGCTTCAGAACGCCGTAATTTGTGGTTTAGAACATAGTAAAGTCATAATAATGACAAAAACGCACAAACTGAATCATCGTTAATTGGGAAAGATAAGGTCAAGCTGTCATGAATGAAAATGAGCTTGCTTATATACAGTAGATTTTCACAACTTTTACTGTTAAAATTGAGCAATGGGTAGTGAAAAAATCATAGCATCGTGACAGTTCAGCTTGGTATTATCGCGAACCTGGAACGAAGAATGTCGTTTTTTAAGTTGATAGTTCCTAAACTAAAACATTAAATGTCCCAAAACAGCTGGCTTATTTACTGCGCTTATGCGATTGTTTTTTGTGTCTGTAGCAAATACGAGGATGACGCCGTACGATTACTTTCGGGAGCAACTGTACGTGTGTGGGGGAAAATAAACGCAGACCCCAAAGCGTCCGAACGGCCTTCCATGATTGCATGATATCGAATTCGGATGTAATCCGTTGGCGTTTTGGCGACCTCTCCCGAGAGTCGGCGGTTCCACTGTTTTTTTGGCCACTTCCCTGCGTGGCTACAGGTGAAGGAAGCAGTTTGAGTTTGGGCTACCACCACCGGAGCAGGGTTCTGCCGGTTTCATTGAGACAAATCTGCAACAAGCCTTTCCCACCAGCCGCACTACCGTCAACCCGGGCTCGGTCTCGGTCTGAGTGATATTATTTAACACGGTGTTAATGTCGAGGATGCATGTACTGCGTCCTCTTCGCGATCGTTTGGTCTTTTTGTTCTCTCTTCCTCCCGTTTTGTTGTTGTGCCGTATTTTCTGCCCGCTGCTGTTATCTGCTGGGGTCAGCCGCGACAAAACAAAAGATTACGCCGGCGGGTTCAGGAAGCGGACGGCGGTGGCGTTTGGTGTGTGGTGCTCGTCGCCACGGTGTAAAGGGCACGGCGACCAGTAGAATCTTCACAGCAATCTGCAGAAAATAAAGAAAGAAAGGGGGCGAAAAAAAGGAAGAACAAAGCGGAAAGAAAACGGAGGCAACGTTAACCTTTCGGGATTGGCGCGCCGGCGAAGAAAAGGTCAGTTTGACAAGTTCCCCAAGGGGGAGGGTGGTGTTGGTGGTGGTCCGAGCACCGAAAGAAAACCCCGTTTCAGCGCCCTTGGCGTGGCGCGACAATGAAGTAATGGACCCGCGGCCACCCGCGGCCCGGCAGAAGGAAGGAAGGAAGCGGAAGGGTAAAATAGGACTAGGGATGTGTGATGCGCATCGGTCATCTTCGATAATCTCCCTACGTACGCTTTTTTTTTCCTCACCCATCCCCATCGCACAGTGGTTCGCGCACGGTGCACTTCTGGAATGACATTTCGTTGAGGCGATATAACAGCAAACTGTTTGCTATGGATAAACAGCAGTATGGCATTTGCGACATTTTCAAAATATTGTGCCCTTTAATGCCCACACTGTAAAGTTATTGCCATCGAAATTTATTGGAAGTTTATAGCAGAGGAATATTGATTTGCAAATGCAAACTCTTGGCTGAATCGACATTCTTCGACAACATCGCTTGCATTTAAAGGTCGTAAAAATGACATATGTGATGCCATTTGTTCCCATTTCGAGGAGCTTCAAGCAGCTTTGTTGTGCTTTACTTTAAGATATCGTCATGTAAGTAAAGTACGGAGTACGGGCCGTTTGAAATTAAATTGTTGTATTTTTGTAAATGTGAAGCAAAAAATCCTAACTCAAGATCGTGCACATTCACTATTTACGAATTGTGTATTTCCGATATCTGTCATTTGTACAGATGT
Organism: Anopheles coustani; assembly: GCF_943734705.1. Classification (NCBI taxonomy): domain Eukaryota; kingdom Metazoa; phylum Arthropoda; class Insecta; order Diptera; family Culicidae; genus Anopheles; species Anopheles coustani. Next base: position 8,414,618 of record NC_071290.1, read on the forward strand.
GCTGAAACAAAAGTGCGTTGTTTAATTCAGTATTGAAAACAAACTTTAATAATGTTGAGCTGGTCCAAGTGTGTTTTGGAATTAACAATAATCAAAACAACAGCAAGCGTAAACGTTGTGCAGAAGGGTCGTTGGCATTTGTTGGTAAGAGTATGCGTAAATCAAACTGTTGAACATTTTTGAAGGGTTTATTACGTTAATGGACTGCGGGAAGCCAATGTTCTTCGCTAAAAGGGTGCACATGCCATCGCCTCTCCTAAATTGACTTGCTTGACAGACCACATTCCGCCCACTGTTAAGGCATCGGAAATATGTAGCGAAAACGCTCAAACGCACAAAATTGCTCGGCTTTTACTTTGTAATTTCTTGTTTTTATATTTTTATTTTTATTTTACCGCAATGATTATTATGGCTTGAATTGCCTGCAATTCGCGAGTAAACAATCAACGTCCACCTAACGCCTCGGGGCGAGCCACCGTGCGCGTCCTCGCGTGTACGGCGCCGGAGGCGTGGGGGGGGGTTATGGGGAACAGACCCATAAGCCCTTCCCATGCACCCCTACGCAACTACCCGCACCCAACCGGGCCGCCGGGAGGGCCTTTTACAGTCGCAAATGTCAAACCTACCGGTACCACTTCTGGTCACAGAAGCGCGCTTGGCCACTTCCCCGGGAGTCCTTCACTCGGTGGCGTCTCCCGGTGCCCGCCCCGATCGATAGCTTTAGCCCCATCCCCACCGCGGTGGCGTCCGGTTTGTACAAACATCTCGAGTGAATTAACACATCCAAAGTGCGGGCGGGCAGTTTTATTACTTTCCTCCATGGACCTGGTATTCTTAGCGGCTGGCGGAGGGTGGAGAGGGGGGGGGGGGGGGGGGGAGGCACGGAAAGCAATAAACATAAAGCCATCTTCCGCCACGCTGTTGAAAGGATAATCTCTCCCAGGCGGCCGGCCCCGTCGACAATACGGCTCGTATTCTAGTTTCACTTGTGTTCCTTCTCACTCTCACCGCCGTGAGCTGCGTGACGTGCGCGTTCCTGGAAGCAAAAGGAATGGCGCCCGTGAGGACGCGTTGACGCGCTCGCTCACATCCCGTTTTTCCTGTCCTGTCCTGTTGCCCCAACAAAAAAAAAAACAAAGAACAAACAAAAAAAAGACAAAGGACTGCGGACATCGTTCGCTGCAAACGCTGCTAATTGCTGGCCCAGCGCGTCCTGGAATGGAGGTTTCATCAGTGGTTTTCGCCACAGTGGTGGCCCATCAACATCGCCGCAAACATATCGGCACACAATCTGGTTCTGGATCCGCACCACCACCACCACCACCACCACCACCACCATTCCGCCATTCCACCGGTACGGGGCACACACAGCTGCTGTTGGTGCTGGCCTGGTGTCTTCCGGTTCTCTTCTTCGACGATAAGGTGGAGGTGCGCAACAGCTGCTTTCTGCGCCGGTCACCGAGCTCCACACCAGCTTGGTGCTGCGGTGTCGATCGGTGTCCCGGTTGCCCTTTTCGGTTACAGAAAACACACAATGGCCGAGAGCGCGGGAGAGCAAAAGAGTGATGAAGAATGAAAGTGAGAGAGAGAGAGAGAGTGAGCGAGTGAGAGACAGACTGCCTGTGGGAGCCGGCTGTTTTCGCGGCGAGGGTGCTTGGATGTCCTTGGCATTTAGGAGCGCGGTTTCTGGTTGCTGATTCCCGATTCGCCCGGACAACACCGCCGGCCCGATCGTCCTCCGTCTCGTCGCAGCGCTCGCGCTCACCCACTCTTGCCCATTTCGTGTGTTTCGTTATCTGCGGTCCGCTCGGGCGCTCGGTGTTGTTTTAGGAGCAGTTTTTGCGTAACAAAACTTAGCACCAGCCAACCAGCCAGGGCGCTCCCAGCCCGTTCGGTTTGTTCCGGATCCTTTGCAGGCAGCAATTGTTTTGACTCCATTTCAAACCATCCCCGCCGTCGTACTCGCTCGTCGATGGTGAACTTTCGGAAGGACCGGATTGCTACGCCATGCATGCCGGTCGCCCCTAAAAAAGGAAAGGAAAACCCCTTTCGGCTGGAGCATGTTCGGTTTTAGGTTGGTTCTTGTTTGGCTTCGTCCTCGAACCTGACCTGAGTGCGACGGCGTCCCCCTCAGCGAGCGTCGCATCAAACGCTGGCCATTCCAACTGGTGCAGTTCCTTGTGGGGCGTTCCCATCCAGTTTTTCACTGCTCGAGAGGAATCGAGTGTGTCGTGCTCGGTTTTTTGGAAGGATCAGCCTGACTTTCGATCAGCAAATGAACCAGCTCGGTGAGCGATCATCTAGTCATCTATCAAACTGCACACACAGCAAAACACAACACTTTCGCCATCGTTTTCGTGTATTGCTCGAGGTTTTATTCGCTAAACTCGCTCATCGATTGGAATTCGAAAAGAGACATGAAAACAAACGTGTGGAAGGTAAGAGAAAGTGAAGTGCGGAGAAGCGTACGTATCCTCGTCAACCCCTAACGCTCCAATGCAATGTAATGTGTAGCTTCTGTGCGGAGGAACAGTTTCCGGAACTCCAGCGCAAATACCACCAGTGGTTGAAGACCGCAAACGTACCAATGACATATATACCCCGAAGGTACTCATGAGCTAGCGCTATAATCTAGTCGGAATCTGAACGTTATCTAGGGGTCTCTACCTACCTAAGCTCATTAGGCTCATTTGGTATGAAGCGGAAAGCTCAAGTATAGCTGGAATCGAAATCACCGTCAAGTGTTCCTACATTACTGCTAGCGAAGAGGTACTCTGTAAACGGACCTGTGGAATGTGAGCTCTGGAGCCACGTTTTGGGCTACTTTGCATTTGTGTGCATACAAAGCGAGATAGAGAGAGTAAGAGAGAGCCCCACCAGATGGGTGCGGTATAAAGATTGGATGCGATTGAAGCTACCAGAGATAGAAAGAATTAAAATCCTACGCGCGATCTGATATGGTTCGTCAAGATATGCGCCGTTTGTGGATCGGGTTGGTCGGGATCGCTTCACAGCACCTGGTTGGCGGTGCCGAGCGTCGGTGTCAGGTCCCCCGCAGTCGCCTTGCCCTTCTCGCCCTTCCGGCTCAGGTAGACGTTGAAGTAGAAGAAGTACTTCTGCTTCTCGCCGTCACTGCCGGATGTTGGTTGCATCAGCAGGTCCTTGGAGGTGTCGGAGCACGCCTTCACTACTACCTCGCACTTCTCCGGCCGCGGGCAGACGGGACAGGTGGCGGTGGCCGTGCCCTGGGCGGCCTGTGTTCCATCGTCCCCTCCGGAGTTGGTCTGTCGCTGTCGGCCGCTGTCACCATCGACGGGCTCGGAGCTGTGTCCGGTGGTGTGATGGGCGTTGCCGTGTCCAACGTCGTCGTTGTCGTTGTCATCGTCGTCGTCGTCGTCGTTGTCAGCGTCGTCGTTGGAGTCCTCGGTGTGGTCATGGTTGCGCCCGACACCGCCGGGACGGTCGTTGTCGACGTCCGGCAGCGGATGGCGCTGCTGCTCGTCCTCCGCGTGGATGGTGATGGCCTTGGACGGCGACGGTCGTCGCTGGCGGGCGCGACCCTCGGCCGAGCTGACACAGTTGAAGTAGATCGTCACCGGATACGCGTTCATGCGCGAACCGAAACTGATGTACGCCACCTCGATCGGCGTGCGCTCGTCCTCGACGACGAGGATCAGCGACTTCTGGAGTCCCGGTACGGTGACGGTGATGTGACCGGCGCGCGTGATCTGAATGCACAGCCGGAACTGCTCGCCCGGGAAGAAGTTGAAGTTGTGGCTGTGGTGCGCCGACATGCGCAGCGTCTCCCGGTAGATGACGGTGTAGACGTTGCTCACCCGCACCTCGTACGTTTGACCGTAGTCCGGGTGCTGGCGGGACCGGTTGCTCGCCGACAGCAGAATCGCCAGCTCCTCCTGCATGTTGTGCACCTGCACGAACAGCGTCAGATCGACCACATTCTGCTCCGACCGGTTGTTGCCAATCTGGTCGATGTCAAAGTACTCCTCGAACTGGCTGGTGGTCGTCGTGTGGTGATCACAGTTCTCACCGACTGCTGATGGAAAACGAAAAAGGACAGAAGAAATGTCACAAATTGGAACTCCACGATAGCCACACCTGAACTGGGAAGCCTTACCATGCGGGATGCTGGCGTCGGTCGATCCACTGTTCGCTCCGTGAAGTCCACTCAGCAGCGAAAGGCTGCTTAGGTACAGCAGTCCGAATAGGACGTGCAGCGATGGCATGACGTCCTAGGTTTACGCTAGGTAGCGATTGATCCCTGTTGAGACAGAGAGAGAGACGCGAATTGTTGAACCATTACTTCCTTGCTAGTTCTTATCCGTTGTCCCCGTTGTTGCAGATGCCTGAGGTGACGTGTAACCTGCGGTCCAGGGCAGTAAGCTTACTGTCGCTCCTTACCGCACTGGTTCTGCTGTGCTACGGCCCACTTCCGGTGCGAGGGCACGGCCGCATGATGGAGCCGCCGGCGCGAAACGCCATGTGGCGCTTCGGTTTCCCCAATCCCGTCAACTACAACGACAACGAGCTGTTCTGCGGCGGGTACGCGGTGCAGTGGGAGCAGAACCAGGGCAACTGTGGCGTGTGCGGCGACGCGTACCACCTGCGTACACCCCGGCCGCACGAGGCGGGCGGCGAGTACGGCAAGGGCATCGTGTCGCGCCGCTACGTCGCCGGGCAGGAGGTGGACGTCGAGATCGAGCTGACCGCCAACCATATGGGCCGGTTCGAGCTGTACCTCTGCCCGAACAACAATCCGCGCGCCGACGCCACGCAGGAGTGCTTCGACCGCTACCCGCTGTACCTGTCCGGCACCAAGGAGGTGCGCTTCTTCATTCCGCCCGACTCGAAGAAGAAGGACGTGTTCCGGTACCGGGTGCAGCTGCCGCTGTACGTGAGCTGCACCCAGTGCGTCCTCCAGTGGACGTACTTCACCGGCAACATGTGGGGACGGTGCGACAACGGTACCGAGTCGGTCGGCTGCGGCAGACCAGGTAAGTCGGCACCCCGTGCAGTGCAGGCCTAAGGTGCTATGGTACGCTCATCCTTCACCTTCACTCGCCACCTAGAAACCTTCCGCAACTGTGCGGACATCAGCATCGTGTCCAACACCGGCGGTGGCCGACCGCCACTGTTCGTCGGCAACAACAACCCGTTCCTGCTGTACTACCGCGACTTCCGCGACCCCAAGCCCGACAACGTCTACCCGCTGATTATTCGGTAAGCCACACACACACACACACACAACCCGCACCGGTTCACTCGCTTCCATCTTACCGTCCCCGGTGTTTATTGTCTTCCGGTCGTTCCCCCAACAGCGATCAGGTGTGTCTGCCAACCGCGACCTACCGCAGCTTCATCGGGATGGAGGAATGGTGCCAGAACAACTGCCTACGCTATCCACCGAACTGTCCGGAGTCGGTCTGTCACTGCCCGTAAGTAGCAATCGCCCCGAACTCCCCGCCCGATGTTGCCCGGGCCCATTTTGACCAAGTCCTCACACCGTCACCACAAAGGAACTCCGTTTCCGGCTTCCCGTCCTCTGCCTCACACTCACTCTTGATTTATCACTCTCTTTCTCTCTCTCTCTCTCTCTCTCCCTCTCTGGTAATGGTATTATTTTGACGTACCTTGGTTTGCTGTTTGTTTTTGTATCCACCTGCCGGGGCGAACCAGACAAACGTGCGAAGCGATCGGCGAGCTGCAGGGTCGCGAGGGAGCCGACGTGTACTGCCTGGACCAGTGTCTCAACTACAAGTCGTCCTGCCCAGCCGACAGATGTCGCTGCTACTGAGCATTCCCATCCTGTGCGTGTATCCTTTGCGTGTGCTTGTGTATGTGTGTGTATTGTGTGTGTTTCTGTGTGTGTGAGTGTACGTGTGAATGTGTCTGTCGCCTTTACGCCAATGTATTAACGAGAGGAACGCAACACCCCGAAGTCGAAGGACTAACTCTAGGAAAGGCAAGGACGAGGTTGTTGCAGTATTGCCGCAAAAGCGCCTCTTCCTGTGTGTGGGTGTTTATGTGTGTGTGTGTGTGTGTGTGTGTGTGTATGCGGCTCTATGCGGCAAACATCACCGCACCAAGCCAGGGCACGGACGGAAAGGGGTCAGTGTTTTGTGAGTGTCCTCTTGCTTTTGTTTTTTTTTTTTTTTGTACTCCAGTTTTTGACAGCGAATCACGTTCACGTTCACCGTCGGTGAAGCCCTTTGCTCTCTCTCTCTCTCTCTCTCTCTCTCTCTCTCTCTCTCTCTCTCTCTCTCTTCCTGCCCTTTTTCTTTCTTTCCATCTCTCTCTCTCTCTCTCTCTCTCTCTGCTATGTCTTTCTCTCTTTACCCCTTTTTCTGATCTATATTAAAAGTCTCTTCAGTCTCTTTAAACTTTCCTACCGTAATGCAGCCGTGTCCTTGTGTGCTAAGTAGAAAGGACTAGACATTCTTGCCCTCCCCTCCTCCCTCAAGCACATGCTTCAGTACCGCGGACCAGTCGATGGTGTTGTTTTTCTTCCCCACCCATTTCACCCCCAAAGACGGTGTTGCGGATTTCCGCACAACTGGGTTTGGGCTGCAAGGACGAAAGGGATGAAGAATACAACCGAAAATCGGCATTCGCTTCCTGCGGCATAATTGTGCGCCAGCGGTAATTTGATTTGAGCTCTATATTTTTTTTTACACGACAAAAGTAGTTTTCACGTAGTTCACGAGAAGAGAGATGAACGGAAAAATAAACAAAAACAATGGTCCTATGAAGGTTCGCAAGTTTAGTGTGTCATTTTGTAATAAGGTTTGTAATAATATTCACCATTCGCGTATCGACGTATCTACAGTTATGATAAAAGCATTATCAAGAAGAGGAAACTGGGGCGAAAGGTAGATTCCGATTGATTGCGCGGTATACAGGAAAAAAGAAGAGCAATTCAAATTACATCCGAAGAAACATCTGTAACACTGTGAACTAAAACAAAAAAAAAATTACTACGATCAAGATGAACTACGTTATGTTCATTAAAAATAAGTTTGTAGAAAGTAATTTCCAATTTTGCACCTGGTTTGAAACTATTTTAATTACTAAATAACTTTTTCTTTACGTACACTGTCCTGTTCTCAAAGTTATGAAGGAATGACATACCTAACCTTTATGTTTTTAAATTATTCCTAGTTAATAACCACGGCGATCTTTAACAAAACAAACAAGTTTAATGCGTCACATTTAGAGGTAACTGGAATATGGCCACCAACCGAATTGAAAAGGTATGAAATTTGTTGTCTAGTATTGTCAATAGAATAAAATTTGCCTCCAATGTGCGAACGAGGAGAAGACCTTCTGACAACCCACGGGTGAGTGTATGTGAAGTCGGAATTATAAGTATTTCCAGGTCTTCTTCTTCTTCTTTCGCTATGCGAGTCGGGGTATATCCTCCTACGCTAAGTCGAACGTTTGTTCCCTTACTCGTAATCAGAGGCGTACCGACTCTGTCCGAACTCCTATAAAGAGGCTCGTCCTTTAGGACCAGCTATAATAGCCATATGTCCACCCACCGTCCACGGGAGGGATAATTCCTTCCGTTGTCAGGACACAAAAACCTCGTGGTCCGCTTGATTGACTCAAACAGCACGAGATGTGCGGCAGCTAGGATTTGTCTGACCTGAGCTCCAGCTCGGCGTGACCACGCGGTCGTGCCCTAAGCTAACCCTACTTTTCAGCTAACCACTTCAGGAAAACTTGTGCACTGCTAACATCCGCTCTGATGCACTACCGAACTGGAACTGTACATCCAGGTCAGTTACGGACGCGCAGGATGAGCGAGTTAAAAGGAGATGATTAGTGCTTCACGGTATTTCAAAATCAATACTCTTGCGCGGGTCAGTTACAGCGCCATAGGTTTTCGTTCTTGCGAGTTCCAAAATAGACGGCTTTGCTAGAGCGTTAACATCTTCGTCGGTTGTTGTAATGATGCGTCATCAAGCTCAAAGAAGTGTGTAATGTAAAACCATCGGCACACTGGAGGATTCATGCTTTACGAACGAAGGTTTTGGGGATTTTATTTGCATTGCTGTCGCGAGCTTAGTTAGTGTTGCTAGTAGTTGTGATGCTGCTGCTGCCGGGTCTGCTGTCTTCGTGTGTTGTATGGCTGACAGGTGTCGGCCCGGCGCAGGACCTCCGCGTAGGACAGGTCGAGCTTCTGCAGCTTGTGCAGGTGCTGCGAGGCGGTGGACGGCTTGAACTCGACCACCAGGTCGTCGCCACCGCCTCCGCCTCCGCCGCCGACCGCCGCGGCCGTCGCGTCCCCATCAGCGGCGAGCTCGGCGTACCGGTTGTGGGACGTGGCGAGGTCAGCGATCGCGTGCCGCTGCTGCTTGTCGCGCGATTTCGAGGTGCGGCTGCGCGTCCGACCGCCCTTCGCCCCGACGGGCGTCGCTGACGTTGGCGTGTGGGGGGGCGGTGCCCCGGATGAGCCGCGGCTGCGATTGTAGACCGTCATCGAGTTGCCGTTCCATTCGGCGCCCGTCGGCGTCGTCGCGTCCGTGTCCGGGTTCCACGGGCGGAACGAGGGCCGATGCTTGCGACCGCTCGACGACGGCGGCCTGGGCGGCGTCGCGGCGGCTCCGGACTGCGGCGTGCCGGGCTCGCGGTGGCTACGGCGGCGCGACTTCCGCTTGCCTACCGTCACCGAGATGTACTCCAGCGGCTGCTGCTTGTACGGTATCAGGACGCGGCCGTCCGGAAGGACATGTTGCTGTTGCTGCTGCTGTTGCTGCTCGAGCGGCGGCCGGTTCTCCTCCTCTCCCATGTAGCCACGGCTGGCGGCAGCGGCGGCGCACTTGGCCTGCCGCGCGATACGCCGCCGCTCCGACTTGGTGATGCACTCCGACATCGCCAGCGATTGCTCGCTCACGGCGGACGATGAGATGAAGCTGACCGTGTCGTCGTCCTGCTCCTGCTCCTGGTCCGGGAAGCCGCCCGGTGGTTCCTCGTTAGCCGGCGTGACCGGCGGTACGCTCGTCGCGGCCGGCTTACCCGCGCCCACCAGCGGTTTGGCGTCGTCCAGCAGCGGCAGCTGGTCGCCCTCGTCCCGGTTCTCGGCCGCTTTCTTCAGCACGCTGAAGATCTCCCGGAAGAGCTCACGGTGCGACGGGCTGAAGCGGAACCGCGAGTCGATCGCACTCGGATCCTCGTAGATGCTGAAGCGCCAGTCCTTGCCGTCCGCGATCGTGCACAGGAAGTTCTTCGGGCTCTCGTCGGTCTGCGTCGCCTTGTTGCTCACCTCGTCCGAGTAGCCCGAGCTGGCCGTCTCCGCTTCCGAGTACTCCGAGCCGCCCACGGCCCGCGCGCCCACCGTTGACTGACCGCCCGTCCGGTTGTCCGATCCTTCCATCGCATCGGCACCGCCCGCTCTACCGTCTCCGCCCGCACGCGACACCACCGTCGGCGGGTTGAACTCGATCATGTAGCGCGGCTGGTGCGGCTGCTGCTCGTCCTGCTGCTGCAGTCCGGCTGCTCCTCCCTCGACCACCGGCGGTAGCAGCTGCTGCGGTTGGCAGCTGTCGACCGGCGTGTTGTTGCCGGAGCCGGCCACCACCGCCATCGTCGCGCCCTGTGACGCCTTACGCATCATCGGCTGCCGGTGCACCTCCAGCAGCGCCTCGTACTTCTCCACCAGCTCCCGGTACGGGTTCGTCGGCCCGGCGCAGTCACTCAGCGACAGATCCAAGCTGTCCGGTTTCGGTGGCGCTATCTACAAGCCATGGACGGCGTGGAAAGAGAAAACGACAGATCAGATTTCACATTATCCGCATTCACCCATATCGTTCCTACTCGTTTCTTTTCCGACTCGATCGTCCGATCGCTCCTTCGTCAGTCTGTTCAACAAAAGAAACTAAAACAGTCTAGTTTTTGATAGCTATAGCAAGAAACTAAATCCGATATCATAATCGTTTCTTAAGTGGTTTCAAATAAAAACAAAACAGTATAAAACCAGCGAGAACACACCTGAAGAGTGTATTTATAACAGAGAAAGTATCTATAACAATTCAAATCAAAACAACTTTTAGCTCCTTTCAGGTAATTATTAAATTAAAAAAAAACATCTTCACAATCTATTACTAAAATTATCGCTTTCTTTTAAGTATGGAAATCGCTTTTGGAAACTCACATCGAACGACTTGAGGGAGGCCCTTTCATGATCTACAATTTTGCCAAACAATACCCGGACGCAACACTCTAACACTTGACTTTGTGCCTTGACAAAGGCGTTAAAAATGTTGAGGACGAAATGTTTGAAAGTAAAATAAAAACCCTGTTGAACAGACAGTGCATCTATTTCATCTATTGCCTTGAGGGTTTCGTTCTGCTACACACATTTGCCCACGTCTGCAGTTGTTGTTATTACAAACTAGATAGATACAGAAACGCTCAGCTCGTCCGCCAGCCAAGCCGGACGATATCCGTTGGTTTCGTTGGGGGTGTTATTTGCGGGTATTTACGCACTCCACGCTTAGAATTACAACTACAAACTACACATTGAATATAATATTAATCATACAACTAAGGTACACTTAAGGGCAGGGGTGGATGCAACGGGATGGGAGGTGGTGGAGGTGGTGGTAGTGGATTAATTACGCATGTTCAAATCTACAGATACGTACAGGAATGTTAAAAGGATTATCCTTAGCCTACGAAAAAGGGGCCTTATTCCGATTGTCACGTCGAGCATCATTTTAAATTAAGATTTTAAATGGAGATTGTTGTAAGATCCGGTAGTTGAGTCGAAACAGCAGGTCAATAGTTGCTATCGAACGACTCTCCAAGATGGTTGAGTGTGTAGTAATGGCTTCTTATCAAACCCATAATTGGTTTTGGATTGGATTTGAGTGAAATTCAGAATAAGGCCTGTTTGCTCCCTAATTTGTGTTTTAAGTGTAAGTTAAAAGAACGGTGCTCTCTTTCCGCTTCTTGGAGTATAATACAATTTATTGTTAAAAAAAAAGACACTATCTGTTTCCTTCCGCTCATCGATTGAATGTTACAGCTGCCCCCTCTCCCCTCTTTTGGGTTGAAATGCAAACTAGGTCGAGGATGGAACGTATAAAACATATTAAAAACTACCGCTAACGAGCGCTTCCTGCCCTGGTCGGTGTAACAATTTGGCTCCGTTTTGTTTTTCTCGCGTTCTTCTTTTTTGTCAAATCGATTGTACACTTGGGGGGCCAGCTTGTAACATCATCGCGTTCCCGTTCAATTTTTACTATCTCCTACCGGGTTTGCCATGGGTTTGTTTTAAGCAAATCGAACGAAAGGAGAAGAAAACTCAAACAACTATAAATTAGTAAATGGCCATCCTAGTTTTGCACAAATAGTTGCTCCGAACGTGTGTTTGTGAGTGTGTGTGTTTGTGTCTATATATATACGTTAGGGTGTGTGTGTGGGTGTGTGTTAGTTACTCGTTCCCTTCCCCCTGGGGGGAATACACATCCGGCAAGCGGGCTTTTTTTTCCGCCAAGGATTTCATGCGGAGCAGGAGTGTTCGCCCAAACGTATTTACAGGCAGTTCAGCTGCTCGTACGTCGGGACGCTTATCAGCTGGTGGATGAGAAGCGCGGGCCGGTGAAAGAAATTTAGTATTCGCTTGAGGATGGTGAACTTGCGCAGCACGAGCAGCCACAGTTCGAGCAAGAGCCTAACTAGATTAACGGGCAGTTCATGCAGATATTTGGACGAGTGTGCACATATTGAACAAGACTTGGCCTAGAATTGAAACAAACGAGAAAATAAGAAACAAAACAAAAAAACAAGAAAACAAACAAACCAAGAACGAGAAAGAAAAAAGAAAGAACAGTGTAAGATGGCACACACACACGCACACACGCACACGCACACGCATCGGAAGGAAGAAAATCAGACGAAACACGAACCGTGCCTTCTTCCGGCAAAAAGGTACAACCACACGCACAGACACGCACAAACAAACACAAGCACGCGTAATTTTCCCTGCCTAAATGGACCTCTTTTCCCGGGATCCGGGAGTCCCCTCAAACCCCTCTTTCTCTGTTCAGTCTTTGTGCTTTGGGCAAGCAAACTTTGGTGGAGGTGCGCGAACACGAGGTGCAATAGGAGAACAGTTCCAACATTCCAGCTCGCTATCCGACTAACTTTACAGGGACAGCGTGTATAAATGGTGTTGGTTAGGGAAAGGGCGGTAGATTAAGTGGAAAATTAGGGGGTGGAGACAGGATAGAGTGCCAGCAAAGGGAAAAGTTTACAAGCCACAGTGTGGCTACTTATATCTTACATGTTGAAGAGTTTTTGGTTAGGTTATAGGTACAATATACAACAGAGGCAGAGGCAAAGGTTAGTAGCACGAGCACCCCGAGTTGGTGAAGGGGACGTAGTACCAAAGCGTATATCCTATCCCCCCCCGCTTGTCGGCAGGTCGGGTAATGTACCTCGAGAGTGACGGAGGAGCAGTACATCCGCGGCGTTTCCGTGTTGTTGATCAGCTCGAGCAGGCTCGTGTCGTCGTCCTCCGTGCCGGTGATGATCGAGTCGGTGTCGGGTTGATCGTCGAATCCGCGCATGCAGCGAGTGCAAACCTGCCCTTGGCTGCAATTGGACCGAGAAGAGAAATGAGTTGCATTCTGTCTGTGTGCCGAGTGGTGGGGGTGTGAAGTGAGTGTACCGGAATTCGGCCAACACCGACAGCTCGTCGTGCACCGACTTCATGTCCTCGGCCGTGTTCGCGTGCACCAGCTTCGACTGCAGCAGCTGGTTTTCCTGCGCGATCGACGCCAGCTGCTCCTCCAGCTCGCCCACCTTGCTCTGCTCGGACAGCAGACACCGTTGCGTCTGCTGGAGCTCCTGCGCCATGCGCAGCATCTCCTCGCTCTCCTCGCACATGTGATACTCGTCCACCGCTGCGTCCACCGGTGCGTCCTCCGCGCTTCCGCCACCACCGGTCGGATGGTGCGCCTCCTCCGGTCCGTTGGCCGCTGGTTTCGACTTTGGGGTGGATACGTTTGGCTTTTGACACTGCAAAGGGACAAACAAAACGGTGTAGTCGGTGCGGGGGAAACTTCCCGGTCGGTCGGTATTACAGATTCGGTCGCTTGTCTACTGTCCGGCCCATCCCCGTGGCCGCCCTGAGTCGGGGAGGTGGCGGTGTTGGAGGTGTTGGCATGAACGGTGCTGCATTTGGCGTCCTTCGATGGTGGGGTGACCAGGCTGAAGGTCAACTGGGGCACCGGCGGCTGCGCACCGGCTAGCCTCTCCGTTTGCTTGCTCCGCCGTTCCGCCTCCACCTGGCGCCGGGCATCCTCGAGCGATCGACTCAGTTCCTCTACTTTGGTTTCTAAGCTCTCAATATTACAACACAGCCTGCAAAGTAAACCCAAACGCACTCTGTTAGCGACACGCCAGACACGCCTCTTTCCGCCGGACATTACTGTTTCACATGTTTCTTCTCCGCCTGATAGTCGAGCGCTAGCTTGTACTTGTCCCGCTCGAGGTCCTGGATGCTCACTTCCAGCTGCTCGTAGATTTTCATCCGCGAATCGTTCACCTCGCGCAGGGCGGCATTCTGTTTGGTGAGGTACTGCAATGGAAAAGGGGACGGGGATCAATCTTGGTTTCCACCTTCAATGTTAAAAGTCACCTAAAGGCACCTGGTTTAATCTTGATTCAGTTTCATTTATGATTTTTTTTTCAGTCATCTAACTCAAACGAGGAATTAAATTCCTGTCAACATTTCTTGAGACAATTTGTTTGCTATCGAACTTTTAGTTTTTCCGCTTTTCATAGCCCGCTAGGGTGGTTTGGAAAATAGTTTATTAAGTAAACAAACCTTCGTCGTAACATTGGCTCATCTACATCTCTACTTCTGTTACTCTAATTACGTCAAAAGTGTATGATGGTGTTTATTTTTCCAGCTAATCGAAATATTTGTTCATTTGAGTCCGTGTTGAGTGAATCTATTTTAGATAAATCAACGATAGACCTTGTTAAACTAAAAATTTTAAAAATCCCCTGATATAACTTTATTTGATGCAAAACTATTTAGTGCTCAGAAGCTTCAATTTGAGATCGTATTTTTTTCTCCACTTTCTTCTTCCTTCAATTCGTTCATGGCCTACATTAATTCCCAGGCTGCGCTATTTCTATCTACGAGGGCGTGATGTTTATCTTCACCTGCCTTTAACGCTCTCAAACGCTTAATATTAATTTAACCTATTACTCCATTAGTGTCTATTTTAACACAGCTAAAAGCTCTATCTTCTAAGCATGGGAAACCTATTTTTTTCTACACTGGCAACGAGAAATTTGAGCATAGTTTGGTCTTCTCTTTTTTCAAACCCAATTTAACTTCCTTTCAAAGGTGTTTACTCTGAATGGTTACAATTTTAATTAACAGGTCGAAGAAAGAATGACTCGATTGTTTTTAAAACGTAACTTTGAATGTTTAAAAAAAGCAATAATATTGTTGCCCCGTCGATATCCAAACACGAAGGCGACTCTGCTTACCTCTATCTCCTGTACATGATCGTCGATGACGTTCTGGTGGTGCTTCAGGCTCGCCTCGAGCTCCTTGTTGCGCTCCAGGAGCGTTTTTCCCAGTTCCGCCGCGAGCTGCAGGTCTGCGCATCGGAAGAAACAACCAGAAACATTAGTCCGCGACTCGAGCGAGCCCTTACTTCCCGTTGCGCAGCACGCAGCCAGCACCGTTCTACAGCGTGCAGGAGGAGTGCGTGGATATCTTGGTGCGTGCTTTAGGTTGGAATGTCTGATGTCGAGCACGTGCACGCCATCCTAAATCCTGCCGGGATTTAGCCCTGGAGGCCCTTCTTTCCGGCGTACGCTCATGCAAATTGGGGAGAACAACCACAAAACAAAAAAACCACTCCACAAAAACGGAAGCAAAAACATTCTACCGAGGAGTAACACATACGAAGGGAGATGCAACATGCAAGCAATGACATGAGAAATCGAAAATAACGCAGCTGGTGTGCAATCGTAATCTGCAAACACATCGACTATCACCCACAGTTACTTCCGAAAGTGTTGGTACAACATGTTTGACGCGTAATATCTTAGCCAATGTTAATCAGTGCGTTGTTATTCCAAAAGTTTCATGTTCTCGGTGTTCTTTCAACCTCTGAAAACAATTGGTTTAAACCGTTTCTTCCGTATGTTAGTAGTCAAGGATGACGTTTGAAACTGCTACCATGCCAAAAGATGTTTCGTTCGATTATGATTTCATCTATAAAAAGTGAAGAAGTAATGGACTGTGTCGCAACAAGATTAAACGACCGTTTCCAGCACTTAACAGGCACCGATCGCGAGACTTAATCAAGGCAAACCATGATTACCTTGAACCTTGAACTCGGCCGATTTGGCGAGTCAAAATTGAGTAGTCATTTTTTTGGCCTTTTTTAATAAATGATTATAAAAAAACACTAGACATCCGTAAAACCAACCCAAACGATTTAAGGAGGGAACCCAGTTCCGTACCCTGTACACTGTAAGAGAGCTTAACGACCGTCTTTGGTCATGCCTGCCCATTAAGGGCTTAGAAGACTTTTAAGGACACCCAAACATGTATGGCAATACAATAAATGAACGGTGTAGACCATACACTCACTGTAACTTTAAGCGATATTCCTTAGATTGGAAGGTTTATTGGCGAATGAGATCCATGAAAAGATAATGCAGGTACTAAAGGAGTCTTCTCCTTCATTTCCAACCATTCACCGATGGGTTTTGAAGTTTAAGCGTGGTCGTACAAGCGTAGAAGACGACCGACGGATCAGGACGTTGAAAAAGTGCATCAACTCCATTGAAAACATTGGAAAAATGCAGGATATAGTTTTGGAAGATCGACGAACGACTGTGGAACAACAACATCTTACATGGGCCAACTTGGCATATGTTGGCTGAGGTTTTGGGGTTCAGAAAACTGACAATGCAACAAAAACATGTTCGTATGCGGGTTTCTGAGCAACATTTGGGGCGATTTCGAAAGAACAAAAGCGGTTTTTTGCGCCGATTCAACACTATGGATGAGGGTTGGATCTATCATCACGATCCTGAACGAAAACAAGAGTCCAAGGAATGTAGTGTCAACCAGGCTCGTCGTATTCGGAGCGAAGAAGGTGTTAGCGTCAGTTTATTGGTATTAAAAAGGGGATTTTGTTGATGGATTTTCTTCGAACTGGTAAAACAATCTACTCTGAATATTATTGTAACCTTCTGGACCAGTTAAATGGTAAAGTTCGTGAAAAACAATCAGTGAATTGGGCTACGAATTGTTGCAACATCCATCCTATTAGCCTGATTTAGCTCCCACTGACTTCTGGCTGTTTTCACACCTCAAAAAATTCCTTTGTTTTTTTTAAAGCACTTTTCAACAAACGAGGAGGTTGTGGCCGTCCTAGAGGAGTATTTTGCGGGCCTGCCATTGCTCTTCTGGGAGACTATACTGAGCAGTAAAAATCATAACCTCCAAAAGAAAGCTGTATTTTCATTTCCGCTGTCAAAACTTATTGGCTAACCTAGTACATCTTTTGTTTCTAAAATCGCTCTTTCAGGGCAGTATTGGATGCAAACGAACGGTTCAGACACCTCGCACCGGGCGGAATTGGGAATCGTACGGTGTACGACCACTTTCGCGAGCCGCTGTACCTTATGGTGGCGCAACCCGCCGCTTGTGCGCACGAGAGCAATGGCGATTTTGTTGTTGTTGTTTCGTTTCTAGCACACGGATGCGCAAGGTGGCGACGAAGAAAAAAGTAGCACCCTCTTTTAACGTTCGGGGGGGGGGGGGGGTTAAAAATGATAAAATAAATGAGCATCTAACAAGCATGCAACCCTCCGATCCCGATGTGTGACCCGCGAAATAATTAGCACAAAAAAAAAACGATACGCCTGTACGTGTGCGCTGGCTGTGTTTAGCGTGCGTTGTGTATGTGTGTGTGTAAGTGTGTGTGTGTGTGTGTATATGGATGGACACGTTTCCGGCGCCGGGGGTTAAACAAAAAACAACTAAAAAGGGTGCTGATAAATGATCGGTTTGGCGGTGCTGATGCTAATGAAGCCTAATACACTAAGGATACACACATAGCCTCCCCGTCCCCCCCGTCTTCCTCAGCATGCACCAACACACACACACACACACAAACGCACAGACAGGCGGGCAGACTTACCGTCCAGCATGTACTGGGAGCTTTCGTCGACGAGATGGTCCTCGAAGACGTCGCTCGTGGCGCCGCTCATTGTGACGGCGAGACGCTTCTTTTTCGCTAGTCCCTGCTACCTTTTACTTCCTCTTCTTCTCCTTCTTCTTGCCTCCTCCTTTTTTTGCTGCCCAGCTGGCGGGGGGGGGCGCTTTACTTCAAAACTGCGGAGTGTGTGTGTGTCTTGTGCGGGGTTTCGATGAGGTGGTTTTGTTTTCGTTTTGTTTTGGAGCCGCTTTGCTTGACGCACACGTACGTTTGCCTTATCCTTCGGATGGCCTTGAGCTGTCTTCTTCTTCTTCTTCTCCTTCTTCTACACCGAACTCCTCCAGCTCCGGTTGGGGCAGGGGTTCGCAGACCGAGCCCTCTCTTCACGCGTCACTGCGTCGTCCTGGCGACACACACGAACGAGAGGAAGTAAGCAAAACGAACACCGATAAGGACGACGGTTTTTTGTGAAATTTTTCTATCCCCACCCCGCTCGTCCTCCCCCCCGCACTTTGACTTTTGAAAAGTTAGCGAGCAAGTGTCAAACCCGGGTGGAAGGAGAAATCAAGCAAAAATCATCGGTTTTTCGTCTTTTCGTTTCGTTTTGCCTTTGCTGGTCGCCTATCAGGAGCATGTGCAGTGGCGCTTAAAGGCGTATGTGTTTCTCACCCTCCTGTAGCCCGCGGAACGGGGCAGGATTCGGAGCGGACTTCCGCCTGGTTGCTTGAAGGAGTCAGTGCACCGCAACCCGCTAGGGGAGTTGGGACTGGGGCTTGGGGGAGAGGTTGGTGAGGCTTGGGTTGATGGTTGGTAGCCGCCGGATCGGTCGGTCGGTCGGTCGGAACACTCGCTGGGGCTCCAACGGCGAACCGACTGCAGCATCCAGGCCCGGTGTCAAGGCCCTTTCAACTTCGTCACACACATACGCACGCACCCACGCACATACGCACACAACGACACACACACACGCACCAGCGATGCACCAGCGATGCAATCGGTTTCACACCGAAAATAAAACCGAACCAGAGGCGAGAGAGCCTTTTAAAAAAGCGAAGAGGCACCAAGGGCTGCTTCTGCCGCACTGACCCGATACCGATGACTGGCTGACAGCGATGGCAACAACAAACGAGACACACTAGCGTGTGTGTGAATGTGGCGCACGCGTGTGCCTATTGGTTTGTGTGGCGTACGGCCGTTGGTCACGCATGCCCACTAGTGCACACTGCACAGTGGTGGCTCACCCGGAGGGGTCGTCTCTTGCTATGTCACACAGTATTCGCTGGTATTTAGATAGAAGGCTAACACCTTTCGAAGCAACAACATCTAATTCAAATTTGAGGCATGTTTGAGTCGCCCACTGTTGCACCTTAATTTACAATTGTCTTTCTATTTTCTTTTTAGCTCATAATGTCATCATCGAACAAAAAAGCACGACGTAGCGGTAACGTGAGAAAATACCACGCTTAACACTAGAATACATTGCTTTGGAACCCCGCCCAAAATGCTTTAGTCAACAAATATACTTAAAAGTAACAGTTAACGGATTTGAAAAATGTTCAAAAATAATGAAGTTATTGCGTTTTAAAAATATTGGGTCCAAATGACTCCTAAAAAGCATTCTAGGGATAGTCAAGTTGGCTCTCGGAACTAGTAGAACAACACAATGTGGCATATTTGTTTAAGGTGTAGCTTTGGATTTTAAGAAAAGCCTCTTTTTTTGTAAAAATATTCAGCCGTTTTCGAGATATTAAAATCGAAAACTGCGTTGAGGTCAAAATGACCCCTATTTGAGGACGGAATCTCGAGTCTGAGGACCTTTCCACACAAGCAAAACATCTTGGCGTCGACTCAAAGCACTTTATACACGATTGCAGGTGAACAAGAAGATACAACTTTATTTAGGTATTTAAACTAGTTAACTTCTTATTACTCTTTTTACCAACATCCGATGAAATTACTATATATTTCAAATTTTTTTTAGATATTTGTACATGTTGTAGATGTTGGTAAAAATGTCACCATAGACCTTTATAAGGAACAGAGATATTAAAGATTGTTTTTTTTTAATTTCAAACCAAAAAAACCCGCCGTCAGAGCCACTGTGCACGACTCACCGGGCGACGATATCGAATCCCAAAACCCTCTGATTTTCGATACCCAGCGGGAAAGGGGGTGATTAACCGTCCAGTGCGCAGCCGATGCGTACATTCACATTGAAAAAAAAAAACAAAAACATAAAAACGATACAACCAAGGGTGAAAGCCCTGCGCCGTGTGTCATATGATCTGCCAAAAATGGCTCGAGCCGGGAAGAGCCCATCGATTCTTTCTCCAAAGTCGACGACACCAACACACCAGCGTTGCCGGTTGGCATCAGCTGTAGCCCGCGCATCGCCAGGCGACATATTGCCTATATAGCAACACAGAAAACTTTTAAGGGATTGAATCACCCCTGTGTCCATCGGAAATCGAACGACTAAGGTAGGGAGAAAGCGAGGTTCTGTTACAAAAACCCACGTAAAGCAACCGGAGGGAAATGCGTCGCCGGTTTGGGCGGAAAACTCCTGCCATTCCAAGCAGGAGGGTTAGGACGAGGGTTTGTCCAACGGAAGGAGTGGGAAGGAAGGGAGGATTCGGTCTTACATAGCCCTGTAGGGGTACAACTAATGCGCCATACGAAACCCCTGGATGAATCTGTTGTCTTTCCTGCGAAAAAGCATATATCCATTTGAATAATGAATAATCATATAGAGCAGGGGTCGGCAAAGTCCGGCCCGCCAAGAAGATTGAAATTATTTAACAAGGCCTTCAATACCAGGTACTTCCTCGTGTACTTTTTAGATTTTTTTTCCATCGTAATTACATTGTTAAACGTTTTAAAATATTCTACGCCAGCGCCAATAACTCGTTTACTAAAGTAAGAATGAACATGTTTGAAATTTCAAATATTTTATACTAATTTCTTATGTGACTTTGCTATGTAGAAACTTGATACTCCATTCAGAAGGGTTTAAGATTTAATATTAAATCATCGTTGAAATAATTCAGGCCGCACTTTCGGGTTCTTTTTCATCATTTGACTCTTTTTAGGAAATGTGGTGCCAACCCCTGATAAAGAGTTAACTTTATGTACTCAATCCAAATATCTCTGTGATCTCGAGAAAACATGTCTTGAAATGTCTGTTAAACTCTACATGAAGCACGGACACCAAGCAAAATTCGGTAAAAGTGAGGAATAATGCGTGATTCTAACTCATAAAAAGAGATATTTAATATAGCTGTGTAGGGTATGGTCAGATTACTCATAGAAAATAAGTTAAAGCCTACAAAACCCCCTCTGGTAAATCCTCACATCGGTTGCGCCTTTGCCACTCGCCGTTTCGCTTCCCGGAATCGATGTCGCACCGTATGGGAATAAGAAAAATCATACAGAATACTCGACTGAGTACGAGGTGTTAGCGGTCGTCTCGCTGTATTGCTGACGCTATAACCGTGTGACGTCGGGTTTGGATTTCGCTTGCCTCCCCTGCTCTCGGGTGCCACGAGGGCAACCTCCATATCCCCTTATCGAGCGCCGGTACGGACTTTACCAGTCTCCGACGCCAGCAGCCTTTGACCCTCGCAGTGGTCGCCTACTTCTACAACGCCCGGTGCAAAAACGCGAATTTAATCGCGAACGGCCTTTGCATCCAAGATCGAGATAATGGGTATCCGATTAGATTGTGGGGCCACGCCAGGCTAATTGCACCATGATTGCAGGTCACACTCACTCCATTCGGTTGCCTAGCGAGGCTAAGATATTGCGCCTGATGTCACTGATTGATTGGATCGGAGACGTGGGCCCTCCTGGGCGAAGGGGAGTGGAAGTACTCTGAGGGGCTGGTCAACGGTGGCAGATTAACAGTCTCGGCAGCCGATTATCGGAACTCCCAGGCGATACCAGACGGATATAGACGTATAGCAGAAATTTTGGGGAAACCGGGAATCGTGCTACATCCGCCAAAAAACTTTAAACTCTCGCCACGATCTTCGTCATAGGTTTCCGTTGGTCTCCGCAGAGGTGCCAACATGATGTCACTTCTTTCCACTTCTTCGGACTCTTGCTGAACGGTGCCTGCTGTCGGACAGGGGTACAACATTTGCCTATTTTGCATTTCAAACACGTCGGCCACTTGCGATGATGGC